>NC_067465.1:4373750-4995000 GCF_025434085.1 Hippocampus zosterae | reverse complement strand
GCAGTGTGTTGACTAAGAAACTGGATGTCACGTCGGGCCTGTGTGGTGGAGAACCACACATCTCACGTGGGACTTTGTCATTTTTTGTGTCACGTTTGCTACTTGAGCCCGACGAGTGGCAACATGTCAAACATACTTGCCTGAAGCATTACAGTTGCTAAAAGCTACATGCTACCTCGGCTACAGTGAATGACACCTGCCAAGGCTGGTTGACATCCGTCAGATGGGGTGTGGAACTTATTTTATGTCATGCAGAATATTCAAAATGTGCATGTAGATATGGAAGTTTTTAGACAATTGTGCACCATGCTCAGATTAATTTTAATTTTCGCGTCGTGAGCTAAATGCCAATTTTGGCACTTGTATGCCATTGACTTTCGCTTGCATGGGCAGAAAAAAAACACAAAAAAAACCCTATTTGGTATCACCAATGTTCCGTGTTTCTAACTGTGATTCACATCAAATTCAGTGGTCCAATTCCTTGTGCTTATGCCTACTTTCTGTCTTGCAGGTTCAGGAGAACTCCCCAGGTCACCGAGCAGGACTGGAACCTTTTTTTGACTTCATTGTCTCCATCAATAACACCAGACTGGTAAGTGAACAGTGGAATGGAGAAGAGAAGAAAGCTTGGCCCGATCACCTGTTGAGTGTACTATAGATCGACCTGGCTTCTATTTGACTCCCGCTCCACAGAACAAGGACAACGACACCTTGAAGGACCTTCTGAAAGCCAGCGTGGAGAAACCAGTCAAGATGTTGGTCTACTCTTCAAAGACCCTGGAGCTGCGCGAGTCCACCGTCACACCCAGCAACCTGTGGGGGGGTCAGGGCTTACTCGGCGTCTCCATTCGCTTCTGCAGCTTTGAAGGAGCCAACGAGAACGTTTGGCATGTTCTTGTACGTAGACCTCACTGTCGCAGCCGTCTCGCTAACCAACTCCCCCAAACGCTCACTTGCCGCGCGCTTCGCAGGAAGTGGAGCCAAATTCGCCCGCGGCCCTCGCCGGTTTGAGACCACACACCGACTACATCATTGGAGCTGACACTGTCATGAACGAGGTGCGCGATCGCGACAGGATTTCCAGACGTGTCGCTCTCGCACGCTGTGTCGTGATGGGTCCTCCGATCGTGACGACCGCGTCTTTTTCCCGTGCAGTCCGAGGACTTGTTCTCCTTGATCGAGAGCCACGAGGGGAAGGGCCTGAAGCTCTACGTGTACAACACAGACACAGACAACTGCAGGGAGGTGGTCATCACACCCAACGGCGCCTGGGGAGGAGAGGGAAGGTAATGCGCTCCAATTTATGCAAGTAGGATGAAATCGATTCATCTCTGCCGTGCTATCGTCGAGATCATTTGATTCCAGTCTCTCATTTAATTTTTGTATGAGCGTTTATTCCGCCTGACTTTATGTTCGCATGGGTTTTCTGCGGGTGTTCTGGCTTTCTTCCATTCGGTTCATAGAAGACTTATAGAAGTCTTGTGTTTGGAACATTCCAACAGTGGGCGATCGAGGTTCCAATTAGGAGAAACCTCTTGAACTGGGCTAGTAACAAACAAACCAAGGAGGTAATGAGTCTGTTTACGGCAGATGTTGTTAGTTCAAGCGGCTTTTTCCCCAAGCCGTAATACAAAACATTCCATTTCATTTATGGCGGCGCGCTTTGGGGGATTTGGACTTTGAGCAGAAGCGAGACGATACTTTGGGAAACCCTTCGTCGTCATTTAATTAAAACGGTTGCAGGCAATAAACCACAAGTGTTCTTTTTGCTTAAGGGCCTCACTTGAACAGTGACTAACATTATTAGTCGTCTGTCATGTTGGTCTCCCAAAAGCATGTCAGCGGGTGATTTTTTTTCAAGCCGGGTTCATCTCAGACAGGTTTGACTTGAAATGTCATTCTTGTTGTTTTGGATCATTTTGCTCCCCCGCCACAGCCTCGGATGCGGGATTGGCTACGGATACCTGCATCGGATTCCCACGCGACCTTTTGAGGAAGGGAAGAAGATCTGCTTCCCGGGGAATGCTTCTGGGGAGCCGGGCAGTCCGTTAAAGGACGGATTCACTGAGGTCTTACTGCACTTCACTCTCATGATGTGAACGTTTCACTCCGACAAGCGGGGGAGGGACGATGTCTTTTAGTCGCTGTAAAAAGGAATCGATAATCCCTCAGGTCCAGTTGTCGGCCGTGACCCCGCCTCCTACCGCCCCCACACTTCCCTCTGGCCTTGAAGACTCGCTGTCGGGCCTTTCAATCAGTACAGCCCCTCCCACCATGCCGAGCGAACTGCAGACGGGTAAGTCCTGTCTATTTCATAAACGAGGATGTGGAAAAAAAAAGCTTGTGAATCTGACATGTTTGAATTTGGGAATGGAAAATGCTCGCCAACCCTGTTCGTGGGGCAGCGATAGAAAGTGCGCTGACGTGCGCTCTGGTCAACTGTGGCTCTTGCCTCCCTCACCAGGTTTGCCCACAATCCCTCTGCTCCCCTCCTCCAATCCGTCCCTCAGTCCCCTCACTCCCCTCACTCCTCTCAATCCTGCCACGGCCAGCTTCAACCCCGCCACCACGTTACCAGGTGAGTCTTTTTGGAGTGCCGCAAGGGCACGTGGCTCGACGATGACAGTATTTCGGTTGCACCTTTTTTTTTTCTTCACGTGCGACATAAAGCGTTCTTATCCAAAGTGATTTAGCATGTTGTGTTTTCCTTTAGGCTTGATGCCCCTTCCGGGTGGCTTACCCCCGCTGCCCAACCTTCCCAATCTCAACTTGTCGCTCCCGGACCTCGGCGCCATCTCACTAGCGGGCACCAGTACCTTAATGCCAGGCGGAAGCACAGGTACATGACATGTTCACAACCTGGCTAAGAAAACACTTCACCTGACTTTGATTTATAAAATATACAGTATATTATGTATCATGTAACTCTCAACCCCCCGCTCTCCCCCAGTTGCAGTCACCCCGCTGAATATACCTGGCCTGGCACCTCTGCCCCCTTTGCCCGCCATGCTGCCATCCCAGCTGACTCCTCTCCTGCCACAGGGCGTTGCCCCCATTCTGCCCACTTCCACCGCCCCTCCGGCCTCTGTCGGCGACATCACAAACGCCACGGAACTGCAGCCTTCTGCGGAGACGACGCTTACCTCCTCGTAACCTGGGAATGTATCTCTCGCAACCATCAAACCAAAACACCCACGGCTTTTCTTTCCTCTCATCTCTTTAGTTTTCTATTTATTTAGCCGAGAGGGACAGGTTGCACCCAGTCAGAGATTCCAAGTGTGAGTGAGGTTTATGAAAAACATGTCTTCATAAACGGATTGTTATATTGCAGTGGTGGACCGGGCCGCACTGCAGCTTGCCTTCAATCACACTTCACTTTGCGATTTACTTCTGCGTGTTTCTTTATTTGCCCTTCTGCGGTGTCATTTCTTCCGTTTGAGAATGTTCAGTGTTCCGGTATTGACTGAAATAGTCATTCATTCCCTTTTTATATACTGTATGAGTAAACAAACCGTTTATAATCATTCATCATGCGGTCTAAGAGAGGAAAAAAAAAGAAACCGTACTGTTGTACTAATCTTGGTACAGTCATTGTATAAAGTGAATTCCGTATATAAAATGGTGAATAATTAAGAGTCTGTCTAACCTTGTATTCCTGGCATTTAGCAGTGCATCACAAAGTAGAATACAGCATTATGAAAAACTATTTCTGTAGTTCAGTTCAAAAAGTGAACATTTTCTTTTGTGAAATTACAATATAGAATCATCGAAACGATTTTAATATTTAAAATAGGCTGAGTATTTTTAATGAATCTACATCAACACTACAAATATGCAAGTTTCAATGTTTGAATTGAACTACTGAAAGAAATGAAGGTTGATGTGATACTCTTAATTTGAGATGTGCCGGTACTTTTCGATCAGTTTGCTATGTTACCATTACCCCGCTTTATTTTCTTTGAAATGACTAATATAGCCAGACACACACGATAAACCCAACAAAAAGGAGGCAGGCTGAAAAGTCACATCTCACTCACTTCATGTACCGACGTCGTGTGGTCAGTCGCTTGCTGGGGACGACGGGGAGTTCAGCTCTTTCCAATTTCCTTTGAGACCATCGTTCCATTGAGTTCGAAGTTACGCAGAACAGCCACAAGATGTCACTGTAAACAAACTTGACAAAGATCTGCGGTGTGCAAAATGCAAGCAATAAAGCCAAACCAATTTTACACGCAGCCTTGTGCTTCCTTATGACAACTGACGACAAGTGGTGGGTGGCTTCCAAAATGGCTTCCTTTCTTGCGTCATGGACTACAGTACAAGATGTCAAGGCAATGTCCAGTCGACCCTGGCGCCTTTTGTCCAGAAAATCACGTTTGTACACCACTGGAGCCCGTCATGACCATCAACACGTCGATGTACTTTTTGTTAATCGCATGTGATTAAAGGACAAAAAAAGCGTGTGCTGCAAGCCCCTCAATCACTTTTTATCGTGCTTGTCCATGGGAAGCCAATCGAGCAGACTTCGGTATCCAATCCAATTACTCGCAGGCGCTTTGTACTCACAAAAGGGTAATTCAGTCGGCCGGAAGAACTACGGTCTTACGAGTTAAGTTTCCTTTCGCACCACGAGTGCCGCGTTTGGCCTACTATAACGATGCTAAGCTGAATATTAAAAAAAAACTCAAATAACATTCCATATAGCCGTTCAAGCATTTATTTGATATCCTTGCTGTCCAGCTTTGTCAAATGTACTTCGCTAGTAGACCCCATGTGTCAATTAGTTAGGTTTTGCCTCAGTAGTGAGGTTGTGGTCTTACTCGTAGTCAGAAATAAATCATACAATGGAGAATAATAGTTTAACTCCCTAGTTGAAACCTGCAAATGCACATACGGGTGAGAGTTCAAGATGAATCTTAAGAAGCATAATGTTGTATGACTAGCCAGCCTGACTTTGTAAATTTAAACGAGGTCATATGCGCTCACATAAGCAAAGAGAGCATCAATGTAGACATTGAAGGCAATCTTTATTGCATTTGAATGGCATGGCCAAGCGTTGACCCCTTCCTGCAAATATGGTCCGACATGTTGCTTACTAATGGCTGCGCATGACGTCTGTATCCACACGATAAATGTCATTAAACAAGGTATGCATGTCATGCTTCCAACTGAACAAGCGGGATGCACGATTTCTTCCTCCCGCCTCCTAAATGGGCATACTTTACAAAGGGGGGGACAAGGACATTGATTGAATTGCTTTCACTCAAAGGAATGCTTCAGTCAAACATACATTAAAAAATCTTTTTCGGGCCTTGGTGGCTTCGAGTAGTGATGTTTCAACTTAAAATGACACATTAAAGTTAGCACAATACGGGTTGAAAAGACTCATTGACAAGTCCATTAGCATTCCGCAATGACAAAGCTTGAAGTCTGTTAATCACCCGAGTTTTGGCTTGAACAGGGACACCACGCCAAAAGCAACAGACACTCGGTCTGCCCAGTAACTATCAGTGGTGCCTCAAGAGTATGGAAATACAAAATAGGCAAGCGTATCCTCAAGTGTAACAAAAATGAAGCTATTTGCCGTCAATGAGATGAGAACGAGCTGTTAGTCAACCTTTTGCTATGAAACAGCTAGACCTATATATAACAAGCCCCCCCCCCTCCAAAAACAAAACATTGAGCTAGCATTTGCCACACCCACTTGGAAACATGGCACACCACGACTTACTCATTCATTCACAAATTGCACTCATGCCCTTTCACTGCCTCACAGATTGCAAGCCACAATCCATATGACACAAAATCGTGTTTTCTGTGCATTCCATCCTTTTTATGCCATGCTGCAGCGAGTGGCAACCCTGCAGTTGTGCTATTTGAGATGGGATGAGGACACCGGGCGACGGGGAGTAAGCTTGTATTATTCGGAGCCTGAAAGCAAACAGCTGTGCACGCAGCGAGTTGACAACTGAAAATTCGTAATGACGTCATTAACCTTTGCAAGGACAGCTGTTACTACAGTGGACAGCTTATCGTGTTCTCAGGCTACATGAAAGGGTTAATTAATCGCCGTCTACTTGACTATCTTCACGTGAGCGTCGACCACAAGAAAATCTGTAACCCCTGATGGAGCTACGCCAACGTATAGCCAGTTGCGTTCATGGGAATCAATCACCCCATTTCCTCTCCTGCTGGCAACATGTCCGACTTGGAAGCTAAACAACAATCAAAAGGGGGAAAACGATTTCAAGCTCGTCATCAATTGAGGCCGGAGCCATTCGCGCATTAGAAACTAAGAGCGATAACTTGTAGCAGCAAAAAGTTGAGCTTCCTGAAGGAAAACAACGGGAGACGATGGGAAGCAAGGGAAAGCCTCGTCATGTACTTGCGAGTGGGAAAAGAACCCAGTGAGCAGCAGCTCCGGCCCTCGGTTGTGTCCAGGTAACCGCAGGCCGGCGCATGATTTTCCCCGGACAGCAACAATGGATTCTGACATTTCTCTTGTAATGTGCGGACTTGTTGTACTTCAACAAACCTGCGGCACCAGAAGAACACAATCTGGATGGGAAGTGGGAAGTGCAAATCAACACCAGATTTGTTGTTGTTGTTGTTGTTGTTATCTGGATTTCATTAATCATCCCCGTCCTGCCCCCTGCCCAACTATGAGACGCATCATCCTTTGTGTCAACGGATGGGCAAACTTCTCCGAGTCATTGTCCTGGGAGGCTAAAGTCTTTCTGATGAAGCTCCCCTCGGCCATCTTGAGCGGCATAAACGAAACGGGGCGTCTGCAAGCTGTTCAAAAGTCAAAAAGGGTTATTGAATATAGTCCGCGGGGGATGGGGATCTTCTTTCTCTTGTTTTTCTTCCTCGCCGCACGTGGCTCCACTCCAGTTGTTTCCCCCTTTCACCGTTAAAGCCAGAGCACAACAGCCGACCGTGTCATCTTTTTGCGAGGATTTCCCTTGAATTCGTGTCTTTTGCTCATCCATCCTGGAAGTTCTCTGCTTTTAAAAGAAAATCTCCACAAGCGATGATCCGGTGGCGTCGATGAAGTGGCCAGGTGGCGCCGTCAATCTAAACGAGAGCCCGTCAGTAGGTGGCGAGCGACGAGGCGGCGGGCTGCAGCGAGCCGGACGAGTTGGAGCGTCTCATGTGAGGGAGAAGGTAGGAATCGGAGCACAGCTGGTGCACGTCGAACCTGTCCTCCTTGCGGTAGGCCAGACAGCGGCGGATGAACGCCTGCCGAGCAGAGGCGGGGATGAGTGCCGCTTTTATATTCCAGGATGACTTTTGATGACGAAGCGAATCATTTCACGGCGTTTTGTACATTACGAGCGGAACGATTGCCGCACTCAAAATGTATTTTGGACTTTTATTGGTGAGGGTCTCGCACCTTGGCCTCTGTGCTGGCCTGCGGTTTAGCGGGGAACTGGACCTCGGTGGCTTTGAGGATGGTGTTTTCCTGGAGGATGTCCTGCTGAGACTGGTTGTGACCAAACGGCTGGGAAAACAAAAATCACAACGCACACCCACACATTTTTTAAAAAATTGATCTTATCGATTAAATTTATATGCAGACATGGATCTGTTCATTTGGCGTTTACCTTGCGCCCATAGAGGCACTGGAAGAAGATCACGCCCACAGACCAGACATCCACCTTGTTTGAAATTTTTGGCGGCTCCTTGCCCACCACAAAACACTCCGGAGGGAGGTACCTGCACACTCGCCCACGTTATTGTTGCAACGCGCAAAGCCCCGACGGCACCGACCCGAAACGCGAGCAGTCGCGGTTGCCATTTTTACCAGTAGGTGCCCGCTCCCTGAGATGTGAGGTCCATGCCGTCGACGCCGTAGTTGTCGTCATCCATAATCTTTGACAGGCCAAAGTCTGTGATTTTGATTTCGCCACATGCGGTTCCATCCACTAATAAGATGTTGCCTGCAGCGTTTGGCACAATTTGCAAGACAAGGTAGTCGGACATTTAGGCAATCCGGAGTCAGTCGGTCGGTACAAGTCATCGAAAAATGGATCGATGGAAGGCGTGCGATGGCAAAAGTTGCATAACCGCGCCCCTTTCAGGATTTGAGTCATGAAACATTCGATGGAAATTTTGATTTTGAAGCATGCGTATGCAAATAGTTTGGTCTCTGGTGGGCTGGCGAACCCATCAAGTGTGAACGTGCACGACCCAGCGGGTCTTTTTTCGAGCCGCCTATTTCCGTCTGCTGCGGTGAGCGGTGGCTCAATACCACCAGCTCCATCAAAACAAGCAGAGCTCTCGGGGACCTTTCAAATACACGTTTCAAGTGCGCTCCACTTCTTGATCCTCAGGGTATTTAATTTTATTATTAAGGCATCCGGGAAGCGTTTTGAACTTGTGAAAATGTCTTCTCGAAGTCAACTAATTCCACTCACCGGGCTTGAGGTCGTAGTGAATGATGGGCGGTTTAATCTCGTTGAGGTAGCGCAGCGCGCTGACGATCTGCATGACGATGGAGCGGGCCTCCTTCTCGGACATCAGCTTGTTTTGCTTCAGGTAGAAGTCCAGGTCGTTGCCTTCGCAGAACTCCAGAACTGTACAGAACCTGGAGGGGAAAGAGAGTGCGGGCATGAGAAAATTACCAGTGAACTGTCGCGGATAAGGTTGAGAGAAAATAATGGAGCTTGGACTCCAAACTCCGCTTCGACTCATTGTTTAAAATCGGACAGCCGAATGAGTTCCCGATTGTTCCACAAAAGGAAAAATCCAATTTCATCCTAATGGTCAACGGAGCGGATTTCGATCCTGCTTTGCAGCGGCTTGCGAAAGTATCCAGTCACTTTGTGACCTTTTGCTTCATTCCGGGCTTCAAACATCAAGATCTCAAAGTGGATTTCGTTGTGAAGAGTCAACACCAAGCGGCAACAAAATTCCGACGATATTTGAACAACCGCAGGGTGCGGTGGAGCCAGCTCCCGGTCAAAGGTGACTCACGTGTCCGTATCCAGGGAGAAATAGTCATAGAGTTTGACTATTCTGGGATGGTCCAGCTGTTTGTGTATCCGGTACTCTCTGCACGCGTGCCTGGGAGGGCATAAAACGACAAACGCCGTTTTTGTCTGCGGCGCGAGCGGCCGCGTCGTCGGATTCAAGAGTCGCCGGCGCTTACTTGTGGTAGTTCTCTTTTTTCTCCTCCCTCCAGTTCTTGTTGAGCTGGTGGATTTTAACAGCGGCGTAGCGCTGCTCAAACAGGTCAAAAGCCTGACGGGGGTGACAAGGCAAACGGGCATTTGTATCGCGACGTTCTGAGCGAAGCGGCCTTCGGAGACTTTTACCTTGTAGACTTCGCTGAAGCCGCCCCTGCCCAGCAAGTGCAGCAACAGGTACCTTTCGTTCAGTGTGGGATGGTCTTTAAAGCTGTGTGAGGTAGGAGGCGAGCCATGTCATTGTGAAGCAAAACTCTTTCAACAAATGAGCGGACGGCGTTTGGACTTACGCCGAGCTGTCCTCGTTGTTGATCCTCTTCAGCTCTCGGATGTGGAGGTTCCTCACGCGCTCCAACCGCTCCAGCTCCGCTTGTATCTCAGCCTCCTCCTGCACAAGAAGGAGGACCACTTCTAACCATTTCGGCCTTTCTGTCCTGAATTCGGAACCGTCTTTGGCGTTTGTGTGCAGGAGAGAAGGAGAAAAATGCACCAAATGTGCTTTGCTACCGACCTTCTTCAGATGCCCAAGGCGAAGCTTAAATATCTCTTCCTGCTCATGGTACTCGGCAAGGGTCAATCTAAAAAAAAAAAAAAAATTTGGCGGTCAGGTAAAAGAGTTTGGGCCAATGTTTTGCTGCGAGGTCTCCTTTCGTGTCACTCACAGCTGGGGTAGCGACGGCTTGAGGAAAGGGTCGGAATCGTTGCCGTTGACCACCTTGGTTTTCCTCTGCTTGGGTTCCGAGGTCGAGGCCACAGAGAGGGAGGGCGACGCGGGGTTGGGCGGCTTCCTCTTGGCGAGCAGTTTGCGCTGTCGCTCGATGTCCTCTCTCTGCTGGTTGATGCCTTCTTGTTGCCTGCGCACAGCCGCGCGTTTGTTTTGTGCCGCTAAACGCGCCATCCCCAGGTGAAGGAAAGCGCTGATGCACGTTTGAGACGGGATCTCACTTGATCAGGTTCTGGAATGCATATCCGTCGGTCCACTGCTCCGTGTAGGACGCCCCGTGTCTCACCGTGGTGAAATGGCCGAGACGCAGGCGGTCCTGCATGCTCTTCTCACGGCACGACTGCTTCTCCTGGGTGCTCTGTCCAAATGCAAGCGGGGACATGCGCTCACACCATTAGACGTGAAGAGCGTGACGGCAATTTCTCTTCCTTAGAACCACTTTTTTTTCCCCTCAATAAGTCATGATGGACGTTGAAAAGGACGTCTTATTAACCTTTACCTCCTCTGAAGGGATTACAAGTCACCCAATTAACCAAAACGTGAGTAACAACATACTGATTTTGTTCATTTTAAATGACTTCTCTGAGAACACCGAATGAATACTTCTTTTGTTTGATTTCAGGATTGTTCAATTTGCATTTTTTCCAGTATTGTTTTCTGGGTCTGCTATTGGCACAAATGATCTTGCCTTCTTTATTATTAGTTTTATAGTCTTCAGACAAAATAATAATAATAATAATAATACATTTTATTTGTGGGCGCCTTTCTAGAAACTCAAGGACACCTTACAACAAGCAGTTAAAATCACGAGTACAATGTTAAAAACTACATCAAATAAAATAAGAAAAAATACAACAAAAATAAATAAATAAAAATAATGGCTTTATGGTCTGAGTGAATAGGCTTGTCGAAACAGATGTGTTTTGAGGCGGGATTTGAAATGTGTTAATGAGGCTGTATTACGAAGGTCAGCGGGGAGTGAGTTCCATAGCTGGGGAGCAGAGCGACTGAAGGCTCTATTTCCCATGGTGACGAGGCGAGCAGGGGGGACAGAGAGGAGGACAGAGGAGGAGGAACGAAGAGAGCGGACAGGCGTAGGAATATGGATGAGGTCAGATAGGTAAGGAGGGGCTAGGTCATGAATGGATTTGAATGTGAGGAGCAGGATTTTATATTGAATGCGGTGTAGAATGGGGAGCCAGTGGAGATGTTGAAGGACAGGTGTAATATGGTTTATGTATGGCGTGAGTGTGATAATGCGGGCGGCTGAATTTTGGACCAGCTGAAGCTTACGGAGGATTTTTTGAGGGAGACCAAACAGAAGGGAATTACAGTAATCGAGTCGCGAGGTGACGAGGGTGTGTACAAGTATAGCAGTGGACTGAGGAGTGAGAGAAGAGCGGAGCCGGTGGATGTTTCGAAGATGATAATATGCAGAACGAGTGATGTGGTTGATATGTGAGGTGAAGGAGAGGGTGCTATCAAGGATGACACCCAGACTCTTGACCTGAGGGGAGGGGGAGATGGAAGAGCTTTCGAAGGGAATGGAGAAGTTGTTTATTTTGTTTAGATTGGATTTAGTGCCTATAAGGAGGAATTCAGTTTTATTGCTATTCAGTTTGAGGAAATTTGAGGTGAACCAAGATTTTAATTCCTGCAGGCAGTTGGTTAGGGAGGATGGTGGAAGTATGGTATTAGGTTTGGTAGAGATGTAGAGCTGGGTGTCATCCGCGTAGCAATGAAAATGAATGTGGTGTTTCCTGAAGATATTACCAAGGGGAAGAAGATAGATTAGAAATAGCAATGGGCCAAGGACAGAACCCTGAGGAACACCTGAAGTGAGGGGAAAGGGGTGAGATCTAAAACGTTTGAGCTGGATAAACTGGGTGCGGTCAGAAAGATAGGAGCGGAACCAGGAGAGGGGGATGCTGGTGATGCCAATGGAGGAGAGTCTGTCGAGGAGGATGGAGTGAGAGATGGTGTCAAAGGCTGCACTGAGGTCAAGCAGGAGGAGGATGGCGAGTGAACCGGAGTCAGCAGAGAGAAGAAGGTCATTGCATATTTTGAGGAGGGCAGTTTCGGTACTATGGAGGGGACGGAAGCCAGATTGAAATTGTTCGTAGAGCTTATTGGAGGAAAGATGGGTGTGAAGTTGAGCAGCTACTGTTTTCTCTAGAAGTTTGGAGATGAACGGAAGGTTTGATATGGGACGAAAGTTGTTCAAGTCGCAGGGATCAGAGCCAGGTTTCTTCAGTATGGGAGTGACAGCAGCAGTTTTGAGATGAGATGGTACAATGCCAGTAGAGAGGGAAGTTTGAATAATGTTAGTGATGAGAGGGGAGAGGGCCGGGATAGAAGCTTTGACTAAAACAGTAGGGAGAGGGTCAAGTTGACAAGTAGAGGATTTGGACTTCTGGATTAAGATGGAGACTTGGTGGACAGATGGGGATGTAAATGCAGAGAGTAGGTGGGTAGGAACCGGGGAGAATGGAGAAGGAGGGTTAGGAGCAGCTGAAGGGGTGAGTTGCTGGTGGATAAGTTGGATTTTGGATGTAAAAAATGAGGCCAGAGTATTACAAAATTCAGTGGAATAGAGATGTGAGGGAAGAGTGTCAGCAGGTTTACTGAGTTTAGAAATGAGTGAAAAGAGTGATCTGGGGTTGCCTTCATTGGAACTGATTAATCCAGAGTAGAAGGTTGATTTGGCTTTGGATATTGAGTCCTTGTAATGGAGAAAGTGGGTAGTGTACATTTCTTTATGAATGGCGAGTCCAGTTTTTCTATATAATCTTTCAAGTTGACGGCCTTTTGATTTAAGTTGTCTGAGGGTAGGGGTAAACCAGGGTGCTGTTTGGTTGAAGGAGACAGTTCGGGTTTTGAGTGGGGCCAGGATATTGAGAATGTTATGGAGATTTGTATTGTAGTGTGTCAAAAACTCATCTGTTGTAGAAAGACAATCAGTACTGGGGAGGTTGTTGATAAGTGATTCTAAATTGTCCGGGTTAATGTCCTTGATTTTACGGAAATGTATAATGCGTTGTGGGTTGGATTTGAAAAATGACAGGTTAACATTGAATGAAAGCAATAGATGATCTGTGTATGGGAGGAGATCGGTTTTACAGTTTGTTGGTGATAATCCAATACAGCAGATCAAGTCCAGAATATGTCCTTTACTGTGTGTGGGAAAGTTGACATACTGTTGAAAACCAAAACTGTCCAGGCAGGAGGTAAAGTCTTTGGTGAGTGAGTTATTGATATTGTCCATGTGTATATTAAAATCTCCTAAGAGAATCACATTTGGTGATAGTGTATACAGATGAGTGATGAGTGTAGTAATGTCAGTGATAAAATTCTTGTTTGGTTTTGGTGGACGGTAAATAGTGGCAATCAGTGTGGGAGTTGATCCAGAGAGCTGTATAACTGTCGCTTCAAAAGATAAAAAAGCAGGCACATTTACAGGTGCAAATTTCCAATCCTCGCGCAGAATCATCGCGAGGCCGCCTCCCCTCCCAGTCGTGCGCGGCACAGCGTGATAAACAAAGCCCGGTGGAGTAGCTTCATTAAGAGTACCATAATCATTTGGCTGCTGCCAGGTCTCAGTCAGACACAGAATGTCAAACTCACGGTCTGTCAGGAGGTCGTGGACGAACTGGCCCTTGCTCGTAAGGGAGCGGATGTTCAATAGGCCAACGTTGACAGCAGTGCAGCTGCGAGCGACCGCGATGCTATCCGACCTCGGGACGCGTGTCAACACAGAGGCATCCGCACGGCGTCCGGTGTTCTTCCGTGGGCGGCGAGCGGTGGACCAGAACGACCTGACGGAGCTGGAGTTGTCGTATTGATAGTTTCGGCGTGAGCCCCGGTGAGTGCACCTTCGCCGGGGCACGTAAAGGATGTCCGGGTGTTGGAGCAGAGCAGGCGGTGGTGGACCGTGTGGATTAAAATTGAGTTTGAGCTCAGTGGCTGCATATTGGTGAAGCGCTTCCAATGAGTGGTGGAAAACACACAGAGCGAACCAGCAGAAAGCAAGCCACTCACAGCTGATCGACATAGCCGGACCGGAGTAATGAAGTCGGGAAGCAGCAACAGTTAGTGGGTAAGCTAGCCGCTAGCCGCAACTCAACGACAACTCAATACTCGATGACAGGTAATGACAGTTCGGCCGATCGAGTGTGGATTGATCATTGTTCACTCGGTGACCATAAAAGCAGGTCGACATAAAATATGTCGGCTATAAAAGATAAAAAATTGACATAAAAATGGACTTAAAAATCAAAAAATCACGGGGAGTAGCGGCGTCCAAAATTCGCCAGCGTTCACTCCGGAAGTGAGTGAAATGTTTGGAAAATATTCAAGATATGACCGCTATTTCAGTATTTTGATACATTGAGGCCGAGAGTCCGCTCGTGCGCCGAACTGAATCAAATAACGCCACCGTGCTTCCGCACACATTTCAAGATAGTTCAACCTCAAAGACGTGCAATAGGAGAACGTGGCTGCGCACGCACGCTCAGAAACCGACCTTCTCGATGAGGAGTTTCTTGCTCATAGTAATACACTTGTTGAGCCTCTCCTTGTATTTCTCCAGGAGCTTTTGTTGTTCATCAATCTGCCTCCGCAGGTCACAGTTAGCCTGTGTGGGATGGAAAAAAACAAAAACACAAAGGATGGGCGAGAGTTCCTCCGCACGATGGAGAAGACAGAAATAAAATGCGTTCTACGGACTAAAGGGTTGGAGATCAAGGTGATCAAATCTGGCTCCTAAACTCATCCAAGGACATCGTTATGGACTATATATGCTGGAAGTCAAAATTCTCAAATCTAACTGTCGCAAAGCAGAACAGTCGAGAATCAGTCAAGGGTCTCGCCCAACCAGTAAGCACTATTAATAAAGAACTGCGTTAAAAACAAATGTTTGCGTCCGTCAAACGTGTGCTTGTTGGTAACTCCGAGTGTGTATGCGTATTCAACCCACCCTGAGAAGATCATCTATTCGTCCCTCTTTCTTCTCCAGGTCCAGGCTCTTGTTGCTCTCGAGGGCAGCAAGTTTCAGTCCTGTCAATTCCGTCTCAAATTGCAGAAGAAAAGGATTTCGGTTGAGTGACATCATAGCACAAGAAATAATAGAACGCTTCGGGAAGAACCGCGCGCGTGTGTGTGTGTGTGTGTGTGTGAGATGACGAGGCTTCGCAATACCTGGACAAATTTACTGGATCTGGGATTGTGTTCCCCAAAACACAAACTGGTGGGGGAGGAGCTGTTCTGGCGGACCTGAAACGACGGCATCGTTGTTGTTAAAACCGCGTAAATGACGTAGAGTCTCGGCCGCTCTATGCAATGCGTAGCCATGTTAGAGGCTTACAATTGAGCCAGGCGCCGAGTGCGAGTTCTGCGGAGAGCGGCGAGCTGATGGCAGGCCTCGAACCGGACTCGAGCCATTTCCACCCTGGAACTTTGCGGGTTCAAGAACACGAATGAATCGTGATTAACATGAAAGGAAAACGGAAGCTTTTTGAGTGCCGAAAGCTAAAGCGGGCCTCACATCGAAGTAGTCGCTGATCTTGGGGCCGCGCGTAGAAGATTTCCCTGCATGATGAATCGGAAGATGAGATGATCGCGAATTATACAAAAGCTTGGGGGAAAAAATTGAAAAAAAGATTTGTCTTGTGCAGGTTTCCAAACCTTGACTGCTCTCGGAATAGGTGTCAGCTTTCCTTTTCCTCCCTCTGGATGATTCCGAGTGCTTCTTCTCTGGGGTCTGTAAGTCGACACGGAAAGGAAAGAAAATGCTTAAGCCCCCTGAGTTTTACCTACCAAGGCTCCTGTGGCGGCTTTCAACAGGAAGAGAGGGTACATACTGAGTAAGCGGGGGAGCTCCCTCTTTTCATATCAGAATTCTATGCAGAGAAGAGAAGGAAATGTGCAGGTCGTGGGAGAGACAGAGAAACAAGTGGGTCGAGCACAAAAATAACGGAAAGAAAGACAATCCAGTCCCCTGGAAATCGGACAAACTGTTCTTTTGTACTTATGTGGCTAATTATCTCCGGCTATGACAGTTTATTTTTTTTACTTTGTGGGTCCATTTGTTTATGTGTGACCATAGTCCAAGGACGGCCTTATTAATTCTGGTCACAAATGACACATTGGTGAGGTGGAAAAAATATTTGCCTTCAGATATGCACACACGGCGTGACCAATCTCAATCTGTAATTATTTGAAATGTCTTCTGGCTTTGAATTCAGCCTGCAAACATGGATGCAATTCAAAAAAACGCATAAGCCGTCAAACAAGGTTGCCGTGACTTGTGCGAATCTAGCATTCTAAAATGAAGGTGCAGATCATGCAGATCCAAGAAAACGAAACTGGAAAAATTTAATTGGTAGAAGGGGTCCTCAATGTAAACAAACTCAGTGCGCCTTCTTGGTCGCGTCTCGAGTAGTTTCAAAAGTGACAAATGTTCCAGCCCTGTTTGAGGTCTGCACTTTTCGAGTGGCCATACGACATGCGAAATTTGACGGTGACAATAAAATGGACGATGCATGCGAGCTACCTCAGACTCCTTGTCGCTGGATGAGCCCAGACTTCCGTAGCTGTGGTTGGACGACTCGTTGGCGAGACCCTGCAAACAAGCACAAAGGACCATTCAGAAAAATAAGTGGACTGTGTGGTGGGTAAACATCAGCAAAACAAAGATCATTCTCAAGATGTCCGGGAGAAAATGAGCTCTTCCGTTATTTGGTGTGTCACTTGGCCACTTTCCAGCACATGGACTGTAGCACAGAACTGAAATCCAATAAAACAAACATTTCCACTTGTAAGATAACTTTGGTGTAGCCTCAGTTTGAGCAAGTGCCTGACTGAATACTCACCGAATCACACTATTTGACAACGAACGCATTTCTTTATCAGTCTCTAGGTTCAAATGCAAACAGGTTGCACAAAAAGGGCTGCCGGGCTATCTTGGCCGCCACGGTCCCTTGCGTTGACTAGCTTTGTGTCCACTGTGTGTGATGCAGAAAAACAAGACTTTCTGCGGTGTGCCGTTACCTTGGCACCTCCACTCATGCTCCCAGTGCTGCCTCCTGTGTTGCCACTGACAGCTCCCGTGAACCTGGCCTCGAGAAGCTCCTGTCTCCGGGGGTCCAAGCTATGCAGCTCCTCCATGGGGGCTGGTGCAAGGTTACATGCATGAAAACAAAAAGGACACTGTGTGACAAATCGAAGGAGTGAAGGCAGACAAAGTGACTGGGAAGGCATGGAGTGACCGTATATCATGTAGGCGAACAGAGGGTGAAATAAAGGCAGTACCGCAGGTGGCTCATTAAAAAATGCACTGTCATGCAACGATGACCAATGACATTGGGAGGGGGCACTGCTGATTCTAACAGCAGACAGCAGACTCGATGAAACAACAAGCAGGGGAGGCTAATTTTAACCCCCCAAAAATCGTATTCAACTGCTGCATCTCATTATGTCACTGCGCTATGCCTCACTAGTATGACATATGGTAATAACTAAAAACAGCTCAGATTGGGCAAGAGTCACTTTTAAAATCAGGTTACATGCATTCCCCCAAAATAGTCTTGCATTACAAAAAAAAAAAACAACTAAACAAAACCAACTGCTTTAGATGAAAATATCCTCACTATGACTATGTTAGTAAACCTATCTCATAAACTGCACAAGCACTACAGTAAATAAGCAGCCTGCCCGAGCCTTGATTTTTGACATTCTCTCTCCAGGGAGAGAGAAGCTCAGGTTATCTGCACCCGACTGCGTATTGATGCTGCAGGGTGCAAGCTTCCTTATTGGATATTATCTGGCTGTCATCATTACATAGCTTTTGGCACCAGGGCATTCCCGAAAAGGAATAATGGCCATTATGAAACCCTCAAGCATCGTACAACGGCACACAACAAGGCCTGTGCGAGGTTATTTGAGGACAAAGGACCGTGTGTGTGTGTGTGTGTGACTTGGGCTACATTTGCCGGACATACATGACATACATATATGTATGGGTTTACTGTATTTATAATTTAAATGACTTTTACTAATTCAATTCACGGTTATTTTCTTTTTAATAACGTTATCTGTAAAATGTAAACACTACGGTAGCACTCCTACATTACAACCGATTAATATTTCACGAGTTATTTCGCCACATTAAAACCAAACAGTGAATGGCCTCTGAGGGGCATGTCGAAAATTACAGTTCATTTTAAGGATCAGTTAAATGCCCAGCATCACGAGCGTCGCGGCGCACACGCCAACTAAGTAGTTGTAATTAAACTACAGCTGGCCCCCTAACAGTACCAAACGTCGACAACTATGCAACGAATGACGACAAATTTAGTCATGAGACCTTCTACAGTCCAACACCAGAGGCCACATTTAAGAAAGCGCTGCCTTTGTGCACAGTACGTTATAGCTCGAAGCTACGTTCGACTAGCCGTCAACACAAGTGACAGCTGACGTTTGGCTTCCAATACACGCACCATCAGTGAACTTGACATCCATTTTCACTCCGACAAACGTTAGCGCGACATTGCTCGAAAAAAGCCCCACCGCCCCTCTCCCGAAAACGCAAAATCGGCGCAGAAAGACAGCCGTCCGAACACTTGTCGAGCTCCATGTACCTTCCTTGAGCTTTGCGGTCGCCGTTATATGTTGTTGAGAAATCGTTGGGGAGGAGGAGAGCAGCGACCAAGATGGCGTCGCCTCCAAACTTCCACCACCACTTCCACTGTTACTTTGGATACTCATCAAGCCACTTTGCCGACAAGAGGAGCCTGCCCGCACACGGTCGGTCGAGGAAACGCCGAGCTGCCTTCCATCGAGTCACACCTGCTCTCGTCTTCCCCGAAACCCGGTCGCTGACTTTCGCTAAACGTCTCCTATGTTGCAGTCGTAGAGGAGCGGCTTCCTCGGAGGCTCGATGGAGCGGATCCAGCGTAATAACCTTTGCATGATGACCGAGCGACTACACCGCGCGGCGCGCCTGTCAGCATCCACTTCTCGAACGGGGCTTTGATTCCAATAGGCGGCTATCGCGAGGCCAGCGCTCACCTAGCAGCGAGATGAGCGGGAATGCGGAGGGGAGGGGGGAGGGGGGGGCGTGACACTAACGAGACACTGATCTGGGATCGTTTCTTTGGCCTTGACACCAACCGTATGCTCACCGGAAGGCGCCGCTTCACGTTGACTCGAGAACAGCTTGTCGCTTGGACGAAAACAACAAACACCCCGAAAAAAATGGCTGAAACATTTGGAGGGGACCAGACAATTGACACCTACTGTACTACAGTACAGTACGCGTGGGCGCGCGCATTGATAGATAGATAACCAGCTATCAACTAAAAAATACTTGGTTTACAAATACCATCATAATGACAAACAATAATATATAGCTCATAGTAGGCCCCGAGTGCTCATCAGAAACATTGTCAAAATAAGTCACTGAAACATCATATATTCCTGTAACATTACCACTGTGTTAAATACAGGGGAAAAAAACATCTAAATATTGCTTGATAATAAAAGCATTTGAAAAGATTAAATGCAAATGTATTTTACATAAACGTGAAGTACTACTGAATTGTACGTCACCAATGTGCTTCATGGGATTAAAGTTTTAGCCACTAGCACAGTTTGAACATTTGACTCAGTGAGTGGGTCGGTCATAGCACTGAATTTTAAAAAATACTGATCTAAATTTTGTGAGTGTGAATGTTTGTCTTTCTGTGTCCTGAGATTGGCTGGCGACAAGTCCAGAGTGTACTCCGCTTTCCACTGAAGGCCACTCCATCACACCTGTGACCCAAGTGAGGAGAAGCAACTAGGATGGATGGAGATGCTATACATCAAGGGCTTTGTGCCAAATTATTTCCGTGGCCACAAAAACGACTTTAGATTTTCAAGTGTGTTACGGCGGCGAGCGGTGAGGTTCATGGCTGGTGAGACACTGACATTACGGTCAGATTCACAATTTCATGAACCAAACATAGTCACATATTTGCCATTAAATTTGCAGCTTGATATTTACTGGTGAACTAGTAGTTTTCTAGTTCGAATTGATTTCTGTATCGGACAGTACTCGAGGCTGCAATATCTGTATCGTACACCTACACAGTCCAAGTCTTGTGTGCATGTATTTTTAGGGGACAGTGGGGACGGTCTTCGTGCGAACATTTGAAGCATTCCAGAGAACCGTTTGTGTATCCAAGATTGAAACATTATAAGAATGGTGAGAGTGGCATTTGGTCGCACTCGAAGATCTGTGACTCATCAGCGCTGATGACTCTGCTGAGCAAGTCTGGTTCCATTCCTCTCATCATCATTCACGCAATCTGCTCTTTGCTTGACCTTACGAAGAGGAAATGTACTGTATATAAAAACATGTGCAAAAAAAACAAACAAACCAAAAAAAAAAACCTCAGAACAAAACATGACTACAGAGACATTAGGGCTCAATTTCATACTCGATTCATTTTGAAAGGGAGAGTTTAGTTTGGGTTTAAAATACTGAATATCATTTCTGATATTTGTTCAAGCGTACTGTGTGCTTTGTATTTTGGCATTGTGTGATCCACAAAGTGAGCATGTCTGTGTTCGTTAGGGTTGTGGTTGCAGCGAGGTGCGTGCAGGTGGGATGCTATAGTGATCCATCCTGAGCAGCAGAATGTCTTTTGTTTCCAATTTGGTGCAGTGCATGAATATGCCGTTGCCTCCATGTAGCATCGTAGACACAAGGAGATCAAAATATGTTTCAGCAGTCAGGTATTTGGACCACATTTTGTCCTTTTGTTACCTTTGCAACGCCACGGTTCAGTCAGTGTTTCAATGTATAAACAGTTGGGACAACAACTAAACCAACATTTGAAAATAGAACTGGATCGTACATCCAGGTTGTATCCATGTTGCTAATTCTGAACACGCAAGTCCCCCCACCCCATGTCAAACCAGTGTAGTAGTCATTTTATAACTACACTTGTCATTCGGGATCAGAGAATAGACAGAGGCACGATCATACTGCAACTCATAAGCACCTGGCCGCGGTAATCTGATTTTTTTTCTTTCTCGGGCCAAATGGTTTCCATGGTAACAGAGTCTTAAAGCTATGAGGAGGATTCTATAAACTGACTACCGAACTATGTTGAACTATGCAACACACACACACACGCACACACGCACACACTTTTGAATGTCCTCCCAGGCTGCAGGGTATTCCAGGACATTCTGTCTGACATTTGATGAATTACCTCCAAAACTGCCGTTTTTATTGAACAATACAGTATGCGGCCACAAAGTTGAGATTAAATACAAAGACTGTGTCCAAAAAAAAGTCTGACTTCAAAGGATTAGGCTCAGTTTTGATGGACACGGCCAGAGAGTTATTACTTTAACTGTGTTATTGTGGTAGGAGAAGCTCAGTTTAAAGTACGGAAAGGTCTTCGTTTTAGTAATCTTATTTACCTGAATGAAAAGGGCAACAATTTGTGATCTATATCGCTAAGTGGTGAGTGTTTAATGTTATATAAAAAGCATATGTTCGCGGTCGCTGGAAACTAAAGAATGTGCTTCTGTTATACGAATGATTTATGAGCTGCAAATAATGAATTTGTACAACCGGAATGAATGAATACAAAAGTAATAAAACAACAGCTGGAGATGGACAATGTTTGTTTTCATAATTTATGGTCTTGCTACAGTGAGTCTGTACAGCAACATACAGTATATTTATATATATATATATATATATATATATATAAATTATTTTTTTCTTCTCAAAATGACAGTATACGAATTGGAATTACCCTGATGAAAAATACAAAATAAACCTTAAATATTCTTCCCTTATTATGAAGTCTGGATCCTCATCTGATCTTAATTACGGTCATGACAGAAGCTCAGGTAAACATGTGGTTTTTGGATCGAAAGGCCTGTCTTTGCCTTTCGTACATCCGGACGTATGATCTTAGAAGGTCCTCCATTGTGTGACCCTGAAACGCGGCGTAGCAGTTATCAGCAATCGTTCTTTTAGGAAACCAATTACTTTGAATCGGGAGAATAAAAGCGGTCGCTCACCTGTGAGGTTTCACAGACAAAGACGTTCCCTCGGACCACGGTGCCGATGGTCATCTGGAAGAAGTTGCCGACGCTGTGGCACTCCGTGATGCGACTGAACGGGTGCATGACCAGCAACTCCTGCAAGGTTCATATCATAACCCAAGATATTAATAAGTCATTTTTGGTCGGCAAGTATTAAAAACAAACAATGTCATAAAATTGACGATGCTTTGGAATTATGTAAAAATAAATAAATTGTGAGCCCGGGCCCTGTTGTCTAACATCAGCGAGCGCTGGTGGTTAGTGTGCATACCTTTGACTTTGGGTCGATTAAGCTTACACCTTGCTTGCTGATGGCAATCCAAACGGTACTCGGGTAGCTTGACTCGCATGTTTGCTGCAAAAATGGGAATGACATCATGAATGGTGTGGCCGGGGCAATTGGCACGGACGCTCTAATTGCCTGCGGATGCGTCTTTCACCCCTGTAACGTACTTTAACTTCAAAGAAGGTACAGCCGAAGGTCGGCCAGGTCGATATGGCTTGCAGGAAGGCGATTTTGCATTCCTCCACCGTGATGCCACTCTGCTTGTTGTAGGACGACATGATGTGCTGCAAAGACGAACCAAGACGACACACGACTCATTTTCCTCTGATGTGAAACCGCCCCAAGTATTTGAATGCGCCGCTTGCCACCCTTCGGCTACCTTCTTCCATTCCTCAGGGGAGGCACTTTTGATCTGGTCGGCGGGGACCAAGTTTCTCAACATTTTGGGGATCATGACAAACTGTGACCTGTCGGAGTCCACTTTGGCTCTGAAAAGCAGGCCACCGAGCTTGATCATGTCCTCCTTGCTGCAGTTGTGATAGCCCATGAGATATTTCGGCAGCTCCTTTACGGCGGCATTGAAAAACATGTTCAGGTGACATGTTAAAAATGATTGATTACAATCTGGAGTGGTAATGAAAGCGAGTTTTGATACCTGTGGGAAATGGAAGGTGAGGTCGGCAACCAAGTCTTTGCCTGGTATCACGTTGAACCAGAGCTTCCTCTTAAAAATCAGCGCGTAGGCTAAGGGGCCTGGTGAGGAAAATGTCAATTCGAAACCATCGGGGAAGCTGAGAAAATCCGGAATTAAAACAACGCGTCTTGGTGATCTTTTACCTTCTCTGACTTTTTTCCCTTTCTTTGAAACATCGGATGCCTCCCGTAAACTGTCAAACAAATACGTCTGCTCAGCCAAGCTCAGCATCTGCAGTCAAAAGAAAACATTTTAGAAAGTGCTCCCCACTCCTTTCTCCTTGCATACCAGTTCGGACCCATTTTGCTCGCAAAACAAGGAACGCACACACCTTATTTGGCGTTTTCAAATAGAGGCCATAGCCATCGGGCGAGCTCAGTTTTAGCTGAGATGCGATACTGTAGCAAAGATCTTGGATTGTGGTCGTGGATGTCACCTCGAAAAGCTGGAAAAAAGCGCCAGGGGTAGGGAAGAGAGCAGATCTCAGTTTAAACGTGTCTACTTAGAGGGACTTGGAATCTTACATAACAAGAGTTTAGTTTTTAGTGAAAACCAGGATCATCTCAAAGTGCGGAAGATAGTTTTGCGACTGACCTCGTTGGTGTCATTTGGGAGGTGAATTTTGTGGAAAATGTGGGTGCTGTTCTGCCCGATGGCCTCTACTTCGACCAAAGGTGGCGGACGTTTCCTGGGCTCCTTACTGAGCACATCAAACATGCAAGAGACAAATGTTCAAGGACGATATTGCAAATTTCAATCGCTCTTGCGCTCCGTAGGGGAATTGTGCAATGGCGAGAGGAGAGAACCCGACGAGTTATTGTTGCAATCGTCTTCATTGGACACTGGGTTGTAAACAACCAATGGAAATGGGATCCAAAACAAAACATGAATGAAACTTTCAAAATGGAAGTACACTCCCCTCCAGAAGCACTGGAGAAGTAGGCCAATACCTCTTTTTTTTTTTTTTGGTCCATATATACGCAGGAATATTTTCAAGCGGCACCTGACCTGCGCATCTGCTGCAGCCTCTGGAGACATCCCATAGCCAGGGGTTCTCTGCGTCGTGACTCCAGGAAACGTTGAGCATGCCTCATCAAAAACTGACTGGGCGGAAACAAGCCCGAACACAACCACATCAGCTGCCACCCGCGCTCCATGCTCAACCTGCGAAGAGCAAAGAGTTTGGTGGCCTTTAGGAATCGAGTGGCATTGTCGCAAACTATCCGACACACACACACACAGGCAGACTGTAGTGACCTGTTGTTGTTACTGGTCATCTGTCTCATGATCTGGCAGTAGATCTCATCCTGCAGAAGCTCGTGTTGCGTTGCAGGGCCAAAGATCTGGTCGGTCAACTCTAACGGACTGCGAACCTGTTTGATGGGGTAGTCACCCATGTACTTCAAAATGGGTAGCGACCGACGTCAAGGACTCACTCATACCGTCATCAGAATCACACCGAAATCCTTTTTTAAGGACCCTTGATCCACATAGCTGACTTCCAGGTGGCATATAATCAATTTCCACTTCATGCCCAGTTCATGACAGGCAACGCAATCGAAAACGGATGGCTCATTTTTCAATCGCGAGTGGTTTTGGGCACTCTGGAAAAACACCCCGCTACTTCAAAAGGAGAGGTTTGCACACAATCTGCTCGGTCAAAGGCTAATGCTGCTATTCAAACGGATGTTGCAACGGCAGTTGGCGATGAGGATATCAGTGAAGGCACTGCAGGCGAAGGAGTTCAGCTCAGAGTTGCGGATCAGACTCTTCATGAGTGGCTGCTTCAGCGGTTCTCTTGAACACACCCACAGCCTTTCCTTACCTAGAGGTCTGTGACACAGTTTAGGGTTAGACATATATTTTGGGGTCCCCGCAGACATCAATACGGTCCAGTGAAGTGCAAAATCGTTATCGTGGCTTTTATTTTAGTACTGGCTAATGCATTGGAAACATTGCACTAAATAAAACATTTGCTCTATAACTGCAAAATGGAGGTCGACACCACTGATTCTAACATCCGTGTTGCATCAAGTTGGTCAATACGGGCAACGCGCATGTGGAGCGGTTCTCAGAAACAGTGGTTACACAACACAATATTTGTACACGGATTAGAAGACATTTAACTTTGACTTGTGAAGAAGATTGCAGGCATTTTGTTAAGTAGCATATTCATTCCACTTTCGACATTTGATTCAGGTTTTGCTGTTCAATGTAGTGTACATGTGTTCTAGTTATGGCCGACAAAATTAATTTGGGCGAGGGAAATCAGCCGTAGGCTGAGAAATCATCTGGATGTCCACTTCCGAAGGATTTTAAGCTTGACTCGCTTCAACACACTTATTCGGAACACAACTGTAAATGCCTGCACATAGTCTACGTCCAGCAATTGAAAAATGTTGTATAGTGTCTGTATAGTAAAAACAAAACAGATCACCTAAAATGGTCAAGCGCAAACTCTCTTAAAGAGACAGGAGCAACTGCTTCTTCTCTTTGGGGCCCACTTTGTGTAACAGATGATTTCCTCTGGCCTGGACTGAGCAGCTCCTGATAGGGGCATTGAAACGAAAGCGAGGCTTTATTTGTTGTCGTCCACACCGCTTCCAATATGTCAATATTATCCATGTATAATATTAAAAATGTGGTCCAAAAGATGCCATCCAGTACAAATGCTCAATGATATCTTCTTGGTCAAATCAAATATGATTCAAGATACAATACCAGCACGTCCTCAGTGGGTCTGCTGAGAGTTGGGAGAAACTGCAACGCATCCTTATTGATGGCACCGCTGATATTTGTCTTCTGATTTGTAGCTTTGACCATGTTCTTGTCAGAGGAATACTCCTGATCAATTTCTATCAACAAGAGGTCTCCTTGTTTATAGCTCAAGAATCGGGGATCATCTGTTGGCAGGGTGCAGCATGAAGGTCAGAGGTTCTTCATGCTTGTGTCTCTTGGCTTTCGAGAAATGCTCGAAACTCCTACCTGATTTATTGGAATCCTGCTGGGCAAGCGCAAACATCGAACGGGCTCGTAGTCCACTCAAGTTTTGCTCGACAAGCGCAGCCATGTCATCAGCTTCGCCACACATGAGCACATATTCACCTCCAACTGTGGATACACTCACCGACTGCTCACTTAAAAACCACATCATTAGAACAAGTCAGAGCTGCGTCAGTATGACTTACCTCAAATTATAACGCGAGCAGCAAAGGTTGAAAACATGGACCGTACCTCAACTTTCTGACTTCTTTTACCTCCAGGTAAGGCAGCTCAAGGAGTTTCTTGTCTCTCCCATCCATGAAGAAGATGCCACTCCAGTTTACAGCCACAACAAACCTGCTTTTGGGCAAAGTAGGTCCTGCGGACGTACATGCAGCGTTGCCTTGACTTAGAAGTTTAATTTGTTACGCGACCACACTCGCAACTCGAAACACGAGTATCTCAAAATCATCTTTCTACATTGAAATGGATGGAAATGCCATGAGGTCGCTCTAGCCCACATTATTTTTATTTTTTTTTAGGATAAAATACATCCGTCCAAGCATTGTTACATTGTCTGTCTACACTTGTCGCCTCGCTGTGTATGTTCAAATACCCGTTGCGAAAAGGGTTTGTTTGTTTGTTTGTTTGTTTATTGAACATAAAACATATACAGTAATAATTTGACAGAAAATAAAGTAGATAAAAAATTAAAAAGAAAGAAATCAGTCTTCATTCAACACAGTTATTATGTTCAAAGGAGGAAGGATTGTAACATTGATGCTAATTGTTAGCCCGACTATGGCGATTTGCATTGTGCGCTAGCATCAAGCTAGCATACTTTCCTAAAGTAAAATGAAGTGGCTGTATTAACTACACAACTAGCAAATCCCTTTGGTGTTTCGTTTGACAGTAACGGTGTAAAAATACTCCGCATGTAGACTCACCTGACACCATTGTAACTTCATAAAACTTGGAGAAGTGGATTGGCCAGTCCACTCGAGCACAGTCAACAAGTTCTCCTTTCACACTCTCTTTGCTCATGGTCCCCTTTGTGTAATCACCCTGTGAAGTGAAGACAGCATTTTGACAGAGGTCTTGCCCAACTCAATTTTTTAAATGAAGGCATTAGATCCGAATAACAACCAGGATTACATTTTATGTATTATGTTTGAATGTATTGTATGTACTCACATACGGTACATTGTGTAAGCAGAACATTTGGAAGTATTTTGGCATGAAAACAGGGCCAGGCGCTACATTTTGCCTTACCTGCAAGTACGCTGAGCTGATGAGCTGAATCCACTTGGCCATGGATTTGTTCTCGATCAGAGGTATAGCAATGCAGTCCTCAACCACCCTCTGCACATTCTCTTTGCTGTATGTCGGGCCAAACTGGATGTAATAGTGTTTTGTTGCCAGCTGGATATATTCATCCTCCTGAGGAACACATTGCCATGTTTGTGACTACTGACAGAAAGTGGTTTTTTTGGGGGGGGGGGGGGGGTACACCTCACAAAGGATTGTTTCAGTGAACCTACTAAGGGCCTGTGACTGTCTACAATACTGTTTTCTAACGCACTGTGTTCCGAGCCTCACCTTCTCACTCGTGTACTCTCCTGACTTGAGGCCCTGAATGACCTGCTTGTAGATGAGATCCGTGCTGACGGAGTCTTCAGCGCAGTTGTGCCAGGGCGTGAACAGCTCTTTGCGGACTGCGAACTGCACAGGGGTGTCCTTCTCCTGCTTGCCCTGTCGTCTCATCTCCTGCTCGCACTGAGACACAGCATCCAGCACATGCTTCCCACAGCTGCCCAGAGACCACATCTGGAGTCGAAAAGGTCAACGCGATTAGTGTATGGCGTCCCTCTTAAGGTTGACGTGAGATTTAGAAAAGCCGGCCTTTCAGTAAAATCCCTCTCCTATTTACCGGAGGAAGGAAAGCTCACTTTATCAAAGAGACGAATGTAGAGGGAGAATCCATATGTGTCTCGCAGATTAATCTTGTCAGCCGCAGCTTGACAGACCTCTGCAGAGGTGGAGGCAGAGTCCAGCTGCAGGCTGACATGACTGCCATCTGTCAGAGTCACAGTCATTTCTATAGGCTCCAAAGCTTTGACGGCCTGTCAAGAGGGAAAACGATCAGCCTTTAAGTGACTCTCTCAGGTTCTCATTTCAGCGCCTGTTCATAAATGAAGACTCTCGCCAACCTCGCATTTATTTGCACCTGCACAATTAAAGAGCTTAGCGTAAGGAAGCGTGAACCTGTAATTCCTTCCAGCAGGGAAGCTCTTTTCTCTCTCCATTGGCTTGAATGCGATGCATGCGCTCCTTACAATATTCTGCATAACCATTTGGCCCCTTGCGGATAAAGGTCTCCAAATACTGTGTGTAAGAGTGAAGTAAGACATAAATAATCATTTAAAGAAAAAAAAAGACAGCCCAAATCATGCAATAGGGAAGCCAGATAAGTACCAGAATTAAAAAAAAAAAAAAACAGACGAACGAAGCACTGACTGAAGTGGGACATGCAGTGTAAACACAGCCTTGGTCCTCCATTTATTAAACATGGCCTTTTCTGTCAGGGTCCACACGCAATGCAATTTCAAGACGGAAAATTGGAAGAAGCTGACCTTGATGAAGAGGTCTGTCGGGGGGAAGATCCCCAGACAGATGGAGAGTAGGGCCCATCCTTGCAGGCGGCTCGCTCTGTTTTTATTGTTCATCAGCTGCTTACAGATCTGACAGTAAATCTCGTCTCTGTGAGAAACAAAACAAAATACCCAAGTGAGGGTTCGTATCTATACATACAGCATATACTGTATATATATAAAAAATATAAAAGAAAAGAAAAATATAAAAAGAAATAAATTCACTCCACATTACATCCTGTTGACGAGCCATTCTGAAGAGCCACCATATTCTCACCTGATGTCTCGTTTGGAGAGCGCATATCCAACAATGATGTGCAGTTTTTCCAGAGGGGAAAGCGGCCTGTCCAATGTCGGACCTTCTCCAATCAAAACATCCTCATCCTCTGTGAAGCTCTCCGGCTGGTTTGGGACACAGCGGAAATGGTTGAATTCGAAACAAAAGCACAACGAAGATATGGTCGCGTTTACGGAGGAGGTTATGGTCACTAACCTCCTCAAGAATAGCCGAGGGTTTCCTGTTTCCGTGCTTTTTCTTGTTCTTCCTGAGTATTTTCTAAGAGGTAAATGTCAATATTAAACTGTATTCATGCTGAAAAGAGGGACAATTGTAAAACCACTGTTGTCATTTTAGCTTCCCATAACCGAAAATATTTCAGAGGGTTTTGCATTTAGTCTGGGCGTATAATTGCTGACTATTAAAGAGACACTTTTCTTCTTTTCTTTTTTTAAATGAACAGCCCACAACCGCGGTTCAAAAGTTCTCCCATTTTTCCTTCCTTACCTGGTCGAGTCCCACCAGGTTGCTCAGTCTCCTGTTCTGCCTTTGAGGCAGATGGCGAGAAATGCTGATCGAGATCTGAGAAGTCGCATCCTGAGATCTGGGCTCCGGCATGTCCCCCATGAATCGTAATATAATCCACCAGACGGTCAGACAGGCCTGTCCGGAGACGACAGGTGGCGGGCGATGTCCAAAGAGAGAAAAATCAATCCCGGAAGCTCAAGTATGCATAGCGCATGTTTTACGACTCACCAGTGTGTCGCTCTCATCGTCGTGTTGCAGAAGAGGCTTCCGGAGTCTCTGATTTATGTGCGTGTGGCTCGCATCACCCTGGAAGTGAAGGATACTAAACTTGTAGAACGAATACTCCTCTGTGAAATCTTCAAACTCATCTTCCTCTTCGTCGATTGACAGACTCCGGCTGGTTGTGTCTGAGGCGGCGATGCTTATCTCAGACCTGGTCTCCACTCTCTATGTCGTTCAAAAAAACTGATGTCAGGCTGTACGGTTTGAAACGCATTTGCTTGATCAGCGTAAGTTTCATTGAGCACTTTTAAAACTACGACCAAACCTCAATTTCCTCCGATTCCAATTCTTCACACGGTGTAACTGTCACGAGAGGTACGGAAAGGACATTTCTTTTATCGTCCTCCAAATCCATCTCAGTGACTGACTCAAGCTCCTCCTGAGCTTGCTGAGCCTCTATGATGACTTCTTCGAGTCTGCGCTGAAGCTCCAGGGGAATGTCATCTTCGGTCACATGCTCCTCTGGTGCATACGGTGCATGCGATTCAGGAAGGCCCTGGTAGAAGTGGGAGATGGAGTGTGGAAAACATAAAATGCTTTTCATTTTTCATTTCAACAGGTTGCGCACTTACCTCAATCCTCATTCCTGAAAATAATCGTCTTGCCAGGACTCCTCTGGTGTAAGCCTGCAGCAGTATGACTGCCTCTCTTTTCCGCTTCCAACTCTTCCTTGCCTGGTAACCGCGTACCTACACATTATGTCAGTCATTATTCATCGATTTATGGGTCATCCCAGTTACAGTTGTCCCACCCATCAAATATTGATTAATCCACATCCAAAATAATAATACATGCAGTTTCTGAGTAAAAATGTACTAAGAATGCTTAAAAATAGTTTTGAAAATAGTTCGTCTTGAGTGCCAAGATGCCGCTTTAGACTTAAGCTGCAAAGCAAGATCGGAAAAAACTTTGTCTTGAAAGTGTCGATCATGATGATCCATCCATCTGTCCATTTTCAACACCGCTTATCCCGAAAAGGCTCGCGGGGAGTTGCAAGTTAGGCAAGTGTACCACGACACCATCAGCGAGCAGTTTCGTGATGATAAATAATAAAAAATAGATAGAAAAATAGATAGAAAAACATAATTCATATTGTCTGTTCTAAGTGTGAAGTATAATTAGAAAAAAAATGTTAGAAGGAGTTCAATGACCGAAAACATGAATGAATGAAAAATGTGACATTACAAGCCGCCTTGTCAAATGCAACACAGTACAGCAAACGGCTACAGACTGTGTGCAAGCACGATCTCGATTACATACGTGCGTCTGTAAGGTGAGCGCTGCTGCTCGCTGCCTTTGATACTGAGACTGAAGCTTTCGACCACGGAGCTTTGACACCAGGCGTTCAAAACCTTGCAGGAGCTATTCAGAGCAAGAGTGGGAAAAAAAAGAGTTTTCGATAATTTTACTGCTGGTGCCAGAATAACAGCAGGATGTCAGATGCTGGTTCCAAACGGTACCTTTTGTCCTGATTTGTTTTCCCTGTAAGCTCTCCAGTTTTTCTGCAGGACGACAGCCGCCCTCCGCTTCTTCAGAAACGACTTTCTATAAAAAGTGGCACACGAGAACACTGTAGATGTAATGCAACAGCAGGGGCCACGACCTTTGGTTGTGGTAGTTTTTTTGGCTTTGATTCGTTACCGGGATTTGCAACCTGAGAGGGACAAAATAGTTTGTCTCTACGTATGATTACAACATCCAATTGGAACACTTCAATCGACACGAAGAAGCATGTTGTTTGCATCAGGTACTGTCAGTCAAAAGCGTCTCCGTTCAAATTATCGTGAATATGAGTTATGTCTAGAATTAAAACTGCACCTGTGCTTGTATCCCAGCATGAATCGCTGGATCACAAGAGCTTTCGCGCTGAGTTCATTTTCCCTCAGCCGTTCCAGGACAGCATCGTGAGCATCCTGGAAAATAATAAAACAATTTCCACTCCCTGGATTTGTCCAGGACATTTCTGTAATACATTGCCAGGTTTTGAAAAATAGCTGTAAGGAAGGTCAGATGACCTGAAAAGCAAATAAATCAACGAAAGCCTCGGATGTACAGTTGATATAGACGTATTTTGGGGAGCAGACTATAGTGCCGGCGTGTGAAAAAATGCTGTCAACTCATACAAGCTAAATGCAAGCAAAACGTGTTCAATGAAAAGTTTTGAGAACCTTCAGGAAAATCTTGGTCTTCCCGATTTTCCACTCTTCGGTTCTTGCCAACGCCGTCTGGCAGATGGCGTCACAACAGGCAGCAGCTGAGTTCTACGGCGAAAACACGGAAACCGTGAATAGTGACAAGAAGCCGATGCCTCCGTTCGTCCGATGGAAACGTGACACGAAGGAGAAACATCCACTCGGCGGCATCTCATTCGATCCAAACGAAACAAAAGCCGCGTGAAAAATGAACGCTAAGGACCAGAGCGTGACTAACTGTTTTGGGGTCACAGATGGCCGTCTTCAGGAGCACTCTGTAGCGAGTCAAGAACTCGGCAAAGGTGTGGCGAACGGGGTAGCCCAGTTTCCTGATGCGGATGGTATCCATCATGCCGGAGTATCTCAGCTGACGCATACAAAGTTCTCGGTCAAAGTCCTTGGAGTGGCAGAACAAATTAGGGCTTAAGTACAGCATTTCCACCACCCGTTTTTTTTTTTTTTTGAGAAATGACAAGAAGTCAAATTGCTTTTTCGGTGTTTCTCGGCACCTCAGACTGCTTGTTGTTGTTTGGTTTGAAGCAGCGGATGAAGTACGGTTGGCAGACAGAGAGAGCTTTCATGAGGGCATCCAGGGACTGCCGGAACTGACCACTGAGGGTTGGCACTTGCTTGCGGGTGTCAGCAGGGGACTGCGCGAACAAGAACGTAGTGCGCATGGGAGAGTGAACAGGGAAGCGTGGTCAACTGTCGAGCTCTTTATGAGAAAATAAGGATGCTTTTATACCCGCATGGAATTCTTGGGTGTGATCAGGACCCTCTTGTTTTTCGTCAATTTCAAGCCGTTGATTGAAAACTCTGCCGCGAAAATATGCTGAAGCAGCTTGTTGGTGGACATGTCAACCATGTTGAAGATGTCAGAGCTTACGCCATCTCTATTCTTCTCAAGGAACCCTTGCCATGCAAACAGAAAAAAACAAGAAGGACTTAGCGTACAACCGGTTCTTTCTTGGGATTTGGATTGGAAATCGGTCCGCCTACCTTTGGAGTCGTAATAAACCACGCCGGCAAAATGGTGAATCCCAAAGTCGGTGTCGTGCTCCCTCTTAGAAGCGATGAAGGTCTTGTCTCCACGGTGCCGCTCATTCATCTTGCTAAGCATCGTCAGATCTGAGCCCTGCCGTGAACCACAATAATAACGCGACATGAAAATTGGCACAAGCTTTGAACATGATGTGTTGCGGCCGAACCCTCCGGCTGACGCGGCACGACACTACCTTAGGAAAATGGCTCTCTTCATCAATCAGAGCAAGCAGGTTACAGGGTTTCCCGGCCAAAAGGTCCAAAATCTTCTGATTGTCACCAAAGTTGATGTTGTTCCACACGATGTTTTCTTTCAGATATTCCTTCTGCTCCAGCTTGAAAATGTGACCCACAAAGAACTGCTGCAGCTTCTCATTTGCAAAGTTGATGCACAACTGTTCAAAACTGGAGAAAAAAAGTGACATTTGTTCCATTCCCGAGGCGTCTTTTATGAAAGAACACTGTGTGTGTGCAAAGTAGCGGGGTGAGTCTTACGACCTGTTGATATGGAAATTCTCAAAACCAAATATGTCAAGGAGGCCGATTGACAAAAAGGATGATTTGGGGTAGTCGGCGATTCTTTTGTGGATGACACCGTTGATTTTCCCAACAATCCAGATGAAGAGTTTATTGTAGATTGCCTGAGAGGAGGCGATACGCACACACACAACACACAACATCATCATCACCGTTCAATTAGCACTCCGTCAACACTTGTAATGTGTCTTGTTCACAATAGAAGGAAAAAATGTGGGACAGACCTTGACAAAGGCGTCCCGACATGCAGAGGCCTGCTCACAGTCGAGAGGTTTGGTCACCATCTCTCTGTTGGTCATGAAAGAGCGATGGGTCAAACTGGAAGCCAGCACGGAATTCGTGACCTGTTGAAAACGTGCGCAACAAACAGGATATCTCCACGTTGATGCAGCATTCAATGCGTTACGCCGCGCCGGCAGGTGACGAGGCAAGACGAACCTGTAGCAGAGATGCCGCGATGCTAAAATGTTCCGATTTACTGACGTCACTGGTTTCCAAGTTATTTTGGGTGTTTCCTGCAGAACCAGAACAGAAAGCCAACCAGAGCATTCTTAGTTCAACCGCTCGGGGGGGGGGGGGGGGGGGGGGGGGGGGGGGGGGGGGGTCATCCACCCCCCCATCCCCCCCTATCCTCCCCCCACCCCCCCTCCCTCGAAAGCATCCTCGAAAATGGCACTTGCCTTCAAAGTGGACGTTTCCCATGTGTAATATGGCCGCGAGCAGCCTGAGAATTTCGTAACACTGCTGATCGGAGAAGGTCAGGATTTTCATAGCCGATCGAATACGCCTGAAGTCCTCGGCATCTGATCTTCCTTCGCACGTGATGCAGTCGCCCTGTAATCAAGAGCGTGATGGACTTGGGTGACGGTTAACGATGTGAACTATGTAGCTTGCACACTGCCTGGACAGTTAACAAATGCCTTCGACTGCTGAACGTTTTGATTTCGAAATTATTCCAAATATGAATCTCAATTGGGGAATTCTAATTTTGTGAGTGTACCAACGAGTGTAAATCGAAAAAAACAACAACATTTTTGGAGGTAAAAGTATTCTGAGTAGTCATAAAAAAAAAAAATCTTACCTTGGTGAGGAATATGTAGTCCTGTGCATTTTTTAGATGCAGACTTTTCCTTTCCTCTGCTGTGATTCCTGCCAGCATGCAGTAGAAGATATGATAATTTCGCTCATCCTGGGCCTGAAGTAGAGAAAATAATTTGTTTTCGCCAGGCTTGACGTGTACACAGTGTCGACAACAAGTTTTCGGACATGTTTAGGTCCTCGAAAATTCAATGCACTCCATCCGATATTTCATACACTCTCTCAAAAGTTGAGTACAGCACTTCATTCTAAGAAAATCAACGTCAAAATGTCTCATCTCCGGTGAGCTATTTTTTAGAGGAGGCCTGCAGGCTACTTGTGGGGTCTTTGGGAGCTACCTGGTAACCCCCGGTTTACACCGATGCAAACTCGATGCCAGCCGATACGTACGATGACATGAATAGTCTGTTATAAAGATTTTCTGCGGCCATGTGTTTTCTCTTGTACCAGTGAAAATACGCTGAAGCCGATATCTCAGACCGCCTACAGCAAAAGACCACCACTGGAGACCGACCCCTTGGATAGAGAAAACGCGGCTTTGTCAGTTGCCTCACCTGATGGCAGACCCGAGATTTCTCCAAAAGGTATTGCTCCACACGAGCGCCCTCAATCACTCCAGCCTCGTTGAAGAAGATCTCCAAATACTTTCCAAAACGACTGGAGTTGTCATTCCTGATGGTCTTCGCGTTACCAAAAGCTTGGAAAGTTTAGATTGCGCAAAACAGGTTTCAGCGTAGGAAATTCTTGAAAATGTTTGTGAACGACACACGCTGATGCAATTGAAATATTTCTAAAGGATTTCATGTAAAAAGCGAGATTCTTAAGTATTGAGCTACCTTCCAATATCGGGTTGGACTCCAAGATCTGCTTTTCAATCTGCTGCTCAGAGAGCTCACCGCTGACTGCTGCCAAGTACTGCAAGATCAACTTGGTGCTTTCCGTCTTGCCGGCTCCAGACTCTCCACTTTGAGAGAGAAATGACGAGAAATTCTCACTTTTTTTGTAATCCCGATTCAGGATTCTCAAAATTCAAAATCATCCCACCTGATGATGCAGCACTGGTTCCTAAGATGGCGTTTCATGTTGAAGTAGCAGGATTCGGCGATGGCAAAGATGTGTGGAGGGAGTTCCCCGAGCTTTTTACCACGGTACAGTCTTACCTGAAGGACAGAATGATGAACAGATTAAACATGAGGCAAAAAAATTGATATGATTACTGAGGTACTGGACAACTCACCTGCTCATTTGAATATATGGGGAAAAATTGGTATGGGTTCACCGCAACCAGAACTGAGCCCGTGTACGTCTGGGAAATAAATGTCATGTCAGTACATGCCTTGTCGCAATGTACACAGTTCATCAGAATTTTCGGGTTTCAAGAGATCTGTCGAAAACGTCTCACTCCAGAATATTTTTTTCCTATACGATACATCATAATTTATATCACGCTCTCACAAATAACATTTAACATAAATAATCATTCCCGCGACCCTTGAGAGGATTAAGCGGTTCGGAAAATGAATGAATAATCATAAATAAGCGAGAGTACATCGCCGTACATAAGAAAAGCCACTGAGTAAAAAAGTTTCTGACAAATACATGAGTCCAAAAAAGAAATAAATATATACAGTGTATGTTTGTTCAGTGGCAACATCTAAAAGTTATTTTCTATCAGTGAATATTACTTTTGAATACAGGCTCCAAGCCTACGTCCTGGTGTTAATTGTTTGTTTTTTTAAGTACATCACTCCAGGGGATTGTAAGTGAAAGTCACAAAGGCTTGTTGCTGGATTTGAAGCAAACTTTAACCAGGGGGATTTTTTTTTTTTTTGGCTGTAGCCTATGTTTCATTTTCCTAATACGCCGCTGAAGAAACGTACATAGATGATTCCTTGTTTGTGGCGCAGCAGCAAGTTTCGTAGTAGGCCAGCCTCCGTCATGTCACCCAGTTTGATCATGTCGTCCACCCCCTCCACTGACGTAGGGTGCATGATCTTGAGGGAGCCTTCTAGCTCCGGTGACAAACTGTGCTCCTGGGCAAAAAAAAGAAAGCGAATTGTAAGTCGGGAATTCAGTGACACGGCGGGTTCAAGTGGACTCTGGAATGTCATCGGTGAGTTTCGAGTCGATTGAGAATGCTTCACCTTTCCCGCATCATCCACCAGTAAACGCTGGCCGCTGGGCGTTACTTTGACCTTAGCTCCAACTGGCACGCCGATGCCCGAGTCCAGCCAAACCCATTCCCCCTGAAAGCAGCAAACCAGATTCAGAGATCACATCATGAATTTTTTCATCATGAAACTTTTCTTTTTGTTGTTGTTGTTGTCATCTACAGCAATTCTTGGATAACCATAAAGCGTCGGGTTTTCCGGCCTTACCTTTCTCAGCATCACCGATTTGCAGTGTTCCTAGCATCCAAAATACAGAACAAGCGGGATAATAATCAACCAGTTTCATTTGGCGAGCAAACCTCGAACCCAAAATGTATACATCAGTTAAATCGAGCCAACAGTTCGCAGTACACTTGATCAGCAGTTCTGTTCAATCTTCTCACACTGACAAAACAAATGTAACCGGCGGGGTACCTTTTCAATTCTTGTATCGGTCTTCTTTGTGAAATCCCTTCGTTTAGTCTCCTGTTGAGAGCTGCTCTCTATGTTCACACCGTCCCACTGTGGAGCGCGAGGAAACTCCCGGGGCAAATAAACTTTATGACACTTTGACTTTGTACCGACAGGCCCAGAAGGAAGTAGGGTAGAAGGTGGCCAGTTACATTAGATTGATCGTGTCACGCATTTTATAATAAGAGGCTTACAAGAGAGGTCACGTCCATTTGGTGATCTCGATACAATGACATCGACTGAAATACCGTATCGCGATGACGCGCTAAAAGATTCAAATAACTGCTTGTGTTTATTGGCTCAGCTCAAACTTTGAGTCAATTGTACAAACCCAGTTGGCATCATGACATGCAAGTGGGTGTAAATGTGGCTTTTATTGAAAGCTCCTTGTGGGCATTGTGAATTTACTGGGTTCAAACGGAGTGTGTTGGTGAATTTATATGCAGACTTTGGACCCTGGTGGGGTCTACGAGGCGTGCCCATCAGGAATCTCTCAGATTGTCTAGGCAATAAAGATGTAAATAGGAGATAAAACAAATCAACAGAGAGGGAATCATTGCTCTCTTCGGGGAGCATCCATGTGGTGCTTTATCAGTGAGCTCATTATCTGTTTGGTAAACGCGAGAGATTTATGTTAAGTTTGCTTTACTGTACTCGGTTGAAAGTATACTTCACACTCTTAAGTACATGCTGACGTAACCGTCAATCAAGCATAGGTTGCCGGGGTGTATTTTTCCAAGTGGTGACGCCGCTACTGTTATCAGCACGGACACAGTCAAGGCAACCAGATTTAAATTGACGCAAAATAAACATCAAATAAAAGCAATTCCGTTCCTCGCGCTACTGGGCCAATGGTTGTTGGCAAACCAAAAGATGAATGGTCAATGTCTGGAGCGCTTACAGTCGGTGTGGTGACAATATACCTCGCTGGATCATGTTGACGTGGGCTACAAAAATTGGATATTTGACCCGCGTATGTTTATTATGACGCTAGAATGCAAAGTGTATCTTGTGTAACGTTTGTGGGGTGCACCTGGTCGACATGCCACAGATAAACACATTGGCGTTTGTTGAAAATAAAAAATTATAAGCTGCCGCTGTCGAAAAAGCACTATCCTGGATACAAATAATGCTGTATTGTACTGTAAGTGTGAAGCGAACACCTGCAAAATTCAGTTGGGATAGCAATTGGTGGGCAGGCAAGAGGGTTCATTAAAAACTAAAATAATGCGGTTGAATAACTTTATACACACTTCAACTATTGTACTTCCAAGTCAAACAACTTTGACACACCCTTTTATCAGCATCACCCATTTTCACGATGTAATATTTGAGACTTCTTCCATGTCTAGTCTCAAACATCTCAGATGTGGAAATCATCTCGTGTAGCATTTCACCACACGTGATCGTCAACCGTCGGCACTCAAGTTATCAAAACGAGAATGCGCTCTCTCTTTGTAAAGCGATACGGACAATGCATTTCCAAGTATTTTTATTTCTCCAAAAGATCAACGATCAGTCTTTCCGTGTGCAGCTTTCTTTATTGCTGCTTTATGTCATATTTACAATCAATCCAATACAGGTGTAAAAATGGCTCCTGGGAAAAGAGCCAAGCACTTAGGAGGAACACAACTGCACTTTGAACACTGGCAAAAATAAAGTCACACATGGCAGTGACACTGCAACAAAAAAAAGCTGTTTAAATTTGCTCATTATGAAACAGATCATAAAAAATTCTACAGAATTCGGTTATATGTCAAGTAAATCATTTTTTTTCTTGAACTTAAAAGTCCCATGCCACATTGTTAAGCCTGTTATTGTTTAATAACTCCCTTCTACATGCTCCTCAAAATTCCCACGTAACAAGTTATGACTTGAAGACGCCTGTGTTACAGTATTTTGTTTGCCACATAGCACCACCGAGTGGTGACAAGAAATACCTTTTACATTTTATCGTTCTGCCACCAAGTGCACTGGCCAGATCCAGTTGAATCATGCTCGAAATTTCACGTTTCAGCAAAGGGCGTGGCCACAGCAGCGCTGTGAATTCTGATGATCAAAGACGGCAACAAAATCTGTTGGAACTTTGGTCCAGAAGGTCATCCGCCCATTCATTCTTGGAACCTTTTACTTTGGAGTCAGCCTATCCTCCATTAAGCGTCTCCAGTTGGTCCAGAATGCTGCTGCTCATGACTCAGCACGAGACAAGAGGTTTAGTTTGACTGTTTTGTGCTTTCTACGGTCTTTGTTATTCATATAATGTTTGTTTGATTTTTTTAATGAATTATTTTTGCTCCATGTACAGCACTTTGTATACAGCGGTGGTTGTTTGAAAGTGTTCTATAAATACAGTCGAGTTGACGAATGAATAGCGCTGACATGAAATGCTTTCACCTTTTATCATCTATTGCAAACAATTAGCAAGCCGCATAGATGTTCAACTCCAACCATGTAACAGAGTCACTGTGACACTTCCAATGCGTAAAACAGTGAAAACGTTCTGATTTCGATGGCATGGGACCTCAAAAACACATTTAAAGCTCAGGCTGAAGCAAAACAAAAACATTGCACACGGCATGAACTGGAAACAAACAAGAATCACTGTTTCAAATCAACAGTTCGATGAAATTCAACATGCGCTATATTGAGGTACGGTACTTATGAAGCATGACAGGGGCTTATTCAAAAGTAAAATCTCAACATTTTTAAAAGTCTCCACATTTAAAAAAACAACAACCCCAAAACAAATCAAAATACTTCGCTGTTAGCTAAGTTCGGCTAAGCTAAGTCATGTTCAGCAGCAATTTATATTCAAGTTTCTCCCAAATCTTATAATAAAAAAAGAGCGAATAAATTATTCATCTCATTACAATACATGAGCTTAGTCTCAGCCTTGCCAAAACCATTTTCAAGAAACATATTCCATTGTGACATCACAATCTGTACTATGAGAAACATACATGTTTCACTACTTAAAATGAAGTAGCCACATAAATAATACAAGTTAAAAAATACCAGTTGTATTGTCTTAGTTGTCTTAGTAAAAGCAATTAAAGTTCGTCAAGCCATCTACAAGGGCCAAATACATCAAAACATAGGCTGTATGAACTCACAACAACTAATGATATTTTACCTAAAGAAGGTTCAGTAGCTTAAGACCGGATGAAATATATATTGCACTAAATGAAATGACATGACAGTCTCTATAATCGATTTTGTCGACTCAATTGACGACACCGGCATGCCATGATTAATTAGTGAGTTCACAAAGCATCAAAAGTGATACGTCGCAATGTCAGACTGCATATCTGAGTGTTTTGCAGCTAAGGGATGTGTAAAACAATAACACTGCTTACATGACGTGTCAAGCATTTATGGCGCAATCGCATTGGGCCTCTTGAGCAATGCGCAGCATTTCGTGGCCACGCCGTCTGCCTTGAGCTGCACCTCCACTCGTGTGAAGATGGAAATGACCTGTGGAGATGGCAACAATTCACAAACACACTACTCATCGCTACAAATGGATTTTACCATCCTGACCACATCTTAGTTGCCTGTTTTTGGGCTTCCTGACATTTAGTCGTGATTATGGTCTCAGGCAAAAACAAAACAAACAGACAAAAAAACTAAACAGCAGAAAGGACAAGACTAAAAAAAGCCAGTCATTAAACGTCTCACCTGCTCAAAGGGAGGCTCCTGTGGGTCGTCTGCTGTCCACAGGAGAGTCAACTCAGATTTCTTCCCGACCTTGCGATGGTGGAATGAGGCCAAACCGGTGACAGACTGATGGTCACAGAAAATAATAAAAATGCTTTGATGAAATAAATCAAGCTTCAGGCTTGTACACTGTTCTTCTGCCCTTTTTATCAAACGCCCGGTGTATCAGGCAGCCAACGTCCAGCTTAGCTGTCACGTCACTGGTAGATAAGAAGTGCCACAAGATCTGCTACATTCATCAACAGTTGTGAGGTCACAGATAATTCAATTGTTTGAGTGCAATGCTTGGGTTTGAAATTGGCCAGAGTAGCTGCTCTGAGCAGGTGGCAGTCCATTGCTTTGCAATGTATGCCCTCGTTGGAAGATGAAAAATGCCGCCGGCTAATCGGCTTTTGGATAAAAAGCACATGAATGTAATAGCTGAAACATTTGGATAGAAAGTATATGGCGGAAAACCTTGCAGTAGATGCGTTTCTGCACTCCGTAGCGCAGAACCAGCACGTCGAAGGACTGATCCAAAACGGCCATCACCATAGCCTCAGAATCCAGGGGGCCACAGTCCTATTGAACAAAGCTTTAAAATTGACATCGACACTTCAAAGCAATAACAAACAATTGTCTCCAAAATATAGTCTTAAAATTAGATACCACGGGACAATAATTAATGATGTGTCGAATCATTTGGAGCCAAAGACGGGAATAAAAACACTTCATTTCAATACACACTCTCAGTTGGATTGCAGGAAACTCCAACCACAAGAAGAACCGTTGCGCATTAGTACCCCTCGAAAACCTGAGCCCCATTGTCTTTGTAAGCGCCCAATCTTCACAAAAGTCTACCTCAAGTCACCTGCATTGACTTGAGGTTGCACCGACCTTGACGAAAACTCCAAAGAAGAGCTCAGAGCTCAACTCTTGCACTCTTTTGGATGCCGTCTTCTTCTCATTGCAGTGTGAAGCCTGTTTGTGGACTTCTTCTGTGGAGACTGCTAACTTGGGACCACAGTCTGAATGAAAACATACAAAGCAGAAATTGTCAAAATGTTAAAAAAGTGGCGGTTTTCATGAAACGTACACATGCATTGTGTTGAAAGCATATACTGAGTGAAGATGCCAGCAGTCTGTGCACGAGGATGTCAGCGTAGCGCCTGATGGGTGAGGTAAAGTGAGTGTAAAGAGGAACATTCAAGGCGTAATGCTTAAAAAGCTTTTCCTCTTGGAGCATCCCCGAACAGAAGTATAACGCCATCTAGAGAGCACAATAGTCCAGAGGAAAAAAAAGATGATGCAATGATTATGATCATTATTTATTCATAAATACAGTACACGCTGTGCAGGTACATAACACAGCAAGGAGCATGTTTTTCTGACAATACAGCATATGAAAAAAGGTATTTAATTTTTTACCCCCACTTGACCAAACAGCAAACGCAGAGTGAGACAATCGAGCTCACCTGCATAGGTCTGGAGCACATGTGGGTGAGAACTTCTTTCCGGGCAATGGAATATTCATCATTACCAAGAAAGGAAAGTAGGCTCTTCTACAAAGTTGGAAAAACACAGAAGTGAAAAGATTTTGGGTGATCTCATTTGAACTTCAGCAGTTCATCGTGTACGAACGATAACCATGAAATCTGATTTGCTTGTATGAAAACCAACGTTCAACGCGCCAGCGGAAGAAAGGTCGATGTCGATGCCGAGCTGGTCGCACAGCTCTTGGAGCTCATCCACCATCTTAGCTTTGGGTGGAGGGTGGCGTCGGAGCAATGCTAGCTCAGGGAAGCATTTGTAAATATGGTGGGCTGTGGCAATGTTAGCCAGCAGCATGAACTCTTCAACCAACCTAAAAAAAAATTAAAAAAAAGAGGGGATAAAACATATACTGTCTTGAAGTATAACAATGCAACCAAAATTCAGCAATACAAAAATGACCGTTTGAGATTCAGCGATAGTGTACCGTAGAATACTCACTTGTTACTATCTCTGTACTGGTAAATGTAGCAGCCTTGGGGCATCATGGTCTCTTTATCCAACGAGAAAGAGAGTTTCAGCTGAAACAAGAACAAAAACAAAAATGGGAGTGATGAAGTTTATATGAGAGAAACAAGCAGTCCGAGCACAAAATTTCATGTCAGTATCATCACCACCAGTAAGTCGTTCATATTAAAAAGAACAACATGCGGCGGGTGAAGAAACCTGGTCCAGTCGGAGAGCTCCTCCGGAGAAACGCTGAGCTCTGAGGTTCTTGGCAATAGAATGCAGGTTGATCACAGCTTGGTGGATCATGTCAATGCGGTGCTCGGGGTCCACCGGGGGCAGTTCTTCAGCAGCAAACGTCTTCTCGGGGGCCTCGATCATACTCTGAGCATGATCATAACTCAACTTGACGCACGAGCGGATCACGGAACGGCCAAACCACTCGCTGAGAATCTGTCCGCAGGAAGAGGAATGAGAAATACAAAAGCGATTTCCAAGACTGCGGGCAAACAAAATGCATTTTGAATTTTCATTTGACTAACTGACCATATGATTCACTGGACCTCATCAGCACAAAAAAAATAAATTAAATGAATAAACCCATGAACGTACCTTTCCTTCAGGTGTGATTTTCCAAATGACGGAGAAGGTAAGCCTGTCAGCCAGTGGATTCAAGCTACATAGCTCCTCACAAAGCAGTCGTGGCAACATCGGGATGACCTGGATGCCGACAAAAGATCTCGGTGAAAAGCAACAGGTGCACCATAACACAAGTCAAAGACCCGTTCTCATTTTTTTTCAGCCATCAAAGACAGTATGGAAATCATCCAGCTCATTTCAATGATTAAAACTTGAGGTGACTCACTTTCTGGACAAGGTACACACTTGTGGCTCGCCGGCTAGCAATTTTATCCAACGCGTTGCCCTCCTCCACAAAATAACTGACATCAGCAATGTGGACCCCCACCTCAAAGTTCCCTGTGTCAAACACAAATATACCTTGAGAGCAAGCTACTGAACAAGTATGACTTCAAAGTGGAACATACCATCTGGAAGCGGTTTACAGGACAAGGCATCGTCCAGATCTCTGGCGGTCGCTGGGTCAATTGTGAAGATGCACTCCTTCCTAAACACGAGCGCACGACTCTTCTTAGTGCGCGAACGAAATGTTCCAACTCAATACACCATTGGAGTGACTGACAGTCAATCGCAGGGCTCGCAATCATGCCTATTCACTTTGCATGATGCGGCAAAACTCTACTTTTGGCTAAAATAAGGCTCCTCAACTCACGTCAACATATTTCTTTTAATATTAACTATGATTATAGCTTTGCTACTATGTTACCAGAGTGTAGCGAATACGGGCGTTCAAACAAATTCGGGGATTAGCAAGTCCCACCTTAAGTCTTTTCTCTTGGCCATCTCTTCAGGCGGGATGTTCCAAGGCACATTCTTGGGCAAGCATTCGAGCACGTTATCTGAGAAGTCTGAAAAATCTACATCATACTCGGTCAGAATGCCCTCCGTTTCTGGCTCAATTTCCCCAGCCTGGCCCAACGTCTTTGCCAGTCGACTGACGGGACACAGAGCAAAGGGAGAGTCAGGAACATGAGAATCCAAGCGCAGTCCGCACAGCGCGATATTCACCCGTCTGCAAAGTTGCTGTCAGCAGGACAGTTGGTGATGCGGCAGATGAAAAGTGTGTTGGCGTAATCATCGGGGCGGGAAATAAAATCGTCTGGACAATCAGACAGCGGGACATTAATCCTTGGCACGCGGTGGTCCACGGGGGAGAACATGGCAAAAGGTTTGTCAGGTAGAAATTTCAGGGAGCCTGTCACAGCCCTCGAGTGCTTCTTCTCAACAATGTACACCACCTGGTACATTCGTGATGAGAAAGGTGTCAGAAGGAATTGCGAGTTGATATCGGCTTCCGCAAAATCACAATGTACGGGGAAAAAAACTCACTTTTGCAGTCATTTGAAGTACGTCACTATTGGACTGTGATGTTGAGGTGTTTTCCAGATGGTCTGCAAACAAAAAGAAACAGCTGTTTTAATTCATTCAAGTCTTGGATTCAAACTAAATCCCATCAATCCTTTGCATCGTCACAGTTGGTCATGCCTTTTCGCTTTTTTTTGGTGCTGTTCCTGAAATGTTCTGACCTTTGCTTGCAAACTGACGCTGATCTTCCACAGACGTATGCTGTGCTTGCGCAATGTTCTTTTGGATCAGGTTTCCCTTCTGGGCTTCTGCCTCGCCGACTCCCTCGCAGTCAGTGTCCGATCTCACAACCTGCAAGGAAAAACATTTAGATGGGTTGAATTTATGACAATAATGCCACTTCAACCTTTGAAAATGACCGTGGTGGTTTATACTGTCGTGTGGGGATTGAAATCATGACATGGATCAATAAGGAAGTACTGTGTAGAATACCTTCCATTGTTCCCGCGGTAAGAGCTGCACCACCACTATGTCACCATTTAATGCCCTGTTACGAGCAATTATGCCATCCAAAAATATATCTCGTGTGTCATCCTGTAAGTAAAAAGAAGTAACATAAAGGTTTCTTTGTACATTTCAACTAGACTGATACTGGTAAAAAAGTTAGGAGTATGACCCCATCCCCCTCCCAAAAAAAATCTCATCAAGTTATTTTTAACTATTGCCAAGATTCACTTACAGGAGATGGGATGAAAGCATCATGGTACTTCTTGGGGTTTATTCGTAACTGTCCCTGAAGAAAAAAAAAACATTTTACAATAATCGGGCAGTAAATGCTTCATGCTTCACAAAACGACTCCTTTTAGAGCACTAGCAGAACGGTGGAGTAAATTAGACAAATACACAACATGGGGTCAAATGATTTTGTGCAAATTCACAAGAACACCTCGAAAAATGTGATCTCAATCAACACCGATGTGTTTTTTTCACGACACATATTCATGTATAAAACCATTTTAGTTTAATCCCTGCTCACAAATGTTGTCACAATCTTTGGAGACCACCCTCGTAACCATAAGTGTACCTGAATAAGTTCTCCTCTTTTAAGGCCACGAGAAACATCTTCAGAGGTCATATAGGGCTCAAACACTTGTTTCCTTGAGCCTCTACCCCCATTGTTCTTATTCTTGTCTGTAGATAGAATAATTCAAATCTCAATACAAATCAATGAGTTATAATCTCACACATGCATTCATTGCCACGAACAGATTTCATTTCTAACGTACCTGTGGGTTTTTGTAGTTTCTTTAAATCATGAGGTGACCTGAAATTGTGACTGTCACCTGAACATTTAGTAATTAGAGCTATTGGCTTCCCCTCTTGCAGCTTGGGCAGATTATTGTTCTTTGTCTTTTTCGCGTCCTCCTGTTCCAGTTGGTTTAAATTGGCTTTATCTTGGGTGTTTTCAACACAATGACTAATGTCCTTCGAGACGTTTTCCTTGCTTGCGTCTTTATTTTTCTTCCGCTGACGCTGTTGCTTCCTGGAGTCATTTGGGACGAAAGAACTTAGCTCCTCTCCCGACTCAATGTCCCCATCTTGGCTCGTGGCAGTATCCCTTCTCTGTGCCTTCCTGTTCTTTTCAGACACACCTGGCTTATTCTCACTGTCTTGCTGTGCATTTTGAATGCTTAGTTTTACCATGTACAATGACAAGGAGCTCTCGTCTCCTTTGTCTTTTAAGGAAGAAGGGGAAAAGTCACTGGAATCGGAGAGATGATTTGATACGAGGTCCCTTTTTCCTTGAGGTATGCTCATCTTGTCACTCTGGGCTTGAAGTAGGGTGTGCGGTCCATTATCTTCCCGAAGGAGGGACGACTCCTTGGCATATTGCTCCAGAAACTTCGTGAAGGTGCTGCTGCGGTGCTGGCTCAGAAGTCGAGCATAGGCATCTTTGCGACCGGGAGCTTTAAACTCACTTTGACCGCCTTTCGCCTCACGTCTTGGGTTGGTCCTCTTTGGAGGCCGAGAAGAATCCATTGTGCGTTAAAAAGACCCTCTGAGGATAAGTGGGAAAGCGATGCGACAAACAAACGATGAGTCACTACACAGCAGTTCTTCTCGCGTCGCATTTGTTGAGTTAGCGGCACATTAAAAAAACTGCACTAAACTGAGGTTATAAGGGGAAACCAAGCGCAATTATCCTCTTTCACACAAGCTTGGGGTTTACTGTGCCAGTAAACTGACGGTGGATTCTAGTCATAGTTAACATTCTAATGCTAACTGTAGCCGCTAACATTGGGTGCTAGCGTTGTTTTTGGGACAGCGAGCACCGATTTTAACGCACAAGAAGATTTATCGGTGCTACACAGACTTAATCATGAACTTTATTAAGAGCTGAGCAAAAAATGTAACTAATAACTTAATGCCGATCTTAAATCGATTACGTACCAGTTATGGACACAAATTCTTAGCTTGACTTCTCAGTCACTTCCGGTGTTGTAAGGAAAAAACAAAACAAAACAAAACACTTGCCTTCAACACACATTTCTGCCATAGGGAAACATTGAATGATGTTTCCTTTTTTTCACAAATAGTCCCAACGTGAATCAAAGTGTAATATATTTAATTGTGTGTGTATACACATTCAATGTTATTCTTGCTTTATTTTAAAATGTCAAAGAACCACTGGATGAGATAACGAAAGGGCGCGCTTGTTTTTTTTTTTCGGGAAAAACACTCCAGAGGGCAGCAAAGATTAAATTAACAACAGCATATATACTTGGTGAGCGATGAGCAAATTGGTGATGGGAAATGAAATATTTCGTATATTTTGATTTTACATTTTGCCTCGCTGATTGTCTTTCAATCTCATAGTCAAAGAACAGATTCTTAAGCAAGACCAGGACTAAATTTGCGATGAACTGTGTATTGCTGCCAAATTTTCCTTCATAATTGGTTGTTTGCATATTTTGTCACATAAAACATCACGTTTTGAATCTAATCCATCCATTCATTTGCTGGAGCCCTTACCGTCTGTCTTTGGGCAGAAGGCAAACTATGCCCTGGACTGGTTGTCAGTTGATTGTTACAGACAGAGACACACACACTGGGAATTGAACCTAGTCTATCTGCACATAAAGCGGGCGATTCACCATCAGCGACTGCATTTACATATATTGTCTGTGAGGAATTTTGTTGAAAGCATTGGCAATGAATCTGTTCTTACTGTGAAGCATTTGTTATTAACAATACAGAAGACCTTTAGATGGAGTGATGTTGGACTAAATTCAGAAACTCTAGACACAGTACTGTATACATAATTCCCAACATAATCCTATGAAAATGTGGCTGATTCATAAAAGACAGGATGTCATGCTTGTGAGTCATGACTGGTAACGTTACATAGACAAACATGGCCTCAAAACGCATGCCGAAACAAAAGTGGCACATTTTTCATTCAATGCCACAATCATGAAGCAAAGCCATTTTTAATGCAGCATGCTTGTAAAATTTTTCTGGTTGCCAAACTCGTTTTTTTTCTCCATAAACCCCAAATAAACCTCAAAGTGAGCAGAGCATGTGTATAAAAGAGGGCTAGTGCAGTCTCTACCATGGTTGTGGTTGCACAAACCCAAGTTGTAAAGCATGCAGATGAAGAAGCAAATGACTATGAAATATTCATCGGGTTAGGAAAGGGAGTGCAGCTGGTAAAAGGGGATGAAATAGATGGGTCAGGAGCACTCATATCACACAGAGTGTCATTTTTCTCTCCCTTATGCATCAGCTCGATACACAACCGGCTCTCTGCTTTCGCTTGCACGTACTCACCATCTTTACCTTCGTCTAATGTCATCATAAACGTGAGATAGTGTAATTGCCAGCGCTGTTGGGCCAAACAGGATGCCGTGTTCATTATCGGTTGGAGTGGGCATCATGTCAAGAGGGCTCTGAAATGCACTTCTACTGCTATGGCAACGGCCTCTGAGTCACCCCAGACATTACACCGCCTATCTTCAGTCGTGACCAAGTGCCAGAGAAGACCAGACATGTTTACACAACACTGCAAAGCCATGCTCCCATGGTGTGCTCATCAAAAGAACTCGGCAAAGAAAAATCACACTAGCACTTGACAGAAATAGAATATGAAAATATTTGATTGATCCATATATGCGACGTTTGGAGGGAATACATCTTAAAAAAGTACAATGCACCGCACTAATTATTAATGCTTGGTTTAAATTCCAAAAAGGTAGCAGGGTTGGCACATCTTGTTTCACACTTCTGAGTCTCATTGACCTCTGTTCTGAGCATCACTTTTAATGTTCTCCCCATGTTTGCCTGGGTTTTCTTCAGGCACTTTCCCTTCACTCCAAATTGATGCATCGTAAGTCTTGGAATTGTCCATAGGTGCAATTCATTCATCTTCCGAGCCACTTGATCCTCACTAGGGTCGCGGGGGGTGCTGGAGCCTATCCTGTCTTTGGGCAGTAGGCGGGGGACACCCTGAATTGGTTGTCAGCCAATCACAGGGCACACAGAGACGAACAACCATCCACGCTCACACCTAGGGACAATTTAGACTAGAGTGTTCAATCAGCCTGCCATGCATGTTTTTTTTGGAATGTGGGAGGAAACTGGAGCACCCTGAGAAAACCCACGCAGGCCAGGGGAGAACATGCAAACTCCACACAGGGAGGCCGGAGCTGGAATCGAACCCGTTATCTCTGCACTGTGAAGCCGACGTGTTAACCACTGGAATACCGGGCCGCCATAGGTGCAATTGTGAGTGTGAATTATGACACTCATGACTCTATGGAAGAGCAGTATATCATATGGACGGATGGAATACATCTATTTTAAGTGATCCCTGAAAGCCGGCTCGGGAATAAGAAAGGAACGATGCTGATCATTTTATTGTATTTTTATTCATTGGTTGATTTTACTGTTTTAATACCAAAGCCCTTGTATGTATGCTTTGAGCAGTGTTATATAAATACAATTATTATAAGTCTTGATGAATGATGAATTGTGAGTGTGCCCCCCTCAACACCTTAGACGAGGATTTGATCGAGACGGACCGCACCATAGATAGAACAAGTAAACATTGTGAGATGGACGCGGCGTGTATTTCAGCATAACATCAGCTGTTATGATGCCAGTTTGAGTAAATCGAGTCAATCGTACAGTATCCCACCTTCAGTTTTCTTCCCACGGGCTCTACTTTCAGAACCGGACAGCTCCAATCCGTTCCCACGCCCCGCCCACCTCCGGAAGACTGGCAGGGAGAAAAGACCACACGCAGTCGTGGGTTGAGGCGATTCAGTACCTCAGGTCTGTTGGTATTTTTTTTCTTTGTAGAGAGAGGAACTTCAAGAACAATTTGCTCCTCGCCTCTTTTCATCAATCATACGGAGTGGCCGCTTCCACTTCGAAGAGGAGTCACGTTGATTTGTACCGTTACTTGTCTTGCACGCGAGGCTTGGGTAGGGGGGGAGCTTTGGGGGGATCCTGCGTGCAATGAAAAGTAGGGAATTACTGTCGGCTGTGCCTTCATTGTGCAGGACACATCCTTTTGTCAGTGCTCGTTAAATCGGCGAGGCTACTGGTTATGCTCGCAGCACTTTCCCAAGCGCTTTCTTCTCGGTGTCCCTGAAGAAGAAGACGAAAAAGAAGAATGGCTCTCCTGGTCGTGCTTCTGCAAACGGGGCTCGTTTTGGGCTCCAACTACGGCTACGTGGAGTGGTCGGAAAACGACCGTGACGAGAACCCTTCGGTGTTCAGCACGCAAGGAATCAACAGGGAGCCGCCCCACCACCACCACCACCATCCGACCTATTCTCACTCGCCGCCGGCTACGGAGCGCACGGTGGTGGCGCACAAAATCGAGGAGGACCTGCCGAGGGTGGTGACCGCTTTCCTCCACAGCGGCGACTCCTCCGCGCTGAGACAGGTCAACTGCTCACGGAGGTACGAGCTGAGCAGCCTACGAGGCGGCCTGCGTGTCGCCACCCACTACTCGCTTCACGGCATCCTGGATACCATGACGCACGCCACCAACTTTTTGAACATGATCCTGCAGGCCAACAGGTCCCGAGAGGACACCTTACAGCGGGACCTTCACTGGTATCAGGCGCTGGTTCGGAGCATGCTCGAAGGGGATCCCAAAATCCACAGAGCCGTGGTAAGCTTCCACGGGGACGTCTTTCTGCAGGCGACCCGCAACCAGAAGGAGGTGGTGTTGCAGGATCGGCTGCTGAAGAGCAGGAGCGCCGAGTCCGAGTGGTTGAACGAATTTAGGGACGGAAGGAGAGCATATACGCTTAGAAAGGCATCGGAACACAAGAGTGGAGTTTACCTTCTGGACAAGAATCAGATCAAGTGGTCTGCGCCTTACCTGGAATGTGAACACGGGGCTTTTGTGCCCTATTGGCTTCTCACTTTGTCAGCTGGCTTCTATGGACTCAAGAGAGACTCCGCACTAGAGTTCAGGTGAGAGAAATGTATTGTGTGATCATGCGACGTCGAGCTCGGTAAAGACAACCAACTTCAAAATGTTGAAGTGTGGCCGGAAAACAAGGCAGAGGAGAAACTGAAGGAACAGTTTTTTTTTTGTCTGGTTTGTGTACAAACGACAGCACAAATTTCCCAACATTAATGAAAAATAAATAAAGGACACTTCATGGAAACAAAAAAAGAGCCTCTTTTCACCACAAAATATTTTATATCAAGATATTATGCAGATATATATCCCTCCATTATCTGAACTGCTTTATCCTCACAAAGGTCACAGGTGTGCTGGGGCTCATCCCAGATGAATTTGGGCTGGAGGCAGGGTACAACCGTGAACTGGTTGTTAGTCAATTGCTGGGCACACCGAGATAAACGCCGACCATTCAGATTCCCCGTCATGACTAAGGACAATTTAGGGTGATTAATTAACCAAGCGCGGCCCGGTAGTCCAGTGGTTAGCACGTCGGCTTCACAGTGCAGAGGTACCGGGTTCGATTCCAGCTCCGGCCTCCCTGTGTGGAGTTTGCATGTTCTCCCCGGGCCTGCGTGGGTTTTCTCCGGGTGCTCTGGTTTCCTCCCACATTCCAAAAACATGCGTGGCAGGCTGATTGAACACTCTAAATTGTCCCTAGGTGTGAGTGTGAGTGCGAATGGTTGTTCGTTTTCTGTGTGCCCTGCGATTGGCTGGCAACCGATTCAGGGTGTCCCCCGCCTACTGCCCAGAGACGGCTGGGATAGGCTCCAGCACCCCCCGTGACCCTAGTGAGGATCAAGCGGCTCGGAAGATGAATGAATGAATAATTAACCTAGCTTGTTACACCCTGTTAGGGTTTGGATGTGACCCCAATAGCATGACAACAGGCAGGTATCGTTGAAGCCAACACTTGGCGTAGTTTATTGAAGAGTCTTCGCAATAGTCACTCAGGGGGAAGCACAAGGAACAAGAAGCTGCAGGAAATGGCAACAACAGCGTCCACTGGCGTGGTGACAGTACAAACTTGCGCTTACGAATGGTCTGTGAGTCAATTTGTACCAGTCCAAACGAGCAGATAGGCAACAGGTGGGTGATGCGCTGACGAGTCTCAGGTGTGAGGTGCAGAGCACCCTGGCTGAGGAGGCTGCCTGGCTGGCCCCTCCCTAACACACCCTCTGTCACTGAGAAGTTATTGTTTGATATATCATCCACAGGCATGGCTTCATGAATTCAAATACACCCATATCTTGAACCATTGCTCAATAGACTCATAGTACAAACACCATCAACTCAAACGCAAGCTTAATTTACTAGCTAGTGCCATTTTATTTTCCATTGTGCTACTTACAGGATCCTGTAATCTTCTATCTCATGTATCAACTTTACATTTGGCGCAAGCTAGCAAGCAGGTTTCAGGAATGGTGGAGGAAGCCCGAGTAGATAAACTAGCAAACTCCACCCTGAAAGGTCAGAGCGGAGATCCATTCCACGCTGTGCCGCTTGGTAAAATCACAATTCCAAAAAGTCGCTTAAGGCAAAAGTGATTGATTGTCGCATAGTAACGGTGTGGGCTTTGAGTTTACAATTTTGTAGTATCATATGGGTGCCTTAAAAATGATCGCAATAGACCACTTTGAACCAATTAAAATGATGCTCCGAATTGAAAATCTGGTGTGGAGAAAATATTGCAGCTCAAATATTGCCTCAAGTCAGGTTGCAAGGAGAAATGTGATTTTTTTTTTTCTCACCATGGACGTGTGTGTTGGAAATGTTTCGCTGCTTCTCAGTGCTGCGATGATGTTTCTATAAATAGAACGTCTGGACAGAAAAGCTTAAGCCTTTCTTCCTGTGAAATCTCCCTATTTTTTTTTTGACTGTCTGCACAGGCCGTTTTTAATTGAAAAAATTCACAAAACATGACAGCCTGACAGTGAGAGATGCCGAGGCAGCTGACACATCTCCCTGCTTTCTGTCTCGGTCAAGCTTTGACCATCTCACGCATACGCTGACTGGTTCCGTCCTCTCATTCTGCCTGGTTGTGTACCACGGAGGAGAGGTGATGGTGAAATCCTCTCTCCGTGGTCGTTTGTTCCACTTCCCTGCAGGCAGATGGAGGCAGCGGGTGTCAGGCTCATCTACAGAAGCGCAAAAGAGAAAAGCAGAATGGCACATTTCAAACCGTGACAAGAGGGAGTTCGTTTGAACACGAAGACAGAACGTTGGGGCTCCAGTGCGATGGTTAAGACTGAGCTTTCATAGTTTTCGCTTCAAGACAGTGTTGACTGGTGTATTTATTTTGCCTGACAGCTATTCCGACACCTATTTTCGATATGATTCACAAGAAATGTTTTAAAAGTCTTGGTTGTAGTACTTTTTCAATTACCGGTACTGCAGTGAGACCGAATATGTTTAAGCTAGGTGTCGCTATTTTTTGTTAGCGCTGTTGTTTATTCAACAGAATTTCAAGGACATCGCAAAATCATGTGTCTGTACTGTACCATATGAAAGATTTGTGTTCTATCTCTATTGTTCTTTGATGGCTTTCTGAGCACAATATGACATATCTTTCCTCGCGGACATCATGATACTTGGAGCTGTCGCCATTATTCTCGGACCCTTTATCTCTTCCTAACCTTTGTTTTGTTTTTCCTCCGTGCCAGGGGTGTTGTTCGTTTGGACGTGAACTTGCAGGATGTGGATATTGACCAGTGCTCCGACAGTGGCTGGTTTGCCGGGACACATCGCTGCAATCTTACCAGTATGGAGGTAAGTGCTGCTTGAATGACCTTTGGCCTAATTCATCCACTTTGTCCCCGATGGAGAAAAGTGTGGCTCCAAAAGTTCTCCGGGTGGTATCGTAACCAATGACACGCATTCCCAATTATGAAGCCCATGCTCCTGGACAACAGCAACTATCTTCTTTTATCTGAATTCAAATGCCATCGGTGGTGGGGGAACACAGTCATGAAGGGACAGCGATGACCCATGTTCTGTCTGTATGTGTCAGTGTGCGATGGCTCTTGCGCATTGGCTTCCACCTTCATGTGGGTGCCGATGAGTTTCACGCGATGTATTGTGGGAAACCTCCTTGACCCCAGCGAGGGGGGTGGGGGGGGGGTGGGGTTCTGTAGCTGTTCATGTGTGCATGGCATGTCGCTGCATAATAGATGCAGTGTAATGGATTGCATCAAGGTGGTTTGAATAATTGACACTGCTCTTTGTCTGTGTGCCTGCCCTCACCCCCCACCAAAATTTAGTCCCCCCCGCCCCCGTGTGGTGGTCGAAGGAAAGGACGTGTGCAAGCGCGAGAACTTCCAACTGCAGTAAAGAGAGTCAGGGTTGCCTCAACACATAGTTTAGGGTCTGGAGCAGGTCTTTTTCATGGCCCTTCTCCACCGCGCTTGTGCTAGGCCTAGTGCTAGTTCCTGTTCAGGGCCGGTGCTCAGGTTCGCACCAGTTCTTTCTTTTTCCACCATTGAAATTGGCGCTTGAAACTGGTGCTTAAGATACCCCCAATTATTAGTGAATGAATAGTTAGTATTATTAATGCTATGCTAAGTTGCCTAGCAGATGCTGCTAGCAGCGCATTACGATGATGATGATGATGATGATGAAGAGCACCAAAAAGCACGTCCCCGGCCCTGGCTTACAGGTGTCACCAAACTTAATGCCCCCGTCCCCCCTTTGCTTTGAAGGGTGTGAGTGACAGTTCCTGACAGTTAGTTAGTGATGCATAGATGCGGACTGGACTAACTGTCGCGATACCGTGTTAGCACCGCATCGCTCTGTTGCTCAATAGGACACATGCTGGATCTTTCATCATTGCATTGCAGGCTACGCCGAAAAAAAGCTTTTGTTGAATGTCCGCAATGTTTCATCAAGTGGTGGCACAAAAGAGAATCCAGATAAATGTTTTTAAAGAGACTATACATCCACACATGCCGCATTATAGCGGGCGGCATGAGCGTCTTTAGAAGAATTCATGACAATGTTCCACATTTTACTACCTCTTACTCTTCTCTAATGATAATTCTCCTGACACACACGCAGTGAGGCGGTGATTCAGTGGCAACTTAGTCATCGCCGTTCGTCTTTTTTGAGGAGGCGGCGTGGGAGGGGCGAGCCAAGATTTGGACACAGAGCTCTCAATTCAAATTCTCTCCGCAACTGAAGATGTTTTGTCAGAGAAGACTTGTATTGACAAACAGGCAATGAGACATCAGCCTCCCCGTTGCAAAGCCGTGATTCTTTTTTTTTTTTTTTTCTTTACCAGCTATAAATGCAAAGACACTCTGTGAAATGGCCACCCAAGGCGAACTACTAAAAATAATTCATCCTCATCATCATAAAGCCCCTATAGCCGTTCAGTTTCAGACTTAGCCTCCCGCTCGCAAAAGCTCTTTTCGAAAAGGATTAGCTCGTGGCTTCTGCTCTCTTAGTCTTTTCACTTTGTGTGCTGGTGCTTTTCACCGCTGTTCCCCATCTCTTGTTCCTCCTTGATGCTGTGAAATGATCTTTCGAGTTCAAGAGCCCGCGGGCCGCAGCTGGAGTGGATGGTGTTTAAAGTCTGGAAAGAAAGTGATGACACTTTTCACACGCCGCAAACTTTGGTTCATTGAAATAACTTCAAGCGACAAAAAAAAAAAAAGCCATCTTTCTCATAAAATACATTGTTTGCAGCAATGGCCTGCGGGAAGGGAATTCAATGCTCACCCCCCCCCCCCCCCAAAAAAAAAACAGAAGTTCGGTCTCCCAAGGCCAAGTCGTAACAATGAAATCTTAATGCGACGGTGCGTCGTGTGCTCTGCAGAGTGTGCGCTTCACACTTAAGGTCAATTTGTGACGTGCCGTTTCAGTGCGGCTCAACGGCATGAGCGCCTCTCGGATGTGTTTGGAGCCGGCAGCGGACGCATCGTGATCCCGCCTCATCCTTCAAACTTTATGTCTCAATGAAGTGAGAGTAGGCGGCCCGGTAGTCCAGTGGTTAGCACGTCGGCTTCACAGTGCAGAGGTACCGGGTTCGATTCCAGCTCCGGCCTCCCTGTGTGGAGTTTGCATGTTCTCCCCGGGCCTGCGTGGGTTTTCTCCGGGTGCTCCGGTTTCCTCCCACATTCCAAAAACATGCGTGGCAGGCTGATTGGACGCTCTAAATTGTCCCTAGGTGGATCAAGCGGCTCGGAAGATGAATGAATGAATGAATGAAGTGAGAGTGGTGGGAATTGTTCTGCTTGCCAAAGTTCGGGTAACATAACAAGCCATAAAGGCACCACGATGCCCTATAAGACCCTTTTATCGAACGAGCTTCCGGGGTTAATTGGAAACGGATCAATGTCACGATTGCATGTCAAAGGAGTATTTTCAAAAGGCTCCGTTATTCAGCACTTTCTTCCCTTTTCTTTTCTTTTTTTACACACAAGCTTTAAAAGTTATTCTCTACACTACTTCCGCCCAAGCACTCATTTGTTTCAAGCTCATGTGCAGCCGCTCGATGACCTTTTTCACTGGCCGCGTCCGTCACCTTCAACTTGAAAGCTGCGTCGGAGGCATTTCCTTGCATTTTCAGCATGATGAAGTATGATCCAAATACTTCATAAGTGTGCAGGAAAGTGCGCACGTAAGCTGTATCACTGTTTGAGCCACAGGGGTTGAAGCTGGGGGGAAAAAAAAAGCCTGATCACTTTTTTTTCCTTTTTCTGTTAGGCTTTTTCACGTCTTGTTTCTGTTTTCTCTTATACGTTCCCGCAAAGGCTGAGTAGGAAGTGGGATCCGTCACCGTGATCTAAGCACACACTCATGCATTTATGGATGAGCAGACATAAGGGGGTGGTCTCTTACATGATTCCTGGCGTAATTATACAAGCAAGCGCTTCGACGTGATTCGTTCAGGTAATTGGGAACAGGACGCATGTGAGGATGTGAATCTGGCTTTTCCATCGTGTGTCAGCGTAGTCCGCGTCAAAAGGGCCAGAGTATGTTTGCATATGCATACATGTGTTTGAGGAAATGTGTCGTCGGAGATAACGGGTCTGCGCCAGAAGAGCTCTGATAATGAGTGTAAACTGCCGTGACAGCCAAAGAGGGTTAGCCATTCTAAAGCCCCCGCTGGCTCCTTTTCCAGCTCTCTGCCTCACTTTTCTGTTTCCGTGAATATTTATGCACCAATTTTCCCTCGCTTGTTTGGTCGCTTGCTGTCACACTCTCATTGAAATGTGGTCTTCTTGAATGCGCCGACTCTATTTTCTTGAAGCCAATTAACTCCTCGGAAAAAAAAAAAAAAAAACACGAGGAGCCCGGCGGGACTGATAACTCCTTTGGTCAGTGCGTAACTCCCTTTTTAATGACTTTTTTTTTGGGGGGGGGGGATTATTTAGAACACCATTTCAATTTTGACATCAGTGCTCATCCAATATTTTTTCATCAACCGCTTCCTTGACACCCTCTTTCATTCTCAGCACACCTCCTTCCAACAAAGACCTGTGCAACGCAATTTATTCTGGCGACAGCTCAGCAAGTACAGTATTTTTAGTGGCGTGAGTTCATCTGAAAAATTAATCACCTGTACATATGTGGCTCGTTCCCCGAGCCGCTGCCAGAACCTGGACTCGCTCGGTGGATCGTGGTTAGAAATACAGGAGTGGTGGAAGTTGTCGTCCTCTAAACACAACAATAAGATAAGACAAGATGAAAATAAGACAGAATTGTTGTTGAAGTTGAAATATCATTCAACTTCAACATAATTTCCTCACTAGGGTCGCTTGTGACCTTGATCCTCACTAGGGTCGCGGGGGGTGCTGGACCCTATCCCAGCCGTCTTCGGGCAGTAGGCGGGGGACACCCTCAATCGGTTGCCAGCCAATCGCAGGGCACACATAGACGAACAACCATCAACGCTCACACTCACACCTAGGGACAATTTAGAGTGTTCAATCAGCCTGCCACGCATGTTTTTGGAATGTGGGAGGAAACCGGAGCACCCGGAGAAAACCCACGCAGGCCCAGGGAGAACATGCAAGCTCCACACAGGGAGGCCGGAGTTGGAATCGAACCCGGTACCTCTGCACTGTGAAGCCGACGTGCTAACCACTGGAGTACCGGGCCGCCCAAGTTGAAATATTCAGACTTGAAATAGTCAGTCGAAATCTCAATAGAAGCGAGATGGCTCAAAACCCCCTGTGGGGGCAAACGACACAGAGAGGGAAAAACGACATCAGATGTCTTTATGATATTTACCATGTGAAAAAATGGCTTTTGTGTAGGCTCACCGGCTGCCTGCGTTGGATGTGCGTGCATCTTTTCCATCATCAAAGAGATCATTTATGAGCACTTTAAACTGCATTTCTTTTTTCTTCAAGAGTTCGATTCAAGGTTAATAAGAACTAAGTACAGAGCTGTGAACCTGCTGGAACGTTCTCTGTAGCTGTATGGAATTGATTGCTGTATTGAATATACGGATTTACTTGTAAAATCGCACCGCTTGAAACATACGTCACCCAAAGCCCAATTTTGTAATGTAAGATCCGATACTCTTGTTCCTACAATCAGTCGAAATATTTGATTGCTTCAAAATGAATTGGATGGAAAGTAACACATTAACACGTGTCACTCGTTTTTTTTTACATTTTTGTTTAGCTCAGATTTTATAGTCGTAATGAATGATGTGCTGTTTCGACGATAAATCTGTTGCTGCGACGCCAGTTTTATATCTGAACATAAACGTTAGCAAATAAATTAACTTTTTGGTTGAATTTAAGAAGACTCAGTCATCTACACTTTAATTTCTAGCTGTAATGATAATGTGTTTTGCAGAAGGTGTTTTTTGCTCTCGGTGGTGCGTTTGTAATGAGAAACGAAGAATATCACTCAGGCGATAGGAACTGCCACAGACGTCAGAGAAGCATCGGACTGAATCACTGTAGTTTTCAACTGCATGAGGTTTCCATGGTGACGGCAACTGCTTCTCATTTCAGGAGTGAGACAAGGGTCCCGCTGAGAAACTTCCATCATCCCATTGTCGTTTGCTCCAAAAGGCTTGACATTGATTCAACCCCCCGCCCCCCACTCCCCTCTGTCCCCCAATTTATGCACATCGCTCAGTGACCTCATTTAGACTCAATGACTTTTTGGGGTTCAAGTCAGACCCGTTTCACCGCCAAACCATTCAAATTCAGAGAATCCTTTCAAATATTTATTATGTCGTGGAATTGTTCGAGCGACATTGCTGACGGCCATTTTTATGTTGCATCAAAAAGACGCTTTGTCCTCCAGCCTGCCCCCCCGACCCCCCAAAATATCTAAGGAGTGAATTCCAACACCTCCCACTGAGCGCGCCGCACCAACTGTGCTTGTGCTGAAAGCGCCATCAGTTAAAAACACTTGCAATATTCGAGAAAGATATAAGTGTGGGCATCGTCTGCATTGCTTAGCAAATGTAATCGACCACCATGGAAGGTTTATGCTTGAGCAACATTTTAGTTTTAAATCTCAAACTGGATGACCGCTGGGCTAATTCTTTTTTTTTTTTGTCTGTATGTGTGTGTGTGTGTGTGCACAATTCAGAACTAATTAGTTCTTTCCTACAATGCTACACTCCATTACTCCAGTGACAAACAACAAAATTCCAACCGGGAAAGTACTGCAGCGCCGATCAAAGAATTACTGCCAAGCTTGCAGGATGTACAAAGTCCATATCCATTCCTTATGCCGATGACTCATGCGTTGCAGCATGAAGTATGCAAGGATGACAATGTACAGAAGACAAGACGAGGAGAGAGAAGACGTAAAAGTGGAGAGGGACAATCGTCAAGGAAGGGTTCATTTTTCCATCGGGAGCCACCAATCACTCCCTAATCTGTTCTCCCGCAGCTCATAACCGCTGCGGCAAAATGCGGGAACTGGTTGAGACGGCAGCACATTCGGATCATAGTTGAGCGAGCGCCGCTCGAGTCCAAGTGGAGGACTCGGAGGCCAGCAGCCCAGTTCTTGAGAACCCTTTCATAACCGAAATGGCGAGTCTCTTGCTTTGTGTTTGTGTCATGTTGGGCTTTGCTGTTTGTTTGCTTTTGTGTCACAATTTTTTTTTTTCACAAGTGGTTTCCAGGTGCCTTAATATAAAGCCCTGATATTCATCGACCTCCGACCTTTGAGGCAGATTTGCTATCCAGCTGTACAAATGTGTATCATCTCATATATAAATTATAATATACAGACAATTCAATTACATATTCCGGTGCCAGGATGCTTCCAGAAAGCAGAAAAATGATTCATTGAGTGAGCTCTATTCTTGGAGACAAGCGCCTCTGCGGTAGATCCAGATTTTGCACTCGTGCCAATTTGGCAGATCCGTCCCCACCAAGCTGGCCGCGCCAATGCAACATAGGGAGTGCCGTCGGAGAGGCGCCTGGCCGAATGACAATTTGGTGACAGAAAGTTGTTTTAAAATTGGACCTGCTCAGGCCGTGTCTAAAAGAGCTTCTTGGGCCAAATACGTTTTTACTGAGATTTGGTTGACATTGAATAGCTTCCATTGGGTCTTACTATGCATCAAATGATCCCAAATATCACTTGGATAGCTGTTGAACTATCTGACCTCCTTCCCATCATGTATATACTGCTTATTTGGATTAATTTCGAGGGTGTGCAGGAGGATATCTAACATTTGGCAAGAGTACGGTCAGAAATTGGTCAGAAATACAATAATCAGCAGAGGACAAATCTGCACACACAACCAAGTGATATGTTGAGCTGTTTTGTGGCCAAAGCTTCACGTTGTAAATTTAGTCGCCCCCATCCCCTTCCCCGCAGAGACGCTGTGCAATATTTATGAGCGTTTCATGCCAAATTTATTGCGGCTTTAATTTCAGTGCATGTTTGCAACCCGCATGCACGTGCGTATTCAAACCAATGCGAGTGTTTCAGCTCCAGATGGCGCGTTGACTTGCCGAGTTATAAAGTGAGCGGAAATTATGCAGAAGCTTGAATTCCGCAAACAAGCCTTAATTCTTAATTTGGATATGAATTAGTGTCCCTGTTGCTTGGCAAAGCTCTGTGATTTCCCCGGACGCCAGGCGTGTTTATAGCTGGGCCTGCTGCCTTCTGCAGAGGAGCATGTGGATAATATTGAAGACTCAATAACACAACTTGAGCAAGTTCACTTATCAACTCACATGGAGAGAGGGAAAGAGCGGAAGTAAAAAGTATGAGCACAGGTTATGCCACGCAGATACAAGTATGTAGATGACAATTTGTTAAAGTGAATGAAAAATATATGGTTTAAAGTTGAAACCGCACTGAGATTCTTTGTTTTCTCTTCCCACAGTGCGTGCCCATCGCTGGCCACGGATTTGTGTTGGACAAATACAAGTGCCGATGCAAGAGAGGATTTTACCATCCAAGCCGTGTGGCACTCAGTGGCTTGAACAGTAGGTTACAAATCCATTTGGGGGGGTTTTACAATACATATTGCCCCTCCTTTGTCACATCAAAAAGTTTTGTTCGAATCCTACTCTTTTGGGTTGAACAGGTTTAGCAGAAGGGTGAATAGTCCATGTATCATTAACTCTCCCGATCGTGGGCTGGAATCAAATGAGTGCGTTCAGTCTGACATATTTGACTGAGAGCACTGCAGTGTCCTCGGGCAGGAAGCTTGGATCCGATGAGTGAAATAATCAAGCGGCTGCAGGGATTCTCGGCTCCGGCTCCGGCAACACTGTGCTTCTGAGGCCATGATATGATAAGCGTCACCTTTATTGTAATGCCGCATGATATGAGGCCTGAGGCCCTTAGACTCAACCTGTGATGAGACACTCGATTAAGAATCACATTGGTGTTCTTTGGCTCACAGGTCTGCTGTACATATATATATTTTTTTGTACACACCTGAGGTTCTGACAGATAGAAAACGATTTTGCATCGTTCCCTAGCAATGAGGAAAAAGGGCACAGGGGTGAGGTCAAGGCGCAGCATGTGATGTCAAATGAGAAACTCTGCAAAAAAACATCCTTTCTACGGCAATGCATATAATTTGAATATGCAGTACTGCTTTCATTACGGTTTCCATTCACCAAATAATAGGCAAGAGGTCCATAAAACGGCAGGGTCAAAAGTTCACAACCTCACACCTTCCATGAGAATGTCACCGTGGCGAACCCTGATGAGATGTTCCCCTAGCATGAAAAATATTTCCGCTAAAAGAGGATGCTAACAGACAGTGAAAAGGCCATAATGACTGAGGGAAATGGTCCCATGTGGCCAGAAAATGGATGGCGTACAATAACACCAGCAATAGCAAAGGGCAAAAAAAATACTTTTGACCATTTTTAGTGACTAGTTTGGTCGACTTTATTGCACAGCCCTCAACCTGGTTGAGGTGACAAAATATTGGAGGGATTCTGCATTATTTGGGACTGGAGATTGTTGTTATTTTCCATCCCTTCTTCATCCGCCGACATATTGTAAGACCCATTGCTGCATTTGCATATGCAGTACTGCTTGCGAGCAGTAAGAATTACCATGGAAATGTACGTTTATTGAGCACACCTTTTCAGAGGTGCTGCAGATGCTCAGTGAAGAAATTGGAGGATTTCTATCAGCGCTAATAGACTCCCAATCTGCCCTCAACAGGCATGTTGCCAAAGGAATCTGTCTTTTTGTTTGTTTGATTTGTTTGTTTTTTTGGATAGATTATTCGAGCAAATGACATTAAGAGTAACTCGAGTAACTCGCACACCACTTTCAGAAAAGCAATCAGGGAGAACAGACTTGATAAATCCATTCAGACATGAGTGATTAAAAATGTAGCGTGTCAGTGCTTTATTCTCTTCTCTCTCATCATTCCCTCATGAAAGCTTTTATTTTTGTCGCGGTAATTATTGTGACATTTTGATGTATTGGCTTCGTGATTGCTACTCATGAAACAAATCAATGAAAGCCGATCCACTCATTGGGGTGTCACTCCTAATAAAAAACTCAAACACAAATTGCTGTAATCCAAGAAATTAAATCAATCAAAGCAATGTGGAAAAATCCTCAGGAGGGCCTTGCCGCCTCCGCGTCCTCATCAATATTGAAATGTCTGACTAAGCCCTTTTGTGTTCTCAGGTAAGGCGCAGGGCTCTCGCAGAGACGACGTTTCTGATGTGGCGAGTAAGTGCCTTCCTTGCCGGGTGGGCTGTCACTACTGCAGAGACAACACACCCTGTCTGGCCCGGGAGGACAGCGGGCTGCGGCTTGCCGTGGCCTCTTTCCAAGGCCTGTGCGTGCTGCTGGACTTGGCCAGCATGTTGGCCGTCTACCACTTCAGGAGAAGTAAGGTGAGCGGAGATATCAGGCTGTGGGCACCTGTCTCATAAAATGACCTACCTTCATGTGCCTACCTGCCAAGCACGTTACCTGTCTAGCCATGCCTACTCACAAATCTCCCTCCCCACATATGCCTACTGATATAACCCTCGTTAATTTTCTTGTGTTTTACCTTTGCACCCACATACATCCACCCAGCTACAAATACCGAGTGATGGATCAAAGTGTGAATCGCCTAACGAAGCGTGACGCATTTATAGGAATACAATACAGGAAGGGAAAAAAATACATTTTCTGAATAAAAAAACGTTCCCAAACAGATCATGTACATAAACACATCATGTCCCACCGGATTTGTTTCATTTGTACCATAGCGTTCACCGCAAATGAATCATCAGCAGATTAAATGAATGAACCGCACAAGATCTAATTATGCCGTTTTAATTCCAGTTATTATTCCCACGTGGACTGCAAAGAAGCAATCACACGTCGAACAAATGACACTGAAGGTTTTGGCCAACGGGGGAGTTTCTGTGCACATGAAGCCCCAAGCGGTGACATTTTTTGTGAAGCAGTCGGATGGAAATCTTCAAGTGTTCAGATGGCGTCATCCATGATGACAAACATGTACTTTGCTTGACATAAGTACTTGCCTACGATATGTCCGCCAACCATCAGTGACGGAATGACGGCTCTCCCGTCAGTACTGACGGAACGTCTACCTCCGCTGCCTATCTTACCTACACTGTACCCCCCTTCCTCTATCTGCAAACCTATTTTTCGACTTACTTCGACCTACAATTGCACCTTCCCACATATACTGCACATACCAAAATAGCGACACTTAGCCACTCACCCACCTAGCTTACATCTACCAGGCTACGAATCTCTACTTTCCAACCCTCTGACGAGTCTTCCAAGCGAGTTACCCAAAGCCACCTACTCCCTAGCAACTTGCTCACCAAGCAACCTACATAGCCATCTAATTTAGCTAGCCCTAATCTAGCTAACCAACTTGCTCACCAAGTAACCTACATAGCCATCTAATTTAGCTAGCACTAAGCTAGCTAATCTAGCTAACCAACTTGCTCACCAAGCAACCTACATAGCCATCTAATTTAGCTAGCCCTAATCTAGCTAATCTAGCTAACCAACTTGCTCACCAAGCAACCTACATAGCCATCTAATTTAGCTAGCCCTAATCTAGCTAACCAACTTGCTCACCAAGCAACCTACACAGCCATCTAATTTAGCTAGCCCTAACCTAGCTAATCTAGCTAACCAATCTACACGTCACTAAAATGCCTACAAATATTGCTCCTGACAAACCAATTCTTTCTTTCGTCCTCCGCAGAGTATCCGTACTTCTGGATTCATTCTATTGGAAACACTGTTGTTTGGAGCTTTACTGCTGTACTTCCCCGTAAGTAGATCTCATTTCCATTACTCATCTGTCATTAGGCTGTACAATGCAAGAGAAGCATTAGCTCGGAATCACTGCATTGAAAAAAACCCCTCCAGGTGCATCTGTGATCTCCAACCTGCCCATCTGGACGTGAATCTCATAAAGTTCTTTTTAATCACTTGGATAGAACTCAGAACTGCCGCCGCTGATATGATTGACGTTCAACAAGCAGCAAAATAATATGAAACTATGAAGACGTTTAAGACACGATCATTAGCATCGCGGCGCTGAATAGAATCAATCGCCTTTGTGTTGCTCAACTCATGTCAAGTGGTTGACAGTAAAATCATGAAATTGGGATTTTGATTTATTCTTTTAAGGCAAACCGGCCCATGAGTACCATAGCAGGTAAACCCCGTTGGTCACATCTTGAGCTCGGAAACAGATGGATGGAATTTCCACGTGACAGAGAGATCTGAGGGAAACTGGGGATTCTCTCCCTTCAAATACTTCTTGAAGTTTCAAACGCTGGCTTGAGCTTTCCTTTTTTTTTTTTTAATTCTCTAAACGAAAAAAAAGAGCTTTAGAATGTTCAGCACGATACACACCTGTGCTTATTTTTAACGCTTCTGGGGCATTATCTTGCAAAAGACAGTAAGCATCTGTTATTTTTTTGTTCCTGCAGACGTTCACCTTCACCTGACAGGGTTGTCAAGATGAATTGGAGTTTGCATCCCTCCGTTCGGTTCCCTCTGTTGCATGAAAGATACCAAAAATAGCTTCCCCCAAATACGCTTTCACTCTCTCCGGTGCACAGCCAGGAGGTCCTCGTCTTCTCTGTGCTCTTTTCTTTTTTTTTCTCAACACTTCCCGTCATCTCGCTACCTTTTAAGTATGTCTCTACCTTTCCCCAGGTTCTCCTTTAAAGCATTTCCCTCTTCATCGCACCTTGATGTCTGCCTCCTCGCCCGTACAGTTACACACACAAAAATACAGTTTGTGTCTTCTCTGCTGTCCTCACAAGCGCGGCGCAGCTGCCCCGTTCTGGTGCCCAATGCATTTTTAAACAGTCCATCAAGTTCCAGCACCGCTTGTTTTAAAAATACAGTACATCTGTTTATTAATTGATGGGAGGAAGCATGGTTGGTTGCAGGCGAAGCGAAAAGGGCCACCGCTCCCCCGGGGTGGGATAAAAATGTGCGGTCCCCCGTGACTCGTGGATGTCGGTAGCACTGCGCAAAGGGCGTGACACTGTTTGTCTGCACGACTCTCCGCAGGTTTGTGTTCAGAGTAGTAAAGTCGGGAGTGGTCTAATTTTGCCCGCTGTCTGCAAAGGTGACTTAATATTGTTGCGGCTCCGTCACGTGGCAAAAAAGGGCCTGCGGCGGAATGGAGGCTTGCCATGAAGACTGAGCGATGATGAAAGGGCCCGTGGCAAGAGGCAAATGCAAAATACAGGTTGACATGAAGCACCCGCAAAGAGGATGAGCAGGAAATAGTAACCATAAAAAATATAGTAAGGCTTTTTTGGATGATTGTTTGTTTTTTTCCCGTGGGGCTCAGTCTTTTCTGTTCCTGATTGTGTGCCTGTGTGTGTTTTATTCTTTTCGTTTCCTGGGTGAATGGTTGATGGGCGGAGCCTCTGAGGTCGGACCCGCTGTTCATGGTAGTCAGCGAGGTTGCAGCAGTGACTGAAGGCAGATTAGCGGTAGCATATCCTCACATTATTGATTGCGATATTCTGTGCTTAGGATCAGTGCTATCCTCGTAAGCAGTGACCGTCCGTTTTTATGACCAATAATTGATGAATTGAGCTTACAATGAGATCAGGCGAGCGCAAATCACACGTGGGTCTAATATTGGACACATGTGGATTTTCTCGCCGACAAAGCTGCGGCTTGGGCGGTAAAAAAAAAAACGCAAAGCCATCAATATGTTCATCAATCCCCTCCGAGACGAGGAGCATTTTTGGCTGGGCTTAACTCGGGGAGAATCGTATGTCACCGAGTACTTCATCGCCTTCTGCATTTTAACTGCCGAGAGTGCATTCAACAATGTCCCCCGCAATCCGCGGCCGGGGGATTAAACGCACAAGTCAAGGATAAACTGGTGCGGTGGAGCTTATTGTCTTGAGTTGTGGGAAAAATCGAAACACTTTAGTGGACAAGAAGACCGCACAAGTGAATAACAACGTGCGCACGAGGAGTGTGTTAAAATACAACCGGGACGGCGGGCGGCTCAAACGGTGCTTAACTATTCCTCCTGAAGCGAGGTCATAAACATGCAGATGTCATCTGCCGTATGCAATGGCCGCTGCCCCGGGCTGCTGCAATCTTGCTTTGTCTCACACCAAGGTGACATCAACAATATCAGAGAGAGAGAGAGAGAGAGAGAGAAGCACGGTCTACGTTGTTATCCTTGTCGAAACGAATGCATGAGGTGATCATTCACAGGACAGATATTTTAAGAACAAAGGCATAAGTTTTGTCATCCGGTTCGACAATCAAAAAAAGCAGGGGGCAGAGTTACCATGCCAACAAGTGGTTATAAGTGGAGATTTGGATTTCAGCCGACGCAGACGTGGTTCCACTTGGAGTAGACTCACTTTTGCAGCGCAAGAAGCAATGTGGAGGATGACTCACCTGTTTTGTTGTCGTGTTTTTTTTTGTTGTTGTTGTTTTTGAAGTGATTGTAATTGTATTTAAGTGGTTGTACTGTAAATCTGGCCAGTGATTTGACTGATTTAAACTCATGATGCTTTTCTTCTTGCAACGGGATACAGTCTGTTTTTATTTTGGTTTAATGATTTTATTTATTTTTTTTATGGTGTGGGCTGTGATTGTACCTCCCTGCAGGTTATGATACTATACTTCCACCCTAGTGTGTTCCGATGTATCCTCCTGAGATGGGTTCGCCTGCTGGGTTTCGCCATCTTGTATGGCACCATCATCCTCAAGCTGTACAGGTACACCGCTACAAAGGATGAGAGTCGGTAACTTGAGTTGAAAATATTGTTTGACTCCCAAACTTTTACCGGATCTGCATCAAAAGAGCACGTTTCGATTTTCACCATTTTCTTTTGCATCATGTTTGTTGACTGTTGCAATAGAAAGTCTCTTCGGAGACAGGAGCAAGAGGTCAGCCCGGTCAGAGTGTTCTCCCCGTCTCAATGTACCGATTTGATCATCATTCCGAGCTGGCTGTTTGGCTGCGAAGTGTGCCCTGGGGGAGCCCTCTTGCAAGCTGCTCCTTATGACTTTTGACTGTTTGTACATCTGCAGCAGTTGATGATCTTATCTCGACTACCATATGGCTCCTCATCTCCTCATTTTGGCTGGAGTGTTGTATCTTTATTTATTTATTTATATTCCACTTACATAGAAGCATTACGTCTATGCAGTGAGAATGAAAACTCCTGTGCAGATTATAAATAAAACAGATTTTCCGGTTGAGCCCTATGTCATTTCCAATGAGCTGAATCCTTACTAGTAAAAATAAAAAAAAAAAGCAGATGCATTTTTCTTTCATTGAATTCCTCCTTGAACCGCCGTTAGGAATCCCGTGGGGTGGCAGCAAGTTCAATTGGGAAGACGGGGGTGATAACACGCATATACAAGCACACACACATTTCTAATTCAGGCTTAATGCATTCCATTTCATACATAACACCAACCGAACACGCGCTGGCTATGCGGTAACACTTCTCACCAAGGGCTAGCACAAAGAATGATTTTGTGCATGTGTGTCCAATGATGTCTCAAAGCTGCTATCCCTGCTGTCCTCTCCTCTCGCTCCATCCAGAGTATTGAAGGTGTTCCTGTCGCGTACCGCGCAAAGGACACCTTACATGACCAGCTGGCGGGTCCTGAGGATGCTGGCAGTAATTCTCTTGGTGGTGCTATGGTTCCTGGTGGCCTGGACCTCTGCGGTGTGCCAGAACCCCGAGCTGAGTCGGGCCCTAATCACAGCCGGTCTCTCATCGGAGGGGCTGCAGTTTAGTATGTGTCTGCTGGACCGGTGGGACTACATGATGGCCGTTGGTGAGTGAGTTCAACATGTACAAAAATCTGAGAATTCAAAATTATTTGGCAAAGCCTGGCCTGCTGACAGTTACGCTATGGTGTCAATTAATGCTGCTTCTTTACTAGAATAGACGGTACGCTTCACTTTGTTCATATAAAACTGGAGGAGAGGGAGAGGAGAAGAGAATAGTGAAGCCCTGAAGATGAAAAAGAAGCTGTCAGAATCTCACAGACCGGGCGGGGGCTTTCAATGCACTGACTGACGTCAAATACAACGATCTCACCATATCTGTGTGCAGGACAGGAAATGAAGGAGCCTGCTAGTTACCATGACAACCTTTGAGAACACACTAATGTGTTGAGGCCATGCTTTGAACAGGAAGTTCTCTGCAAAGCTGCTTCCGAAAACTCTTCACTGATGTCATACAGGACATTTGACAATAAAGTGATACTTGCGATTTGGCCTGTTTAGTAATACTGCCAACGAGGGAGCACTCATCTGCCGAAAAAGAAATATCCATCCATCCATCCGTTCTCCAAAGCGCTTATCCTCCTGAGGCTCGCCAGCTGTCTTTGGGCACAACCCGGAACTGGTTGCCAGTCACTCACGGGGGCACACACAGACAAACAACCATTGGCGCTCACAATCAGGGACAGGGACAATTCAGTGCGTTCAATCAACCTCGCACATGTGTTTTTTTGGAACGTGGGAGATAATCTCTGCTCTGTGAGGGTGATGTGCTAACCAGTCGTGGTACCTCTAAAAAGAAATAAATAAGAAAGAAGTCTTTTTTTTTCCGACTCGCAAAGTAACAGCAGTCTTGAGAATATCAACAGTAAACAAGCATTTGTTTGATTTGTTATGCTTCCCATCATACAAGAGGAGCTCCCTTTACACCCCGAGACCAAGTGGCATGTAATTTGATGATTTATAGATCGGATCTATTCATGACTTTTAATAGGCTCCACACTGAAAAGAATTTATGGACTGTTATAGATCTGATGGCAGAGTTAAGAGGGCCATTTGGAGTCTGTAAAGAATAAATCAAGCTTTATAACCTCTGCTCTTTCGCCATTTTCAAAATGGCATTTACACCTAATTGTTTTCACTTTGGACTTTTACTAGACGTGTGGGTGGAATGCACCAGTAGCATATTCCGGTGCTTGCGGGTTTTCTGCGGGTACTCTGGCTTCTTTCCACAATCCGAAAACATCCCAAACACAACAATCAAAGACCTTAAATTGTCCCGAATGTGAGTGAATGGCTGTTCATTCATATGTGCTCTGAGACTGACTGGCGACCAGTCAAAAGTCAGAAATGACAACACCCCTGTTCAAACGGGGCCCTAATGAGGGCAAACGCGATAAAATGCATCCGTCAAGGCTCGAACAAGTTTCGCATCAAAATGCAATGAATAGTAAAACTGAGGATCACAGACTTGTTTACGTTGCATAAGAAAAGAAAACAAATTGGTGATGTGTTACAAGTGTCATATATTTATGGTTTCTGAAAAACCTTTGCTTCTGGGTTTAAACTGCAAATTGTAAGTAAGATATCCTTTATTCGTCCCACACTGGGGAAATTTACAGCCTCCAGCAGCAAGAATGTATGTACAAAGAAGAAAGAAGAAAGAGAAAAAATAAAAAAAATTGTTGCTCCTCAAATGAAGTCATTGACGAGCAAAGGGGAATTTAATAATTTTTTTTACACACTGAATGAATTTGACTAATAGAGCAAATCCAGTGGAAGTCTTTCCATTTCAATCCAATTGCATTTCTTTTGCCTCCCAGCGGAGTTGCTATTCCTGCTGTGGGGTGTTTACCTGTGCTACGCCGTCCGAACGATTCACTCAGCTTTTCACGAACCACGCTACATGGCGGTGGCCATCTACAACGAGCTACTCTTATCGGCCGTCTTCCACGTCATCAGGTGGGTGCGGAAAATTGGAACGATCTGTTCTAAAAAGCTGATCTGACTTGTTTGCCGCCATTCCGCGAGTAACACGCTCATGCTAGCATGCGTTCACGTCTCCACATTGTAGGACCGCCTCCGGGGTCAGAGTCAAGTTTCAGAAAAGCAAACCTCAAGCAACGGGTTTCCGAAACAAATGTGTCAATATTTATAGAATTACAGCGTCAGGTTTTAGAGAGGATCTCTAAAGTCATCAGGCGTCTGGTGAGGCGGACATGCTAGCTAACCATTCGCCCAATAAAAGATGTGTGTGCGGTTATTGTATGTCTGGCCGACCAGAAAATGTGTTGATAGACGTCCGTTCGCTCCTCGGGGATTCCTCCTGAAATAAACATGAGTGTGACCCTTGAGTTTTGCTTAAGTCAACAGTCATCACTGCTCTAACATAACGTAATTTTTTTTCACAGTCTTCACAGTTTGTCGGGTTCATTCTTTTTCTGAAATTAGCCATGAAAAACAACAGTTCGTACGTTATGTCCTTTTCCCCTGACCTATTTTCAGTTAGACGTCGTTTATGGCTCAATTTATGATTAGTTTGTACTTTCGTTCTTTTTCGTGTTCCTCAAACCTCCTTTTTGTTTCTGATTGAGTTCACATTAGCAAAATGACCTTGTGTCCGTGGCAATCAACCAGTCCTTAGTGAGTGGTGAAAAAAAAAAAAACTTAAAAGCTTTCAGTCCAAATAATTTCATTTGCCACACATTCTCTGTGAGTGGAGATGTTTTTCACCAGCGGGAATTCAGAGTAACCATCCATCCATCCATCCATTTTCTGAACCGCTTAATCCTCACTAAGGTCGCGGGCGGTGCTGGAGCCTATCCCAGCTGTCTCCGGGCAGTAGGCGGGGGACACCCTGAATCAGTTGCCAGCCAATCACAGGGCACACAGAGACGAACAACCATCCGCACTCACACTCGCACTTAGGGACAATTTAGAGTGTTCAATCAGCCTGCCATGCATGTTTTTGGAATGTGGGAGGAAACCGGAGCACCCGGAGAAAACCCACGCAGGACCGGGGAGAACATGCAAACTCCAAACAGGGAGGCCAGAGCTGGAATCGAACCCGGTACCTCTGCACTGTGAAGCCGACGTGCTAACCACTGGACTACCGGGCCGCCCATCACACCAAAAAGGGAAAGGTTCTTCTACTCCACGAACAAGCTGAAGGGTCCAGCGGACACGCGTTCATTATTGTGGTCATCTGCCGTGTGGTTTTAATCAAGCAGCTCTCACTTGCTGAGAAGGGAAAAAAATAGTTTGGTTTTGTTTACAGTTGACGTGGATAGAGAAGAGAAACACCGTGGGCTCTTATTGATGTCTGGCACACCGGAATTTGCAGACTACAAGAGTTCTTCTCGCTTGTAACTTTCAACTCTGATACCGTGGCTGAAGAGAATCTTTGTGTTCCTGCAGGTTCTCCGTGGCGCCCGGCCTTCACCCCGACTGGATGCTAATGTTGATCTTCGCTCACACTCATCTTACCGTCACTGTGACTGTGGGACTGCTTCTTGTTCCAAAGGTATCGCTCCAACATGTGCAGTTCATGAGCTGTGCCCACCTCTGGCGCAGCAGATTGTAAATTTATACATCCGACTGCACGACTTCAGCGCCATTTTTGAGCATCGCAGATCGACGTCGTGTCTCGTAGCCGATTTGAAGCTGTTTTGTCGCATCGTAACATGCTCCGCGATTGGTTGTGAGGCGTCACGACGGCACAACAGCTCATTCGTGTTTTTCAGCTCATGTGATCGGCGCAATCAGAAACACTCACCAAAGCAGAAAGAAGAACATTTGCGGCCTGTGCCGTAAACCGATTTAAATGGCGTTACTCATGATTGTAATTTTGCTAAGCACTCCCGTCGGCGTCTTTATATGCAATCTCTTACGTCTGATGGAAAACATTTAATCGCCCCGCTGTGTGATAAAAGCAGTACACCATCAACGTTCCCGCTTCTTTCATTCGGTCTTAATTAGGATCCTCAGATATTCGAGTCAGTCGAGTAGGCCGGGATAATGAAGCGCAACGGGAGTGGGTTAAGCTCACACGGCGTCTGTTTTTCAGTCTGGCCTAAATATTGGGCCTCGCTTTGTTGTTTTGCTTTCACTTGCTCAAGCAACCCTAAATAATTAGACCTTCATCCGCTGCCTTTATGCGACTGAAATTCCCTGAACAGCGGAACCCTTATTTAACTGACTAATTGGAGGGAGGGTTTATCCGATTGTCCAATATTTGGTTTGGGGTTTTTTTTTCAGGCTTAAAAATACTCAAAAAAGCACAGAGGAGTTCTGCACTTATTTTTTTTGGCCTAAAAATAACCAGGACAGTCCAAAGTTATTGTAAATAAATATATGAAAAAAAGCGTGGAACTATTTATCCAAACTTGGGTGCTGGGGTGGGGATAACGGCGTGCAACTCCTGGTTTCACCTCATTTATGATTGGACATCATTGATAGTTGTAAAATTGCCGAGAAAATGTCTTCACTCGGTTTCGTTTTTTTTTTTCCTAATATTTATTAAAATATTGTCTGTGCCCTTATCCTACGAGCCAATATTATTGGCAGAAATGGCTCATTTGTCTCAATAGAGCAAATTTAATTTCAGAGGGGAAAGCGCTTTAATTTTCAAACATCCATCTCACTAACGTATTTATTGCAGGAAATGATTTTTCACGGCCGTCGCACCTCCGATTGCCTTCACGGATATTTTGGACATCATCATTACGAGGGCAAAAAGTGCTCCTTTGCAAAATATTTTCCTTTTGGAACCGTGTACTGATATTTTCGTGGTACTTTTCTCTCTCAGTTCTTTACAAAAGAGACTCAGGCTCGAGATGATATTGCCACGGAGGCCTATGAAGAGGAGCTGGACATCGTACGGTCCGGTTCTTACTTCAATAACAGCATCACCTCAGCCTGGAGTGAGCACAGCTTGGACCCTGAGGACATACGGGTGAGGAAATGCACACGCATCATCAAGTTGGTCGTCGCATGCTTTTTCTGTCGAATGCTGGTCAAAGTCACAGGAGAGGACAAATAATTGAGGATTGGCCATGTTAGACTTCATAGATCAGGAGTGTCAAACTCCTTTTTGTCGTGGGCCGCATTTTGGTGACCGTTTCCCTCGGAGGGCCGTTCTGACTAAACCTTCTCAAGAAGTCAAGAATAACTGTTGATTCAACTCCATCCATCCATCCATTTTCCGAACCGCTTGATCCTCACTAGGGTCGCGGGGGGTGCTGGAGCCTATCCCAGCCGTCTTCGGGCAGTAGGCGGGGGACACCCTGAACCCGTTGCCAGCCAATCACAGGGCACACAGAGACGAACAACCATCCACGCTCATACTCACAGCTAGGGACAATTTAGAGTGTTCAATCAGCCTGCCACGGATGTTTTTGCAATGTGGGAGGAAACCGGAGCACCCGGAGAAAACCCACGCAGCCCGGGGAGAACATGCAAACTCCACACAGGGAGGCCGGAGCTGGAATCGAACCCGCGACCTCTGCACTGTGAAGCCGACGTGCTAACCACTGGACTATCGGGCCGCCCTCGTTTAAGTTATTATGAGAAAATGCTTTGTCTTATTTATTACATATGAGAATACAATTTTTTGGGTCGACATTTTAGAAAGCATTATGGAAGTTGCCGTGTTTAATCTGATTTCGTGGGCCACATAAAATGACGTGGCGGGCCAGATCTGGCCCCCTGGCCTTAAGTTTGACACCATGTCATAGAGGACTGTCGACTGAATGGTGCTTTTACTCCATAGATATTAGGATCCGCATAGTGATCTGAAAAAACAAACATATTCTTCCCTTTTTAAAAGGTAGTCATTGCAATCGTAAAAAAAAACGTGGGAAATCACTGTAGTGCACGTAGAGATGAATTGAGATTGATCCACAGTTGCCTCTCTCAGGATGAGTTGAAAAAACTCTACGCCCAGCTGGAAGTCTACAAACGCAAGAAGATGCTGGCCAACAACCCTCACCTCCAAAAGAAACGCAATTCCAAAAAGGGCCTCGGTCGCACCCTGATGAAAAGGATCACGGAGATCCCGGAGACCATGCACATACATCGCCAGTGTAGCAGAGAAGACGGCAGCGAGCATGGCAGCAACCGCAGCACTTTGAGACGAAACCACCCGGAGAGCAATCAGCACGGTGAGATCTGACAGTGACCTTGCGGGCATCCTGTAAACGGCGCGTGTAAAATTCACTCGCAAAACTGCGCGCCGTCGAGATCTCAAATCCAATTCTTGTCAGGATATTCCAGTCTCGACTGAGAAAGGGCAACCTACAGCTGAGAGCCACAAAATGGTTTGCTGCTGGTATATCAACCACGGATGTGCGTCTTTCCAATAAGTGACGATTCGATAGGGATTTCGAGGACGCGTCTTTTAATTCAAAACCGATTTTCTGATTCAAATCAATTTTGTTACACCCCCTGACATCAACCTATGACTTGCGTCACATTGAAGTTAGAGCAAGATTTTTCCACAAAGGTCAAGAATCTCTCAAAAGATTCGAATCTCCCTTCAGGAAAACCTCGAGAAGATTCACTCAAGAACAAAGTCGCAAGCTTGCAGAAATCGCTGAGCTACGATCACGTTTGCGACCAAGATGACGAAAGTGGAAGTCAAAGCGGCTCGGCGGCGGGCGACAAAATGACTCCGGTGGGCAATGGCGGAGAGGGTTCGCTACTCGGTTCCCTCATTGGCCGCAAGCATTGCAAAAAGCATCCGGAACCGGTCGCGCCGCCCTCCAAGCTGGAACCGGCAAAGTCCACCGAGTCGGTTGCCCTCTTCTGGAAGTCGGCGAGCGTTCACAACTTAACGCACGAAAAGAAACCGGTGCACCTGCGCACCTCCATCATGCAGAAGTCTCTCAGTGTGATCGCCAGCGCCAAGGAGAAGATGCCGGGGCTCGGCAACAAGACGCAGAGCGTGGAGGACGCCAGCAAAAAAGGTGCCAAGGGCCCGGAGGGGAGGATGTTGTCAGAAGTGGATGAGACCCCGGAACATTTTCCCAAAATGATCATCAGCCAGTCCGTGGAGTACTCCAAGACGCATATGAAGATGGGCATCATGAAGCAGCAGGTACCTTATGAATGGATGAATTGCTGCGATTCTTTGGGTCAATTCACGCTAACGCATTTTCTCGCTTGATTCTAGGTGAGCGGTAGCCAGCCATCCATTTGCTCCGAAACCGGCAGGAACTTGTACGACGTGTCCGAAGTTTGCCCCTGGGAGCCGGAAGAGCCTCAAACACCATCTGAAGCCAAGACACAGAAGCACGTGTCCATCGCTCCGGACGAAAGCGACGCCGTGCGAAGAGGGAGCGGGGGCTCGGGCCTCGGCAAATGCGGCCGGTCTCAGCAGAGGCCGAAAACGGGGCAGTCTCCTTCAAACAGACGCCGCTCCAAGGACAGAGGAGGGGGGGAGAGGGAGGAGAGCAGGGAAACGAGGAAAGCCCGCGGACCCAGGTCACCTCTGCCTCTCAAGCTGGATGTGAGCCCCTGGGATTTTGAGGAGCAGCCCATGCTCGGTGGCGTTTCGGAGGCCATTTCCCCCGAAAGAATCCGCCGCAAAAAGAGCGTCACGCCGACGGACGGTAAGCCCAAGGCACTCCGCTCAGACCACTCCAAGTCCACGGGAAGCCTGTTGCAGCCTCCCTCCTTGATGGTGGAGATCTGCCCGTGGGATTACAACAGCCCACCCTCACCCAAGCAGGAGAAGATCTGCAGCAGCCCTTCCGCGCACAAGAAGAAACGGAAAGGCTCCTGCTCATCCAACCATAAAGCGGAGAAGGAGAAGGGCAGGGAGAAAAACCGGGAACGACGCAGCTCCTCCGGAAAGCCGCCGTCGGAGAGAAGGCGCGTCAGCCAGTCGGCCGAGTGCGGCGGGCTGGTCTCTGAGCGGAGGAGGAGCTCCAGCAAAGACCCAGAGGGGGCAGAGGTCAGGAGGGCACGTGAAACCGAAGCCTCCGACGGCAGTTTTGGTCAGACTAAAACTTCCACCGACAGGAAGAAAGAGCGGTCTCACAAACCCGCGGTCGGTAGCGCTCCAAAGATGGCTGACGTGTGCCCCTGGGACTTTGAGGACCAAGACCCGGCAGAGAGAGCATGATGACCGCCGTCATTGACTGATTGTCGTCACAGACTTACAGCACGACCGAGTCAAGTTTCAAACGTTGGACTGAGAGGAACCAAAAGATGTTCACGGCCATTTCTAAGTCCTGCTTTCGCACTTTTCATTGAGAATGGTGGCAATTTGCCAAAACGACATCGAGATGTGTACAATCCATTTTATTTTTGACACAACGCGGTCGCTAGTGGAGTGTGGGGGTGGGGGGGTGGTTGCCAATACTTGGTGCACTGATTTTAATGTAGGAAGCACGAGCTGGAGCCAGATCGAAATTCCTACCAAGACAACTCGGTCTGGATCTGATCGTCATGCGGAAGAAAACCGATGTTGCTGACGGTAATGGCATTTGAAGCAATACGTTGTCATTCCACTGCAAATGATATCAGCGACATCATTTGTTTTTCTTGTTTTCATTTTGGACTCCTGAATTTTTTTGACCGTTATGACACTGCATCAGCGTGTATCGGTTGTTTTGTCCATGCCTGAGTAAACGTCTCCCATTCCGAAACGCGGCATGAGATTGGAGACATTTAGAGCAATGAGAGGATTTAGTCAAAGTGCTATGGCTTTTTTTTTCTTTAAATTTCTTTGCATCAGCAGCGCACTTGTTTTTCCACCCGTCCGATTACTCCGTCAATAAAAATGAATGGAATATTTCTCGACCAGATGCAAACTCAAACACGGTTTGATTAAATATAAATCCAACAATAGAAGCAAAGAATTAATGTATGACCCATCAGCAAATGTGTTTGATGAATAATTATGTCAGTACTTGTAAATTGTACGGTATCGACAATTCAAATATTTGCATGATGCTGTTGCGTTGCTTTCAACGCTGTTGATGCTGTTGCGTTGCTGATAACTTAGATGTTGCGTTGCTTTCAACGCAACATCTAAGTTGCTATGAATGAGAGTTTGTTCTGCAAATACTTTGTTTGCACGCCGCGCTACCTTTCCACATCATATGCCTCCACTTCTTTTACACACGGGAACTTGGATCTCTCACTTGTATTTTTTCAGATTTTTGATACACAAAAACAGGGGATGCTTCTTCCAATCATGTTGTTTGATATTGATGCACGCGTTCCCTGAAGAGCAAAAATATTAGATACTAACAATGCACCAAAAAAAATAAAATAAAATAGAAGCTATGTGAATCCGGACCAAATACTTTCTTCACAGCATGATGATGAAGATGGGAATGACCGAATATTGTTGTCCATTCTTTATACCTACCATTCGTCGGCACAATGGAAAAGCCATCGCATGGGGTAACTAATGAGTCTCTGGGTGTATATTGATTTACTTGTTGCAACGGTGGTAATATTAATGTCGTTCCGGTTCGGTTTCAACGTTTCTAATTTCATAACCGATCTTCTCTTTTCATCGAGCTTTCAGAAAACAGCACAGATGTAACAAGTATTTTCCTGAACATGCATCAACACCCTTTTTTTTTTACTTGGCAAACATTCACTTCTCATTGTTTTTTTTTTACTATCAACCCTTAAATACATGTTTTGTCCAGTATTTTATGCCTCTTGGTTTTCACTCCCAAATTGCTGCAGACTCTTTAAGCACAAATGGGAAAGTATTTCTTTGTGACTATTCATATTGTGTTGCATGTATATACAATGAATACACTGTTGTCAATTCAGAATTAAATATTTCTATTCAAACTCACGGGTCTCCGGCCTGTCTCACTTATTAATGACTTTTTTTTTTCGTAGTCTCTACTTCTACTTAAATTTCGTACGATGTGAGTACATTTGCTATCTCTGATTATTTTCTTTATGGCCTAAAAATGCGCTATTGTGCATCTATTTTAGCGTCACTTTCAAGTGACTGATTGAGGTTGAGGTAATTAGTCTCACCTGCTGTCCTTCCCATCAGGCGTGTTGCCAGGTGCTCTTCAACCAATCGGCTGGCTCGCTAGGTGCTCACCGTTGTCGTTTTCCTTGTTCCAGTTGAGTAAGTAGCTCCATTTGTTCATGCTTAATTCTGTTTGTACTCTCGCCTAAATCGTGATTAGGACTGCAATAAACTGTGACGTCTAACCTACGATACCCGCACGGGATAAATATATGGTGGATGACATTACAGGAGGAATCTAAAATATACTTCGTTTGACACCGAACCTCGGTGGGTGCTGTTTGTACCCGTGTTTTTACGTCTGGATAGTCGTCAACTTCTTTTTTTTCCTGTTAGTAATCACATTAGACAGTTCTTGTTCGCCGATATTCTGCCAGGACATAATGTGATTCTTTTCCTTCATATTTTGTTTTCTTTTTACAAGGTAAATTTGTCGTAAAAGTGTCTAACGCCGCTTTCTTTTCAAAGGCAAGTTGAGCAAGTATTTTTTTAAATCTTTATTGAACAAGTCAGAATACAATTCTCAGCAAACGGAAAACAAACCAATTGTTGAGCAAGTACTCAGACGAAGATTTGAGTTTTTTTCACGTCAACGCAACAGTGTCGGAATATTTTAGATGTACTGTACTGTACAACACTGCCATCTTGTGGAAAAATAGAACGACTGCATCGCTCGCACAGCAAATACAGCAACGACAAAACAAGCACACATCATCGAATTCCTCCGTAATAGTCTGATTTTGCTGCATTGCATTTTTACAACAGAATGTGACAAAAACTGCATAAAGCCTGCTGCATTTTTTTTGTTTGTTTCCTACCCCGATTAATGCGTAGTAGTGACGTCAGACCCGCGGAACCGGACAGGGCTGATCCTCTCTGCAGGACCTGCCACTCCTCCTCCTCCTCCTCAGCAGCATCATCATCATCATCTTCTTCATCACAGCCTCCACACTCACAACACACTCATAACCTTTTCTTGTTGTGTTTTTGCAAAAACACACACTGCTCCGTACCATCATGGGGAACGTGCAGGTAAGAAAACGTCGTCAGATGTCAACTATCCGTTTTCTAGTAGAATGAGGACGTCATGTTTTTCAGGTTTTGGGGACTTATGCGCATGTTTTTTCAAGATGGAGTGTCCAGATCAAATGTACTGTACGTGGGGCAAAACATTGTCGGCTTTTCTGGTACTTTTCAAGAGGGCGCTGTTGCGGACGTTTCCGTCATTTCCCTTCAAACGACGCACCTTTCCACCAGGCCCGAATTGTAAACTTTGGACGGCGTATTTAAAGTGAAACAATTTTTTTTTCCCGTCGGTGACAATATGTGCTCCACCCTTGAATCGGTATCTGGAGTATTGCATTTATTTTTTGTAAGTCTTTACGGCTCAGGCCTGGATTCTAAGCTACTGTGTAACAACATATGGTTGCAGTAAGATGACTTGCTTTCTTGCAAAGAGAACATGCAGAGAGTTGCCCACCATAATAATGCAAGTGGCAGTCATTTGGAATTTGTGAGGAGGACTAATCGATAATGCTGCATTGTGTGACCGGCGAGGAGTTGGGTGGGTGTGCCTGGCAATGACTCAGCAAAGCACAGGCTGCACCAGACTGCAAGCGGCCTGGATGTCACGCCCAGTGACCAGACCTTGTCCGGTTTCAGATGGGATTAGAAAATCTCATAAGGCTCGCTTTAAAAACTCTCGCAGGCGGCAATGTTGGGAAGGAAGTGTTATCTATAAACTCATCCTGACAAGTTGGCATATTTGTCTTTTTAAAGATGATCATGCTGGACTATATTTGACGCAGTCATGCTGAGAGGTGTTTGCCCCGTTTAAAAAAAAAAACAAACAAAACAACAACTTTTGTCCAATAACATGAAAATGAGATAATGATGAAATGCAATTCCGGACCACTGCGCATTACAACAATACTGTATTTGAAATACTGTGACATGAATCTTTCTCAATGAGCTTTGTCTCGGTAAATGCACAATTTCTTTACATTAATGGGATGTGATAACAACTAAGCCCCGATGAAAAGTTTTTTTTAAACACCTTACAGCAGGGGTGTCCAAACTTTTTGCCAAGGGGGCCAGATTTTATGTGGTAAAATGTCGGGGGGCCGACCTTGGCTGACATTCTTTACATTGAACAACAATATTGTTCAACAAATTTTAGTAAGCCAGTCTGTTTCACATTTCCATTTTTATTTTAATTTCAACAATCTTAAGAATTTCTTTTGGTTCATTTGAAACAGGTGTATCACATGCAACTGCTTATCCACTTGACTTTTTCTTAAACAGAAGTCTCCTGAGTGCAAATTGATTGATTTGAAACATAAAATGTATCACCATGACTTTTCAATAGTCACAAAACCTTTGACTCGAACAACAGGGAAATGAACAAGCAATACACATATCCACAACTGCAAGGATCAATTGAAATATGACATTCATTCATTCATTCATCTTCCTAACCGCTTGATCCTCACTAGGGTCGCGGGGGGTGCTGGAGCCTATCCCAGCTGTCTCCGGGCAGTAGGCGGGGGACACCCTGAATCGGTTGCCAGCCAATCGCAGGGCACACAGAGACGAACAACCATTCGCACTCACACTCACACCTAGGGACAATTTCGAGTGTTCAATCAGCCTGCCATGCATATTTTTGGAATGTGGGAGGAAACCGGAGCACCCGGAGAAAACCCACGCAGGCCCGGGGAGAACATGCAAACTCCACACAGGGAGGCCGAAGCTGGAATCGAACCCGGTACCTCTGCACTGTGAAGCCGACGTGCTAATCACTGGACTACCGGGCCGCCCTGAAATATGACATATCAGTCAATATAAACACGGAGTGATGTCTTGTTAACTCGTGAGTGATGCCCTCTAGTGTCTAAATGCTATTACTCATTTAGTGAATGCTATTACTCATTTAGCCACTAGAGGGAAGCAGTACTCTATGAAACATCACTCACCAGTCTACGAGACCTCAGTCAATGCAACACGTGTTCCATTGCGCCCAACCTGCGGGCCAGACGGCACTGATTTTATGACAGGGGCCGAGGGCCGGATGAAATTCGACCGCGGGCCGGATTTGGCCCCCGGGCCGGACTTTGGACATGCCTGCCTTACAGTTAAACGTAGAGTGCACGTGAGACATTTTCATGATCCTTTCTACGTTTCTTCTTTCTAGCCCACCGTCGTCCCGTTTGAGGACTTTGATGTTACGGCTGACATAAAGGCCATTCGACAAGCATGTAAAGGTGTAGGTGAGTACTTTCCCTGAGACCTTCATTTCTTTTTAAAGCATGTCAGATTTCTTCTAGGCCACCGGGTTCAGAATTGACACGTTCAGAAGTGCAAAAAATAGAAATGGAACAATTTGTTCATTTCAAGGCTAGCTCAGTAGTTGTTTGCTCCTGTTGGGAATTCCGTTTTGGCTCGGGGCTACCCGCCACACCGGATACATCGCTTCTTGCTTGTGTTTATGAGGCGCAAAGCGCATATAAGAACGTCTTAAAAGAGGTACATGATCAAGGACAATTGATCGCCGTCGAAAGGATTCGAATCTTTATTTCTTCAGGCCTTCCTGTGTCAAGCTTGCATGTTCCCGAATCACGATGTCCTCCTTGCAGGTACGGATGAAGAAGCCATCATTCAAATCCTGGCCAATCGCTCGGCAGTTCAACGTCTGGAGATCAAGCAGGCTTACTTTGAGAAGTACGACGACGTGAGTGCCCGCCCTCGTCGTCCCGCCCTCCATGTTGCAGCGCCGCGTCGTGCCTTACAGTATGCCTGTTGGCTTAGGAGTTGGAGGAGGTCCTGAAAAAGGAGCTGACCGGCAGCTTTGAGAACGCCATCATGGCCATGTTGGACCCTCCCAACGTCTACTTCGCCAAGGAGCTGGGGAAGGCCATGAAGGGGGCGGGCACGGATGAAGCCGTGCTGGTGGAGATCCTGTGCACGGCCACCAACGAGGTCTGTCAAAATACGCTCGAGTCATTTCGGCATCGCGCAGAAGATGTGGCACATTTTCAAGAAGCAATCGGAAGGCGGCGGCTTGCTTCCGACGCACCGCCAAATAATTTGATCGGAGTCTACAAGTCGGCTATAATATTCCCACCACAAAGAATCGTCGAGGACATTCTCCAAAAACATTCGAGTAGACTCATGACAGCCATCTTGTTTCTGATTAAATCATCTCTCAATTTTTTTCCCCCCCTTACAGGACATTATCAGTTACAAAGAGGCCTATGCCCAGGGTAAGCTCTTCTTCTTGGCTGAATTGTACAAATATTCGGCCATTCAAATGTCAAGAATTTTTTGGGTTTTTTTCCGAAGCACGCTATAGCCAAAAGATTAGTTTTGTTTTCTTTCTAAGATATTGAACATGTCCATCCCGACTTGCTACAAGTGTACGTATCACAATTAGGGGGAAAAATATTTCCACAAGCATGTTGATGTTGTTTATCATGATTATTGGATGTTTTGGGAGTCATAGCGTTTAGACTCGTGGCTTTCTCAAGCTCGTTTTAATCCACGTTAACATTTGATGTTGCCGTTCTTGTTTGTCGAGCGTAAAGTGTCCAAGGAGTAATTGATCACTTTTCAGTGCATGAACGTGACCTGGAAGCTGACATCGAAGATGACACCAGTGGCGACGTGAGGAACCTCCTAATGTCACTCCTGCAGGTGAACGCGTTTCATTCTCTTTCACTCCCTCATGGAGTCGTACTTTGAAATCACGTTTCAAAATGGACCAGAAGGAAGCGTCGGGATTGCATCAATGCCCCCATGAGATGACGTTCAGACAATAGCTTTGCAGGCTTTTATTCGCCTACTCGGCTATTGAGCGACACACGGCGTCATTGTTATGCCCGCATGCCATTTCCGTCCCTCTCACGCTCCCGCCAGTTTCCTTCCCCTTTGTGAAAAATGACAAACGCAGCATGACTTTTATGTTCCAAGGACTCGCTACGGACCCGCGGCTTCCAAATGGGGCCTTTTCATAATGTCTTGCGGATGATTGTGATCCCACCAAATGCGTGTGAATATTTGTTTAAGCCACCCCCCCCCCCTGTCTTCTCGCTAAATCTCTTGATCTTGGTCATCAAATCTGTCTGCAGGCGAGCAGAGACGAGGGCTACGAGGTGGATGAGGGCTTAGCCGAACAGGACGCCGCGTCTTTGTTTGAGGTACGTTTTGAAACGCGTTAAGAATAAGCGGCTCGCTCTGAATGGATTATCTTCTAGTCTTCCCGCACGTGAGCTCAGGATGGTTGGTAAACCTTTCTTCCAAGACGGATCAGGTCTTGCTGCTTTTGTTCAGGAGGACTTTATGGAAATGTCACATTCACGGCGAGCAATAATGCTCCGTTACACTTCGCTGCGCATCCGAAGTTAATAACGCTCAGTTTTATGGTGATCCAAAGTCTTCTTTTGATTATAACGGTCGTCGCTGCATCAGAATGCGTTTGTAGTATTTTGCTTTTCTCCTTTCATGAAATCTACTCATTTTGTCAGTCGTGATCTACTTGTATATTTTTTCCGAACAGTTATTTATGATGTTTGGTTTTTTTTTTTTTTTTTTACTTAATGTAAAAAAATTAAAAAATAAAAATTGAGAACCACTTAGTTGGGAAGTGAACGTGCCATTTGGGATCCGGCTGACAGATCTTAGTCGTAGCGGCTCATGGACATCATGCGCTATTTGGCGTTTGAAGGCTTCATTGTCCCCGATCACACTCCAGCTCCCCAAAAAGTGCTTTTAATTCCAAGCGATATCGGCCAAATGAGTTTAATGAGCTCCAGATTGAAAATGAACGGTTTCCTGCTCTTGTTTGATTGCAACCACCAGGCAGGAGAAGGCATGTTTGGCACGGATGAGTCGACCTTCAGCTACATCCTCACGCACAGGAACTACATGCAGCTTCAGGCCACTTTTAAAGCCTATGAGGCGGTAAGTGGTGCGCGCACTCATTCCGGAGCAGCATCTGACTTTGTCATTAACGCGTTCACATTTTGTCTTTCAATTGAAGCTGTCGGGGACCGATATTTTGGACACGATTGACTCTGAGGCCACAGGAACTCTAAAGGACTGTTACGTCACTCTAGGTATGCGAGTTTTCAAGGTGCAGTCTAATGAGACATAAAACTGCAAACGGCATATTTTTAAACCCATCTTACACCGGACAACGTCTTCTTACCCAAGATGCGTATTGTGCATTTTGTATAGTGCGGTGCGCCAAGAACCCTCAGTTGTACTTCGCGCGACGCCTCAATGCTGCTATGAAGGGACTCGGCACCGACGAGGATACGCTCATCCGCATGATTGTCGGTCGCTCTGAGGTGTGTGTTTTGGTGTGAAAATATTGGTCGGCCGCGTTTATGTCTCGATGCATGCGGATGACGCGGTCGAGTCGCGCTCATGTTTCATTGTGGCGACGTGAGTACGCATAGTCGTGTAGCAGTACAACTCGTTGCTTTACTGCTATGGGTTGATGGCACATTTGTCCACCAGATTGACCTGGAGACGGTGAAGGACATGTACCTGGAAAAGTATGATGTCACCTTGAAAGACGCCCTGGATGGCGAGTGCGGTGGGGACTTCAAACGTCTCCTCCTGGAGATCCTGCACTGAGACACTTTTCTTCCTCTTACTAGCCTTATTTAACAAAGTTAGGTGTCTTCCTCTCTACCTCCTCCAAGCACCTCACCCGTTTCCCCTCATACACTGTGTGTCATTATCACTGGTCTTAACATGTACTGTACTCTGTATTAGCTTGATGTCCGCTGACAGTCTCGCGCGTCTTTGCGGCGAGGACCAAAAGGCAAAATGTTGCCACACGTTAACTGCCATTTAGTGCGTCTCCAATCTGATGACATTCAGTGGAAAGTTTCATACTGCCGTTAATCTTCATGGATTCAACAACTAGCTTTTGGCAACTTTGAAGGAGAATAGGAACTTTAATATATTTACATAAACTATACATACCATTCTTGTATTCGTAAGTACTGTCTGTGTTGTTTGCAGTTTAAACACAACACACTGTCTCACCATCTGTGTAAAAAAAAAAAAAAACTAGCTGCATTATAAACGTAGCGCATTTTGCCTCAAAGATGTCTTTCATAGGCACGCAAATTAATTTCTGCCGCAACACTTGACACAAGTGTCGACTGCCCACGTGAAATCGGCACTAACTTCACTTAAACTGTTTAGCTGCACCGTGTTGTGAATTCTCAAGTTTTATTCAGCTCTTTAATCATAGTTAACAAATTGCTGTTGTATGACTTGATTTCGCAATGGTACACAATGACAGTTTTCATATCGTTGCTCACTTTCTAATTTGAGGCACTAACAACACTGGAGAATTTGTGCTTTTAGGATGGTTGGACACTGCTGGTAAGGCAACACTGAACAAGACCATTGCTCTCACTGAAGTCTAAAGTATGTATCAAGCATATGTTATCCAAATGAAAGTGGCTACTATAAGAGACTGTGTCACGGTGTATTCTATTGACATGGAAAGTGCAAAACAGAAATAAAAACGGAGCAAAATATCTCAAGTTGTTTAATGGTCTGTTAATGTAGCAGTGTGGCACGGAACACAAAATGTATCCCAAACCCACGTCACTGAGTTTAGCCAAACATTATTCTTGGGGGGGGCCAATGCTGGTAGCACTGTTAGCTAACGCCAGGCAGCGCTAACACTGCAGCTCTGCTAAACTTTTGATTTTGACTTGATAGAGCCATGGCAAAGTTTGGTTTTCACTCTGGAACCAGGTCAGCCTAGTTTATTACCTTTTTTTTAAACTGTAGTTTGTAGGGGCGGTTATTATCAAATTAATCACACGGCTACGTCATAATGCTCACTCACAAACATATTTTCAGATATGGACAGATAACTGCAGATTGACCTGGTAGTTTAATTTTTCTCTTCTTGGGTGGGCAGACTTTCTTGACACCCAACTATTTGGGTGCAAAACAAAGAACAGGTTTCTCTAATACTGTATGTGCCTTTTAATTGTGGTTTTACAGTTGCAGGGGCAAAAACTGACCACAAGATGGCAGCAAAACACCTTATGCGTGTGTTCGTGTGACATCATAAATCATGACCAGTTTGATCGTTTAATCTTCTGAAAACCCCACCAAACATTTATTTCAATGCCCCCCAGGCCCCCTCCCCATTTTCCCAGCTTCTAATATGCTATTGAATGTGACATCACATCAGAGGCATCTGCAGCGTAATGTGACCTGCTTTCAAGATGTGGCAACGATCAGCAGAAGAGGAGAGGGGTGAAAGTCAGTCTCTGTCATGTTAGACTTTCCAGTCTGCTCTCGAGCTGCCATAAGTCCTCAGCTGTAGGTATGTATATGGAATGAAATATCTGTACAGCCTTTATATTTTTCACTTCTACCCAACGCCATGTCGAGGAATCACAAAGTGAACAGGTCTTCAGACTAAAGTTAGGACGATCGTATATTTGTGATGACGAGTTAGGGTTTTTCACAAGTCGCTGCACATCAAATGCTCTACTGGTTTTCATAAGCATTTGAGCCTAGGGGGAAAGAGGAGGTTTGTCGGAGGGCCACTGGGGGTAGAGAACAAATTATTTCACGTCATTTCAACTCACGAGAAATGAGCTCGTTTGCTTTTCCGGTGTAATCGGTACCACCTGGAATGTTCAGACAAAAGAATTGTGGCGCAAAACAGGTTGATTTAATTGAATTACATTTTATTTGCATCGCTATCAAATATAAATGCAGTACTTCTTTGCTGTGCTAAATGATAGTTACATCTTAACGTGGCGTATGATAAGAAGCCGTCCCCCCGAAGACATTTGCACGTTAGCGTGACCTTTGCGGAACACGTGAGTCTGTTTAAGAGGCAAAGCGCAGCCATTAAACAAGGCATGCAGTGGATAGTCACATTAGAAAATGGTGACTAACATGAAACACATGTTCACAACAACTACTTTTTTTTGTAGGGGGGGGGGGGGGTGAGGAGGCCTGACAGCAGGAAACGTGGCCAGAAGGGCTATATTACTTAAAAGTCAACAACCGTTGTGGTATTACCCAATGCTACGGCATGTTTTCCTTTCATGGCCGCTAAATCATTCTACATGTTAGATTAGAGGCGACACGATTCGGAAGTGGTAGTGTTAAGAATAGATGGATAACAAATTATATGAATGGGGTGGGGAAAAAATAAGAAAATAAATCGATCTGGTTCCCACCCACATTTCAAAAACATGCATGGCAGGCTAATGGAAACTATCAATTGTCCCTAGGTGGGATTGTGAGCGCGATTGGTTGTTCGTCGATGGGTGTGACCTGCGATGACCCCGCTTGCTGCCCGAAGCTTGCTGGAATAGGCTCCGGCGCGCCCGCGACCCTTATAAGGAGAAGCGGATTAGAAAATGGATGGATGGATATAAGGGGGCACGTACTCGACTGGTGAGCACGTCCGCCGCAAAGTACACAGGGTTCGATTGTGGCTCCGACCTTCCCGTTTGGAGTTTGCATGTTTCTTTCTGGCGGGGTATTCCGGTTTCCTCCCCCAGTCCAAAAAACATCCATGGCGGGCTAAAGGAGCACTCAAAATAGTCCCTTGGTGTGAGTGTGAGCACGGATGGTTGTTTGTCTATGTGTGCCCTGCGATGGGCTGGCAACCAGTTCAGGGTGTGCCCGAAGACAGCTGGAATAGGCTCCAGCACGACCCTCTTGAGGAGAAGCAATTCAGATCATGGATGGATAGATAGATGATGAACTGTATTGTCACGCATCCAAGTAATAAGACCAATTCTTCATGTTACAACTTAATTCAAACCGTTTGGGGAAACCCAATTTATGTTCTGTTGAGAAAAAAAAGATGATGAATTTGAGAGGCCCGACCTCAACCCACTTCAACGCCCAACATTATTTAGATATTCTGAGCCAAAAATGGAGGACAAAATGACTCGCAAAGACAAGGCAAACTTTTCAACTGCTCGACTTGTTTGTCTGAATGTCATTATAATTTATAGCGAAAATCTGCCTGTTCTTTTTGTGGCTTTCAGTCCGCTGAAATGGAATGCACATGGTGAAATCGGGTCAGAGTTGTGATGTTATGCAGACACCCAAAAGACTGACACTCCGCTTCCTGCGTGGTGGCTGACCTGGTTGACTCGCCCTCGTACACAGTCCAGCGTGAAGAACACCGTTGTGCCATTGTGCACCTGGAAAGATGCCCGCAGGCTTACGCTGGCCCACTGACTACCATCAGGCATTTGTCCGCCGACATGTTGGGCCAGGGGGGTGGGCCGTGCGCCCTTTGCCTCCCAGCTTGCTCCAGGGTCATTTAGTCGGAGTAGAGTCACCTTGAGCAGGCTGCAAGAGTGAATCAGTTTCAAGTCCAGAGCCACATTGGCAGTGCCGCTCTCCCTGAAGAGCAAATCTTGGCTGGGTTTAGCGGCGCCTTTCTCCGACAGCCCCATTTGGGACACTCGGGGACTCTTCTGATGGAAGAACAGTGGCTTGTTTCGGACGGCTCCTGAGGGAGTTTGAGCTACGGAGACATAAATGGAGGCGGAGATGGCAGCGGGAACCCACACCAAGCTGAGGCCACTGACGCCTGCGTCATCGCTAAAGAAACGGACATTGCACTGCGCAGGAGACAGAATCTCAAAGGCCAGCGTGTCTCCGGAACCAACTTCGGTCGCGCCGGAGAGAGAGATGGAAGTGTCGCGATAGTGGACGCCTGGTTTGAAGGTGCGGCAAAGCTCCAAAACGCTCCCGTTACGATTGAGGTACGCCAACATTTGGAAGCCCTCGCTCACACATGCCTGGCCCATGGAGTATAACGCCTGCTGAAATACAAAGCGCACGGTACCGCTTTCTGCAAAACGTATCCCGCGGCCATCGTGGGTCGGAACCACCACGTAAGGGTCCGAAGTGGAGGTGATACGAAAGATCGGCCGATGGTTTGTGTGGTAGTGAGCCGACAGCGCGGCTTGCGCCGTCACGGCGACGGCGCCGGTATCGTGGGACAGCCACATGAAGCTTAGCGAAGCGGCCGAGGGCTCGTAAAGCCGCAAATTTTCATCGCTCCGGTTGCAGTGTTGGTTAGCGCTCCAAAGGGAAGTGGAGATCACGTGACCCGGGGCGACCTCTGCTACCGCGCTGATGCTGACGCCCTGGAAGGCCCTCGCTTCCCGTTGCTCAATTCTGACACCGCTGAGGTCACGGCTTTCAGAGCCGTCGCTGGCGTTGACGTGAAAACACACCTGAACAAAGCTGCGGCAGCCGTGGTTCACAGAAAGGCTCTGCTCCAGCCAAACCAGCCCGTGTTTCTCCATCACCAGATGTCCGTCCTCGGCCGAGACCAAGTTGGTGCGGTCCCCCGCCCGGATGCGAAGCCGCACGCCCGGCGAGGCCAGGCTCACCGCGTGGCCCCTGGTGTCGGGCAGACTTACATCTCCGGCCCAGGAAAGAGAGAGGAAACTCTCTCCGGCGGGATGTCCGGAGCAAACGGTGTCCGTCGTAAATGTACATTGCGATGCCGCTGGTTGTCCTTCACACTCTGCGCAGGCCTGACACTCGTCCATGTCCAAGTTGTAGAAATAGTCGTGGCCGCACATGCCGGTTCTGGCGTCTCGCTCTGTCATTCCTTGACATCTAAATCCACCTGGGAATAAAAGGGGGCCAACTCAAAACATTGATGGATGTGCAGATGTGTAATTGCTGGCTAAATACCAAAGAAACTCTGTCAAGCACCCGTGTTGGCTCCGGCTTTTATGCCATTGAAAGGACGAGAATTTTTGAATAGCTGAAGTTTGTGTTGTTTTTTGAAAGACCAGGGGTGTCAAACATACGGCCCGCGGGCCGGAACCGGCCCACAAGGAGGTTCGATCAGGTCCGCAGGATAATTTAAAAGTAAAAAAATGCATAAAAGACAAAATTAATATTTTTAAAGGTGCAATTCATGGTGTATCCGCTAGGGGGCAAATAAAGGTAAAACATATTATTTTGGTTATTTATAGCAAAGTATGGTATCATTTTAATGGTCCGACCCAATTGACATCTACCAAGGCCGTGTGTGGCCCACCATGTGAAACGAGTTTGACAACCCTGTTTTAGACTAACATGAGACACAACATGTTTGGCACAAAACATTCTTGAAGCGAACGACGCCATAGATCAGGAATGTCTGGGATCGCCAGATCGCTTGTATCATCCTCGTTAATGTTCCCTGTTTCACATTCTGCTGCAGAAGTCCTGAACATGTCCAGTCAGTCAGTCAATTCTAATTCATCTCTTTCTGGCTACCCCGGTGAATTTAAACAAAAAAGTCGAAGAGACGATCGAGATTTTGTCGAATTCCTACTTGTCTGTCAATCAAATGTAGTTGATTTGTGAAAGAGTTCCTGTTTTGTCATTTGTCAGCGTTACCTGGTGTGTTGACACATTTATATCGGTCCTCGCAAAGGTCGGCGAGCTCAAGGCATTCATCTCTGTCCTGCAACCACAAATTGTTCTTAATAAGCCGCTTCCGGTACTTTCCTTCCGTTCTGACCCAATTAACCGCTTCAGTCTCACCTGACAGATTCGATCGGCGTGGACCGAACACTGCGCCACCAGGAAGAAGCCGGCGGGACAGACGGTGCATTTTTCACAGCGTGGATGACCACCGCTGAAGTCACAGTATTCCTCGGGGCCGCATCTCCCGCAAGTCACGAGGGAATGGCCCACCTGCTGGCCATCAAACACGTTTGGGCCAAATCTGAGCGTGATCGTACTCGAATACGCGAAAGCGCCTAAGGCATACGCTGCGGTTTATCGTGACGAATGGACGTGGACGTTTACCTCCATGACACTGGCTTCCATGTCCACCTTGTGCAAAGAGAGGGCCTGCTGAAGTCCACGCGGGCCGCCGGGCTCACTCGAGACATCCCTGTGGCTGTCCAGCTCCTCCTGGAGGTTCTGCATGGACATTTGCTTGACGGTGTCCAATAGGATGTTATGCTGTGCCTTGACCTTGAACACAACCATCCAATCAGGTGAGCGGAACCGATGACCATTCCGACGCGTATCGTGACACATCTCACTTGCTCCATGTAGTCATGCATTTTCCTCTGTTGCGCCAGGATTTCTCTCTGCTGACGGAGCAGCTCCTCCTGTTGCTCGCCGAAGAGCCGATGCATCTCTCTGACCTCTTGCCCCTGACCCTTCAAGGCCTCCACAACCTTCTCTTGGTCCTTGGACAGCTGCAGCTGCAGGATGACGGCGTCGTTGGAAGGAACGTCGTTGCTCCCTGTGGCCAGAGAGGCAAGAGGGCCATGTGAAGGATTTTCCCCCCACTTCGCAAACTACACCAGGTACAGAAGCTCGGCCCGGACACGACGCAATCATTTATTCATTCATTCATTCATCTTCCGAGCCGCTTGATCCTCACTAGGGTCGCGGGGGGTGCTGGAGCCTATCCCAGCTGTCTTCGGGCAGTAGCCGGGGGACACCCTGAATTGGTTGCCAGCCAATCACAGGGCACACAGAAACGAACAACCATTCGCACTCACACTCACACCTAGGGACAATTTAGAGTGTTCAATCAGCCTGCCACGCATGTTTTTGGGATGTGGGAGGAAACCGGAGCACCCGGAGAAAACCCACGCAGGCCCGGGGAGAACATGCAAACTCCACACAGGGAGGCCGGAGCTGGAATCGAACCCGGTACCTCTGCACTGTGAAGCCGACGTGCTAACCACTGGACTTACCGGGCCGCCCACGACGCAATCGCTCTCGGGTTAATGGGAAGGCGTTCGTCCTCACTTTTATCTGATCAATTAATTGTCGTACAATTAATCAAAAGTACAATGTGAACTCACTGGTCGTTCCAGTTCAGGAATGGGTACACGTTTGTCCTCGACTCCTTTGGAGTTGTTACGAGGTGATGAAAGATAATGCTGACATTTTGAGATGTGTTTTTCGCATTACCGGTATAGAGAGTTTTTGGTTTATTTTGTTTGGGGGGGAGGTAGAATAGATCACTTAAATTGCCACTGAAGGTCCGGGTCCGAACCTCACTCACTGCCCGCCACCGTGTGGTCTGCAGCCTTGTTTTTCCACCTTGAGTGCTAGTTTTAAAAATCAAAGATCACAACCCTCAGGTGTCGATCAGAAAAGGTTCGAGACCCACAGCTCGAGGCTCACACTGTGACATTGCCAAGCAAACATGAACCCGGTCTTGGTCAGCAGGTCATTTTTGATGCAGTTCTTGTACCATGACAATAAGTAAAATCGCAGGATGATTTTGATACCAACCTGATTTCATGTCACATGTCAACTGTATCCATGCGCCGCCGTCAGATCGCTCCTGCGCAAATTGCGCTGCTCTGTCTCTTACGTGAACCGGCGAAGAATTCCCTCCGGCGTCTTCTCCCCTTTGTGCGTTGCAGTTGAGGCAAGGTTTTGGTTTCTGGCGGCTGCACTCATTCCCTTTGCATTCCCGTGACGCATCCCCGTCATGTGTTGTCGGTTGACGGTTGACGGCGGTCGGGCAGGTTCCGCCGGCGCAGCCGGGATGGAACACCTCAGCGGTGATGGTTCTCGGGTTGGTCCTTCTTGTGCCATCAGGACCGGTCGGTTGGGCAAAGCCTCTGTTGTGATGGTAGCCGTTGGTCTGGTGATGGCCGTAACGAGCGTCCTGGTGGTAGAAATTGGCGTAGGCTTGCCCTTGCCCGGATTGTGTCGAGGGGTGAAGCTGCGGCCTTGACGCCGCCGCGCGGGCGTCGCTCCGCCCTTGCGCCGCGCTCCAGTCCTGGTTGGAGAGGCATCGAGGCCCCGAGCACATTTCCGAAGCGCTTTCCATTCTGTTCGGTAAGAGAGTGAGACACAGTAAAAGCACCGTAGAAATATGGGCCATGTTGAGATGCCGGAAGTAGAACTCCGCGAAAGGTTCTCGGTGTCGAGCCGTCAGGTTTGTTTTATCTTTGGTATGTCTTCCCTTGGTAACTGTCCATGGATGTAATGAGCAACTGATTTGGAGTCGTAGTGCTCTGGATGGTCTCTGCCCCCTTTTGCTCCTTGTTGGGGAAAGCATGCACGCATGGCCCACATGTGGCGTTCGCTGTACCTAATTGGCAACAGCTTTTGCTTCCAGTCTTAAATTAACCCGTAGCTTTCCCCGGACATGCCACTCTGCCAAGTCACACCGCAAAACATACTGCATCCTTCGGGGCTGCTCTGCTCTAAATTAGCCTGCTACCAGATATCTGACAAAACAGTCAGAGTCGGGTTTTGTGCTTGGAGAGAAGATACTTATGAGCAAGAGGCGTGCAGAATTTTTTTTAAAATAAAAGTGTGTATGTGACTTTCCCTTTAAAAAGCGACTATGTTTTGAGTCTTAAAATCTCATTTTAAATAGACACCAGAAGTTTCTTTCTTGTCAGTTCTATACTTAGTTGCAGCAGACGAGTGCAAATTCAATTTTCTTGCATAAATGTGTGCAAAGCGTTTGTTACCCTTAGCTACACTTCTCTCTATTTCAACATAAAAAGAATATTTCTATATTTCTGGTCACGTTTTCGATGTCCCTCTTTCACACACTCTTTCATAAACAGGGAGTACCACTATGTACAGTGCACTACTTACTGTCACTCCGGAGCCTATTCAAGAGTTAAATTTTCCTCCCCATCAGCTATGTTTCATAGCAGCCACTGCCGAGTAATGAGAAAACGGGGTGAAGCTTCCCCAACCACACAAAAGGAGAAACATGTTGATTTTACTGCACGCAGGAAACACTTTGGGACTCCTTTCATGCAGTTAAGTCTCAATAAAACACTCTTCAAATACTACGCTCTGGGCTGGGTTTGCTTGCCGCCGGTTCTATGGCGGTTCGTTTTGCGAGACGACAGAATGAGAGAGCAGCAGCAGCGAGCGTTTTAATGAGGCAGTGGGATTTAGAAGCAACGTGTGCTTTGATTAGTCGACGCTCAGGGTAGCGAATTACATGTTTGCCGTGTTAAGCCAAATATAGAAACAGGTGGTGCATTGAAGGGTGAAAGGGAAACATTTGATTGGTTTTAATGCTAGTGTGGTAGTTCTTGGCCATTGTATACAAATGCTATTTACGATATTCCACTTTCATTGGAATCTCACCAAACCGCCTTCTAGTTTAATGGACCGTGTGCTAATTGTGTATATGAACAAAATGAGGCTCAAGAGGGGAGGGAACATTTTCAAGGCCATCAACGCCTGAGCTATATTCAGGGACCTGTGCTTCTTATTTTGGATCAAAAATAACATGAAACAAGAAAAAAAAATGTTGATTACTGTACAGAGAATTTGTATGAACTCGTATCCATGCAATGTATTCAGTGGTTGCCACTCAACTTGTTGCTCAGACCGTGGATGGACAGAGAGCTGCAGTGACAGAGAAAAAAAAAAGAAATGTCTAGGAGCGATTAAAAAAAAATGGTTTCAGTTCTCGATTTGTATCATAAGCAGCTGTGCACCCTGCGGGATGTCAATCTGCAGATGTGGAACCTGTTGAAGGCTTTCGTTATTTTGTTCCCACCCCTTCGTTTTATCAGTGGCGCCAGTAAACATTATTTGATACTTGCTCAACTCTGGAAATAACTGAAATTCAACACACTTGTGGCTAACATCTATCGTACTATTTCCACGCCGTGACAGCACTTTATTTATACTATTTATGGTTCCATTCTATTTTGCATTCATCAACGTGCCTGCTTATAGTCGCAGCCCTATTTCATTGTCTCTGTAGCATGCTACAACAATTCAGGCTTTGTTCTCTCTTCAATAGCAATGTCCGAATACCTAGAATCCCCCCCCGCCCCCAACCCACCTGTCTATAAGCTCAAGTACTGTATGTGTGTGACCTCCAATAACACTTGAAAAAATGCAGAAACCTGCCTGTCTTTATCCGGAATGCTACGGAACGCGATGCTAACGCTCTAGTGGCTGTCCCCACTTTTTGCAGTCCGACAATTTCAAAATGAAAGCTCAACAACTTTGATTGTTTACCGTCTCGATGTTGATATCCGCGTGTAAATAGCGCATGGGTCATTTTGCATTGAGAAAAAAAACCCGAGGCAGTTTGACATGCGTTAAGTTGAGTCACATTCTTTCTCATGACCACGTGAGATGAGCCTGAGCCACATGCTGCTGCATGGATGATTTATTTGAAGTTGGGGAAAGTTACAGGAGGTGATTGGGTGATTGCAATGTACCTCGCCAATATGGGAATGATCTGGTCACCCCTGGAAGCCTTTGAGGTACAAAAAAATCGAGTGTGACACAGTGTTGTGAGGTCATCCCATCTGGATTTGACCATGGGTCATGGCCACAAATTCCGTCTAAAGCGTATAAGCCTCTTATTGTATAAGAGTGCCTCGCCAAGAAAAGCATTGCATACATCTGACTGAGGCAATCACAGCTCAACATTTGATTCATTATTGTGCACATAAGCTTGAATGAGAGCGGTCCGAAGACTAGGATCAGGCATCATCGTGACATAAGCCATGAACGTCATTGCGGTGAACTCCTCCATGCCACAGGCTGTAACTGCACTTTGTTCAAACATAGTTGTGATTAGATTCTCAGAGTTGCGGAAACAAACGGATTTAAACTAATACCACTTGACCGGATTTGATCCATTTTATGCTTTGCTGCCTGGGAGCCAAAAAAAAATGACACACTGTTATCGTAAATGAAAGTCAGACACATTTCTCATCTGAATGGAAAGTTTGGCATTACTAGCGTCGTTTAGAAGTGTGCCTGTTGAAAGAAAACCAAGTCGGATGAAGAACGATTACTCAAATACCGTTTGAGTGTTTGCGGCTACTAATGTTTTATCCTTCCACCCCTCCATTTCCTAATCCGCGTATCCTCACATGGGTCGCGGGTGTGCAGCAGCATACAATTTTTTTTCATGATATGGATTTCGAACATAAAATTAAAAACAGTAAAACCAATAAAACCGAAAATGGATTAATTGATGCTAAATCAGACAATGATGCATCCTTGTCGTTAATGAACTATGCCTTCATAAATGAAAATGCTTTTAGTGTCTGACTAAAAGTAGTCACGCTTATAATGCTCGGCGACTTCCAAAGCTTCAGTGCAACCTAGCTTAATTTACTCTGCCCTCTGCTGGATTAAAAGGAAACTACAAGTAAGCGTCCAACATGACGCAACTGCAGAGTTGCCCAAATTTTTTTTGGACTGAACCGTATCTACTTTATATCTTCCTGCAATGAAACCTTGAAAGTTATTTTTTTTTTATTCCAATCTATTTGGAGCACAATGACGTCAAAGAATCTCAATAATTAACATGACACAAATCACTTTTCCCCCCATGAATGTTTTATTACAAAAAGACTGTACATGAATTTCAATGAACAACAGCTATGTACAAACCGAGAGAAGACTAATATTCCGTTCTCTTCTCATGAATACTTAAGTTACCAATCTCCGCCATCATCATACAAAAGACACATAAAAAAGAAATGGGCGTCGACACTTGTGATACCCAGAAATGACGTTATGTGATAAACATTACAAAGTTCTGCACATTAGTGGTTGTCACATGATTTCTCTATGAAAAAGTATAAATAAACCCTTGACATAGAAAGTGTGCGCAAACCTTTGTCCGCTGCTCCAAACAGACAGTAGATGTAAAAACGAGTGGAATGCAACGCTAGAAATACATAGAAAAGTAATTTTTGTTTCCCCGCACAAGTCACCGCATGATGGAAACGTACAATCGTATGTGTGATGTGCCCACAGGAAATGTTGACAAACGTTCATGCAAAGTGGATGAATAAATACTGAATTGGCAGCATGTTTAGTTTTTTACGAAAATGTTCTGTATAAACATAAAAGGCATTCCACTTTTGTTCATTTCTTTGAATAAAAGTTCACAATGAAGCCCCTTTAATATACAGTGCTCAACACGTGTAAACACCGCGGGTTTTCAGATTTTGATTAATATTTGACTCGGCGCAGTTGGAAACCTTGTGAATTCAAATTATATGTACGGTCGATTACGTTTGAGTCAGAAATGGAACCCGCCGGGTTGTGCTCATTTACGATGAGCGCTGTCAATGATTGTATGATGGCATCAGACAGCAAGTTAGCTCAGGCATTGTTTTTTCCCCCCCCCATTAACGGTATGTGAAGACTCATGCTATGTGCTGCATTGGGGATTTTCCATGTAGCTCATGACATAGACTATATGGAAAGAAGTTCTCGATATCGGGCTCTCGATACTTCAATTCGATACCTCCGACTGGAAGGTAGAGTTAGGAAAAGGCTGTTCCAATACTTCTGTCCATACAGTGTGTACTTTGTTTCAATCGTGCCGTTCTGACAGTAGATCAACTACATTCACGACATTGTCAAGACGATTACAATCAAAATGTCCGACTCTTCTCCCACTGCAAAATGAACCAACAAACAAGGCGACCGTGTAACATTTCTCCTTTGAGTCGAGGTTGTTTGGGTTGACCATTGCTGCGGTTCAGCACCGATGGAAAGCACCACACCAGCAAGCGCTCGACCGGCAGGCAACGGCTTTGCGGCAGAATTCTGGACTTTGTGTGATGCAGTCGGGAGAAAAAAAAAAAAGAAAAAGCAGTGCAGCTATTGATACGTGGTGACCTGACGCACACTCGACTCCTTCACTGACTTCAAGACGAGACATAACTTTGCTACAGTGGCTGGAAAGCACATTAGTCATATGCGGCGGCGGTGATGATAAATATCACTGACGGTTCCCACGGTACAAGTTCAACGGCATCGAGGCCGATGAAGAAAATGCGCACGTACAAATGAAAAGAATCCAAATGTGTCATCGACTCTTGGCACCGCCTGTACGGAAACGGATGGAAATTCACAAGGAGTTTTCACACACAGACAGATGCACTTTACCCTACTGTTAGTGTCTCACGTCACACTTTATGTACAAGTTAGAGCAGACGAAAGAGTGTCTTGTTTTGTTTGTTTGTTTGTTTGCTTTTTTTTTATATTCTACATCAACCCGGTTGACCAGTTTTAAAGGGATTCTACAAATATCATCTCAAACATTAGAAAATGTGAACTTTTAGAAGATCGAGTCACTGGTGACATCGTGTTATTTTATTTTATTTTTTCTCCATTCGTGGCAGTTACACATGCCAGTCGGACTCGCAACTAAAAGTTCTGGGCTTGAATCTGGGCTCCGACCTTTCCGCGTAGGGTTCTTTCTGTGCTTGTGTTTCTTTCGATGTCGGTTCGTCTTATTTGCTCCGATTCATAAAACGGGTGTGCTGGGTCAACGGTTGGTGACGCGTGTTCAATCATCGAGAGGCAATCGGAGGAGTAGGTAGCATGCCTCTCGCTGAAAAGTCGACCAGTGTAAGCTCAAGTTTACTCGGAACAACAAAACAAAAAAAGTGGTCGAAGATGGACGTTTTCCTGCCCACTGCAGATCTTCTACTAAAAACATTTTCAGTGTTTTAGGTGATATCACAACAAATCCCTGAAAGGTGAGGTTGCCTTTTTCCCTCTGTAACATGAGATTGACATTCAGTCGCGTGCTAATGCACTTATTGACCTTTTTTGTATTTCAGTCTTGATAAGGTAGAATGGAATTTGCAGGCAACATCCGCGTCGTCTATGGCGCAAGATGGCGCGGCGACGCAATAAGTTGAATTCACAGTGATGCAGCAACCCCGTGGAAGAGACGGCCGGGTTTGAACACGGCAAACGTGATCAGGGCTGTGCTGCACTAACATATGAACGCAAACATTGACAAATATTCAGCCTTCTCATTTCTCGTGTGGCAGAGAATTGAAGTTGGGAATCAAAAGCGCTGCCGCCGCCCACCACCGGGTGGCAGCACTCTGAAACGCTTTCATCTCCTCCCTTCGTGTCAACAGTGTAAAACTAACAGAACGGGCGCTTCGAAAAGCTTTGGCGGCTATTGTGCTTCTCTCGAGCCAAAGTGGTAGACTGTTATTTCCAAACATTTTTCCGTGGCGCTTCCATCGATAAAGGAGAGATGACAGCTGTCAGAACTGCATTCATCTAGACACCTTCCCTGTTTTACCTTAGCATTGCGGGTTGCTTTTTTTTTTTTTCTTTTCTTCCCGCTAGTCAGCATAGTGCATGATGGACTCGACGTAGTTTCCCGGGAAGAGTCCGGTGACGCCGTTGCAGACGCCTTCGAACCAGCCGTCGTCGTTCTTCTTGATAATGTAAATGATGGCTCCTTCCATGAAGGACAGCTCATCCTCTTTGTCTTTGCTGTAGTCGTAGATGGCCACGACTATAAAAATGACAAAAAAAATAATCTTCAACGAAGGTGAAACCCCCCACCTTGCCAAAACCAGGTTGTTTTTCGACATACCTTTCTCTAAATAGGCCTTCGGGGCCCACTGGGGATCTCCATCGGCATAGGGGTCACTGTAATGGACAACCGCAGGCTCCTCTTCTTCATAGTCAACAGGCGGAGGAGGAGGTGGGGGCGAGGGCTCATCAAACGCACCTATTTCCTCTGGTGGAGGCGGAGGAGGTGGAGCTGGGCTGTCTGTTACTGAAGATCAACAAAATCAGAGGTTATCATAAATTATGGACGCTAAAACTGAAAAAAAAAAACTTTTCTTGAATGAAATACGCATAGAGACCATTTTGAGTGTTCTGTTAGCCTGCCATGCACATTTTTGGAGTGTGGGAGGAAACCCGGAGAAAAGCCATCCGGGCACGGGGAGAACATGCCAACTGCACACAGGAACGCCAGAGCCGGAATCGAACCCTTGCACCTCTGCACAGTGTGGCGGACGTGCTGCCCCGCCCACACCCCCAAAACATGCATTTTCGCTGAGGCGAGGACTCCAAATGGCCTCCAGGTATGAATAGTTGTTTGTCTACATGTGCCCCGCGATAGGTTGGCGCCCAGACCGGCGTGTAACCGTTTAGTCCAACAATATCAAATCTGCGGCCACCTTGTGAAAGTCGAAGATGACTTGAAAGGAGGATGCAGTGATCTTTCTGCTCAGAAGAGGGCGACAGAGTTAATTTGTTGAAAATCTGGGGCACGTTGTCACGTGAGTGTCTACTGTGGATCTCCAGTCCACATTATAACGCTCCAGAATTTTGTTTTACCGGAGATGATCAACATCAAACTGTTTTTCCGACAGACAGTCTGATGGTAGACGGGGAAATCTGCGTCAGGTCACATTTGCGCCTCTCAGCGGAACGAGAACAAGTCGCTCGCTTTATGTGAATCATTGCCATGGCAACAGACGGACATCCCAAGGACTCGGCACACAGTGCAAGCAGAGGTACGAGTGTTCAAGTCGCCAAGCAAGCAGAGTCCATGTTAAGCAGCATGTGGAATGCTCTGAGAGTGTGTAAGGAATGTGTTTCTACTCACACTTCCAAAACGCGTTTACCTACGTCGTAGCTGCCTGTACACGTTTATTGCAGTTAAACACCCAGCAGCAACGCAATGTCTGAGTACTTACTGCTCTCCTGCATTCTGGCCACAAAGCCGGTCAGAGGGATCTGTGGTGTCAGCTGGACCATCGGAGGAGGCGGAGGAGCCACAGACACTACAGCGGCAAACCGCCAGATGAGAGGAGGCGGCGGCAGAGGGGAGGTTGATGCGGTGGATAAGACAAAAAGACATGTGAGGAGCGAAGCAACGCGATGAAGCATCGAAGAGTGACGAATGAGAGAAGGTGAGGACGGAACGCTAAAGTACTGCTCGGCAATCTTTTGTGTGAGCGTGAGGTGAGACCGCAATAGCTCTGTGTTCGGACGGCAACGACGAGGCACATCTTTGATATAGAGCAGAGGCGCCTTCCTTGCCAAACGGCCCTTGATTGAGAGACGGTACTTTGTTTCTGTCTAATACCCTTGAAGATTGGCTACCTGGCGATAAGATGTTTTAAAATCAATGAGTGAACAGCTGCAGTTTAAATAAATAAAAAGAGCAAACGTTTCCCCAATATCCGAACCCAACCTTAACCTAACGCAGACCCCTAAATCCAACCTCGACCCTAACCTAACCCCTAACCCTAACCTTACCCTGGGACTACATGCTACTACACCAGGCACCGTGTACTGCGTATGTCCGTGAGCAGTAAAAACATTCCAACAGTCTCAAAGAGGATGTCCCCGTTTTGGTAGCCTGCTGATGGGTCATTATCGCGTCCCACATGAGACCACAAAGCTCCTCCCTCTCTGTTTTATGTTGTCCTACGAGAGAAGCCATTAGAGTTAAATGGCGCCGAGTGATGCCGCCACGATAAACTGCGCAGTTCCCCAACAAAACAACAAAGCCAAAGGTCTGGGTTTCTCTTTTTTTTCCCCATGAAGTGTCTCCTTCCTCTGTTGTAAAAGACCACTGCTTAAAATCTCAATCAGAAAGAGCAAATAGGAACACCCAACGTCGGACTTTTGAGTTCTTTTGCATAATCGGAGACTGCAAATTCCTCACAGCAGATTTCTGGCAAAGCTTTGCAAATGGACTCATTGCACACGACAAGCCCACCGTTACCTGAATTCTGCGGGAACGCCGGACCCCCGTTAATATGGGGCTGCTGAGAGGAAACGGAGGGAGCGCGGCGATACGTCCCCGTGGCCGACACCATGGAGGCCGAGGAGGTGGTGGAGGAGTTGTGACGCGAGATCTGCCGAGAGATGGTGCCAAACTGCGACATGGGGATCGGACCCAGCCCGGGCCCTTGTGGCACTGAGGCGGATGATGTCGCCGCTGTTGGAGCAGGGGTAGCAGCTTTACAGCCTGAAAATTCACTTCTGTGATTTTCATTTACAACATATTTCAAATAAATGCGTTCGGTAGACTTTCGAAAAATAAGAAGGTCCAAAAGACCGAAGCATAGAGAGTGGATCTCAGAGCTCACCTTGGCCCATACTGGGGGGAGAAGGTGTCGGGACCGCCAAGGGGACACCCACTCCACTGTTTCCACTGCTCTCCCTGCCACCGCTGCCACCACTGCTGCCGCTGCACATGAACGAAGACTCCAATCAACTTTTTTTTCAAAATATCTTTTTCTGAGCAGTATCTCAGGCCAAATTAGCTCGCATCTCCCGTACATGCGGTCCCGAGCGTACCTGTGTGTGCGGGGCCTCTGATTGAGTGAGGCTGTACGCGCAGGGCTTTGCTGGCCGCCCAGCCGGGCTGGGCTTGTCATGTAGTCGTTGGGCACCACTGGAGGCTTCACCGGCTCCAGCGTCTTGTAGGGGGTGTTGCGTCTGTAGGCAAAGAAAAAAAAAAAAAAACAGTGACAGAGGTTCATTTCCTTTAATAACACACCAATTTTTATCCACCCTTACCCCAAGGTGCCACGGCCAGCCATTGGGGGGCTGGGGGGTTTTTGGGTTGGTGGGTTTGTCCTGGACAGTGTCCCTCCTCCTCGTCCTGCAGCATTGTTCCCATTTTGCTGGAGAGAAAAAGAAAAAAGCCCTGTCAGTGACACTTCCAATTACTCACTAGAACTTGGGATTCATATTATTTAAAATGGCTGGGAGAACTGAGCGGTGGGGGGGGGGGGGGGCATGCCTATTGGATGAGCAAATGCCCATATCGGGTTGCATGAATATTGTGAGTGCATGGGGGTTTTTGTACATTCTGGTAAAGAAAAGATAAAAGGTAACTTATCTCTTACCTTGGCTTTAAGCCACTGAGTGCAAGCAGAGGAAAAAAAAAGAAAGAAAACAGTTTATGCATGTTGGTTAATGGTTTAATAGGCAGCCATTTATTTCAGCAGCATTACGTGATGGGCTGTTAAGAAATCATTGGAGGCGAGTCACAGATGCATTTGACACAACAGCAAGTTGAGCTGACGCTGGATAAAGCGGCGACGTTTGGAGCGAACACATTTCAGGAAAAAAAGGAGACTTCTCTCAGGCCGTCTTAGGAACTCAAGCTGAAACTTGGGAAACAAATTGCTTCTCTTTCTGGCAGGGAAATGTGTCCCGTCAAGGGCTCCTCTATTTATCTGCCTCCCATTCCTCATGCCAAGAACCCCGCGGGGACACTTGACAACCGACTGCCCTGTTCTGCCAACAAAATAACAAAGTACAGTAGTGGTGCCTGTTTCCTAACAGTTTTTTTTTTCAAACGGTAGTTGAAGATACATGTGACAACATCTCGCTGTTGTTGTCAGCATGGATCGCTTTAGAATCAGTTGAAGACAACAAGCCGTCGTTACGGACGGGCCAAAAGTGGGCCGTGCGAGGCACAGATCTCTTAAAAATGAACAAAGCTTTTTCAAAATGGAATGCGCGTTTTTGTTTAGAATCCTAGCTTTTTTTTTTTGTTCCTGTTTTTAAGTCGTTGTGGCTAAGACAAGTCAACAGTATTTCTCGAGCACTTTCAAACAGCCATCGCTGCATACAAAGTGCTGTACATGGAGCGATTTAACATACACAATAAACAGTAAGACGAATCGGTAATAAAGGTAGAAAGCACCAAGCAGTAAAATCAAGAACAAAAAAAAAACAAAAAAGGCAAAATCAAAGCCGCCGATTTTAAATCAGGAGATACTTGAAAACCAGAACACTATCTTGGCGGACACGGGGACAGAAAACGGGATAAAGGGGCCCGACTAAAACGCTGCAGGGGGAAGGAAAAAAAATGACACCAGCAATCATGCATGCTTGGTCGAAAAAATGAGCAAAGGGGGGGGGGGGAGCAGATGGATCATGTGGAGAGAGAATACACATCAAGCATGAAGCAGGAAAGAGTCAACAAACCATTTCCTGCGGATTCTCCGTAGAAAGCGATGGGTGACATTAGGCAAAGACGACCCTTTCCTGTACACTAGCGGCCGATTGTGAGCTTGTCTTTGGCGCTTTTGCTCGCATGTTAAAACGACAGCCTCTTAGCATAAAAATCGCGATTGGCGTTGTCCAAACAGACTGCGGTGAAACAAAAATGACCGTTGATTTTATCCGGACAGAAATGACCAAAATGAATCTTACTTTTACTCCGTGCCCGACATCATCCAGCAGCGTGTAATCGATCGGTTTTCGAATGTAGCGCACGGGCCGCTCCATGTTGCCCGGGGCGATGATCTTATGGGTGCGAGAGGTGTTTTTATTGGTGGTCAGGATGCCAATCTCACGACGGGCGACCTTCTCCTTGTGAATGTCCACCGTCTGCGGGAGATAAAGCAGGAAAAAAAAAATACAAATAAAAACAATAAAAATGCCAGTTGTTCATATATGCCAGGGGTGTCCAAACTTTTTGCCAAGGGGGCCAGATTTTATGTGGTAAAATGTCGGGGGGCCGACCTTGGCTGACATTCTTTACATTGAACAACAATATTGTTCAACAAATTTTAGTAAGCCAGTCTGTTTCACATTTCCATTTTTATTTTAATTTCAACAATCTTAAGAATTTCTTTTGGTTCATTTGAAACAGGAATTTAAAATATGACATATCAGTCAATATAAACACGGAGTGATGTCTTGTTAACTCGTGAGTGATGCCCTCTAGTGTCTAAATGCTATTACTCATTTAGTGAATGCTATTACTCATTTAGCCACTAGAGGGAAGCAGTACTCTATGAAACATCACTCACCAGTCTACGAGACCTCAGTCAATGCAACACGTGTTCCATTGCGCCCAACCTGCGGGCCAGACGGCACTGATTTTATGACGGGGGCCGAGGGCCGGATGAAATTCGACCGCGGGCCGGATTTGGCCCGCGGGCCGGACTTTGGACATGGCTGATATATGCACTGTAACTACATACTTGCTCTTTGGCTGCGACATTTTGATTGATTCGCTTGATTTATTGGGATGCAAAATGGAATGGGGCATCATTTTTGTTCGCCGTGTCGCGGCGTGACAGGTTGAAATGGGCGCGATGGAAAGACTTGAGATCTGCTTTCCGTCTGCCCTCCAGCGGGCAACGTGAGGAACTGATCTATGCCGTCGGTGCCCCGTTAATGTCAAAGCCCAAATATCAGGAAGATGAGGGGCCATTTTGGACCATCATCGACTATGTGTCTCCGCCCGGTGGAGTAAAACGGGAGCTGAAAATGCTAAGCAAGCATGAGTGCCAGTGTCGGGATTTCCCTTCATAGGCTTAGTAAAGCACACAGGGGGGGGGGGGGGCATTCACTGGTTGACGGGCAAGGGGCGTGGCCTTGTGAAGCACAGAAAGAGCACGAGAAAAGGAATAATGAAAAAAGAAGCTCTTGTATGATTGATGCCCTTTCTACGCGGTGGACGGGTGGCGGGTGTGTTTTTCTGGCATCGGCTCGGTTCCTCGCCAGCTGAGTGCTTGAGACTGAAGGTACATGCGTATGATCAGCCGCCATCCTCGCAATTCACCTTAGCTGACTTGTTAGCCAGTCACACTGCTACTTAATCAGGGGGAAAAAAAATGACTTTGCATTAGTCAGTGGCTATAAAGGGGCCCGGAGTTGTTCCAAAACACATTTGAAGACGCCGTGTTGAGCGATCCATGGAGAGCCATTTAAAATATTTTTTTATTAGTAATCGGGACAGGAGGAGCGGTTTGGAAAATGGATGGATAGTAATTAATGTGTATTAACATGATAGTGTCATTATTTACGTATCAGTGAAAAACAAAAATGGCAAAACCGTTGTGTATCTGGATGTTTTTTGTTTTGTCGTCTTGGATTTCATGCCGGTGGACTTCGGTGCCGGTGTGCCTCCATCTTTCGTGGGTGTGCTTTCTGTACCTGGGAGATGTGGTTAATGGAGGACTCCATGCGTCGTAGTTGCGAGGCCTGGATGTCCAGTAGCTGGAGCACATTATTGGCTAAGGCATTGATTTGGTAAGCCACGCTGGCCAGAGACTGAGTGGTGTAGGACTTGGTCTCCTCCAGGGCCTTCCTCTTGTCTTGAGCCTGAACAAAGAGAAGACGATCTGAGGTGCTCTCCCATCGTAAAAAAAAAAAATCCCACGTGTGCAAGGAATGTCGACAGCAGCCAGTAAACGCGCTGGCATGCAAACCATTTGGGTCATTTCGGGGGGAAATCGTTCCGATGGAAGATCTCTGGTATATTGTTTACACTGAATTAGAATAGCCGTTTTACAGACACGCGACACGCTCAGATGGATGTAAATACTCCGCATTTACGTCGAGACAATATTCCGATTGGCTGTTTAACGTGGCGAAAAATGACCTCTGATGGATTTGGCAGAATGCATATTCCACTCCTGTGAAACCAAATGATATTCCTTCGGGGGTTGGCCCGTTTTCTCCAAACCGGGTGTTTATTAGAGAGCATTTTCATTCAGTTTGGGCTTCTAACCCCGATTCTGATCAGAAAACAAGGCGACATGTGAACAACGTTATTGTCTGCGGGAAGTGTGTAGACTTTGTTGTCACAACTTTGGGGCGATGGACAACGCTGGAAAGGTGGCGTGGCTGGAATCGAGCCATGTGAATAGGAACGCCAAAGCATTTCATCGAATCACAAACCTTCACTCGGCTGCTTGAACCATCTGTTTCCGTGTGTCTTTAAATAGCTGGAGGAACTGAAAGGCATATTTATAGTTTGGAGGCAAAAGAAGCCGCCACATTGATCAAATCTTTTTTGGAGGATCTTTCTTTTTGACGGTGTTGTGGGTGGGGGGGCGGTCCTCAGGGAACTGTCCTCAGGACCGCAACGTTTCAGATGCTACAATTTATCTGTTTCATACACTTTATTAGCTTGTCCATGTCCTCTTGTATATCCAAACATCGCACACACAGTCAAGCCCACAATTATTCATACCGCATTACAAGAAATACACAAAAAATAAAAAATAAAATAATACCCACACATATGGTTGTCATCAGACACAAGTGACATTAAGATTATGGTTATGATTAAATGACACTGAAATCAACAACAATTTCCTCTTCTGTCATGACAAATCAATTGATTAATGGCTTCAGACTGAATGCATTTACAAAATCGATCGGAGTGTGGTGAAAAACACCAACTGCTCAAGGAGCAATTGACCATTTTCTACAGTGGTTGCAACACTCGAATGCATCCAAAAGGTAGACCGACAGTTTTGAGGCAGCAAACCATAATATTAGAACTGACTTTTGAGTATGAGACAACAGCCCAGGGAATATTTTATGTTGCTAGTTAACCACAACGATAAGATCAGGAATAAAAAATAGCTGTGTATATGAGTATATGAAGAAAAAAAACATCACAGCAGCTAAAAATAATAAATGAACATATTATCCTAATTTCCATCTGTTTTGTAAAATGTTCTAACGCTTGGATTTGCTGTTATTCTGTTCAAGCGGAGGGATTATCCTTTGCCTCGTTTTAAATCTCTAATCTAAAATCCCATCAGTGTTTTTTAAATATCAATGCCATTCAAATACATGCATACATTAGGTTCACCTGCACAGGCTAATGAGAGGCACTACAGGCTGATGCGAAAGTCTTCCTTGATTTAGATGAGTTGTTATGATTATTGACAAAACAGTAACCAATGTGTATCACTGTGGCTGCAATTCGCAGTAGTGTAGAACTGCATTACATCATACCGAATTATGGGCCTCGTATTTTGGTGACTTGATTTAGCTTCAAAATGCCCACCCTTGCAATAAATAGCATTCTTACACAACAGAAACAAGAAGCCTTTGCAATGAATCATGAAATCCCATGTGTGAGTACATGTTCAAATATACAGACCACTAACTAACCTGCACCTGTATTGGAAATCCATTCAATTCCATCACATTCAACTTGTAATATTTGCAGACTAATGTAATGACTTGCAGGAGATACGAATACCACATAGTAATGAAATTGTTGTCTCACCGTTAGGTGAGAACGAGTGTCCAATTTTCTCGTGTAAGTGTTCTGTAAAAATCGAATGCTCGCTCACCATTTTCAAACGGAACAAAACGCTATATTACGATGTTCACCACCCACCCCAGATCCCCCCCAAAAATGTTATGTCGCTCACATGCGACAATCGGATACTTGTTAAGGCATACCCGGCCAAAAGACATAGCAAATATCATTTTATATATCGGCCAGAAGCACGTTACGTCGTAAACTGCAGTCAGTGACTAAACACTTGGCCAGAACAACGACACACCCTCTACAACCACCAGCAGCTTTGAACACATCCACGAGAGGCTCGCTTTCCACACCTTCAAAATAGTCGATTTACTCACACCGCATAGACGGCTGAATCGCGACAAAGGGTGAAATGGGGCACTTTTGGATCGGTTTGAAGATCATTTCCCTCACAAGACGTGCATTTCCTGTCGCTGTGGTCTCATTCACTTCTCCCATCCCAGCACCGCAGAGACGACGAAGATAAGCATCAAATCGTCGCATGGAAAGCCTTCTATCTTACCTGAACATAGTTGTTTTCGCAGTATTCCGCCACCCGGGAAAGGTTTTGATAGCTCTCGACAAGAGCTCGTTTCCCGGCAGGGATTTCCTCCTCTAACAACATTTGTAGCTCTGCCATCTTACATCCCTTTGCATTTCTCTCCTCTCCCTGCCTTGTTCAGTGAGGCGAGGCGGTGATGCTGCTCCTCTGTGGCGGGGAGGGGGTGTGAGTGAGTGAGAGAGAGTGTGAGAGAGAGAGAGAGAGAGAGAGAGAGAGAGAGAGAGACAGAGAGACAGAGAGAGAGAGAGACGGAGAGAAAGAAAGAGAGAGAGAGAAACGTAGCCTGCTATTCGCGACCGCTGCTACGAAGTCAGAGCTGCGGTAAAAAGAAGAGAGGAAAAAAGATAAAAGCAATGACTGGTTGGAAATATTATTATTCATTATTAATATTATTTAATATATTGTGTATTAATATATTAATAATAATAATGAATAATAATAATATATTGTGTATTAATATATTAATAATAATAATGAATAATAATAATACACCTTTCCGCGATCAATTCTACGATTAATTGTTGTGCTTTTAAATACTTGATTTCATTGAATTTAAAGATTTTAACAAATAATTGGTACCGTAAAGAGAATAATCGCCGTTATGGCTGTGAAAGAAAACCAAAATGATGTGGTGGATGCACTACGTTTCCCATGTATGACTGCGGTTTAAATCCCTCTTTCCCAAAGCATTGTGGGAATTGAGGAACTCCCTCCAAAGGTTATCTGATTTTTAAAAACTACATTTCCCGAATTGATTGTACTGTACATCTCCTGCTTATTTGGTTCCTCCGTGTCGAGATTCATTTGAAATATTCGGCATTTGCAGATTTTCGCTGTAAAGGCGTACTTTTTGGTGAGTTAAAAACACGTCACATTATTTTCGCGCTTTTTAGTGATCGATAAAATGGCAACACGGCTATAAAGTAGGATGTTATGATTAGGATTATATTTTTGACGAATGAAAAATTACCGTGGAGTTTAATTTTTTTAATTTTTTTTTACATTTTCTCCATCGTGTATTTATTGTTGAAAGGTGAGGACTCTTGCGTTGACGGTATCCATGGCGCAGGAGGATCAACACAGCCTGCAGGCTAAATTTGCTGCTGCGGTTAAAGTCATCTGGAGTTTACCGAAACAAGGTTGACCCTTCTGTACATCATAGGGAAAAATATGATCCGATGGCACGAATTTTTATTTTTTAACTAGATGGAATTTTGCACAACACAGATTGACATACTGTATTTGTTCATGTGCAGTGTGGGTCAAACTGACCTACATGCAGAGTTTCAAGCTCACCTTCTGTTCATCAAGCTGATTAACTGAACAGTCAAGTCTAATAACATCTCCAGGAGCTCTCATGTATTGCACTAGACGGTGAAACCCATATTCATAATGTCCAATGTTACACTTATCGCCCTCAGGTCCTTTCCAGCTGTCTGATGACATGATGCTCATGTTTTATAGTTATTACAAGCAAGCCACCGTAGGGCCTTGCACCTTTACCAGACCAACTGGTTTCTGGGCATCACAGGAAAAAAACCAATGGTAGGCACTTTTGAAAATGCCCTTTCAAGATACATGCATGCAGTAGTAAATATGTTATACTGTATATACATAGTTTATTATCATGCCAACTTTGCAAGAATGTGTCGTCCATTTGCACCAAATGTCATGAGTTTTTTTCCCCCTTTGGCCACTGTATGGCTTCCAAGAAAAATATCATAGGTTCAACTCTCAGCTGGTTGCGATCGAGATCACGTTAACGGCATTGATTTTTGTATTTTAATTTTATTTTATTTGCCAGGGATGCATGGAGCTCTTTAGGAAACATGTCAAAGGAAGAAGCCATGAAGAATTATGTTGAAAACATCCAGCTGGTAAGCCTTTTGTTGTTTTCAAGTTAATAAATTGTAATGGAATCGATAAATACAATTTATTGGAACAGTTCACCATTGCCTTAAACCACATACTGTATGTCTAACTGGCGGAATGCGGCCCGCCACATCATTTAATGTGGCCCACAAAAGCAATTCACGTGTGTCAAATTCATGTTGTTTTGCTAAAAAGGTACTGTTAAGTATTTTATTTTTGTTTACAAAATAAATCATCAACAATAGAAAATTTGCTGATGATGTCAAAGTATAGTTATTGTCTTACAATTCCTTGTTACTGGCTCAGATGGTAGAATGTTGAGAGTATAACGAAAAAAAGGAGGAGGTGGTCGACCACATTTATTTAGCATTGTGTATTCATCATATACTCTATGTAATATGATCCGATGGCTGAAAAACAATGACTAAAAACGTTACTAAAACTCTTTCAATTGTACTGTGGCAGATTTTGGAGACGATGCCGGTCTCAAATGAAGTTTCTGACTTGGTGCGGCAGCTTGGCAACTTCTACTCGGAAGAAGAGGAGGGTGGAGGTGAAGAGAATGAAGTGGAGAGCAGACCTTTCACAAGGCCTTTTGCAAACCAAGCAGGTATGACTTAAGCAGCAGCCAGGCTGAGGCAAATACTTCTTTTAAATTGTCTTAACTTCACATTATGTGCACTTTGCCTAATGACTCATTGTCTTTCTTTGTTTGATCGGAAGAGCTGGTCAGTCCAAAGAAACCCGCAATGGAAGGCAAGTATTTTAATTATCAAGTAAATCAAGCAAATAATCGACTGCTGCTCAAAGTCAAATGGTGTATGTGATGTGTAGTTTTACACATGTTGTGTGTTGCACTCGTTGCCCTTTTAGTCTGTGGTTGTTTGGTTGAAATATATTGTAAGGAGAATTAATACAACAGAGTTGTCTTCAGTATTTTAGCTGACATGGACACAAATATTTATGTGCCACCAACACTGTAAGTCTAGAAATGAATGCACAGTGTTTACATTCTTCTTCTAATTTGTTGTAGATTTAATCACAAGTTCTTCTGTGTCCCTTTACAGGCTATGGAGATCTGTGGGACGATATACAAAACCTCCAAGAAGAAACTAGCATGAGCTTTAATGGAGCAAAGGCGGTAGAATGCGAGGAGGATATCGGATATCTGAGAAAAGAAGAAATGGGTGAAGTGGACAATGTAGACGAAGAAGACGAGGCGGATGGAGAAGGCCAGCATGAACACATTTTTCGCTTAAAAAATGATCAACTGTACCTCCATCATTTTTTTCGATGATTCCTGTCTTTCTTTTCCACTCTCGTCACAGGGTGGGGCCTCGAGCCGAGGCTGCACGCGCCACAGGACACGACGTGGAGGTGTTGCACCAGGGGGTCCGGCAGCAGCGTAGAACCGAGCATGTCGTCGTTGACCAACGGCACCCGCAGCTCCCTCGATAGTGAGGTGGAGGAGGAAGAGCTGGCCTATTCTAAACAACACAGCACGTGCGGCCCCATCTACGTGGACTTTCATGGACACTTGCTCGGTAACAATGTGCATTTGAGATACGACCGCGGACATCATTGTATCCGTGTATCGAGTGTTGTATTTGTACTCATGGAAAGCATTAAGTGTTGTTTATATTTGTTGGTGACGCTATTTATTTTGTTCTTGTCTCACCGTTTCAGATGTACTGTTGTTAATCTGATTGACAGAACATAAACTGCATTTCCGTTTTAGATCACAACGATGCTGTCAAGCAGAGCTACCACTTGGCAGACTCCGACAATGAGGAATTCTGTGATTCAATGGATGATCCAACCATGGGCAAGGTTTGTTGAAGGGTTAGGTTCCACAATGTGGGAAATTGTTCTGGAAATGAGCTGAGAAAGTTGCCTGCAGCTGTGAGACAGCTTTGCTCACAGCTGCAATTGTAACACATAGACATGATTTCATGTTTCTCCAACAAGCTTCCGTCTACGTCACAAATCCAGTCAGGCGGCTCAACGTGTACCCTGGGGAAGGAACACGGTCTTTGGTTTGAGAGCTCCTCCGCCCTTAAAGCGGAAGACCGTTCACTTCGAGTCAATTCTTGCGACGAGGAGCCTCACAAAGACGTTCGAGGTAAAGACCCCATGAAGTAAACTGTAACTGTAGCCCGTTCTACAGCAGTACTTAAAGTTGCTTGCACACGATAGGTTAACCCGTCACTTTCTTCTTGACCTTTCAGAGTCTCCGTCACCAAAGACTGCTTGCAGCTGTCAACTGTGGTTGCGTACCTGCGACAGCGTGTCAGAGTGCAGGCGCCACAGCGCCACTTCTTGGGCGAACGTCAATGAGCAAATAGTTAAGGCACTTTTGAAATTGCAGGACGACATGAGCGATGCGCTGCATCGGCTGCACACTTTAGAGGGGCTCACTGTGGCACAGGTAAAGCTCCGAAGCTTTCCAAAAAGGTGTACTGTAGATTTTGCTGCTCTACAAATGACATTGTCATCAGAGTTAACCTTGATGACACAATGTGATTTTTTTTTTTAGTGCAATTAAATTTATCTTCTTCCTAATGACAATATAACCACTATAAGTGGGAACACTAGACACAGCATACTCACACAAAAACCCTCTTCTGCTCAGAATAAGAAATATACTTTTAAAAAATTGAAAATTGAGCCTAAATTTCAGAGAGGTTATAATTTGCAGTGGTGTCAAAGTGGACAAAGCAGCATACAACGGCAATCAAAATTGAGCATTTTTATCTTGCGTTTTTTTGGGGGGTGTTTGGTCTCATTCGATCGTCCAGTTGTTTTGTTATTTTAACCCGTATTTCTGCATTTCAGCATTTCAAGTCAAGCTCATCCTTATCGAGGTGTGCAGATACTCCACCGCTAGCACAAAAGGTACTCACACACAATTTCCATTGGAGTGTTTAATTTGAACGATTGACAGTTAATGGTCAGGTTAATAATCACTAGAACCAGATGATAGTATATTTTTCTGTTTCTTGACAGTTTTTCACACCTTCTTGGTGGCCGTTTGACCATTCTCCAATTACCATGGTGATGACAGCCCTTTGGCCTGCAATAGCCTTTGGTCTGGTCCAGCTTTATTCACGGCGCAAGCGACGGTAAGCGTGATGCTGATTTTCGTACAGTATGTCTTGGTCTTTTGTTTTTACTTCGCAAACAAATACAATGTAGTCTTGTTCCAGGAAAATCACTTGATGTAATTGTTGTAGTTCATCATCATGACCCCTGGGTGATATAGCTGCACTCTTGTTTCTCTGACAGATGAAACATCATGGAACGGCTTTAACTAGAATAGGCATGACGAAACGATCAAGATTTAAACATTTGGTGAGAGCTTGATGATTCGCCACTCAGTTTCATCACAGCAGTAAATGTTATTCAGATACATTTCCTATTGTACATCTTATTTTATTATCAGTTGCAGAATAAACAAGTCACCAAGTGTAGCTGCCCCATTATCTTTTGGTTCATGGTATTCACACAGGTATTGTAACATTTAGAATTTGAGGAAGGAGCAGGAGGAGCTGCGGTTGCCAGTGTGAGTTTGTCATGGCTGTCGCAGAAGGCCATTTTCAATAAAAGTGTGAACATTACAATAATAAAGATAAAATGTTGGGAAAATGTGTACCTTTGTTATTATTTTTTTTACTATTGTAAAACATCCATGTACTGCACAATTAGTCAAAGCTAAGATTAGAGTCTTCGGTGCAAGAACAGGTGGATTTGAATCTTTTCTCAGGCCTGGGGCCCTTGAGTATGGCGTTTAAATGTTCTCCTTTTATTTGCATATGCTCTCAGTCTGGCAGCTTTACAATCTAAAAACATATTTGGTTGCTTTCAGACTTGCAGCTGTAGATGCGAATGTGAGTGAATGGTTGTTAGTTTCTAGGTGTCAGTCAGTATTCAAATATTGTAGATATTTATTATACCTATTGACGCTCATTGATGTCATTTCTAGTGTATGGTACCAGTTATCATTTGTCCAGTTGACTGTAATGTAGTACACTGCACTGAAATCTGATTTTTGTTGTTGTTGTTTGTTTCAAACACGCAATACATAAAAACACATAAAAAGAATCTGAGATCAAGTGGGAGGAGGGGACATGCGGAAAAAAATAGGTATGTTGCGGATACAAAACATTGTTACATCATAATAGACGTCACATCCGGATTTCCACACAAGCTGTCGCGCCTGCAAAAGTTAAACGTGACAAGTACGTGCGAAGAGAAGTTATTTAGATGCGTTCACGGTCGCTGTTGGCTTAAAATGCTTTCTTTGTCAACGGCTGTTCAACCACAGGTAAGAACGCATCGGATGTTTGTCACGCTAATAATAGCAGAGTGTTTATTTGTCTCTAACCTTTAGAAGTTGAGCCTGTTAGCTAGCTAACCTTAACTATAGCTTTCAAACTCATCCTGCTACATTTGTTTACGTAGCAGATTTTAGGATCGTTCTACTTAATAAAAATAAACGTATCTACATGATCAGAATATTGCCCGTAAGATGCGGTAATTTACGTGACGTTCGTCATCGTTGCGCGATGGCGTGAGGGGGAGGCAGATGATGGGTTATTGAAGGCTAAACTACCCAAGCAGATTTGACTATGCAAAGCATTTTGAGCATCCATCGATATCAGTGGTATTAAGATGATCGTCCATGTACTAGTACGCCCTTAGTCCTCACTGTAGACAGTTGAGCGCACTGAAAGGAATGCGTTTTACTGATGATTTTTTTTGGCACTACTGTATGCCATACGGTGTATGTTTCTGTACACTTGTAGGACAATTTGGCATCCCACCATTTCGTGGGCAGTCTATATCCTTGCTTTAAACTCGTTTTGTTAGCTTAGAATAGAGCTTTACATGTGTAAGACTCAGCCTCGTTAGAATTTTCCGAAATAAAGTACCCTTAAAACCTTAACCCAGTAATGTAATGGACAGTTTCAATCACACTGGCCCAATAGGGTGAAATCATCATTTCCCCAAAATATGGAAGTGGCCATCTGATGTCCCCCGCCCCCCACATTTCCTCCAGTGGCAGTGGGATCACAATTGCGTTTGTGCAATATGAATTACCGTAAGAAGAAAATCCCTCCTTTTTCATCCATCTCGGAGGCGGGCATTTTGCCACTTGCTGTCGACCGAAAATGACATCACAGTAACTAAGGGCTCAAGTACCGACCACTCATGACTCACCTTTTTTCTCGGTTTAATCATGTGATGTTTGCAAGCTGAGCCTTTTGCCACTGCGATGGCCATTTTCAGTCAACAGCAAGTGGCAAAATGGCCGCCCCCTGAGATGGATGGAGTGGGTTTTGCTATCTTAATATTCCACAAATGCTAAATTAATCAGAATGCCATGTTTAGCGTGGGGGCATAAAACATATTATTGGAAAGATAATTTTTGACTTCCCCTTTTAATGGGCAAACGTTAATCTTTCTTGTTTTCTTGAAATGGCAGGTGACTGTTCCCCTGAGTCACCTCCTCAATGTTCTCCACGCTTTGAAGAGCTCAGTTGGAAGCAGCAGCACCTTGAGCAAATCAAGACTCCCCAATGAGCATGCCTGTCAGGCAGAACTACATTATCCTGAGGTAATAATGCCCAATGATACATTATTGGATACTACCTGCAATATTGATAAGGATGACATTGATAATGAAAGTTATGCATACAGCCCCTGTGGAACCTGCGGGACCTTGGCCTGTCTGACCTGGGAACGCAGCAGATGAACGAGTTGGCGATTCGGGTGTTGCCATGTTTGAATTCACAGGAAGCACCAGCCCCGATAGTGGGCAGTCGGACAATCTGGCGAACGTCTCACCTTTCCACGCACTCTTTTTTCCTAAACAAGCATGGTGAGTTTTGATAGTTTTTTGCTCTGCCTCAATCGACCGCTGTTCATATCGTTCCTCTTCATAAGAATATTGTGTAATTGTCTCTCAAATACGCATAATTCAACGTTGATGGTTAGAAAAGAGGCAAAATACGTTATAAAATATCGGATTTGCATGAAGTCATCCAATACTGGGCCTGTTGTACCCAAATGCACGTAGACATTTTAATCTTCCCCCGCCAATTTCCATAAGGTGACCGTAAAATGCCTGTTGCTAATTACCACCTGCCCTTGTTGCTAGGGTTTTCTTCTCAGCGAAGGTCAGCTCCACTTTATTCCAGGCAAAGGCCGTCTCCTCTTCAGTCAGTCTGCAAAGAGCTGCAACACTGTTCAGGTGACACACACGAGGTCACCTACTTAGCGACATTCACTGCCAGTCCAGCTCAAATCATGGACCTTTGACATCTCAATGGCAGTGAATGAGTTAACTCAAACCCAGAAAATGATGTAAAAAAATGTTGCCTTTATATTTTCAAAGTGTGGATCCAGCACAGAGGCTTTAAAACATTGAGCAAAACCAAAAGACTGCAGTCAGCTATTGAACGCCCTGTGGAGCCTGAGGGATTCCCTCCATCTTTAATGAAGGTAAAATGCTACTTGGAGCTGTCTTTCTATGAACGATACAGACTTTTAAGTTTCTGCGCTAAAATTGTCTCACTGATATCACAATTGACAACGATGCAATGATTTTTGGGTACGTTTGAAGCGTTTCACACAAAAAGCTGGAAATTGTACTTGGAATTTATTCTGTAACGCTGCAGTTCTTTCTCTGCATTCATTCATCTTAAGTGAAATCAACTTATATGTAAGGGCCACTAAATGTGAATTGCTATCATCACTTATAAATATCTCATTGGAATAGGGCTTCCTGACACGAGACAAGGGGATCGATATAGAAAGTCTTGAAAGTGTAACGAAAAGTGGGAACGTACCTGATGGACAGCAGGATGCCTTTAAGAGGGGCTTTGCTGAGGGATTCCTGAAGGCCCAAACACTGACGCAACGCACACAAGGTAAGTAAAAACGGATGAATTACATTTCCCTTAGTGGACAAGAATAGTTACTTTCATGAATAATGTCACAAGCTGCTTTACTTGTTCGGTTTCTGCCACAAATACATATTCATACATACATTACACGCTCACTTTATCACAGTCCTAATGAAGTCTCTTTCACACTTCCCCTTAAAGTTTGCTCCCATTATTGGCGTTGTTCTGTATAAAATAAATTGACACAGAATGGGACTCACTTTTCCCGCCCCCGTTGTGGTGAACTTTGTGTGTTTGTTTGAATCGTGTAGTATTCGTCACATTTGTGCGGAAAGTTGATGTCTCCATGCATCCAACTGTTTAGACTCCCTGAGACGGAATCGGCTCATCTTGTTGGTGTTGCTTCTTGTCGGGCTCTACGGCATCTCAAAGATCCCCTTCATATCAGGTAAAAAGTCCCTCTCCCTTTCACTCTCATCTTTTTTTTACTATGAAAATAATAACAGTAATAATGTTCCACTATGACTGTAATTATTGTGCAGCATGTTAACACTAAAAGTAATCCTCTATGTGAACTGAAAGACAATGTCTACTTGTCGTGCGGAGTGATTTCGAACTTCCCGTTTTTCACAGTGCGGTTCCGAACCACAACAGGCCTGGACTCCTCAGTGGATCCTGTCCAGATGAAAAATGTGACATTTGAGCATGTCAAAGGCATCGAAGAAGCAAAAAATGAGCTGCAGGAAGTGGTTGAGTTTCTGAAGAACCCTCAGAAGTTCACCAGCCTGGGGGGTAAACTGCCAAAAGGTCAGATCAATGAAATCAACAGTCCAACAAAATTGTGTCGGGAATCATTGAATCAGGTGCAAAGGGATCATTAATGTATTTCCCTTGTTTTTTTTCTTTCTCCCTTTTTCCACATCACTCTTTAGGTGTCCTTCTGGTTGGCCCACCGGGGACCGGAAAGACTTTACTCGCCAGAGCGGTGGCGGGAGAAGCAGATGTCCCGTTTTACTATGCCTCCGGGTCGGAGTTTGATGAGATGTTTGTTGGCGTCGGAGCCAGCCGCATCAGGAATCTTTTCAGTATGTCTTTTTATCAGGATTTGTCAAATACCTTCCGCTTTGAATTGCTTGAAAAAAAAGATCCAATCATTCGCACTGAATGACCGACTGTTCTTGTTGGTCTTGTGCAGGGGAGGCGAAAGGTAACGCTCCCTGCGTTATCTTTATTGATGAACTGGACAGTGTGGGCGGAAAGCGGATTGAATCTCCCATGCATCCTTACTCCAGACAGACCATCAATCAACTGCTTGCTGAGATGGATGGGTAATTGCTTGAATGATCATGTATAGATCTTCACGGAAATGAAATATTTACTTTTAAAAGTCAACTACGAAGATCCTCACTCACTTGCCTTCCTGACTAAAAACTGGAACGGTACAGCTGTCCTCTCCTACCCAAACGTTCCATATTTTGTTTACAAAGAAAATAAATTGCGTTCGGTATGGGTGGGGAAAAATGCTGTTTTTATTTACCCAAATATTAAAACAATTTTTTTACCGCCACAATGCTTCATTAACTTGTCATTTTCATTCAATCCTTCTTATGTTGAAGATTCAAACCAAATGAAGGAGTCATCATAATTGGAGCCACCAACTTCCCGGAGGCTTTAGATAAGTATGTTCACATTCGGCACATGTACAGTATACAAAACAAATGTGTCAACTGTCCTGCGGAAAGGAACCATCTGTAAGCTGTTGATGTTCTCCTTTAGTGCCCTCATCCGCCCGGGCCGATTTGACATGCAGGTGACCGTCCCCAAACCAGACGTGAAAGGACGAACCGAGATTCTCAACTGGTACCTCAGGAAGATTAAAGTGGATCCAGGTGCGGCATGAACATCAGCAAATCGGCGTACTGCTGCATGTGGGTGCTATTATTGGAAGGCTTGGGTAGATTAATCAGTATGGTTCTCTTGCAGCGATTGAGGCAAAGATTATTGCGCGGGGCACCGTGGGATTCTCTGGCGCTGACTTGGAAAATCTGGTCAACCAGGCTGCTCTGAAAGCAGCAGTCGATGGTAAAGACATGGTCACCATGAAGGAGCTGGAGTTTGCCAAGGACAAAATTCTCATGGGTGAGTCCACTTATTGAGCTCTACAACAATGTCAGACAGTGAACTGTATCAATATGGAGGTGGATTTTTGCAGCTCTTACGACTACTTCCAATTCATTAATTACCACCAATCGGGCCACACCCCACAAAAAAATAATGAAACCTTCCTTTAATTAAGGTCCCGAGAGAAGGAGTGCCGAAATCGACAAGAAGAACAAGATCATCACAGCATACCATGAATCCGGCCATGCTATTGTGGCTTATTACACCAAAGACGCCATGCCTATTAACAAAGCCACTATCATGCCAAGGGGTCCCAGTCTGGGACATGTAAGTCAATCAAACACTTGTGCTGTATGCTTCAAAACACATGCTCTACAAAAAAAAAAACAACCCGTGTTGTATTTACCTCACCTTGATTTTGTAGGTGTCATTGCTGCCAGAGAATGATCGCTGGAGTGAGACACGCTCTCAGTTGCTGGCTCAGATGGATGTCAGCATGGGAGGGCGAGTCGCTGAGGAGATCATATTTGGGCAGGAGTACATCACAACAGGTTAGAAGTTGAAAGATTTAAATGAATGCGAGAGTCACACAGATGATTGAAGTCGGGATCAAGAACTTTCTTTCACTTTCTGTGTCTTTTCTTCCCTAGGAGCATCAAGTGACTTTGATAGTGCCACCAAGATTGCAAAGATGATGGTGACAAGATTTGGAATGTGTGAAAAGGTGAGCTGATTCGAAAGAAACGCCCAAACGTTCGGGCTGTTTTATTCATTTAAGATAAGATAAGATAAGATATCCTTTATTCGTCCCACACTGGGGAAATTTACAGCCTCCAGCAGCAAGAATGTATGTAGAAAGAAGAAAGGAGAAAGAGAAAAAAAAACAACAAACATCTTTCAATTAAATACAATATGAACACAAATGGATACATCGCAGTACTATTTACGATTTTCCTTCATATCATTTAATTATTATTATTATTATGATTGTTATTTATTTATTATTATTATTTTTTTGTGATGTGTGTTCACGTGTTTTCATTTCTCCTCATCTGCCATCACAGTTAGGTGTGATGACCTACAAGAACATGACAGAACAAAGTCCAGAGACTCAAGCAGCTGTAGAGCATGAAGTCAGAATTTTGTTGCGGGTATGTACGACTGTTTAAGACCGGTGATGAAAACAGGACCATTTTATCCTTCTACCTTTTCTAAATTGACATGGTCTTCTTTCGACCAGGAGTCTTACGAGCGAGCCAAAGCCCTCTTGAGGTCTCATGCCAAAGAGCACAAGAACCTTGCCGATGCGCTGCTGTTGTATGAGACGCTGGATGCCAAAGAGATTCAGTTGGTCTTGGAGGGGAAGAACCTGGAGGCCAGATAAAGGCAGCCGGGAGACGCAACGAAGGGGTGCTGGTTTGGGATTTTCTAAGGACTCAGAGCTGGCAGAAAAGAGCCGCGAATCTGTCTTAGAAAATGTTAGTGCTTACATGCTCATTTAGTAAATTGCCTAAGTGTGGTAAAGTTCAAACTTGTGCATAAACATAGTGAATTATCTGCTAGATGTGCTGAAACCTCCTCGATATACACTGAGTCATCATGCTGGCCGAATAGTAAATACACGTTTTGAATATTACTCGGGACATGATTGTAAATACTCATCACAACCATAAAAAGCTGCAGGCTGTGATGATCTTGTAAATTACAGAGAATTAAGAATTATTTACTGGTAAGTTCAGCTGTGCGGTGCATTTAATGATTGCATTAGGAGACAATCCTCAAATTCTTGACTCGTACTGGATGTCGGTTATCTACATGTCTTTGTTTGTCATCCATTGCTCAAAGGCTGGTTGGCCAAACTACTGTCTACCTAATTTTTCAATCACGTGGCCCTTGAGGAATGTATTGTAGGTTGAGATTTGTCTATTATGGAATCAAATTTTGGCCCGTGACTACAAATGAAACATACCTGTACATGTTGTGTGTACAAATGTGACATAAACTGTGGCAAGAAACTGCAACTGCGTAGGGCGCTACACCAGTTTGTAATATAGTTGCTGGTACTCGGAAAAATTTTTTTGGCTGTTTGCACATTGAGAATTATTGTAACCAATAACTCATACTGCATAGCTAAAGGAAAGTACTTTTTTAAAAAATAGCAACTTATGTTATTACCACAAGCTTTTGCTGCCCAGTTTTAGCTTTTTACAATATTGATTCATCTGGGGCAAAAACCTAGTAAATATGTCAATTTTAGTTTTATGGGTCTTATTTCCTATCCCCCACCCCCAATGTGTAGGGTACATTTGTATTTTTGGCCTTTGCCCATACATAGATGTATATAAGAGTGGGATCTAATAGCAGGATGGTAAATGGATCTCTATATAAGTATGCGTTTGTGCGTTGAAAAGAAAATAATATATATATATACTGTACATACAGTATATATATAATATATTTAAAAACCTGTTTGTGATCGCATTACACATCCATGTGATTGGCAAATCTTGTGTAATAAAAATGATCTGGATACAATAAAGCAAAACCCCAGCATGAAGAAATCTATTTTTGCTCAAACACACACACACATGCCACTAAAAATATATCTCTCGCATACACTATTTCCTGCAGTTCCAGCACATGTAATTTTACTTTTGGAATTTATTACATTTTAGGGTATAGTAACTTTTATTTTGGGAATAGAGTGGAAGTAGCTAGTGTTCAGTTTTGACATGCCAATATTTTAGGAACGTGACGACTGTTTCATGTGATCGTTATCCGTGACGTCAGACGTAAACGTTGGGCGGAAGCTGTGCACGCCGTCAACAGCTGCGCACGGGGAAAACAAACTAAGCACACTGTACATTGTTTTTCAAAAGCGTAGCAAAGTACCAAGGTTACTAACGTTACATCAAAATATGGATGACGACGTACTGACAACTCTGAAACTGTTGATAATCGGCGAAAGTGGAGTGGGGAAGTCCAGGTTAGTTTTGCACTGAGCTAGCTTGCTAGCTTAGCACTGTTAGTCTGTTGTCATTAGTTTATTAGCACTGTTTTGCCCGGCGGTCGTTTCGACCGCCACGTAACGCTATTATGTTTTTCAAGGTCGTTCAACTTTGTCAGCAGTATTGCCAGTCGTGTAATATTTTTAAAACACGTGTTATACTTACTTTTGGCTGCTTGTTTATTTTGCCTGATGCCCCTCGTTGTTTGCAGCCACCGAGGTGCAATGCCCACTGTTACATAAAAGGTTTAAAGGGTTTTGTCTATCGTACATTACCTGCCTGTCTTTTGCTCATAGCCTTCTCCTGAGATTCACAGAAGACACATTTGATCCGGACCAGTCAGCGACAATTGGTACAGTATACGCCACACACGAACTCGCAAGTTTTCCATGTTTCTCACCGACCATTTTCGGAATGGTCTTAAAAAAACAATTTTTTGCACACCGAATCAGGAGTGGATTTCAAAGTGAAGACACTGGCCATCGACGGAAATAAAGCAAAACTCGCCATATGGGTAAGTCGGATCTATTTTGTTGACATCATTTTATTGAAAAACATGATGCAGTGCAATATTTGTCCACTGGGTCGCGACATTGCACAGAACAACACCCAAATTAATAGAGTAAGACTTGCGTCACTCTCTTAGAGAAGTGAGCTACAATATTCTTCACGGGGCTTTCTTTCAACGTCACTGTGTGTACCTAAGTACATAATGTTGGAGGGAGTTACAGTTTTTCATCAGGTCTTCTGGGGTCCCACATAGGACTGCAGACTTCCTCGCCAGAAAATAATAAAAAAATAACCTTTTAAATAAGCACACAATATACATTATCATTGGGAGCGTTGAAATATACCGTTTGTTTGGGAAAATCCCCAAATTCCCCTGAAATTACCAATTGCCCTTGATCAGTACCGTCGTTAAACGTTATTTTAAGACCTGTTTGGGAGATTCTACAATATTAAAACAGTGGACCCTCAAAAACCCGTGGATTCACCTATTCATGGATATTTTTTTCTTCAATATTTTTGCCAATATGTCTGCCATTTTTTAGAAAACTTTTCCTCTTCAAATAGGACACAGCTGGACAAGAAAGGTTTCGTACGCTAACACCCAGCTACTATCGTGGTGCCCAGGGAGTCATACTCGGTAAGCACTTTTTTTTCAATCACACTCCAGAAATCTGTGTGCCACAATTTCTTTTTTTTTTCTTCCTATCATTTTATTGCTGTCGAGTTCTTTTTGCATCACATAAAAACTGTCATTTGATTATATATGACTTGTAGAGAAAGCACAGTAAATAGGCAGATTTAATGTCATGAATTGCACAACGCTGTCTGTTTCTAGTCATTATTTCTTTTGGGTTGACAGTATATGATGTTACAAAGCGCGACACCTTCACAAAGCTGGAAAACTGGCTGAATGAACTGGAAACCTACACAACTCGCAACGATATCGTAAAAATGCTTGTAGGCAACAAGATTGATCGGGTGAGTGCAAAGAGAATTTGCTTCTACAGTTGACTCTTCTTCTTACGAATATGAAAGCACATTTATATTCCTGTAGGACATTTCACCATAACGAGTTCCGTCATCGTGAAATCTATTTTTTTTTAAATGGTTTTAAATTGACTCAATTAAATTTTGTCAAGTGGTTGCCCAAAAATAAAATGATAAGAATATTATTTTGGGCAACCACTTGATGAAATAAAATTGAGTCAATTCAATGACTTTTTTTTTTCACTGTTTACATGTTAAAAAATGTTTTTGGTTTCTAGGAGGACCATGAAGTGGATAGAAATGAAGGCCTCAAGTTTGCGAGAAAGCACTCAATGCTTTTTATTGGTAAGTGTCCATTTTGGATCGGGCTGGCGCAAGTAATCGAAATGTAATTGTCATGAATGTGTGTGCGCGCGCGTGTGTGCATGTGTTTGTGTATTAATCGTGATTTCAGTCCAAATAAATGTGAATACAATTTTCCCCATAATCACCCAGCCCTCGTTACACAGTTGGAAAAGGCCCGCGCATCACTCAACAAGTCATGCTTTTGATTTGTGCTTCTGGCCTGATTTTTGCGGCTTTGCTCTTTTGCTTGGATGCGGCCTACCCAGATCATTTGCATTGTGATTCTCATCAAGACAGGCTTTAAATGTTGTTACTTTAAATGCGTGTCTGCACGCTTTCCCGAATTTCTAATTCTTGCCCTCTCTCTGGGAAATTAGGTTAACTTTGCTTTGGAGTTTCCATTTTAGTGCAGCAACATTAATGAGTTGCTTTGGGGCGAGCCAGGCAAGAATATGTTGTCCATTTGATCCACTGTGAGCCCACTGCATGTCTGTCTAAATTGAGTAATCATATCTTTTTTTTTTGAATCATTACTTGTGTTCCTTAAATGTCATTATCATTGAAAACCTACATAATCAAGGAATCAGTTTATTTTTTTAATGCGACAAACGGCTTTTGTAGATTTTCTTGATTTTGTTTCATGGTAACCTTCTTCCTTTTTATTCAGAGGCAAGTGCAAAGACCAAAGACGGCGTACAGTGTGCCTTCGAGGAGCTTGTAGAGAAGATCCTCCAAACTCCGGGGCTTTGGGAAAGCGAAAGCCAGGGCCAGACGTTGCGCCTGGGGAATCAAGAGCAAGGCGGCGGCAGGGCATGTGGAGGATATTGCTCCGTACCGTGAGTGGACAAAACAAACGTACAAACAGACAAAAAAAAGAAAGCTTGATTGAAACGACAACAGTCCAGAAACGGGAAGTAGATGGAAAAAAACGTGAGTTGGTAAGCGAGACCAGAGGTGGACTCTTTGCACATGACACTTCTTTCTGTTGAATTGAATGGAAATAAGGCTTTAGGCCCCGTTTAGAGTTTGAATTTAATGTATGCCAGGGTGGAATGCGCGCGATGTCACTCTACAACAGCGAATGTGAGAATGCAGCCGATGCTTTGAACCAATGTTGAGGTGACATGGCCGATCCTGACCATCCTCCGCACGTAGCGCCATTTCATACGGGGGAATGGAGAACCTGCGTTCACCCGCTGGCCTTTTCGTCTTTTACCACAACACTGTGCGTACAGTCCTTACTTGCGTTTGACTGTAAACTCAGTGGATGGTCATTTAAAGGCCTTATCCATTAAATGTATTCATCCATCCCTTCTTTGTCTCACGCAAAATCCCCTGATCAGTTGATCATCATCTTGCTCCTCAACAAGTTTGTCAAACCCTTAACTATTTTTGCTATATGTACCTCACGATGCAAGAAATGTATTCAAACCAGTTTCATTTAACTGCTTTATCACAAACGCTTAGCTTGCCGTTTTCTTATGTTAGGCCAGTCGCCGTTTCTCATGATTTCATTTTTTATTTTACTGTTTGTGTGCAATGCGGTCCATATTTAGTCTTCAAGGTGATTGTTTCAGAAATCATTCCCGGTCGCTTTTTCTGCTCCGCAGCATCCAGTTTTTGTCGCTATTTGTCAACTTGTTTTCACACTCTCCAGCAAATTTATCTTTGTCCCTTTCTGCGAATGTTTCCAATCAAATTTCGCAATGCGGAATGTCCCAATGAATCCTGCCTTCACAATGGATGACGTTCTGTGTGTTTTTTCGGTCTTGTTAAAATTGTCCTGTTTCAAAAAGAAATAAATGACATTCGGGGTGCAGCCGTTCGACACTCTTATTTAGTTGTCATGTAGCTGTCATGTACTTTCCATTTGATTTCAAGGCCCACCTAATGAAAAACTTTCCACCGGCAACTCGATTGATGAAAACACGCGAGTCCGCAAATATTGTCAGTCCAAAATGTAAAAATAAAAACGTGAATAAAAGTAGGTCGTGAGTGGAAAGATCATGCTAATGATCTTTAGTCCAATAACCGTGCAGCGGTTGATGTGTGATTACAAGCTTATGTTTGGTGTCAGGATGTGCTCACATGGAACGGGATGCTCCCGCTCTCCACTCAAGGCACACACAGTGTACCAGGCGTTTATTTTTTATTTTTTTTCCTCCTGGATCGCCATCAGCCGTTGCGGCATGCGGTGTCTCTCGTTACCAGTCATTGCGTTGCGGGCGGAGGAGGATTCTCTCATCTTGGCAAATGTCGCAACTTGGGGAGGTGTTGTCTGCATATCTGTTTTCACCAGAAGTATACAGTGTGCCCGCCACTCATTTGCGGTTCAGCATTTGCAAATTTGCCTATTTTTGAATTTTGAGGGGAAAAATGGGTCTTTTTTTCCCAGTTAAAACATCTACTTGCTGTTTTTGTGCACAGGAAAAGCCACGTCTGATATGAACATATTGCTTAGGCGATGTCTTGTTGTCTTATCTATTTACCTCTTCCAAAGAATCCTTCATTTTTGGATTCTTTCTTTTTGGGTCGGCTGGACTAGAAGAATGGCATCCTCATTCATATCAATGGAAAAGGATGACTCGTCTGTATATTGCATTCAAACCTGGAATATGTCCCACCAAAAATGTGGAAAACAAGAGCTTGTTGTTGGTTTGTTTTTCCTCTGACATTATGGAAGCGAAGTGATTAATGTGTTGTGTAATGCCGAAGCCAGAACACTCGAGGGGAACTTCATCCTAAAAGACAATCACTGTTTGCGCATTCATGAAGGTGTGGGTCAGCCAAGAGGTGCGTTCTACTTAAACATTGATTGATTACAATTGAGGGGCTCATTCTTGAGAGACAAATGATGAACGCCTTGTGTCAAGTGTGAAGAAAACGATGGTTGAGAGACTTGCGTTGTGTTTACATGCTACAAATGTCATGGCCAAAGCAATGACTCAATCAGACAATCTCTTGAGTGGGTTCTTTCCATATTGTTGCCACGATTTGAATGCGGCCATCGCAAAATCAAGAACTTCAAATGACACAGACAAATACATCATGGCAAGGGCGCATTTGGCACGTTTTAGTGTGTTACGGCCTTCATGTTCGATATTGAACCCAGTGCAGTTATTTTTGTCCCCCGTCGAATAGGAGACGGGGCGACGTTGGAGGAGAAAAAAAAAAGTTTCGCTGCAGAACAAACAATTGCCAGCCAACGGCAACTGATAGCATGATGAAATCTGCAGTGGATCATGAGATCAACTCACCTTCCAAGTCTTTGTCCATTTAGTACCCCCCGCCCGCCAGCCCCCACCCACCACCATAGCAGTGCCGTGACCAAGGGGCTGTTCCTGAATGATTCAAGGGGTTAAATCAGGGGTGTCCAAACCTTTTGCCAAGGGGGCCAGATTTTATGTGGTAAAATGTCGGGGGGCCGACCTTGGCTGACATTCTTTACATTGAACAACAATATTGTTCAACAAATTTTAGTAAGCCAGTCTGTTTCACATTTCCATTTTTATTTTAATTTCAACAATCTTAAGAATTTCTTTTGGTTCATTTGAAACAGGAATTTGAAATATGACATATCAGTCAATATAAACACGGAGTGATGTCTTGTTAACTCGTGAGTGATGCCCTCTAGTGTCTAAATGCTATTACTCATTTAGCCACTAGAGGGAAGCAGTACTCTATGAAACATCACTCACCAGTCGACGAGACCTCAGTCGCAACACGTGTTCCATTGCGCCCAACCTGCGGGCCAGACGGCACTGACTTTATGACAGGGGCCGAGGGCCGGATGAAATTCGACCGCGGGCCGTATTCGGCCCGCGGGCCGGACTTTGGACATGCCTGGGTTAAATGCACACTGTTGTCATATTCGCAAACGAAATACCATGACATCCACCATGGACGGTCATGGTTCTTCTCGATCACAACTGATGAAGAGACTTCACGTTAACTTTATTGAAAAGCTGCTGTCAAGTTAAGCGCATTGGATGATGATCCAGTCTCCAAGAAGTTAACTTACACAATAGAAATACATGAGCAACATTGTAATTAAAAAAAAAAAGGGCACAAATGCATCGTAGAAGAATACAGTATATACACACACACACACACACACACACACACACAGTTTGGTCATTGCAAAGGAGAAATCTCAGCGTTGAGGCATGCCGTGTTCTCGCGCACATTGATGTGGAATTCCTACGCGCTGTTAGCCACGCCCACTTTGATAGTCTGCACTTCGGAAATGTGGGACGACTTCTGGATGATGCGGCTGGTGAGAGCGCAGCGCTCGGAAGCGCAGCTCTGCCTCAGGGCCGAGACGGGCACCGCGATGGGCGTCCTGCGAGGGACGTTGGTCCTCGCGATGCACAGCGGCTCCCTGTGGCAGCCGAGCGCCGTCGCGTCGTTCCGACAGCTCTGCCCGTGGGCCAGGCTGGTGAGGGCCACGGCGGCGTTGAGCTCTCGCCAGCCTTGGTTGCTTTGACTCTGTTGACCTCTTTCCGGAGGCTGACCTCTGTATCCACATCCCAAGAAGAAATGGGAAATAAAAATCAAATCGAGTTCGTTCGCCGCAACAAAACGAGACCTCCTTTGACTGACAATTCTCAAGAGTGATGCGAGTAGGAAAGGGCCGTGAATAATTACCTGTTGGATTTAGATGATGTATAATCCAAAGCTTCTGCAAGATAGGAGAAAACAGTTTCCCCAAATAAATATTCGTAATTGGAAACAGAAATTCTGGACATTCACTGTTTTGATTGATTTATATGAGGCGGGCGCTGTTTGAAATACATGACATGATGTTTTAAAACCTTGGTGAGCCAACTCCTACTTCCTTACGATGACATAAAATGATGTTTGTATTCGATTGCAGTGAGTAGTAGTTGTCATTTCGAGTATAGACCCAAAAACATTCATACCTACGGACAATTTCGAGTCTGAAATGGTCCTAACGTGCATGTTTTGGGAATGCGGGAGGATGTCGGCGGGCCCCGAGCAAACTCTGGCAAGCTGCAGACTCAACACAAGAAGGACTCACGACCTCAACTGTGAGGCAGATGTGCTAAGCACTCGCTCCCCGTGCAGCCCCCCCACCCCCCATGTCTAAATCAAGTGAAAAGAAGCTGATCACATCTAGACCGAAAGATCGAAGTGCTCACAGCCCAAACTATTCCATCTAGGATCTCTTCGCTGGCCGGGAACCAAAAGTAACAATTGACTAAATCATTTTCGCATTGCTTTTTTTTTTTTCCCTTGCTACTGAACGTCTTCAAGCATTCTTTTTTTTCTCTCTTTAGCCCACAACATCCTTTTCCAAGAAACAATTTCTAAACCTCTTATTTTATAAAGCGAGAAAACATAGTTTTTACCTCTTGCCAGTTTTAAATTTACTGCAAAGGGAGCTTTGCAGCAAGTGGAATGAAAGGCCTTGCTGCTTTTTTTTTTTTTGTGTCCAGTCGTGCTGCAGACTGACTTGACAACTTCTGATTTTGGCCAGGCTATTTCTTGACGGAGTAATTGAAATGAAAACAGAAATAGCGATTTGTCCTTTTATTCTTTGTCGTTTGTGCAAATCAAACAGATGAGACGCTTGTATTTATAATTCCACATCTTTCTGTAAACGGCAGCTTCTTGAGTTACGTGATCGGAAACACTTTTGAACGGCAGACGGCATCGTTGTCACGACCCGTGGTCACACGATGGGACAGACGACGACCCGAAGCTGCAAAGCTTGTCCTCTGATCCCCAGATCTTTCAGCAGCTTTGTTGCTGACGTCCCCGCAAATCCCCCAAACCCCGCCTCGACTGGGTACACCGTAGTCTTCCATCCATGCTGTTCTGCATCTGCCGGGTGAGACTGTTGGGGGTAAGGTCGAACTTTGGATACAGATGGGCCACCAAAGTCTCCTCCCGTCAATCTCTTCCCACCGCATCCATTGGCCCACTTTTGCATGCGCGACTGCTTGAGTGCCCATTGTGGACCTCTTCGACCGCCAGCCGCGAGCGTTGTGAAGAAATCGCTTTCAGCCAAGATGGTCTCCTCTCCCCCAGTTCCAAGCCTCCTCTCCCCAGCTGGATACAACCGATGATCTCCTGACGGTTGAGAGCAACCGCCGCTTGATGAGTTGCAGGCACGGAGGACCACATCCTTCCACCCAACACGGCGGGGATGGTTCGGGCCACCGCGGGGTGTCGGCCCTGCGCCAGGGTTATTTCCAGCCTCACCTTGGAGTATTGAAACTCCTTTTTAAGACTGGACACTGGAAGTTCCAAAACTTCCTTTTCCATACAGTGCTGTGTTGGTGATAGACCTTGCCTGGCCGTGCCATTTGTGGGCCAACTTCCTTTTCCATACTGTGCTGTGTTGGTGATAGACCTTGCCTGGCCGTGCCATTTGTGGGCCAACTTCCTTTTCCATACAGTGCTGTGTTGGTGATAGACCTTGCCTGGCCGTGCCATTTGTGGGCCAATTTCCTTTTCCATACAGTGCTGTGTTGGTGATAGACCTTGCCTGGCCGTGCCATTTGTGGGCCAACTTCCTTTTCCATACAGTGCTGTGTTGGTGATAGACCTTGCCTGGCCGTGCCATTTGTGGGCCAACTTGTTGACTTTGGAAAGTGGGACGTTTTGGATGACCAAGAACAGAATGACACGTGGAAAGAAGCAAAACTGGAAGCACCAGAATTGTCACCGGTCAGCCAGTAGGGAGTTATCGATCATCTTCATAGGCTGCTGATGGCGTCTTCCCAAGTTTGGGCCATCTCTGCTACCAGATGTCCCGAAGGGAAGCTTCATACCAACCCCCAAGACTCTTAACGGATGAACATCAAGCCGCTGGCAGAGAAACCGCCGTTGGCTTCATGTCTATCCAGACCCACTTGATGTTGTCCTGCAGTTTCCCCAGGAGTAGCCTGGTGCCGGCCTTCGCGGCGGTCAGAGTATGAAGGTCATCCGTAAATGCCCTGACGGGAGGGAGCCTGAGTCCAACTGTCAGACATTTTTACTGCAATGCTATTTGAATCTACAACCGCAACTAAGGATGGACTTAGCATTAATGTCGCCATATGTCTTTGCGAACGAGAAACTCCCAACACAGCATGCAGGCATGTTTTCATTTGAAACAAAAAGGGGGCACTGTTCTGCCGTGCGTTCGTTGTCCAAGCAGGTTTTTCATAGCTGCGTGTGTTATAAAACACAATCCCGGTGACATTGATGGCCCTCTGGGCTTTTCAGCGGGGAGGTATCGACCACGGGAGAAAGCACCACGTCTCTCGTACTGGAATATAAACACACTTTAGGTGTTTTATGGAAATGTGACGTTTCCATCCTGCGAAATCTCGACAGATATGTTTGAAGCGACCTTGCGAGTAGAGTCGTGACATCACTTTTAAAGTCCATCGGGTGTTTTTGTGGCCGTTTTCGCCTTCTCGGGCTCCGTAACGCCTGTGTTTTAATGGTGTTCGGACCTGTCATGAATCTGGCAGGCTGACTTTCCACTTGAGTTCCACGGAGGAGTCGCGCAAGGTTGCAAAAAGTCATAACACAGCCAGCAGGGATACATTAAAAGTCTTCGCAAACATTTCAACAGGGCTGTCGCGGTGTGTAATGAGTTCAAGAAAGCACAGAATAGTCCAAAGGAAATATGATTTGAGGCGTGCTAACTGACATGTTTAGGGGGAGCACTTTTGCGCATTATCCCCCCCCCCCCCCCACCCCCCCCCCCCAGTGCAAAGTTGATATGACCCCATGTGACCGGGAGCTTACTAGCTTGGCTTTGCATTGCATTGGGAAATAACTAGCCCTGTCATCTTTTTGTTTTTCTTTGCTGAAAACATGAGCGTTAAAATGTGTAATGTGTTCCTTGTGTTATCAAGAAAAGTGGTGCCCAGCCCCCCCCCTTTTTTTTTTTGCTGCTCTAAGACAACCAGCCTCTTGTTTACTGTAACAAAAACTCAAACATGATTCCGAGAGCAACTTTTGTTATTCCCGAAGGTATTAATCATCAGAACGGATAAAAGGGTGTCATAACATTTCTGAGTCTTTTCTGGGGGCGGGGGTGTTGCCAGTGCAGCATATGCGTTTGCATTTTACCGAATAGCCGTGTATACCTTTTATTATATTCACTTTGTGTCAGTCTGAGGTTGAACTCCAGGTTCCCGAAGACGAAGTGTTTTCACAGATCGTAACCTAAAAAGCCCTCGTGCGACTGGAAAGATTTATTTGTTTTCAGGGCCATAAAAACGGAACTCAACGCAGTATTGTAAGCAATCAATTGTGGTTTCCCCGAGTCTAGAATCGTAACTTTATTTTTCACGAGAGCGAGTAGGAAAGCGGCACGCAGAGAAACGGGCGGCCAACGTGTACGTGACTCAAGCAGAAAACTCCAAATTGGACGGAGCCAGACGGACATGAATGCTCTCGAGCTGTATTCTTTCAAAGCCGAGTTGTCCCTCTGAGAGACGTCGGTGTGCCCCGCTCAAAAACGGCTCTGTTCCTTGAGATTTTGCCCGACTTTTTCACTTCTCACTTTGGGAAAAAAATACAATCTCAGACATTGTGTAATTGTCCTTAAGGCCCAAACTGGACATTTCCACCATGGCAAGAAGCTGAAGCGGAACAAATGGCACATACTCCTGTATGGAAATGAGATTTACTGTGTGCAAGCAGACGAAGCCAGCATCGACTCCTTCCAAATTTAAAAGAAGGGATTTGTGTGGCGGCGGCGGCAGGGATTTGATTAGCAATGTTCATTAAAAAGGAAAAAAAAAAAGTCTCTCTGTGTAGCTGCTTTGTCGTAAAGGGATGTCGGAATTGTTCAAAATGTATTGATTTAATGTTGCATTGCTACTAAACACCAGTAACCTATTCAGTAATAACCAGTAATAAGTAATAAAAAACAGTAATCTAGTTCTATTTTGGATTTACTACACTTTGTACTGATTTTTTATTCCACGTCACTCCTGAAAAAAAAAAATCTTTAACTATGCAGGCACTCAGTCAAGTAACGTTTTTAAAAATAAATAAATAAAGGGGGCAGGGGTTTTTTTCTCTGTAATTAACAAATAAAAAAGGGATACTCTGGGAGGGAGGGGGGGGACTATGATTGAAAGCAAAAACTTTCCGTGGACCAAAACGCAACAGCCTGTATAGCTGATGTGTTCTTTTGTGTTGGAACCCGGCATATTTTCATCCCTCAGGTTATGACATGCTCATTGATTAGTGAATAAATAAATTCATCATCACACAATGCTGCTCATACTGGATTTGATCTGCCAGATTTGCAATTTGACTGAATGTACATTTATGCTGATTTTTATCTGGGTAATATTGGGCCTTCCCCCCCAGCAATTTCATTCTTGTATAATCTTAGTCTTGTATTATTATGATGATGATGATTATTATTATTTGTGGCAACAATCGCTCATCTGTCAGGGCGTTGATAATGTAAAATGGTTGGAGAGTTGCCAATCTGTTTCCTGACTACTGTTGAGGAGCCCTTGAGCAAACGTGAAGATTTATCAGTGGTGAGCTGTCAGCGACAGCAATAATTTATTTGCCGCACTCACTAACGGAAACGCTGACCTATAATTACAAACTCCTTTTCATTACCCGCCCCATGAAATTATATTATTTTTCTTCCCCCCCACCAACAGTCTCTCCTATTCAGTTTGTAGTTTGTCTTTTGACTGCATTGCTTCCAGTACACGTGGGTAAATACCATAGTATTTTTTTCCTGTAATATGTAATTGAAATGATCTGAAAATAGTACTCATTTTCTTTGAGCTGATCATATTTGTAATTCACCTCACAGCTGGCCCACGGCGATGTTAGCATTTTTCCATCCCTTGATTGATTGTTCAGACTAAGCCAAGTTGGACTCGTCTGGAGCAATCTGCAAACATTAATAAATTTAATAATCAACATTTCCGGTTAGTATGATGTATTTGATTGCCATCTGTAATGTTTTTTTTGGGGATGTTATTAGCTAAATATTGAATCCGACCTGCTCTTGATGATGCGTGTGGCACAGGGGCAGGCCATTATATGTTTTTGTGTACTGTAATAATCATGGTTTCTATAATTGTGACCTGCTCGTGCTGGGATTCAAAATTAATTCAGTCGGGCGCATCCCCACTGAAGGCGTAGGGAGCAGAAATATGAATGACGAGTGACGCTTTGGAGTCTCTTACCCATTTGGTAGATGAAGTTGGTCTCGGTGTCGGAGGAGGACGCCGGGGACACGGCGTCTCGGTCGCACTCGTTTGAACTGAAGGACTCGGAGTGGCTCCTCCTTTTGAGGGCGACGCCGTCCGCCTTGCCCGCCATCATGTGCCGTAGGGTGTCATTCAGGTAACGATTCAGCAAGCTGCTCTTATACTTTGACGGAGGCGAGGCGCTGTCATCGCTGTTGGCGTGGTCCGCCATCGTGAGTACGCCGCCCTGGTTCTTTATGGCACACATGTGGGACGAGGACCTCCCCATGTCTGATGAACACATCGGGGTTTGTAATGGACAGTCATCATCTGCAGCAAAGCGCGTGCCCCCCCCCCCCCCCAAGCCTCTCTTTTCTCAACAGTACTTTGAAAGAGTCATTCATGCCTTCGTCACATCCATGCTAGATTGCTGTAATGCACTTTACTTTGGAGTCAGCCAATCCTCCATGAAGTCTCTCCAGTTGGTCCACAATGCTGCCACTTCCTATGCATGTTATAGTTCCTTTTAAGATCCTATTATCTGTTTTCAAATCTTTAATTGGCCTGGCCCCACCTGACCTTTCCGAGCTCCTGCCCGGTGCCTCAGGTCTGCAGACCAGACACTATTAGAGGTACCGAGAACCAAGCCGGAGGCTCAGAGGGTCTCTCAGAGGGTCCGTTGCCGGTCTCTCCCTTTTGACTGACCTCCCACTAAATGTTCGGCAAGCCTCTTCACTGCCCATCTTTAAAAGTCATCCTTAAACTCATTTTTATTCTGTGGCTTTTGACTCGGCATGAGACTTGATTTTCTTTGTTATTAATTTCTTACTTCATTGTTTGTTGTACGAATGATTTTTGCTCCACAAGCATCGCTTTGTATACAGCGGCGGTTGTTTTCGAGTGACCTCGAAATACACTTGAGTTGAGTTTGAAGTGATGCGGCATTGACGAGGTGAAAGTTGCCCTCACCATCCGAGTCGGTGTCATCGCTGCATACGCTCAGTCTCTCTGCATTTCCCTGGATGTATTTGTTGTACAGTTTGATCCTCAAGGCCCAGCTCAGGTCTGGCTGCCGAACCGTGTTCTTCAGCCTCCGTCGGGCGTTTGCAAACCAGTTTGACACCTAGACAGAGTTTGACAATGATCAAAGTGAAGGCCCGACCAAGGTAGGAAAGCGCCGTACAACGGGGCACCCCTTGACCTTCGGCGTTGGCGTGTGTTGACTCACCTGTACCAGAGTCATATGGGAGCCCAAAGCTAACAGAACCTTCTCTGTCTTGGTGGGGTACGGGTTGTCCCGATGTTTGTACAGCCAATGTTTAAGCGGCCGGGCCATGTCCTGCAGCACTTGTCTCTTGTGGCGAACTTTGACTCCACCCAAGCGAGATCTGGAGGATTTCAGAAGCTCAGACTGTAGTCGTGCACAACATCATCAAATAGACCCAAATAACAGCCGTGCATTTTCAGGACAATTGCATGATCGAAATCAAGGATTCCCGCCGTCGTAAAAGGTGCGCTTTTGGGAAATGATCCAGTTTCATTGAAAAGAATGAATTTATGACCAATCTTTGGCGGTTTGTATGCATTTTTGGGGTGGTGGTGATGATTGTGACATGATTGTGGTGGTGCACCTTGGTTTCAAAGTAAAATATGTGTCTGGGCGCCACGGTTGGAAAAAGCGGATCTAAATGTTGAACCACAAGGAAAAAAAAAAAACAACCCAGAAGAAAAACTTTGATTCCAAAAGCAAAGGAGCATACCCGTATCTCCTGTACTTGATGGCGCTGTCGTGAGTGGTGGTCTCCTTGTATTGCAGTAGTTCTGCATTCTGAGCGCTTGCTAAGCTGGCGTGAACTACGCAGCTCAGTCTACTCCTCTGTTCCTCCTCCAAATGAAGACGAGGATGAGATGCCATCCCGGCACCTGCGTTCATTCTCAAGCGAGCAGATTGGTCCCGAGTCAACAGGTGCATCGGCAGTTTTTGTTTTACGGAAATAAATAGATGCGGTCGGCTCCCATCCCGGACAAAAGTTGAAGTCAAACCAAAAAAAGACGGAAAAAAAAGGAATAGTCCGTGGTCTTTTCTCTGAAGGTGAAGCCAGCACGTCAGGCACGGTTGGGGAGCGGGAACTTGTTTGAAAAGTCAGTGGATGTTCTCCGGTTTTGTCGAGCAGCACTTTAGAGAGTTCAAATAACCTGTTTCACTCCTGCCCATTGGTCCTCCCACCGTCCAATCGCGACTCTGAGGGGAACCCTCGCTGAGCGGCGGCGGGAGCAGCCCAAGATATGCAAAGTATTGCGTGGCAAAGGTGCTTATTAGATTTCGCCTGCTGTCGAGCAGTTCAGCATGATCTCATATTTTCTTCATGAGGCATACGAGCCTCCGCGCAGCTTGCGGTTTGACCAACAATCGTGTCAGCAAATAACACGGCATGTTTTACCAGGGGGATTCGGGAGCTGGAATTACAAGTTTCCTAATAACCAGCAAAACCACCAAGCGCTGCCTCGTGCTAGGCAGGAGAATGTTGGATTTCAGAACAAATTGGGCCAGTAGTAATGTCAACACCAGCGCTGGAAAAATCACACCGGCTCCGCTCATCCAATCCTCGGCAAGTGCTGCTTATTTTGTGCGCGACCCCGCGTTCGAGGGTTTAGGGGTGGCGAATCTTTTGCACTGTCTGCAGTCTGCGCATTGTGGCTTTTTTTTTCTGTTTCCATTAAGTGGGACATATCATATCATTTCAGTATGGTTTGGGCCGCCGAACCCTGACTTGGCTCGCGTTTACACCCACGTGGTCCGCAGGCAGGATGGTGAGAGGCGAGTGGTGTAATCGCGTGACATCATCGCAATGTGACACATTTGTGAATTCGACCAAGAGCAACAGGGAACATCAAATTCTTCAGATTTATTGTGGCAGAACTCATTATTGAGAAGAAAGATCGTGTTCTTTCTCATTCCGTTCTTGTTGGGAAACGCTGGAGTATTTCACTCCGTTCGTAGGTTCCGTGCCGCTGCATTTTGGAACCCCAAAAGTCCCAATTCGATGCAATCCCTTGCGCTTGTTGATGAATTTCAATAAATCGTCTAACAATCGTCTAATATCGTCTTTTGCGCAACCCCGGTTAACCGCGTGTTAAAACGCAATACAACATAAATAGAGTAAAACGACTCTAACTTCTAAGCTGCCTGACAACAGACGAGAAAGTGGAGGAAAGTCACAGGTGTTTGTGGGGCAATACTGCCAACTAGTGGTGAATTTGTGGTAGTGCCGTCAGGAATTAATCTCTTGCTTGGGCCTCTGGTCCGTCCGTCCGTAACTTGTGTGCAGGCAGCGTAGGTTCACTCAGCGATGGTGTGAATGCGACGGTTGTCAGTCCCTCTTCGTGCCCCGCGGTTGGAAGCGGAACAGAAAACGGATGTTTGGAGCGGACACGTCTTGCGCGTTGTTTTGTCCGGACGCACTGCTACGTAGTTAAGAAATCGATGTTTTCTCAAGTGACTAAAATTGTTTCACGGCTAGCTTCTAGGCTTAGGGTTATTTTTGTTCTCGTCATCAGCTGTCATGCATGCAAAAGTTCAGAGGTCAAATGAAGTTGACCAGTCAAGCTTCCCGTGCATTTAAGGTTGTTTCTGAACTTTCAGCGGAAAGTAGAATATCGCCAACGTGTTCAGTTTGGTAAAAAATTATGTATGGAAATGATTGCACCGAGACATCTTAAAAAAAACAAAAAAAAAACCAAATGCGCATGTGATAGATAGACTTTATGAATCCAGTGAGAGATCTTGAAATATCAAAACAGTCTTACATAAGAATGACTTTTCCATACCACATTATCATTTAATCATACTTAGTGCAGTCTGCAAATGTTTGAGTGGCGATAGAATATTTCTAGAAATCTTTTGTCGTGTTTTTTTTTTTTTAAAGACAAGCAAGCACTCTACACACATCCTGGTTCACAGTTCAGCAGCATTACGTTCCAGATGCGACTGCAAAAAAAAAAAACAACAACAACACAGAGCAGTCTCGCTCCTCGCTCTCTGCAATAAATTCCTCCTCGGACATTCCTCCGCAGTTGTCAGACTGCTACATGCTATTGCGCACCATTTCGTTCTGTCCCCAGTGACATGTTCCCTGGCTCGCGTGTTGCCATTAGCGAGGAACACCCCCCCCCCCCTCCCCACCTTCAACGGCCCAGAGAGCCCCCCCACCCCCAATAAAACTGCGCAAGGACATACAGTCTATCTCTAGTCTGGGTGGGATGCAACATGTGAACATGTGAGACACAAACTCAGTTCCCAATGCTGTTTTCATAAAAAAATAAAATAAAATAAAACCCCGCAAACTTAGGTTGACAAAAGAATTGTATCGGAGTCACGTACTAAAATATATATATATATATATATTAGTATATATATATATTTTTTTAGTATATATATATATCATTCATTCATTCATCTTCCGAGCCGCTTGATCCTCACTAGGGTCGCGGGGGGGTGCTGGAGCCTATCCCAGCTGTCTTCGGGCAGTAGGCGGGGGACACCCTGAATCGGTTGCCAGCCAATCGCAGGGCACACAGAAACGAACAACCATTCGCCTTCACACTCACACCTAGGGACAATTTAGAGTGTTCAATCAGCCTGCCACGCATGTTTTTGGAATGTGGGAGGAAACCGGAGCACCCGGAGAAAACCCACGCAGGCCCGGGGAGAACATGCAAACTCCACACAGGGAGGCCGGAGCTGGAATCGAACCCGGTACCTCTGCGCCGTGAAGCCGACGTGCTAACCACTGGACTACCGGGCCGCCGTATATATATATATATATATATATATATATATATATATATATATATATATATTTTTTTTTTTAATTGGGAGTTGGAGAGAAGGAAAATCTGTGGCTCGAAGTGATTAAAAAAGTGAACCGAAAGCTTCCTTTGCATGCTGAATTTTGAATTGAAGATGAGAAAAAAAAACTTGGACGAAAGACAGGAGAGAGTTTTATTTGGAACAGTTTGTGTTACAGCAGTACTTGAGATTTCAACGGGAGACGCACACACAAAAAAAAGGAAATCACCTTCACCTTTGACAAAAAATGACTTTGTTTTAAAGGGTTGATATTGATAACATGTAATACACCACAAAGAGATTGATCGGTTACATTTTCTGGATGAACCTCAGAGGAAATGTCTTTTTTTTTTTTAAGGTGACCCTAATCTTCTCCAAACTTTTGACTGTGCATTTTTTAATTTTGTTGCCATTCTTGAACAAGTGTGACAGTGAGCCTGGAAGAGGCACAGAAAGGCATAGAAGCGAGTCCGAGAAAATGTGCGGATGATTTCCGGACACCCGTTGTGACTTTTGACATGCAGCTGCGTGCTTGCACTCATTAAAATGGAATCCCTCGAAGAAACTCTTTCCCGCTGCAAAAAATGTGTTCACTGGGAAACGGATAAAAAGCGGGGGTCCATTTCTGATGTATGTGCTCGGTTGTCAGTTTTTTGCCGGCCCAACACGAACGACAGCATTTCTTTTCTGGAGGTTTATGCACTCCGAGTGGGCCATCCCTCCGCACATTTGTGCAAAAACACTCTCGGCTGTCTTTTGACTGTCAGAATGACGCAAATAGTACAGAGGGGGTTTCGGGAGAATGGGAAACATTAGAGGGGGGGGCGGAAAAAACGCTTTTTGGCAAATGTCGATGTGTAGATTAAAGCATGGGTCAGACATTGAATGTATTTTGACCAAAAAAAACTTTCTGGACAGTCTCGTTGTATCTCAAGAGATATTACAGGACGTTTGGCAAAAGTCTGATGATTGCGAGTGCACCTTCATTGTGATGGATTATGTTTTTGAGCTATATGGACACCATTTTATTTTTCAGCCCAACCCACTTCGGTGGGTTCGGTTCCTGGGGGTCGGTTTGCTCGGTTGCTGCGACGGGCAGTGCAGCTCGTATTTTCCTTGTTGCAGATGAGTGATTGATGCAGTCTTCATGCGGGGGACATTTTATACGGCAGCATCAATCCCGACTTTGCTGACGGGCCCCGATCGCGAGCCAGCATTGGTCGCCGACCGCGGCAGCGAAACCACAGAGCGTGTAGAAATGAAGAAGGATCTTCTGCTTCGGGGTCCACGTTTTCATGTTCGTACGTTTATTATCCCGCCACGTTGCGTTTCGTGTCATTCCGTGACGAGCGTATTGTTTAGCGTTGGTCTCGTTTCGGTTGTCGTGCTTTCGAATGGACACGACGGAGCCAAACGATCCCCTAAACCCGCTGACGTTATCGTTTTCTGCGTCGTGTTTGAAGCCGGGACGGGTTTGCATTGGATTGGGGCCGCTTGTCTTAATGGCATCGTTGGGATCTCAGAAGGCGCCTGCAGATCGTCAGCGGCGTGATGAAATGTTCTGACATGTTGTTTGGAGCATTTTGGGTGGGGGGGGGGGGGGATCCGGGCACATTGTGCAACAAATCCATCTTTCCTCCACATGAACATTGAGGACATAGTGTAGAAATAACCAACAACTAATGGGGGTCGTTTTTTTTTTTTTTTTAATTGCACTTTTGCGGCGCCTGGACGCGCTCGCATGGATGTGCGCTTTTACACATTTTACACAGTTTTTGAGGACATTTGATAGTCCTCAAAAACTATCGCGACAGTTTTTGAGGACTCTTTGTCATGCGCGTGCGATGTTGAGTCTTCCGCAGGATTTAAGGCAACGGTTTCTTGTCTATGCCTCAAAATTGTGCAGCCTCCGCGCCCGCCCGCTAAGGATTCAGTGCAGCAGCGGTCCGGATGATTCCATGCTGATGTTTGCCACTTGGCAGGGAAGCGTGACACTCTGCCGCAACTCTTCACAATTCCCCCCCCCCCCCCCAACTTAATGGTTCGTTATTTCAGCCAAACGCCAATAGAAAACTCACACTGTGACAAAAAAAGAAGAAAAAAAAAAGGTTGTCTGGTTACCTAATTAACTATGCGGCGTGTTCAAGGACATCTCGATGGAAAACTCATCTTGCAGTGATCACATGCCTTGTTTACAAATGGGGGAGAGGAAAAAAATTGAATATGACAGAAATTAATACTACAAGCAGAAATGGTGCGACTGCAGCTTACTTCTGAACACATTCGGAAGCGGAGGTGCGTGGACCCCCCCCCCCCCGTCCCTCCCCCCCCGTCCCTCCCCATCATTCCCAAATGACCTCAAGGTCAAATCCAGCCGGCCAAAAGGCCGCAACTCCTCCTCGCCTTTGTCGGCGAGGAGCAAAGCCACTCCGCCGGTATCCAACGGACGGCCGCCTCCCGCAGCCGCTGGAGGTCCGCCTTCAGCTCTCCGAAGGCCGCGGCGACGTCTCCGTTAACGATCACCTTGTCAAACATGTGACCGTGTTGAGCTTCCGTGGTTTCGGCCGAGTCAATCATATCTTCAAAATCTTCCTCCTGTGGAAAGAAAACGGTCGACTGTTTATTTTGGCCGGGAGGAGGATCGATTTTGGTTATCGCAAAGTCAATTTACGGCCGCACGGAGTGAGTGCCCGTGATGGAATAATAATGGGGCCAAAAATACGTTGCGGTTTGGCCTCAAGGTGACCAAACATCCTCCGGGAAGTTGTTTTAGAAAACACACATCCACAGTGTGTGTCCTTCCTTCCTAAAATTTCAGCGAGCCATACAAACATGCCTGCTCATAAGGTCTGTGTCAAAACTCACCAAAAAAAAAAAAATAGATCCTCATCATCACTGCATTTTGTCTTGACAGCATTTGAAAGAAATTCAAGGCAAAGTTGCGGGCCACTCTTGCGATAAATGAGCGGGTCAGATCTCGCCTAAGGTGCTTGCGTTTTGACACCGGTGAGCCCCACCGACTGGGACGTGGCACATGCAGAGAGTTGAGAGTCAGAGACGGTTTGGCAGCAGCGATTCAGAGTCCTTGTTTTTAACGAGGCCAAGACGCTGTCAAACAGTGAAAGGGACCCGCCCACTTTTGCGGGAAGGAAATGCTGTTTGCTAAAATTCCAACAAATTCCAAAAAGAAAGAAAAAAAAAAACCTCAGACTTCATACCAAAAAGTCTCATGACCCCAACCGCCCCTTGTCTCTTAAATGTCTATCACGTGCAAGGCGTGTCATGTTTTGTAACCTCCGATCGCCCTCGCGTGCCCGAGAAAAGCACTTGACCGCGCAGAACAACCGAGGCGTCGTATCGGGTATTTTTCTTACCGAGAACATCCTGACGTGATTCGGATCTTCTTCGTCGCAGATGAATTTCGCTCTTCTCCTGGTGAGGCGCAACTCCTCGATACGCGGGGGTTTCACAAAAACCACGTAGGGTTTCAATTCGAGTGTGTAGACACGCTTTAGTTTCTGGTGTGGGGGGGGAGGGGGAGCAAATATAGGGGAGTCTATTGTGCTTCTTGTAAAAAAAAAAAAAAAAAATTAAAAAAGGGAAAAAAAACAACAAATGAAGTAAACAATTCTAAAAAATAACCACATGGTAAGTTGCAGTGCTGAAAATCATGTCTCGACTTGACAATGGAATTTCGAATGTTGCGAAGGAACCTACGTAGCATATCTCCTGAAATTTTGCAATTCAAACCACAAATGTCACGGAGGACATTTCAGTCAGCACGGAGTCGGCTGCTTGTGGCTTTTGATGAGACGGCGTTTTGCCGCATGCTCAACAATTTAAAGCTCGCAACTCGTGGACTTGTATGTTGCCAAAATACTCATTTTACTGTTTTGTTGTTGTTATTTTGGCTCATGCCAAAAGCAATAAAAAATATTGCCATTTTGATACCATGGAACGGTGTTGAAGTGAGTTGAGAAACTTCATTTCGACAACAGCTGCCATCTTGGTGCGAGGGACCTATGCCGCAGTCAGTTGAGGGGTTTCATTGAGACAAAATGAATGCTTTGCCGACTTCTTGTGCCATCTGTAGGCAAAAGGGTGCACGTGAAGTGGTGCGCCGGTGCGCCTTGAGCACTGGAAATGCTCCAGTTCAAGTCCGCCATTGCGCTTTTTGCGCACTCAGAATATTTCAGGCCATCCTCAATTCAAAGTCATGTCGATGTACAGTCTTACTTTTATGCTTTTATTTTGAAGTTGACCCTCACGGCGCGTTGCTTAGTAGCGCATGAACAACAGTTGTTGCGCTTAGTAAATTCATTCATTCATCTTCCGTACCGCTTGATCCTCACTAGGGTCGCGGGGGGTGCTGGAGCCCATCCCAGCCGTCTCCGGGCAGTAGGCGGGGGACACCCTGAATCGGTTGCCAGCCAATCGCAGGGCACACAGAGACGAACAACCATTTGCACTCACACTCACACCTAGGGACAATTTAGAGTGTCCAATCAGCCTGCCACGCATGTTTTTCGGAATGTGGGAGGAAACCGGAGCACCCGGAGAAAACCCACGCAGGCCCGGTGAGAACATGCAAACTCCACACAGGGAGGCCGGAGCTGGAATCGAACCCGGTACCTCTGCACTGTGAAGCCGACGTGCTAACCACTGGACTACCGGGCCGCCCGCGCTTAGTAAATGTCGCTCCGAATTTTTTTTTTCACCACTATTTACTCTTTTTCAGTTCAAGTCTACACGTCATGGCAGATCTTATCCGATACTTACACAAGGATGTACATCCAGAAGGCACACTTTGCCCTCAGCCATCACCCGGTAAACCGAGTTCAGACTCGTTCCATAATAGTGGCCTCTGTACGTCCCGTAGTCTATAAACCTAAAGTGAGACGTTCACGGGGGCAGACAAAGACATAAAAGTCAGAAAGGAAAAAAAAAAAGAAAGAATAATGTTCTTTCCTTTCAAAACACAGATGAATATACTATGGAATGACCAACACACATGTCAGGCTGCAATTTCATGTACCTGCGGTTGAGAATGTCCTCTTCGAATTTGTGGACGGATACAAAATGATAATCCATCCCTTCGGTCTCTTGGCTTCTCTTCTCACGTGTGGTGTCTGGAAGGGAAGATGTTGGCAAGCGGATGACAAAAGCCCGAATAATAAAAAGGGGGGCTGGCTCACAGAGGGAAAAATGGGGAGCGGGTTGCCTTTTTGGCCTTACGTGGTACGCTTGTACCGTAGAGGTCAGGATCGGAGAGCAGGAGCCTCCTCTTCAGTTCATTCACGCCAACACCGCTGGGTCCTCAACACAAAGAGCAGATGTCCGTGCTGTTATGTTTTGTTTTGGGGGGTTGTTTTTTTTTTTTTTGGTCACGCCAGATTTCGGCATCTATGTGTTGTCATGTCAACGGAATCCACATGACTTCAGAATCTACTGGCCATTTTTATTTCAATTAAATTAGCATCTGGACTGTTTTGCGAACTAACTTCATCCTCAAGGGCCCGAGACGGGGCATTCCCCCCCCCCCCCGTCCTCTCATTAGTTGGTCGGCGCAAAACTCGTTACAGCCATCATCGACTCGCAGAACACATTTGAGCAATCGGCGCACGTGACCGCATTGAATAATGTCCCGCCATTCGGTTTCTTTTTACGCCACTTATCCGCATTCGGGGCGACGGGTGAGCCGAAGCCTATCCCGGCTGACGGCGACAGGTGGACTACACCCGGAATTGGTTGCCAGTCCAATCGCAAAGGACACAACAAGCATTCACGCTCACATTTAGGACGACTCGGTGACCCTAACATGCATGTTTTTGCACAGCTCTCACTGCTGTGACAGTTTCCAAAATCATCGCCGTTGGGAAATTCCTCTTTTGACTTGAATTTACACGATAGATAAATAAAAAGACTTCATTGAAACCCGGCGGCGGCGGCAGTAAAAATGACTCCGCGCGTGCCAGTGAGCACCGACGTTTTCTTCAACAATAAATCCAGCATCGCATCGGCTTGGTGATCATCTGCGTTTGCCATCAGAATAAAAGAAAAAGTGAGCAGAGCAGTTAGACAGACAGAGCTCTCATTTCATGCTGTTTTTAGTCTGGGAACCATTCTCCAACCGGATTTTTTTTTTTGGGGGGGGGGGTCTTCCTGTGCCACGATTAATGCCCTTGTACCCTCTGGAAAATCCATAGCGTCTGTAACATCTGCAAAGTTACATCGTATCAATGTCATTACTGTGTAGGATGTACAGGATGAACACAGGCGCAGGCACACACATATACGTGTACGTGCACAGGCACACACGCGCACGCAGGAGCATCTGGGATTTTCCTCTCAAGCAGGTTTCTGCCGTCCGAGATTGCATCAGACTCTTTGGAGTGCGTACGAAAATGCGGATTCCTGAAATAGCTGCCTTTCCCATCCCGGGGTCGAACAGGCTCAGCGCATTACAAAATCGAAGGAGGACTCTCCGCCCCCACGCCGCCGATGGCTTTCTCAGCGGTGCTGCGGAACCGGAGAGGAGCCACAATCGGGTGGACGTGCGGAGACTGTCAATTGACCTTTTGGCTTAAGAGACGTGACATTTAAGAGCAGTTGTCGTTTTCACCATCCGATGCGGGGGCATAACGGATGATTGTTTTGTTCGATGGCTTTTCAACCTGGGAAAGGATTCTCTGGCCGCTTCCCGCGTTCAGGGTTTTCCCGTCCATAACTTTCAACGCCAAAAGGCTTTTTTAATGATGACCTCTGGCCCTCGCTGCAGACAGTGAAACCCGGTCCAGAGTGCGGGTAAACTCCAACCCAATTAAAAGAGATTCAAATCCAAGCTGCGTTCGGTCTTCCAGTGAGTCGGAGCACTTGGCTGACATTTTGAGGGGTTTGATTCCCAATCAATTTCATTGGCCTCTGTCCGTTCATCATCGCTCATGTTTCTGGCTTCCTGTCTCGATGGGTTGGGCTTCCTTCTTCTCCTGCCATCTTTTCACACTCGCTATAGGTTGCCTTGTTTAGCGAGCGCTTGCCTTACAGTTGGGCCACAACGTTACGTGAAAAAGACCTTAGGCGGAGTTCAACGTAAACTCTCACGGGAACAAAAGTACATAAAGCAGGCCTGCAAGGATTGGCAGAGAAGCGGAATCAGGGGTGGGCCGGCGCACAACTTAAAATAATACAAACTGTTCCGACGTGACGTTTTTCTGACAGTGTTTATGCGGTTCTGATGGGAAAGGATCACTCTTGCATTCATAAGTAGGAACATAAATCTTAATCAATGCCTTATTTTCTCCCCTTTGATCAATTTCAGCTTCAATAAATGCGGACTTTGCGGTAAATGAAATGCGGGGCGGGGTCAGGGGTCACGGTTGAGCGCACGGCTAATTCTATACAAATCGAATGTTTCGTCGGGATGAAAATCAAAACATTCCTGACGGGAATAGTCAGCATAGACCGGTCCTACTTACCAACCAGGATAACCAGACGGTGTCTTTCTTCAGAATCTTGACGGTAAGGGATGACTTCGATGTACTGTAGGTCGGTGGACAAATAGACTCCTGAACTCCTGAGCTCCACCTTTTGGAACGTGCTGCTTCTTTGACCCAGTTGCTCTTTTTTCCCAGCCGGAAACTCTTTCTTAAACCAGCTGGGATGGTGAGAGAGAGAGGGAAAGAGAGGCTCGTGAGCACTATCGATTCATCCATCCATTTTCTGATCCGTTTCTCCTCACGAGGCTTGTGGGGGGGTGAGGGTGTGCTGAAGCCTATCCCAGCCGTCTTCGGGACACCCTGAACCGGTTGCCAGCCAATCGCAGGGCACACACACAGACGAACGAGCATTCGTGCTCACAATCGAGGGACAATTTCCATGGGGAGGAAACTGGAATACCCGGAGAAAACCCACACAGGCACACGGAGAACATGCCAACTCCGCACAGGAAGGCTGGAGCCGAAATCGAAGCCCTGACCTTTGCACTGCGAGGTGGACGCGGTAACCAGGCGAGCACCGTGGCCTGGTGAGTACGAGGGTTGGTCAATTATGTCATCGAAGGACTCATATATCCACTTTATTTGTTTAATTCCACACCAATGGGCAATGCGTGCAAGGCTGAAGCTGATGTCCAGTTATCCCTCGCTATAACACGGTTCACCTTTCACTGCTTTCCTGTTTCACAGAATTTTTCACGTGCACACCCTCCACAGTGCATTGTGTTCTGCGTCCTGACTGGCTAAGGGAATGTCGACTCGAGCACGAGCTCTAAATGAGAACTCTCCATGCTCGCGCACCTCTCAGTCTGTATTTAATTTCCATTATTTCATTATTGGAGGCGATTCCAAGTGAACGGGGGAGGCCTTGGAAATGGAGGTAGTCTGCATATGACGGCGGTAATTCCCCTTAAATGAAAGATTAAATCGACTCATTAATCACGCCGCTTGTTTGACTTCAAATCTCCACTGTGGCACAATCGCCAACACTTTTATTTGGCCAATCATTTTGGACCGAGTTAACTTTGATGAATGTTTGAGGTGGCTCCAACTTTTAAACAAATGTGACCCCTAGTAAAAGATGTTACGAACAACGCCTTATAAACCATTCCCGCCCCAAATCAGTCTTTGGCACGAAAAAAAAAGAGTGAATATTGGACAAGAGGGGGACTCAGCCCCCCCCCCCCCCCCGAATAAAAGAATAAAAATGTGCCCGTGGTGATTTGTATGCAGCCTGACAGCCAACGTCTGCCATGCGCCTGCGGTCTGGCCTGTCTTTGTCCGCACGCTCCCTTTCATGACGTTAAGTACTGCGCGGCGGTGATGTCGGCCGGGCTTACTCTGACATGGGCTGTAATTTGACTTTGTAAGCATATCTGTCTGTTTCCTCTCCTTACATCGTGACAAGCGTTTTGGTTACATGGCACGCGAGTTCAAGATCCGACAAAGTGACCCCCTTTGCTCAGAGTCAAGGCAAGTTCCAGAAGAAAAACATCTTGTCATTGTCACCGCGGCACTGCAATTGCCCTCCGTGACTGAGACGCTGTCGACCGGAAATTTTTTTTTTTTTATAAGTAACTGCTGTTGTGTCTATTTTGCAGGATGAAAGAGACTGTAGATTTCAGATCCACACAAGAAGTCATTGGATAGGTCTGACGACCGGGAAAATTCTCGGCTTGTTTCATCTTAACCAGAAACGGTTACCGGCAGCCGGGAATTCCACGATGTGGACAGCAAAACAAGAAGTAATCCGGAACATAGGATAAACTCTTCTAAAAACTAGAGAATACCCTATTGGGCATCGTCCAGTCGTTTGTCGTATCCAAATTTTTGACTGGTACGCAAAGCACTAAACAAAGTGAGAACCCGGTCACCCCGAATTAAACGGTTTACTGCTTCTCTGAGGAGGCGGCATAACTTGATAACATTTTAAGAATTCCAAATTCCATTTTTTTTGTCTCCAGAGGCTTTCTTAAAATAGGGGCAAGGGTGGAGAGCAATTTCAGGGACGGATCCAAAATGTCCAGTTCAACATTATGCACGGTCAAAATGATCTGTCATGATCAAGTCATTTATCGTTGACGGTAAAACGAGTTACCGTGTTTTCCAGCTGTATAAGGCGGAAAATACGGTATACGACGTATAAGGCGGACCTTCAATGAATGACCTACTTTAAAGCTGTTTTCGTATATAGGGCGCACCACATTATAAGTTAACCATCCACTAGATGAAGCTAAGCTAAGGGGAATACAATACAATGCAGCTTTATTGATATTTTGCTTTCTCAACCGCTGAAGCTGTCTCAGAGCACTTTACAGATCATTTAAAAAAACTACATCCAAGAAATCAGAATATTGATCCATATACAAGGCGCATCAGATTATAAGGCGCACTGTCAGCTTTTGAGAAAATGTAATGCTTTTCGGTGCGCCTTATAGGGAGGAAAATGCGGTCCTTTCTGCCCTCTCACCACACCGATCCAAAATAATGCAGTCTCTTGGACCCATCCGGCCTGAGACGCGATCGAATAAGTGCGCGCTGCTATTTGCGCGTCGTTATCATGCAACTTGCAAGGTCCTGGCTGGATGAGATATTTTACAGTCAGGAATGGCTCCGGTCGCTCATGTGAATCGACTTTCTTCGCTCACGTGCACGCATGGCAATCGGCACAAACATCATCTGCAATCCATGAGCTGGAGACAGATGGGGAAACTGGTGGGCTCCAACCACATTTGCTCTTCTGGTCCTTTCCCTTAAATCGTTAAAGCCATAAAATGCTTCATCAAGATGAAGCGGCCTCATATATCTGTTTTTCTTGGTGACTGTACTTGTGACTTGTCATGTCCAATTGCCCCAACTTGTATTGTGCTCTGTTGCGCAAGTCCTCTTTCCAATATCATCGGGATTTATGTGGAACAAGTCAAACATCTTACCAATGTGGATTCCAGTTATAGCTCCATAGTCAACATCCTCGTCAATTGGAAAAACTAGAGTGGGAGAAATCACGAACATCAACCTCTGAAATTTCACACTCAAAGTATTAGCACATGTTCAAACTCAAGTCGACAACTATTTTGCTTTGGAAATTCTAATTATGGTTGGATTGAGAAACGCTATCCAAAATTTAGGAACATTAATAACGACATTACTCTTAGAAAGTGGTTGAAACATTCCACAGAATCATCCCACATGTTGGGGGAGAAAAATGGAGTGGCAACATTGCAAGATGACTTGTTTTGGAAATTAAATCCCAAAGAAAGTCAAACGGTGTGATTTCAAAATGGACGTGTACCCCAAAAGCTGATTGCTCCGTACAATTTGGAATACAAACAAAATGTTGGTTGCCCCAAATGTGAAACCAAATGGCAAATCGCTTCTCACGCTTCTACTGGGGTGGAAAAAAAACACTCGACTACAAAGAGCTGAAAACAAAAGTCCATCTGAATCCAAGTAAAGCTACCGTCATGTCGAGTTCTATGTAACTATGGCGCCACATTTAAAGGGAAGGAGAGGGGCTGCTTTGATTGGCTAAGATTAAAGTTAGCTGTGACCACTCCTACAACAGCGCAGCCCCCCTCATTACCTGCATAGCCCTTCCTTTACTAATCTGTCAAATTACCAACAGCAGAGCTGCGCTGGATTTATGCTGGTCATGAATACAAAGCACCTTCCTGTTGGCTATTATTTGCATGTCTTTACTATGTCGACCAGCATCACGTCGTGGATTGTTTTGACATTGGAGGTTGTACTGTATTTTAGATTCCCAATTGTTGTTGCAGGTCAATATACGTGTAAACTGCAGGTACCTTTGCCCTCATCTGCAGCGCATGTGGAGGAAAGAACAACAGTGAGTACAACGGAACAGGTGTTTTTCTGACCTGAACTCCCCTACACACACACACGTCGAGCGTTCGTATTTAGCTTATGAGCTGGAATTGAAATGTGTTTTGCTCGTTTTACCGGTGATGTGGAAAGAAAATGTTCGCCGATCACCTGCTGCCTTGACTTGTTGTCGTTGGAACAAGGTTTGGGGTCGCTGCAGCGCGACTCTCCTGAAGATTGTTCATTGCAATTGGTTCAAATGTTGGTCAAGCAAAAACGGTTGCACGAATAACCAAAAAGATGGAAAACATCACCTCTCCTGGAGCTGCTGCGAGGGGATAAGCCCCGCTCGTGCGTTACTACCCCCGACATGGCACGCTTGCCACCAGGTGTCATCCTCCGTGGCGACGATCTGGAGGATGTCGCCTCTTTTAAAAGCGATGGCCGCGTCCTGGCACGGGACGGCCGGATCCTCACTCGGGCTGTAGTCAAAGAGAGCCCTGACAAACAGCTAGGAAAAGAAATTTCTTTTTTTAAAAACGACGACACTGACAAATCTCACAATATCTATCTTCAGACGTATTTGTTTCCCGACTTGGAAAACGATCACAGCCTCGTCATCCGACATATAAGCTTAGCATGGCTCTGAGAAATGATCATTTGTCTTCGTCCGTTGCAATAGAGTCACTTGAGAGTTTCCACGAACTGTCGAAATCGTATGCATAAACGCACTGGTGGTCTTGGGGCCGAGCCTGTCACGATGCGGCGGCGGCAAACACATGACATGACACTTTTCGTAATCTCCTTTTACTGTAACCAGATGGGCAGTTGTGCGCATAAAAAAAAACCCACAATGCGGGTCTCATGTCAAAATGAAGACCACAAGGGAAGATGTCATTTATTGTACCTTCTTGGCGGATAACTCTTCTTGCTCGGAGAAGGCAGGAACAATGGTGAATGTCACGTCACCCCGAGAGCGTGCCTGCACACCATTAGTGACAAATTAAGGGAAATATGTCCGTTTGTTATTTTGTGACGCTGGTTGAGTGATACTCCTCATGTTTTTGTTCGCGGGTCATGAGAGTGCATAACTCAGCGTTGAGAAATAAAGCAGAGGACAGGGATAAAAAAAAAATCTTAGGCAGACCTAGATCTGTCAAACATGTCAACAAAAAAAAAGCGGGGAGTAGTACCCGCAGATGGGCAAAAAAAAAAAAGGAAAAAAAATGTTCAAGTGTCTTTCTAAAGTGTTTGGTCAGCCTCACTGTAACTTGGCAGAGTTTAGAAAAGGCTACTGCAGTGATTCCAAAAAAATTTTGTTTTTTTTGTTGGTTTTTTTTTATCATAGTCATGGAGAGTGTCGTCTAAAATCTGCCTTATGCACGTTCCGACTCCGCAAAGTAATTGTATTTTACGGCTTCTATTAGTCTGCGGCTTCTTTCTGCACGGGTATAGCGCACCAAAATATACAAACATCCGCTCAGCGCGACAATGAATCATTTGTATCTAACGTGTATACGACTTAATTTTCTCATATGCCGTTTTTCTAAAATATTGTCCACGTAATTCATTTGCCGGCCGTCTACACGTCTGCATTTTCCAAGCTCAATAATAAACATGAAATGTCAGGCACATTTCACACAAATTCTGAGGAAAAGCCCATTTCTTGGCAAATTCTCTTCACTTTCAGAATCCATTAAAACCTTTTTCGTCAACGCTGAGCTTACCATTTCTTGGCTGCGTAGCTTCAAATTCCCAATGTTTCATATTTTGTTGCCTCCATAAAAAAGACCAAACCGAACATGAAATTAATCTTACTGACACGTGTTGTTTGTGTAGCCAAAACAGGAAATACTTTGTATGCTCTGTCTTGTGTTGTCCAAAATTTTTAAAAACTCAATGAGACATTTTGCTTCGTGACACAACTACAGGATAGTTTTGTCAGAAACACTATCCAGTGTGCTAAATGTGGGTTATTCTTTGGTCAGACCTCGCACGTTATACTCCGGCCTTGATTAAAAATGAATAAATTAAAAAAAACAAAACAGACATACACACACACAAGGCTGGCAACACGGTCATATAATCTGAAACGAACCAGCAGGGGAAGAATTTCTTTCGGCTTCCTGCGATCCACTGCGACACCGTTGACTTCTTTTAGCTCATCTCCTTCGTGAATCAGGCCTTCAGAGTGGAACGTACGGTACATTTCATGAACAGCAGTCAAGTCCCGTGGAAGGCACTCTTTCATTAATCACGTATTTGTACCAGGAAAAAAAAGACTCAAGAAGTCCAATTAAAAAAAGTCAAAGAATTAGCATTCATGATACTACTGCTCAAAATTGGAGCATTTTCACACGCACTCTTGGTCGCATGTGTGCGACCAAGAGTTCCCTTGAGAGACCAAGAGAAGATTATCCCGAGTTGCTGTTAAGAGTTAAGTGTCTGTATTGAGTGCCTCCCAAGTCATTCACCACAAACGAAATGACACGGGGAAGAGTTTGCTAACAACGCGGTCACCAGATTAAGCTAGCAGTTAGCCTCGCTTCATCTCCCACTTCTTTGTATATTTTGTTGCAGTCTGGGATGCCAGACTTATTTGTACACTGAAAACCAACAACTTGGGAGTCAAAACCAACGGTACAAAACAGATTTGAATTTGGGGACTCCAAAATGTATCACTGACACTTCCATAAACTTGAAGCGAAGCTTACCGCTCTTGTGGGCAGCGCCTCCTCGCATGATCCTCGCCACCACAATCGCCCCGGTGGATTGATCCCTCTTAATCGTCGCACCCTCAAGGGTGTTGATATGGGGGGGGTGGGGGGGGGGGGAATACGATGAGTTTGAAATAAATTACATGGTGAAAATAACGTGTCGCAAGTCTCATTAGAAGTCGCTTCATTCCAATGAAAGATGATTTCTATCAAGGCGGGGATCTGCATTATTTTCAATAAACGGTAAAAGTCAAGAGTGGAAAATGCCTCTTGTGTACTGGACAACAATCGTCCCAGACTGGGGTGTAGTCCCGTTGTGTGGAAAACTGAAACATGTTGGATCAATCAAACCGAGCATGTCAGACAAAGGTCACGCTCTTTCCAGTTGGGTTTTGGGATCTATACAAGCGTCTGTTCCCCATTATTGGGTTGAATCTTCACTCGTAGAGTAAAGAAAATGGCCACTCGTTAGGTGAATTGCCGCATTCTCCAATTTGCGCTCGACGCCAATCATATTTTTCCAGATTAGTAAATAAACTCACTTTGAAGAGGTATCTTTCAAATGAGCGCGGCGAGCATTTTGTTGAAATCTTCCACTTCTCTCAAATCCTCTTAACAGATGTCAAAAACATTTCATGGGGAGTCAGACGATATGATAAGAAACAAATGCTTTACTTTTGATGAGGATCCGCGGGGCTTAAATATGTTGCGGCCATTTGCTAATGAACTACTGGATCCGCTCGTGGAACAAAATCTGGGAAATGTTACTCACAGCAGACAATCACTAGAAGAACTTTATGAAGACCTTGATCGACATTTAAGTCCACCAAATTCAAGTCCTTTTCATTTAAAAGGGGAACAACAAATTTAGAGGACTTTGTGGCCTTGGTGGAGTTGTGTTCTTTGAACTTTCATCCCTGTTTGGTCCGGTCCCACCTGATCCAGGAAATTTCCAGATACAAGTGACAATAGTTTGGACCACGGCGGAATAAGACATTCTGGTAGGACCAAGAAAATTAGTCATGATTAAAGACCGGCCTTGGACGTTAATTCGTATCAGACGCGGCACAGGAATTATCTCAGTTTAACGTTAATGCAAAGAAACCATCGAGTGATTTGCTAATGTTCACTCGGTGCGGTGTTGTCGTCATAGAAATACTTTTTTTTTTGGGGGGGGGGGGTATTGTACAGTAAATAGCTACTGACCAGCGGCTCCTTGGTTTTGACCAGACTGACAATCTTCACTGAATCTTCTTCCTCGTCAATAATGCCTTCGGGTACTTGAGGTAGAGTCGGCTCGTAAGCTCTCTGAGCTACTACGTCGTGGACGTACAGAAGACTCTGTCCAAAAAAAATAACAAAACCACAGCGTAATGTGGAGGATGATCGTTTGACCTCGCAACATCTAAACAATCTATTTCGAACGTGTAGGCGTATAAATTAGAGTTAGGAAGTTGGGTCAATTTAGAAAAAGACTTACTGACGACTCAGAGGCGCTTAAATGAATGCAAACATTTGAACAGGTTCTCGTGGCCTGTCGGATGGCTGACAGAAAATGAGGACAAACGCGGCACTTTCCGCTAGCAACATGCCAAATGTGATTACGTTGGGAATGCGCGACCAGCTTGCGGGCCACCTGAAAGAACGCCGCCGAGTGGGTCCGCTCAAACATCGTGTCTCGCGTCACGCGCTGAGCGCAGAACTGCTAAATATAAACATTGTATTGGTGATATGTTCGATGAAGTACCAATGGCCCAGACAGGTACTCAATGTGCCCCGTCGACAGTCCTGGATTTGTTGCAGGAAAAAGTTGCGCTGTGCTGGAAATATTCCCGATGCAAATTTCGTCCATTACCATACAGGGAATTTAAATATCTGCCCGTCATCGTGAACAATGACCCAGCACGTCTGTCGGCTGGTGGACTTGTTATCGCACTGTACATCGACAACCTCTCTGCTGAGACGCCCTTATTACCTGAGATGTCCCCCCCCCCAAAAAAAAACTTTCATTCACACTATATTGAACCATGGCGTCTCTCCTAAGTATGCTTGCGTCCCCGAGCTTCAAGCCAAGAACAAGCAGGTCATTAAGACTGTTCAAACAAACTTGCTAGTTGTCAGTTCACTCGTTGGAGTCAGGACACGAGTCTGAGTGGGCCTCCGCATCAGTTAACACTAATAAACACGACTGAGAGGTTCGGCTTGATCGAAGGCAGCAACCCCCTCATTCGGAGAAAGAGGGCCAATCAATTTGAACGTATTTGTTATTTCACATGACCCATAGAAGAGGGGAAACTGTCGGAAAGCAAGTGTTAAAAAGCATTTGATTGCACCGGTCGAAGCTCGCGACGTTAACGCTCTCGCCGGGAGCTCGCAGGTCAGAAATCGGGCCTTCAGCTTACACGAAAATTTTTTTGACAACTTCTTCAATTGGGCGGCCCGGTAGCCCAGTGGTTAGCACGTGGGCTTCACAGTGCAGAGGTACCGGGTTCGATTCCAGCTCCGGCCTCCCTGTGTGGAGTTTGCATGTTCTCCCCGGGCCTGCGTGGGTTTTCTCCGGGTGCTCCGGTTTCCTCCCACATTCCAAAAACATGCGTGGCAGGCTGATTGAACACTCCAAATTGTCCCTAGGTGTGAGTGTGAGCGTGGATGGTTGTTCGTCTCTGTGTGCCCTGCGATTGGCTGGCAACCGATTCAGGGTGTCCCCCGCCTACTGCTTGGAGACAGCTGGGATGGGCTCCAGCACCCCCCCCCCCCCCCCCCGCGACCCTAGTGAGGATCAAGCGGTTAGGAAGATGAATGAATGAATGAACTTCTTCAATTGTTCGTACAACACACTTGCGAGACGGAATCCCCGCACAAGGTGCGTTTTCAAAGTCACCTTCCAAATTAAACACACTTAGGGAATGCGTGAACTGAAAACAGAACTGCAGCTAGCCGCGGGCTCACCAAGGAGCCGGAACTCCAGCCCGAGCTCCATAGGGGGGCTGCGGCGAACCGGGTTTTTATTTTTTATTTTTTTGTTAATCATCACAGGGGGTCTGTGAACCGTACTTTGTCTTGTCACTCACCTAGAACCTGTTTACCAAGGGGAATAAAGCCCCCCGGCAACTTAGCTCCTAGGATCCTTGGGACACACAAATCCCTCTACTAATGAGGGGATTGAAGCAAATATTGAAAAAAAAATCTCATCTCATCTTCCGTACCGCTTGATCCTCACTAGGGTTGCGGGGGGTGCTGGAGCCCATCCCAGCTGTCTCCGGGCAGTAGGCAGGGGACACCCTGAATCGGTTGCCAGCCAATCGCAGGGCACACAGAAACGAACAACCATTCGCACTCACACCTAGGGAAAATTTAGAGCGTTCAATCAGCCTGCCACCCATGTTTTTGGAATGTGGGAGGAAACCGGAGCACCCGGAGAAATTCCACGCAGGCCCGGGGAGAACATGCAAACTCCACACAGGGAGGCCGGAGCTGGAATCGAACCCGGTACCTCTGCACTGTGAAGCCGACCTGCTAACCACTGGACTACCGGGCCGCCCTAAAAAAAAAATATATATATATATATGTGTTATGTATATAAGAAGGCTGAACAACGGAGGCCAACTTCATCAAAACTGCACCTTGACGTGAGGTTTACGAAAGAGGACGAGAAGGTCTTTGACTTCCTCTCTCCACTCATGGTCAATCAGATCTTCATAGAGCTGGAAATAGAGAAAACAGAGCGCGCGCTTGAAAAATGGCAGGTTATATCGATTCCAATACTGCAGCCTGGCGCTCAACTCAAGATGCAATACGGGCGAGGCGAGAACCGGAAGATTGAGTGAGATTAGGCGACGGGCCCCATTCAACTCGCCGCAACTCACCTCGGCCATTGTAGGAAAAATAAAAACGAACCGCCGGCGTTTTCAAGGCTAGGCGACAGCTGCGGCGACAGATTAAAAAAGAGCAGCCTTGACCGACAGGCGGTCGGTGTGTGCGCGCAGTCGCCCGCTTGTCAAGCGTGTTACTGTAATGACTTGTAGTGCTTCAAGATGTCGAGGCGCACTCTGGAGACGCAAGTATGAAGGTCATTAGTTTCCACTGTGAGCAAACGGGAGCGTCTCTGAGGGGAAACAGGCCCACGCTTTGGCCATTCCAGTAGGTCTTGATGATTTAAGCCAGGCAGAGAGTGGCTGTCGGATGAAATCAGGAGCAATAAGAGTGAGGCGAGGATAAGAGTTGATGGTCAAGATGGAAAAAAAAAATGGCAGGAGTTGCTTTTTGTATGACAGGGTGAAGAGAACGCATGCTGGGAAAGACCACTTTGGGGTATTCATGTTGAACGTGTCGATAAAGAGGTGGCTAGAAAAGACGAAGATGCATATCACAGATGGGGGGTGTGCCACTTTGGGCAAACATGGTGAGCGTGTGTGTGTGTGTGTGTGTGGGCCCTGTCACTTTGACTTAAATGTGAAATTAATTGTGGTCCTCCAAAGTGAAACATGACACAAAATGAGTTTAGCGGCCTGCACATTGTCCTCAGTGACCGAACTCACCGCATCCAGATTAAAAATGACGCCGTATCTGCTTCCAGACACAATTCGCAGAGTTTAGGGATACAATTTCCTGCGCTCCATTCATTGCTTCTGCGTGACAGTAAAAGCCATCTATTCGGAGAAGGAAACTATTCAAACCATGACAAATCTTTCCCGATGCCTCTGCAGTCATCCCGTCATCTTTCGGCAGCGTGATCGTCTGCAAAAGATGTTTGGGGAAAGAGTCGCTTACATGCGAGGCCAGTCCGGCTGCACACTCTTGGACGGGAGCGGGTCCTCGTTTTACAAAGTGCCTAAGCCGCTCGTGGATCTGTGGGGAGACATTCAAAGTATGAACAATACATATATATCCCCTGCGCTTAAAGTGCATGGAATTGAACGTACTTTTGGAACTGCCACAGGTGTGAGTCAACTACTCAAATGTTCATGACTCAACTTAATGCTACGCGAAAAAGCACATCACTGTCGTTCTTTTCCGAGTCTTTATTCAAATTTAATGTAGTGGTGATTCATTCATCAATGTTCTTTTTATTAGGGAAATATTGACTCTTCCAGACGCTGGAAGCTGGAAACTGGGTCTGTTTGCCGGAGTTTACGGATTATACAAGAACACCTCTCCTCATTAGTCTGACATCTGCCCCTGATGCATTGCTCAGTGCTGTGTGTACGTAAGTAAAGATGTATTTGTTTTTAATATCAGTGCATCAGGTCATACATTGTGTGATTGAGTGTGTGTGTGTGTGTGTGTCTTTGAAATTTACCAAAATCAGGACAAATGAATGCTGCTTTCACTCTTATTTGATATTTAAGGCCTGATACGCAATATTTTGGGCCTTTTGAATGGAATGCCATATGTTTACATGGTGAAAAAAAAATCAAAGTATGCAAATGTGCGAGAATCTTTTTAATACAAATATAACATCACCTTAAAAAGCAGGTGGAGCTTCTTCTCCATCAACGTGCTGTGGAGGAAGCGGTAGTCCTCCTCTTGGTCACTTTGAGACAGAGTGCCAGACATCACTGTTGGAAACGGAAATGTCAGAGTAAAGGTACATTTAAAATGTTAAGATGGAAGAAGTCCCGTGATGAAAACAGAAAATCCCAAATGTAATTCTTTGCAAATCAATGATATAGGCGTAAGTTCACGTGGCGTCCAATTCCGACATACCCTCTTTATGCTGAAATATTTTTTCACACTGAAAAGTAAAACAAAAAGAAATCAATGAAAACGGTGATTATTTTTCAAGTCATTTAATATCCTGACATGAAATATGTACTCAACAGTCAACAGTAAGATAGGAACGAATAGTTAAATATCCCAACTTGTGGGATGTTACTGCCCCCTACTGGTTGTACGATATAGCTCAGCAATGAATACATTGTTGGAAGGTTCTTGTGTAAGGTTACTGTAAATGTCCAAACCAGAGTGAGACGTGTTTTAAAGTAAATAGTTCAATGAAGTTATACACAACTGCAAACGCACTTAAAATAAACAATTTGTAAATGTCAACATAGCTGACTATTTCAATCCAAATGGAGCGGTATTATTTTAGAAAAGGCCGACTTTTGAATTGTACAGTATCTAGTTAGATATAGTGCATGTGGTCATATTGCAAGGGCTCGCCTATGTGCACGCCATTGTAAAGTGAAGAAAAGTCATGCAGAATCACGCTTACCGGTCAGGATGAGGATGCAGATCACACTGTTTTCCACACTCACTTGCACAGGATTGTGGAGTGTTCGAGCCAGATTGTAGCACAGACTCTTATTCAGTCAATATATGTCAGTGCTGACCTAAATCAATCCAGCAGACAATCAATACACCAATGTGGTGATGAGCATAACAGCCTACACTTGTTCAATTGCCACACTAAAGAAAAACACTTTTAGAAATAGAGTTGAACCGCATCAGACCGGGAATTGAGTTTTTTTTTCTTAAATCAACTAATTCAGTTTTACTATGATCCAGTTGGTTCAAATGTTCAGCTATCCATTAAAAATGTCATTATGGTCATGGGTGAATTGTAGTCTACCCCAGATGGATATGGATGGTTTTATTTATTCATCTCAAACCATTCACACATCGACCAAGTCAAGAAGCACAATCCTCCTCCATGATACACTGTGGCACAGACGTAGAACAAAAACCTCAAAGAGAACATTGACTCTATGGGGCCATTGTTTGCCTCTTTGCTGACAAGGAAGAGACACGGCAGAGAGACTGAGGACAAATCAACAGTAAGACAGATGTGCTAACCTTGCAGCCTCATAAATTGTAATATATTTAAATATTTTGCTGGTTGATACGTGATGCATCAACTTACGTTCACAGGCCGAATACTCACAACAATGAGAGCAGCCACAGGAGCCCTATTAATAACGTTTTTAAAATAACAATGCTTTTACTGAGACTGCAAAAATAGTATTAATCAAACAACATGTTTCTATGGTTGTGGATGTAAGGGTGCTGGACCACAAAGGCAATTGCAAGCATTGTGTTGTAATTGTATCGGGTTCATATGAATTTTGTTAACTGCATTGACAACCAATGCATCACAAATGGAGTAAGTCAGATGGAATGTTGTGTGTTGATATTGATTAAAATGTGGTTCATTTTTAAAAACCTAGTTGTTGTTGTTGCTGCTGCTATTGTACCGACTTTACCGACACGCTGTAGTTTTCTGTTGCATATATAGCATTTATTTTTTTACTTTTACTATAAGATGGGTCCGACTAATATGAATATGCAAGGCATTGCTGAACAGAGATCAGCTGACGTGGGTGTGTCGCTGACAATCGCCACAGAGGCATCATAGCACTCTCTCTTTTCGGCTTCGTCATGTCGTCCTGTGACAGCGACACAAACACCGGAAATACAATATTTTCTTCAACATAAAGTATACTTCTTTAACGACCAATATCGAAAAGAGAAGAGAAGATCGTCAAACAATTATCATCACATTTGAATGCTAATGATATAATTTTTTTGTAACGTTATCTACATAATTTTAACCTATCCCAATATGTCTGATGTTTGATTTTTTTGCAACGCAGTCGAATGTTTATTTTGAAAGAAAAGAAACGGAACTTGGATTCCTGTGGAATTCGTCCTCGGTTCCCCCCCGTCACTGCTGCGTTCTGCTTAGCGACATCGACTGAGCCGAGTTTAACGTGTCTATCTGCCAAATGATGCTCGCACGGTGGTTTTAGCTCAACACCACCCGCTATGTCGCGCTGGTTGTCGGTGCATTGCTTTTAAATCTTTGTCCGTCTTAAAGAAAGCGAACCAGGAAGCTTCAGAAAAGAGTCGAGAGCAGAGCAGACAGACCGGAGGCCACGGTTCCCCCCACATCTCGCTAACACACACATACACGCACACATCACTCCGGCCTTGATGGTGATGTATGCAAGGAAACCAGCAAGAGTCAGTGATGGGTAAATGAAGCAATATATTCAAACTTGGGATACATCCCACTTTAATATACGCGGTTAATCGCTGGCTATGTTGTGTTGTCTGGTAGCGGTTAGCCTCTAGTGATACATGCTAACAATTTGCACTCGGTTCAGAGTTGCGGTTGCTTCCTGAAGCTTTACCGCTAGCTCACCATCGAGCGAGTAAAACAATCTAAATTGCGAAGCTTTCCTGAACACGCCAAGTAATAAAATAATACCGCGTGTTCAGATGTAGGCAAAAGACCACTAAATAACCGATGCTATCCCGAGTTAAGCTATTTTGGCTATCGCATATTAGCACCTTTTCATGATTTATTTCTTGATACGTATTGACTGTCAAAGGAGACAGCAGTGATCTAAGAACATTATTTTTTGTTGTCTACACAGGTGCACCGACAGAAGGGATTCCCAGTCCTATCAGGTATGAATAAAATCGAAAACCAATCAAACGGGCCTCCATCAATATGACGGCGAACGAAGACAACTTAGTACCACACGTTTGACATAAATTACTCGTTTTGGTGCTGTTGGGACATTTTACCACAGAGGCTTGTCAATATCAACATACCATTTGATTAGATCTCATCAAATTTGGGAACAAATGACACAATAATAGTGTATTTGCAAAGGTGCCCATTTACTATCCTTTTCCCCTGTAATACCTAATAAACATCAGAATCCAACTAACATGTTTTCCCCTATGGTTCTATTTTCCAGACCCATAAATCTCAGCCAAAAAGCCAGACCAGCAGCCTTCACCGTTACGACAAGGTGCGTGATGGCCCATCAGAGTCCACACCCCCTTATAAGATGCTGCGGCGGTCAGATGAAAGTCCTGTCAGCAAACAGGGAGACGGCACAGGGCACGGCAAGGCCAAAATCGCCCACACTGTTCGAGCTAAAAACGGTAAGCCAGTATCTGGGATTCATGCACTGGCTCTGTTTTTCGAAAACATTTGTTTACATATTAGGAATGCAACCGTACCACTTATTTTTTAGAGAGAATACAAGTACACATACGTATATTTGAGCACTCATTGAGAGGCAGAGCTCGACACTAACCTTTGCGTCGTTAGCAATGTTTTCAATCGGTTGCACATTTTTTCCCCTTTTTTTTATTCCACTATATTTAGGGCTAACATTTTATGCGTGGGTCGTTTCTTGCATTTGCTTTTATGTTCTCAATTGGGTTTGTTGCAGGCACCAGCGAATCTCCTCATGAGAACTCTCAAAACAACAGTTCCCACCATGGTGCCGACTCGCATTCCGTTCAGAACAAGCCCGCAGAGCGAGTAAGATGATGCCCAAACGTTCTCTTCAACTTAGTATACGCATACACCAAGGTGTAGGCGTTGCCTTTCAGAACACATAACATCAGTATTTAGTCTTCTCCTATTTGGCTGTCATATTAATGATGAAATATAAATGCTCTTGTGTTATGACCAGGACCCAGCCGATGACTGGACAGAACACATCAGCTCCTCTGGGAAAAAGTACTACTACAATTGTCGAACTGAGGTCTCTCAGTGGGAGAAGCCCAAAGACCTGTTGGAGAGGCGAGCCACCGTCGATGAAATGCAACCGTTGAGCTCAGCGTCTTAAACCGAGCGTTTTATCCCCTGCAGTTAGCGCGTGACAAACAAGAGCCGTCGGTGCCCCACCCGAACCCGCCGGGTGTTTGCGCCTCGTGTCCCAACGCTTTGTTTCTTACATGTCGCAACTGCTGTTTTGCATCTACCCCAGAGAGCAACGGCAGAAAGACCCGGCCAAGATGGCGGCCAACAATTTCCCCCGGGACATGGACTACAGACAAGAGGCCTTGCAGGACAAAGCTACGAGTAAGACAGAAGTCCGCTTTAAATTGCCGCTTTACTCGAACGGAATTATCGGAGGCACTTTGTGTACTGACTCCCATTTAACATGAATTTTGATGTGGCTGGTTATTACCGATCTTTAAGCCCGCATGTTGTCGTCTTTGTAGAGAACACTTCCGGGGACCAGTCAAATGCGTCCGTTTCCGTTCCCGCATCCTCTTCCTCTCAGACCCTAAACTCATCTTCCACCACATCGACCACATCCTCTTCGTCCTCTTCCTCCTCCACCGGGCCGTTAAGTCAAAGTGCCCAGTCCTCATCACCCGCGCTGCTCCAGGACCCGGCCCTCCTGCGCCAGCTTCTGCCCGCACTTCAAGCTACGCTGCAAATGAACAACGGCGGGATGGACATGGCCAAGCTCAATGAGGGTGAGAATGACAAATGGATTGGGCCGAACCTCTGGCGTTTTCATTAGCGGCTGTCGTCTTTCCGCTCTTAGGATCTTATCGAATCCAAATTATGCATCTTGTTCATCCACATGTGCCAAAAAATGCTGTCGGAGTTGTGCCGTTACTCACGCGCTGAGTCTTGACCATAAATTGATTGTAGCGATGAGTTCCAAGCTCACCGCTCAGGATGAATTCATCAGAACCAAGTAATTTGGGGCTCTTTCCGTCGCTGAATGCGCTCTCACTGACGTGCACGGCTTGCACTCACGACATGGCCGCGAACACAGGGGTGCTTGTTTTTTTTTTTTTTTTTTTTTTTTCTGCATGATAACAAATGAGTCCCCTCGTGCCGAACATTTCCAAGTGCACATACGTGTCGCCGTTGCAAAGCATGTCGGAAACGTATGACCGCGGTATGTGCTTCCGAGCCACAACTATTTTGCTGAGCTTCGCCGAAAGTGAGGGAGTTGGAAGATGGAGATTTCCATTCGGTTGACCCTCTTGTGATGGATGAATACAATTCATGAAGCACTACAACATGGACGATTAAATATTTGTTTTACGCAAAATGAATTGGCCGTTTAATGACTTGCAAAGACTTTTCAAAACACCCGTATGTGTTCAATTCTAATTCATTTAGAAAAGATTTATTTAATTGGATACTTATGGATGTGGGGCGGCCCGGTAGTCCAGTGGTTAGCACCTCGGCTTCACAGTGCGGAGGTACCGGGTTCGATTCCAGCTCCGGCCTCCCTGTGTGGAGTTTGCATGTTCTCCACGGGCCTGCGTGGGTTTTCTCCGGGTGCCCCGGTTTCCTCCCACATTCCAAAAACATGCGTGGCAGGCTGATTGAACACTCCAAATTGTCCCTAGGTGTGAGTGTGAGTGCGAATGGTTGTTCGTCTCTGTGTGCCCTGTGATTGGCTGGCAACCAATTTGGGGTGTCCCCCGCCTACTGCCCGGAGACAGCTGGGATAGGCTTCAGCACCCCCCCGCGACCCTAGTGAGGATCAAGCGGCTTGGAAGATGAATGGATGAATGAATGAACTTATGGATGTGGAAACTTTATGTCAGCCCCCCCCCCCTTTTTTTCCCTCAGATAATCAGATATACATATTTGCTTGTAAAAGTTTATTATTATTATTTTTTACGGTAACTATTGCCGGTGACATTTCTTCCATCCGTTGTCTTTTCCAACTTGGCTGTAATTAAATTTTTTCCTTCACTCACCTGTATGTACGTGTGTTTGCGTTGCCTTCTCTCCCCCCCCCCCCCCCCCCCCCCCCCCAGTCTTGGCAGCCGCCGTCACCCAAGCTTCCTTGCGGTCTGTGCTTCATAAGCTGCTCGCGGCCGGACCCGCTTTCAACATCACCGCTTTGCTCTCAGCCGCTCAGCACGCCAACCAAGGTACGACCTCCACGATGTTCCTCACCATCTGCACTTGACGGCTAAAAAAAACGTCTTTCAAAGGTCCCGCTGTCCTTTTTTTCATGCCTTTAGCGTTCTCAAAACCCCACCGTGTCGTCATTGTCACTTTCAAGCGCATTTTGCATTTACTGAAAGTGAACCGCCGTCCTTCTTCTGACATCCTCAGCGCAACACTCCAGTCAGTCACCCGCATCCCTAACGTCAGACGCCTCGTCGCCACGCCCTTACGTGTCGCCGCGCAACGGCACGCCGCAGAGCAACCAGAAAAACCTTCTGAGTGTTCACCAGAGCAGCATCGCGTCTTTACAGACGAGGGTGAGAACCGCGACATTTTCCAAAGAAAATATTGAATTCACCTATTTGTGACAACCCTCCTATTTTTCCATATCTCCCGTGCGGGTGTCACACGTCCTCTCACCCGCAGTAATTTTTCTCTCCGCAGGGCAACGCATCTTTAGCTAAACAAGGCGGCGCCCCTCCGGGTCAGACCACGGAAAAGCATCCCGAAGACCCCAGGACTCTCCAGCAACGCAGGTACAAGTGAAATGCGTTGAATAATCGATCCCGTTGCTCCGCCTCCTTTGCCAAACATTGTGGAAGTTGATCTTTTTGCACGTTGTTACATCATCCGCAGCCAGGAGATTCTCTCCTCTGGGTCAAACACAGCCGGAGCAACTTTGTCCCAGCCCACTTCCGGCGCAACCGGTCAAAGTCAATCGGAGGCCCCCATGTCCTTTACCCCGTCCCTGGCAGCTCATTTTGATGAGAATCTCATCAAACATATTCAAGGATGGCCTTCCGAGAACACTGAAAAACAGGTAGAGAGACAGCCTTTGGTACGGAAACGTGCGGCGTTTTTACTCCGACTCCAATTACGTTGCAAAGAATTCAAGTTAATGAACTGTACGACTCCGGCTATCGTACTGAAATGTCGACGCGGCGTTTTGTTTTCGTCACCGCGAGAGATGAAGTCATTGCCACCGCCGTTCTCTCCCCTCTCAATAAACACGGTCTGCGTGGCAGGCGGCCCGGCTGCGGGAGGACATCCACAACATGGGCAGCCTGTACATGTCGGAGCTGTGCACCGAGATGAAAAACCTTCGCTCCCTGGTCAGAGTCAGCGAAATTCAGGCCACGCTGAGGGAACAAAGGTGAGGTTGGAGGTCAAGGGATTAACACCCACGCTTCCTCTATTCTTAGACTGACTGTCGTCTTGCACCTTCACTGCAGAATCCTGTTTCTGAGGCAGCAGAGCAAAGAGCTGGACAAGCTGAAGAACCAGAACTCGTACATGGTCTGATGGACCCGACGGGGGTCGGATGGCTCACAATGTCGAGAAAACGGCCCGCCAGGCGAGTGCGGCCGCTCTTCCCTGCTTAGTGCCCTCACAAGAGCGAGTGAGCGAGGCTCTTAGACGACCGCGGCTTTCCATGGGGCGACGGTCATCATCCTGAACCTGTCTGCCATCACCCCCTCCCGCCCCCCTCCTTATCCCATCCCCATGCGAGTCGCTCTGATTGAAAAGGTGAAACGATGGCTCACCGAGCCGGACACAGAGGACCTCAGGCTCTTTTGAAACGGCACCTTCTTGGCTCGTGTTTAGCGTTTGGACTTTGTTTTCAGGTGCGTTTACGAGTGTCTCACGGCTCCATGGTCTTGTCAGTCACATCTGCCTTCCAAGCCTCTCACGTGGATTTTGGTTGAATACGTCCAATGAGTCATGCGTCTGAAAATGTATGGCTTCATTGGCAGTGATGTTACTCTTGTTTTCTATTGAGTTGTTGTTGGGGTTTTTTTTTTTCTTCAGAGTAGTCACCATTCCATTTAACTTGCAGCCGATTCTCATATCGTGACATGAGATGAACCCGACATTTCTAAAGTTCAAGTGTTGGTATTTCAATTCACGAGGTCCACTAAGGCCACTGCAATGGCAAACATCAAGTTAGGAAGTTGTCTCCAGATTCCTGATGTTTAAAAGCCATTTGGTGGTGGTGGTGGGGGTGGGGGGCATACATTATTTGGACCTAGTACAGCTGCTAGTATAATGAGGTCAATTTAATGTGATTGCTTGATCAGTTATGCTTTAGATTTGCTTATTGGGTTCTTTTTTTTTTTTTACTGTAAAACTTTTTTGTTTCCCGAACATGCGAATTGGGGACAAATGTTTCATTCCTTTTGTGCTGTCTAGCAAGTGAGTGTAAAATAGCAAAGTGACTGAATTAACAGTCATGTAAATTATTGGTGATTAATTTTGTGCTTGTTGTCATACTGCAGAACCTTGTTGGAAATACGTTTTTTTTAAATTGAATTTTGCGTTTTTAATTGATTTTTCACTTTGTTATACTGCAGTGGCTGTTGAGTTCAACAATTTGACTTGCAAGGCTTTATTTGTGACTTTTTTTTTTTAACAAAATGTTTTTGCTTTAAATATATTCGGTCACTGAACAACTCGGAGCTCACGTTGAACTGCATTTGTACACACCCAGAAAGCAATTTATTTTGTCTTTCAGCCCTTGTCCCTCCCGCTTTTGTTCCGTAGATTTCACCAGATTATGTGGTACACACTTTTTCTCGATGGGGTGGGTGGGCCGGCCTGACTGTAGGAGTCGGCGCGTGTGGGGGGTGCCAGGACTTTGTATTCCGTAACAATATGAGATTAAAATATAATACCACACTTAGAGTCGCACAGTTCTGCTGTTCAAGATGGTCATTTAGGTCATGCCTGCGTGTGTGTTTTAAGAGGACGAAGAGGAATTTGGACGTCTCGGTTCAAACAGTGTGTTTGGAATGCTCGGCTGCCAGTCTTCGGATGACAATTTCAACGAAGCACTCAGAGAAAAAAAAATCCTTTGCGGAGTTTTGTGGTTGTCCACAAGGTGGTGCCAAGAGCAGGTTAGCGTGCTGCCATGAATGGTGATGGCTGCTCCCGAAAACAATTGTTGAAAGCAGAATAACACAGACCACCACGACTGAATGATTTAAATTTGCACAATTAGCGACCTCCTGCGTGTTTGTGATATTTGTTTATAGTAATTGTTTTGCCACTTGACAGAGATTGCATGAAAAATCCAATTTTCAAAACGTTGCTCAAAAAGTGTAATCATAACCGCAAAACTTGTTAAATCGTGATTGAAGACTAAAACACCAATTACCCACACAATATAATTACGGAATGCCTTTTGAACCACTGACGCATTGAGCATCTATTAGCGCCGTCGCATCTTCCTATCATCAGCCCAATTTTATCTGTATGGAACCACCCTGCAATCACTTTTTTCACTTTACCACCTTACACTTTTTTCCAAAACTGCGCCTAGGACAAAGTAGACTTTTTTTTGTCCCCCCTTGTCACATTTTCCATACTTGTTAGATGTGCGTTGAAAATTCTCCCTTAATGTAATTGTCTCTTCTGCAAAGCCGAGTCCATTCCTCTGCTGAATCATCAGCAGTGGTGTTCCGTCAGGGCCAGCAAGGCCTTCTCTGCTGGCCTAAACATTCTCAGAAAAGTAAATTTAATAAATTTGAATGTTATTTTAAATAACATTGAAAGCCACTCGCGAAATAACTTATTTATTATGGTAGAGTTTTTAACCAATCATATTTCAGATAGCTTGTGTTGCCAGGTAAACTAAACTTGCTGATTGCAAGCACAGTCAGCTTGCAATTGCCAATCAGATCACGAGTCTGTGTACCAGGGCCAGCTGGAAGGGTTTACGTCGACACTGGACGTGCACGTTCGGTGATTGGATTAGCGCCTGCTAGAGGAAGCCGTTGCCGCATTTTGACCCAAAATGGCTGAAGGAGAAGACTTGATCTGGTTCCAGGACTACTTTCCACACAATTTTCAAGATGGACCTTCCACTGGATTTACCAATTTAAGTTGTTTTACCCAAGGCAGCAAGGAAACATCGGAGCACAGCTGGCCACTTACAAGCTACGGTGCGTTTAAAAACGTTTGGGGACACTCGCGTAGATCTGCAGCTCACTGAACAGGCACTACATTGGTGAGTAAATGAATTTTAGTTTACATTTCTTCTTGTCATTTTATTTCGTTAGTATTAATGGTCATGAAATACAATGACAAAGATAAAAACATGTATTAAATCAGCTCACCTGCAACTCAATCTGTTAATTTTATTTTCAAAGAATAGTTTGTTTTGTTATTGTGTGGATGGTGTCTTATATGAAACTGCGATGTAGCGCCATTTATTGGACAAACTTTTTTTCTAATTTGGGTGGCATTTTATTTAGTATTTTTTGAATATTTTTTTTTTGTTTGACAATATCTGCAAATTGAGATTCCTGCTCTTAATTGTGAATGCATACTTGATGGTTTTAAATGCTCCTGAAATTAAGTGCTGCCTGACGAGCCTATATTGTGTTAATGTAGGTGACGTCACTGAAGGCCTAAGGTTGAAATGCACAGCCCGCCACTGATCATCAGTATGTTGAGATCACCTCTGTTTGGTTCATGTTCACCTAGGAGAGATTTGTGGCGCACTCTCCTTCCCCATCATTTTGGTCTCTTGTCTGCAGCTCACTCACATAATAGAAAAAAAAACTGTTAAAAATCCACTCGGGTCCATTATGTGGTTTATGGTTCAGCCTGGACCCATTCACTTTACGATTAGTCTGACAACAGATATCGAAACCTGCGTGGGAAAATTGCTTACAAGATAACTTGGAAAAAGACAAAAGAGCTTTGTTCAAATGATTTGTTTTGGCTCCTTCGTCAATGGGGCTTTTGTTTAAGGAGCAACAACAAAGGAGCCTTTGTCAATGCAAGATTAAATTGTACCAAACATAATTCAATAACACTCATAACACTATAAGGGATTCAGTTTCCCCCCCAAAATTGATTCAGACGTCAGCCTGCAGTCAGGGGAGGGAGAGTCGCTCCTTGAGTCCTCAATTTGAGCATCACCCCAATTTGATGTCACGATTGTGATTGAACAAAACCTTTTGTAACGTTCGTGCAGCCGGACGATTTCTTCACTTGCTCATTGAATCTCGCGAGTTGTGCCATTTTTCTGAGGGTTGGTGACATACCCACTCTTCTGGGCAACATACTGTACGTTTGAATTTTTAACGGATGAAATGGTTTCTAAAGAAAAAAAAATTAAAGAGAAAATCAATCTAGCTAGTGAACATAATGATGTTGAACTCGTTCGCCCTGTTCTATGGTCTTGAATCGTGATGTCACAGTTGCTCTTCAATCATGGACGCCGTCATCCTGTCATACTTTGTTACATCGGCCAGCCAGTGTAAATGCAAAAAAAATGGTCCCAATTTAAATGTAAATAGAGGTCAGTGCTTCCGATAATGTCTTTACCAGCTGTATTGGATGTCCTTGTGTAAAGATGGACGACCTGTTTATTAGCCCCCACAACCCCCAAAAAATGGCAAAAGTGACAAGATATCTCTGAACGCAAATTTCTGAAATATATTACACAGCAGAGACGCTGTGCAATTTAAAGTTGCAGAGATGTGAAACTACTTATTCATTCACCAACTTTAGGCTCGATTTTTTTTCTTCCCTCTCCAGCCATTCCAATTGTCCTGTCTTATCCAACGTTGTAATACTAGAGATGCACCACTAGATAGTGCTGTTTTACATAAAATGCGCCCATACTGAGCCACTCTGGGACTGTTTTCAGATCTGCTCCGCCTCTGCTGCTCCTATTTACAGTACAAATCGTGAAATTGAATGGGACTGACCTGGTCATTGAAAAAGGCAGAAAAGACACAGCAATTGAGCCGATTTATGACTTGGCTTTCAAAGAGCCGTACAAGAAGAAGAAGGTTGAACGTCTTTTATCATACGTACTACATCCTGGAAATCACTCATCATAAAATGGGACTCTCACACTCAACTGTAATCCCAACAAATGAGGATTTAAATCACATTAAGGTGAATTACACCCTCAGTATTTACCTCTCCAAAAATCACTGAACCACCACCTCAGGCTGAGTGTGCAACGGGGAAAATTAGGGGGAAAAAAAAAGTTCTTGCATTGATGCCACAGCGGAGTGCCGAAAAGTGTGACTCCTCAAGATGAATCTCCATGATTTGTACAGACGTCCTTCGACACCTTGGAGCCCAATTAGACTCGGCCAATTAGTGCACTGAGAACAACAGCCAATCAGGACTAATTGAATGAAGTTGTCAGGAAAGTTTTACTCTGATGGAAGAACATTTTCATCAATAGCAAACGCTCCCTACCGGTGACTCTGTGGACTGAACACATTTGGCCCGCTTGAGATCTTGTTCTCGTGACTGTAGGGGGGAGTCGATTGGTAAATTGAGGGTTTCGCCTTTCAGCTCAGCTCCTTTTTTCGAGGATGTGTTTTTTTTTTGTCATGTTCACCCAGCTTGTTGTGGAAAAGCTACTTTTGACATTCCAGTGTTTTTGAAGGATTTTCTGGTTTTGAAAAAAAAATATTCCACCCACCGTTTTTTTTTTTCCTTTCATTTTTTGGGGTTATTATCACGGGCCCCAAGCACCCCCAGTTGCCCATCACCGCTCGAGCTGGAAATATGAATAATCTGGTATTTTCTGATCGCTTTTTTAACAAAGTTAAACACGCATCAATTGCCGTGTGCGCCAAGCTAGCACTACAGAATTCTGCCGGCGATGGATTAGCATTTGAGCACGAAAGTCAAATTACAGGCTTGTTTGATTTAGGCTTTGATGAGCCGGATTTGATTATGCGGGCAGAACAACAAAACACTTATCGCAGTGTGCTACTGCATCCGAAGGACTCCCCGATGTCTCATGTTTCACCATCAACCTGGCGGGATTAAATGAGGTTTAAGGAGGAAAGAGCGGCTTGATGTTTGAGTGACAGAGGAGTTCGCACTTTTCATGCAGGTGGGAAATTACTTCAGGACTCTTGAAGATGGACAAAAAACTCACAGGATAGAACAGCACGCAAGCCACCTGTCATGGTTTTGTCAGTTTCGTTTTGGGAGAAAGTGAGATCGGAGGGCGTGTCCTCAAGCTGCGCACCTGATCATTATCATCCTCGAGACAGCCATGCTGTTGTTGAAGTACCTTGCTCATGGGTCTCTTACCAAGTGTCTGAATTCTCTCGTCGTTCTTGATCTCGCCTCGTAGTCCATTTGCCGCATCCTATTTTTTGTCTTCATAAGTGTTTTTGCATGATAGTTGTCTGTTTCAATCGGTATCGTATTGGGTTTCACTCTGGTTTAAGAAACCGTCTCATTGCTTGTATAGTTTAAGTTACGTTGGCCAGCACTGCTGATTCTGATTGCTCTGGGCAGAATATGGCACATGTACTTCATGCAGTGCGGCAGAGAAAAGATTAGGAAAAAAAATGAGGAGAATTGTCTCTTGGGAATAAATTAATTTAATTTTGTGGCACACATATTTGAATTTGGGTTGTCAATGTAGGCCAGTGCTTCTGTTAGGGCCCTTGCGGCTCACCATTGCCGACAGCAAATTCTGGAAATTCAATCCAGACTTTAGCCATCGCCGGTCTTTTATTAACTGCGCAGACATTTTTTAAAAGTCACATTTCAAGCAGTTTTGTTGAAATGTGAAAAAAAAGCTAATCGTCCAGGGGATACGGTAGGCAGCAGCTCCTGGAAGAAAATAAAAAGACTGAATTGAAATCTTTTACTTCTGTCATGAAAGCTAAAAACAAAAACTGTATTTGTTTTTAGCCTTCATGACAGTCGTGTTTGGTTTAGTTTCATATTACGCTTTGCATCGTTGTCGTTGATGTCTTTTCCATTTCGGCAGGTCTTCCAATCAGCTCCCTCAGCCGCTCGTGTCTGGTCCCGATGTTCTCGTTGTCTCGTCAGTTTGTTTGTCTTTAATTCTTTGTTTACGTTCAGTCCCCGTTGGCTCATTTACTTTGGTTTGCATCAGCTGTCACGTCCGTGCGAGGCCTATTGAGTTTTGTGCGGCTGCTTGTTGAAATTGTTGCTTTGACGATGCCTTTTGAGCTTTTATTTTATTTTTTTGAGCCTCCCCAACGTGCCTCGTTTTTCTTTTATATTCCTGAAATGAAGTCTTTTTAAAGACTTTTGTCGACCAAGCCCTCCCTCGACAACTTCTTTCCTCGTGTTCAGAGCGATCGCATGGATCAGATTTGGGAAATTGCTGCTTATTCGGACGAAAACATTAAAATTTTACACCGCTAATCAAAATACATTATTCCACAAGCGCGAAATAATCCAACCGATCTCAAAGTGTCCGATGCGTGACAGTCAAAGACGAATGTAGCATGGAGATAAAAAACAGTGCCCTGCGAGAAATCATTTCGGATGGAAACGTGTGGTGTTTCGGTGACGTGCCAGCAATCGAAATGAGTTGATCCTCCTAAATATGGCGGAATGTTGACTATATTAGCTACCGATCTACCTTAAGACATAAACACGTGAGAAGAACAGATGCAAAGAATAAAGATGCCTCATTGACGTCGATTGTGTTTAGCTTGGCTCTCCTTTTTTTTTTTTTTTTGCCTTGTTGAAGTGATCCCCCCGTCCCCCCCGTTGCGCGCTCCAGCAGGCCTGTGAGGCAAGCTGAGCTGAAGGTGCGGAGGTCAGCTGTCTGGAAAGAGCTGAATCGGAAATTCTCCTCCACTGTAATTTCCCCACTCCAATCTGTTTGATGTGCTGAAAGAAACATCAACGTCCCCGTCTCTTGTGGCGCTAAATCTGGCAACCAATGGCTGGCTTTTAATCCACTATTCATTTCATGGCGGGAAAAGAAAATAGTCCGTCGTGTGTGTGTGTGTACTGTACATATATTTCGGAATCTTTTCATGCGAGTGCTCCAGGTAAGCCCTGAAGGGATGTTTTACAAAATCTACTTGATGGCATCTGAGCGGCCATGGAGCACATGACAAACGGCTTGTTAGCGCAAGTGCAGCCCTTTTCCTCAAGATCCCATCATCTTCCACCCCATCTCCTGTGTGACGGACGGACAATAACAAGAAAGACGTACTGGGGTCCAAAATATACATTATTATCTAAACAGGCAGCAGCGTGTAAAAAAAAAAAAAAAGACTGTGTTTAACGGTGTCCACACGTCAGAGACGCACCACTCTTAAAGTGCGTCCAATCGAACGAAATCAAATTGTTCCATTTGGAAATTAAATCGGGATATGGATCGGATTGTCTTTAACTAGAGAGATCATCACACAGTAGACGTTTGTTCTTTGGGATGGCATTGATTGATCGAACCAGTCATACATTCTCGGCTAAAATGGGACATTTTTTCTCAATTGAATATTTTTGATTTTATTTTTATTTGTGAAGATGTTGAGTATGCGGGTTACACGGTTGGGCCGCAGCACACTTAGGCAAGTGGTTCATTGATATCCAGACAGCATAGTCTCATCTCATCTCATCTTCCGTACCGCTTGATCCTCACTAGGGTCGCGGGGGGGTGCTGGAGCCCATCCCAGCCGTCTCCGGGCAGTAGGCGGGGGACACCCTGAATCGGTTGCCAGCCAATCGCAGGGCACACAGAGACGAACAACCATTCGCACTCACACTCACACACCTAGGGACAATTTAGAGTGTTCAATCAGCCTGCCACGCATGTTTTCGGAATGTGGGAGGAAACCGGAGCACCCGGAGAAAACCCACGCAGGCCCGGGGAGAACATGCAAACTCCACACAGGGAGGCCGCAGCTGGAATCGAACCCGGTACCTCTGCACTGTGAAGCCCACGTGCTAACCACTGGACTACCGGGCCGCCAGTTATTCAGATTATTCATGCGAAATTGCCTAGTGATACATTTTCAACACGCTGTTGACAACAAGTGTAGAAGTCATGGGGGGGTGCGGGGGGGGGGGCGGTCGCCTTAGTTAAAAGAAGATTTTGCGCTTTCAAAGATTTTCAGCCTGGAAAATGTCCATATCAGCCCTGAGACTCGTCCAGAAGTTCCAAAATTGCATTAGCGGCTAAATGATATGTGACGCTAATTTTTGCTGACATTTCAAAAATGTTTACCTGAGCACAATCTCCGCGCCACCTGTCATTTTGTTTGTTCGAGCCTCGCGCCGCTTTGTCTGCTCGTTCGGAACCGCCTTCCAGACGGGCTATTTAAAGATGCAATATCAGCCAACGCAATTCGTCTTAGGGTTGATAAATCACGTTGCGCGTGCGAAATTAATCAGTTTGCCTAACCTCCTTCCACAGCGCACAAAATGAACTGTGCAGCAATTTACCATATTTGGCAATTCCAATCGTGGTTGTATATTCGCACGTTTTTAATTCGATGCCTGCAACGTGTTCCAAAAAAGCCGCGACAATCGGCAATTACAGCGAACGTACTTCCCGCACCTTTTGAGGTGACGGACGGCAGGTCACTTGTCTCGCATGTCTCCATCGCCGCTTGACGCGAGCGGCCGCTTCTCGCGAGCGGCCGCTTCTCGCCAATTTTACCGAAGATAATTAATCGAGTGGAGTTGAACGGATCACAAGTGAACATGCGGGAACTGCAAGTTTCTGCCTTACTTGGTTTTTTTTTTTTTTTTCCACAGTGACAACCATTTCTCAGAAGACTCACACCGCATTTAATGATCGCCGTCATGATACAAAATCACCTTGATTCAAAGCGTCACGCTTAATTTGATGTACTAGCTCCAATCGCTACAGCTAACAAAAGCGATCTCGCCGCGTTCGCTCTTTTGCACATAGACGGCCAAATTGAACAAACTGGAGCTGAGAGCGTATTTCTTTGGCCCCCCTCAATGAGTTTCGGTGCCGACTGCTCTTCGTTGCGAAAAGAGACTCAAGTTGATGCATTGGACTTGATGACTCCAAATGGCTCTCTTCCCAATTCTGCCGGACATTTAATGATGTCGAAAGGGCCTGGCTCAGAAATCGGTTGTTTCTCGTTGCGGTAAAGACATGCAATTGACTCATTTTAAACTTTGACCCGCATAGATAAAAGCAAGTTCCTTGGTACGGTGACACGCACCCCCACCCGCTAGAACAGTCCACACGGCCTGTGTTCTCGATGGGCGCTTCCTAAATAATGGCTTGCGGCTTTCCGTTTGGCAGTGATGAATGGCGCTGTATGCGCAGCGCGTGGTTTTGGGATCATCACAATGTAGTTGCAGCCCAAACTCGGCTGATATTTACTCGACCGTGGGCTGAGCTAGTTAACTATCTCTGACTTTTTCCCCCAAACAACCCCACAAGACTCTTGATGATGGATCGGCCAGAATGAAAAGAAAAGCCGACATGCTTGCAGGAAAGAATTGAGAAGTGCTCTAAATTACTAAACTCGTATCCAATTATTTATACCCTGGATGTATTCTTTGGTTCACAGTTTTTTGGGTCGGGGGTTGGTGGGGCGGATATATCGCTAGAGATGACGCAATGGCAAAATACTTTTTGAGGTGCGATTAAATAAATCATAATGTTTAGATTGGGCGGCCCGGTAGTCCAGTGGTTAGCACGTGGGCTTCACAGTGCAGAGGTACCGGGTTCGATTCCGGCTCCGGCCTCCCTGTGTGGAGTTTGCATGTTCTCCCCGGGCCTGCGTGGGTTTTCTCCGGGTGCTCCGGTTTCCTCCCACATTCCAAAAACATGCGTGGCAGGCTGATTGAACACTCTAAATTGTCCCTAGATGTGAGTGTGAGCATGGATGGTTGTTCGTCTCTGTGTGCCCTGTGATTGGCTGGCAACCGATTCAGGGTGTCCCCCGCCTACTGCCCGGAGACGGCTGGGATGGGCTCCAGCACCCCCCGCGACCCTAGTGAGGATCAAGCGGCATGGAAGATGAATGAATGAATGAATAATGTTTAGATTTTGGTGAAAAACAAAATCCATGCTCAAGTTCTCGATCCAACCATATTTAATGCTCTAAATTTAAAATGAATTGGAATGCTTCAAATCGTTTTGGGCGTTACCAGGATTGCTCACAAGCGAAGAGGGAAGGTGAAGAGTTTTTCTTCTTCAGGTCACTGCTTTGGCAATATTCCTGATATTTGAAGTGGACGAAAACCAGCTTTGATGCGAGTTTGATTTTCTTCACGTGCCAGCTCGATGATTCTATATGTGCATGATGAGCGATGCTTAATCGTGCAAATTATTGAACAATCATCATGCACGACTTTCACATTTTGATTATAAAGGCGAATTGATGGTGGCATATAATCCAAAGCTTCAAATTGTTTCTATTCCCCCCCCCCTCTCTCAGTTAGCAGATTTATGAAGATTTATGACATCCTGTTATCTCATTTGCAAGGTATAATCGGCTCCAAAATAAGACGCCTGATTGAACCGCCGTGGACGGAACGCCTGTAATTACGCAACAGTGGGAGAGTGAACATTTCCTCGGGATTAACGATTGACTGGAAAAGATTCACAAATATGGTTTTGAAATCCGCTCATGGTAATGTCCTGCCCTTATAATGACCTTCCAATATCATCGCGGCCAATTCGCATGGAGCCAAACCTAATATGCTGCATCATTACCCTCATTATTGATTTGTGATGTTGCCCTTGAATTGATTTGTCGAAATGGACGGACTGTAAATTGTCTTTAATTTTTTAATTTTTTTTTGGCGGGTGTTCCTGTCCGCTATCTCTTGATGCACGATTGTCACAGCGAACCCGACGCTCGCTACAGCCTGAAAATAATTTATTAAACGGGACGAACGTGAGATGAAGTTGTCGTCAGGGATGCATAAACGTTTCCTTATGCGCGGCACGGGCGATGACAAAGACATGACGGAGTCTGCGATTTCCATTGGCGTGGGGCGCGTGACGCGAAAACCCAAAGGTTGATGATGATGATGATGACGACAATGAAAGCGAGATGCCCCGTTATTGTGCAACCGGAACCAGAGGAACCATGCCGATCGCGCGATATGGATGATGAATACTTTCTCCTCTATTGTCTCCCAGAGCGGGAACACAACCGGGCCGCAAGCCGCTCAGCGCTGTTCAGGGCCATCTAAGACCTTTCCCGTTCTGGCTTGAGGTCCACGTCCAGCTGTCCAATGCGATGATCGAGTCGAGTGTCCCGAAATAAACTTGGGTGCTTAGGACCCTGTAAGGAGCGACGACCAAACGAAGTGAAATACTCGAAGAGCTGTGGTACAGTGCCTTTATTAGCAAACACACGATACTTTTTTTCCACCAGCAAGGCGGGCCTTAGCGTAACAAAACGATTTCCGGCCGCCAGCTAAACCGGGGGCTGTGATTGGTTGGTAGCGAGCGACAGCGGGGCCGCCGATTGGCTGATCAGTCTCACAGCACGAAATTCAACTGTCAGAGTCCTCAGAGGGCATTTGTGATTGCTACAAATCCGAGGTTCTGTCTGACGAGTTTTGTAAGTAGCCCAAAGCCTTTGATTGATGATTCTTATTTTCTTGTCAAGCCACGACTACTTTGATGTTTATCTTGAGATCTCGTTGATGGGCTTTCATTAGCCGGGACAGAACTGGATATGCGGCAGGTGAGAGAGGCAAAAGAACATCAGCGGAGCGGATTGATGCGCACGGCGGGCTCGTCATCAAATCAAATCGTTCTCTCAAAATGATCGGCTTCGATCGTTGCGTTCTGGTTTGTGAGTTGCGACGATTAACCCAGAAACTCACCCGCGACCTCCGTCTCCCCTCTCGTCTATTGTGATTGACTCGCGCTCGCAATGTGAGTATGTCTCTCGGTCCACATTTTGGCGTGATTTACGACAAGAGGAACTCTCTTGTGGGCACTTTGTAACACTTTGTCTGTCGTTAGTTCCAGCGAAATCAGAGATCAGGATCAAGAGATCTCGATCATCTTCAGAGCGAGATTAAGCGACATGAACTGATACTCATCCGAGCGTCGCGTGAGCGGCTGAAAAGCGTCTTACATTGTCCGACGGCCGAGACTTCAAAGCCTCGAATCAAAAGTGAGTCAGCCGACTGTGACTCGGGCTCAAAGCGAGTTTAATTTGCTGTGTGTTTTCCCGGCTGTGCCAGAAACGTTGTACATTTAAAATGTCTCCAACTCCAAAGTGCCTTATAGTGCGGAAAATACGGTAAACAAAATCAGCCATCTGATCTATCGGGTCGGGAACGACCAGCTCATCGGCTAGCTTTGTCCAAATTTGAAAACAATCATTATCAATTGAATCAGGCGTGTGGGCAGTGAATTCCAATTTTTTTTTGTTTTTGATGGTGTTGAGGTTCTGGGCTTTCAATTTGCAACGAACCTTGGTTTGTGTACTGAGGGTTCGGTCATCGTGCGACACAAGCGGACCTTCTCGGCCGAAGGGAATCAAAGACGCCGTGTCGTGTAAGAATTAAAGAGGTCTTGTTGGCAAGTTGTCCTTACAAGAAAATCACATGCAGATATTTGAGTCGAGGCGACCCGGTAGTCCAGTGGTTAGCACGTCGACTTCACAGTGCGGAGGTACCGGGTTCAATTCCAGCTCTGGCCTCCCTGTGTGGAGTTTGCATGTTCTCCCCGGGCCTGCGTGGGTTTTCTCCGGGTACTCCGGTTTCCACCCACGTTCCAAAAACATGCATGGCAGGCTAATTGAACACATGAAATTGTCCCTAGGTGTGAGTGTGAGCGCGCTTGGTTGTTCGTCTCTGTGTGCCCTGCGATTGGCTGGCAACCGGTTCAGGGTGTCCCCCGCCTATTGCCCGTAGACGGCTGGGATAGGCTCCAGCACCCCCCACGACCCTAGTGAGGATTAAGCGGTTCGGAAAATGGATGGATGGATGGATGGATGGATATTTGAGTCGTTCAACTCGGTGACTGTGCTGACCTTGAGCGTTTTTTTATTTTTTTATTTTTTTGAGAAATGACGACCATTTACAGTGTCGGCGGCAAACAAACCATTGATTTTTCTCCTCATCTCACCTTTGACATGCAAAAGAAAACCAAAACGACCTTGATTTTCTCTGCCAAGACCTCATCATCCACGCTGACTTTGTCTGCGAGTTAAAAGGCGCACCATTCATCACAACTTACCTGACACGCTCGCAGAGGGGCGTTTGTGATTCACCCTACGTGACAAACACACTCGCCCACTCTCCAAGGACGCACGTTGTCACAGCTCCCACTCGTTCGCCACACCGGCGAACGAGCTGTCCTCGTCACGGCGGTGCCGTTCTTCAGAAGACGCGTGTAAGTTTGCACCCACGTATGAGAAAAAAAAAAAACCCTCATTTGTGTTCTGGAGGGAAGCGCAATTCATGATTACGTACTACACACAAGAGCAAGGCTGGTCCAGAATATGAGCAATCCGCTTTTACAACTGAATGCAAGTGGCTAAACATCTTTTTTTTTTTTTAAATAAGGGACAGTTTGAGATTTTTATTGGGCCAGATCTAGAAATAGTTGGTGGCAGATCGTGTCCTGTGTGGCGAGTGCATACTTGGCGCATTCGCGATGCACTGGGAATTGAGGGAGGCTAGGGGTCAACATGGAGGTTCCAGAGTTCATTTTCGCCTTTGGGCAACCAAATGGTCTTTTCCGCACCCTCATGGGTTTATCCACAATTTAAAAAAAAAAATACAAAAAGGATTGCAAAACGCTTCATTCTTGCTCACTGGTTCGGAATCGGTTGTCGAAACTCAAGTAATACCCAATAGAGGTGGCCTTTAAGAACGACTGCAAGATGCTGTAATTGAGCGGGCAAAGCAAGTAATGAGCTCCTCCGTTCAATTATTCCCCCCGCCCCCCCCCCCCCTTTCTCTTGTTTCAGTTTGACCCTTTCACAGCTTCTCCATCAAATATCACCTGGTAGGATCTTCTGTATATTCACGTCTCTTTCAGGCTTAAAACCATACAATGCTATTTGTATCATACTTGATAAATGCATTTTAATTATGTAACTCGTTCTTTAGATTGCATTAAATCATCTGTATCAAATTTGATACTGCAGGTTTAGAATATGATCCCCCCCCAAATGATCATTTTCAGATGTAATCTACATAATGCTTATCAATGTGATACGACAAATATCTAAAACGGCCAATTCCGCAGCTAAGCTCGCTACACAGCAATGGGATAACGAGAAAAGCCGTGTCAAAGAAGCCTTGCCGCAGAACACATTTCGTTCATTCATTCATCTTCCGAGCCGCTTGATCCTCACTAGGGTCGCGGGGGGTGCTGGAGCCTATCCCAGCTGTCTTCGGGCAGTAGGCGGGGGACACCCTGAATCGGTTGCCAGCCAATCACAGGGCACACAGAGACGAACAACCACCCACGCTCACACCCACCCGGAGAAAACCCACGCAAGCCCGGGGAGAACATGCAAACTCCACACAGGGAGGCCGGAGCTGGAATCGAACCCGGTACCTCTGCACTGTGAAGCTGATGTGCTAACCACTGGACACCGGGCCGCCTCTAAAACAACATGAAATGGCAAAAATAATTTTGTGGCTTTGGTTATAAGGGTTTTAATGAACATCTTAGTTCCCAAAAATCCGATTTTTCTGGCTATTCCTTGATGGGTCAAACATTACAGGGTTAAGGCATCAGGCTTGCTTTCGGAATCTTTGTTTGACTACCAAGAAAAATAAAGTGAAACCAGAGTACCCAGAGAAAACCCACACAGAAACCGATATATTTTCGTGGCGTGGCATGCAACAGGCGTGTGACTGGCTGCACTGTATGTCAATCAAGTGACAACATTCACAATGGATGATAGGCGGGAGTCTACTTATCATTATTATTTTTTTTTAATTCATTCACTGACAGTCCGCTATACGAACGGCATTAAACCGGAAGGGCTGGCAGTGAACGATTTGATCCCATGAGAGCTACTGACACTCCTACTTGGTAGCTCAACAATCCACTTAATGGGCGCGCCCGTGTGTAGTGCGGAGGACTTTCAAATGGCTGGTTCAGGGGTTTGGCCTTGTTTTTGCGCACCTTACAAAGTTTCACGCACGTGGGCAAGTCGGGAGCTCGCCGAGGTGAAAAAAGGCATCGGAGAGCTGTCGGCAGCTTGATGGATGGCTCGGTAGCGTGCGTCGATCTGGCAGAAATGGCCCGCCGTTACTCACGTCACGCGATGGCGGCATCGCAGTCAAAGAGGGAAGGAGGAAAGGGGGAAAAAGGAGGCCGGGAGGAGGTTGTGAAAGGCAACTGCAAAATGTGCGTTTGTAGCTCCCAGTGGGCGGCCATTTTGACACACTCTATCCACTGAAAATGATATCACAGTTGCTCAAGGCTCGGGTAACGACCGATCACCGGATTTCTTGAAGCTGTGTCATGATTTTGATCGTTAGCAGTCACATCTCCTCTTTTCTTCGTCCAAGGACTTCCAAAATAAAGGCCTCGGCCTCGTCATCCCACCGTGTTCATTTGTGAGGTGATTGCATTTTCTTTCTTCATGCGTTGTTCCGTTTATTATTCTCTCTAAGAGTTTATGATTGGCGTTGTTTAATTTAGAATTCATTTGTCGAGAACATGTCTACAAATGATCAGAAGCAATCTAGTTTTCCACCCCTCCCCTTGCGGCAATATTTTTCCATCAGAAAAATAATCTACGAGCCAATTAAACAGATGCTCGGAGCTCTAATGCCACGTGGAGTGGAGCCCAATCTCATGCGTTGCTGGACTGATTGATTGTTTAAATAACTTTCTTCTGACTTTATGATATTTCCTTCGATATCTTTTATGACTGGGCAACAAAGATCATTGGATTTGTAGGCCGCCCGTGGCCGAGTGAACGTACCGGCTGGCTGAAACATAAAAGAGAAACGACAACAATAAACAGAAGCCCCAAGGTCATGTTAATTATAGTGCATTATCTTTTTTTCTCGTCAACTTCTGCCGGTATCGTCCCTGCAGCTCTCGAAATAAAGGATAAAAAAAAAAAGAGCGTTTCAATCGAGGTCAGCCTCCAGAGACGCATCTGTGTAAGGGGAAATCCAACGTTCGTCGCCTCTTTGAAATAAGACCGATATCGGCCTGATACTGAAATAAGACCGATATCGGCCTGATACCGATACCTGATACCGTATTGGTATTGGTAATCTACCAAGCCTGAATGGTGTTTGTTTTTTTTTTTTCTTTCTTCTTTCTACTCACATTCTTGCTGCTGAATATTGTAAATTTCCCCAGTGTGGGACAAATAAGGTTATAAAATAATAACAAAAAAGGATATCTTAATAGGGGCGGCCCGGTAGTCCAGTTGTTAGCACGTCGGCTTCACAATGCAGAGGTTACCGGGTTCGATTCCAGCTCCGGCCTCCCTGTGTGGAGTTTGCATGTTCTCCCCAGGCCTGCGTGGGTTTTCTCCGGGTGCTCCGGTTTCCTCCCACATTCCAAAAACATACGTGGTAGGCTGATTGAACACTCCAAATTGTCCCAAGGTGTGAGTGTGAGCGTGGATGGTTGTTCGTCTCTGTGTGCCCTGCGATTGGCTGGCAACCGATTCAGGGTGTCCCCCGCCTACTGCCCGGAGACAGCTGGGATAGGCTCCAGCACCCCCCGCGACCCTAGTGAGGATCAAGCGCTTCGGAAGATGATATCTTAATATGCATAGTATCGGTGGCTTCATTGCTAATTTCAAAACTGCTCCACGAGCCCCCCCGGGGAATTGTCAGAATTCTCAGATTACCACTCAACCCTTCATTCAAGGAAAGAAAAAGATGAGGGTGACAAGGGTCATCCCCCCGCCCCCAAAATTGCCATTTTATCACTTTGGGTGAGTCTGGCCTTTAATTCATTTTGTGGAATTCACACATTGTGTTTCAATAACTTCCAATCTTACATGCAACTGACATCTATTAATGCCACTGGCGAACGATAGAGTCATCCCGGATTCTGCGTATTCGGCAAACTCGGGTTGCTAACAAACGTAAAAAATGGGATGCCACATTTTTTTTTGCCGATGCTTTTGCTGAGCTGACTTTCTAGCGCCTTAAGGTAAATGCTCATCCTAAGCATCTCCTCTATGCTTCTATTTATCCTTTTATCTTCAGTTCAGTTTCTTTTTCCGGGATGAAAAATGGAAAAGGGGGTATCGGCGGCAGAGCAGGCAAAGAGTGCCCCACCCCGCGTCAGTCTCTAATGCTTCATTAAGTACTCGGCGGGGCCATTCATCGCTGTTATCGCCTCACCGCAACGGGCCGCCTCTGCTGTCGCCCGCTCTTTACGGCGCACAATCGTCCACTGTTTAGATGCGCGCACAAACACACAGTATGAAATGTATTCCTTTGGCATTCGCGCCACCTGGTCCTCACTGATTCCGACCCGCAAATGTCTTTACGCGGCCCTTCGTAGCAATGTTAACATCTGGCAAGCACCGGCGAGATATTGATCAGCCGAGCGAGTTGACGTTCATACTCCATCACGCTGTTAGCTAACTTCAACTTGCACGAACGCAGTCATTCTTGATTAATTGGACCCTCGGTGTTCATTAGATAGCGCCGGTTTACCTCATGAGGTGATTGACGCGTCGCCTTTCCGCAACGTAAGGCTGCCATAACCGACCCAAACGCACTGCTCGGCTCGGTCACGGTGTCCTTCTCGGTGCTGTCGCCGCGCCTCCCTCTGACAGCGCCATATTTCAGTGCGACGGCCGTCCAACCTTTAGTCTGCGGGGGGGCACAGCAGATGTATGGCACAGACCCAGCGTTTATTTACGTGCAGTTTCACAGCGCATCCATAACTTACACAAAGCCGGCTAGCCGTTTGAGCCCTCCCGGAGGAGAACAGGCAATACTCAGCAAAAACGGATGAGGTGGCCCAGTGCATTTTGACTGGTTCATTCCATGTATGTTAGCTGTAAATATAAATATTGTCTCCGGCACTTCTTTTAAATCTTCCGAACTCGATACAGCTAGAGACGTACGAAATAAGGCTCTTGCGGGTTACGAGTGTGAGGGATGGTGAGCAAAGGTCCTCCTTATGGAGGGAGATATCGAGCCATGTTTATTGATAGATTGCTCTCAATGCCTTATTGATCTCTTTCCACATGACACAACGGAGTTTGAGGTAGTTCGTGTTACATTTTCGGTGATTAATCAAACACTCATTGATGAGTACCGGCAATGCAAGTGGGGAGCACGCAATTAAATAAATAAATATATATATATATATATAATATATATATATATAGGGGCGGCGCGGTAGCCTAGTGGTTAGCACGTCGGCTTCACAGTGCAGTGGTACCGGGTTCGATTCCAGCTCCGGCCTCCCTGTGTGGAGTTTGCATGTTCTCCCCGGGCCTGCGTGGGTTTTCTCCGGGTGCTCCGGTTTCCTCCCACATTCCAAGAACATGCGCGGCAGGCTGATTGAACACTCTAAATTGTCCCTAGGTGTGAGTGTGAGTGCGAATGGTTGTTCGTCTCTGTGTGCCCTGCGATTGGCTGGCAACGGATTCAGGGTGTCCCCTGCCTACTGCCCCAAGACGGCTGGGGGCTCCAGCACCCCCCGTGACCCTAGTGAGGATCAAGTGGCTCGGAAGATGAATGAATGAATAATATATATATATATATATATATATATATATTTTTTTTGGGGGGGGGGAGATATTGAATAATATTATCACATTATAACTATAGGTAGAGTATTCAAAACAGTTATTATTATTAACTGTGTTGAATACTCTACCTATAGTTATAATGTGATAATATTATTATCACATAATATTAAAACCATTATGACAACAACAAAAAATGTGTGAACTGAAACGAGTTACTATTTTTGTATTTTAATTTTCATTTGATGTGCCCGTGTCTCACTTGATTAATTTTGTAATAAACATGTAAATAACAAAGCTACTTAACATGTTGCCTCTGGATGCTGGCGTATTAGGCGAGGCAAGCCAGCTTTATTTATGGAGCACGTTGAATACACGAGACAACTCGGTGGCTTTCACACCAGCCTAGACACCCCCCACCTACCAGCATTTACAAACACAGCAAGGCAGAGAAAACAAAAATGGGTTAACAAATGTACTGAATGAAGGTACCTTGCCCCAATTTAAACACACGACCATAAAACTTTCAAAACTTTTTCAAAAGTAAAAGAAAAAAAGCTTTCTCACCTTGGCCAAGTGTAAAATGCCCATTTTGAGTCGACTCTACCACTCGCGTACTCATCAGAGCATCGGCTGGCTAATTATCATGTGAGGGTCCCTCTACTAAGTAATGACCATTTGTACCATTATCCAAATTTCCAATTAGTCGTGAGAAATCAGGCTTACGAAAGGAGTTGGTCAATGAAATGATTTGCTCAGAGACACGTCCATCGGTCTGTTTCTAATCGTCCGCCTTATAGGATCATCTTCAATAAATGCTTCATTGAAAAACAGCACTCGATATTCTCATTTCGGCAAATGGGGGGGCTGCCTTTGAAAACGAATGAGCACCAAGAAGCTATTTTCAAACCAAGATGTCCTCCAAATGTTCTCGTACACACGCACACAGTCACACACTTGCGATGCGGTACCGCACTACCCGCTTCGCATCCATTCCGTCTCCTCCTCTCACAGCTTTCAGTCTCAGGAGTTGCCAAAAATTAATGAAAAGTGCGCAAATGACAAGCTCTCTCTTTCTCCCCTCCAAGAGCCAGCGCCACCTTTTTCACTGGACCTCCGGGATGCCATATTGATTTCTCCGCTGTCTCATTTTCACATGCCGTGTCCTTTCCAGGGCGGCCCGCTAGTCCAGTGGTTAGCACGTTGGCTTCACAGTGCAGAGGTACCGGGTTCGATTCCAGCTCCGACCTCCCTGTGTGGAGTTTGCATGTTCTCCCCGGGTCTGCGTGGGTTTTCTCCGGGTGCTCCGGTTTCCTCCCACATTCCAAAAACATGCGTGGCAGGCTGATTGAACACTCTAAATTGTCCCTAGGTGTGAGTGTGAGCGTGGATGGTTGTTCGTCTCTGTGTGCCCTGCGATTGGCTGGCAACCGATTCAGGGTGTCCCCCGCCTACTGCCCGGAGACGGCTGGGATAGGCTCCAGCACCCCCCGCGACCCTAGTGAGGATCAAGCGGCTTGGAAGATGAATGAATGAATGAATAAATGTCCTTTCCAGGATTTTTTTTTTAACCTCAGAGGCCCGAAGTGAAAGAAAAATGACACATTTGTTCGCACACCCGAGTTTACGCCGTGTTCCGAGTTCTTTGGCGTGGGCCGCTTTCGTTCACTTTTCATGTTTTATCTGCATGGCGGTTTGAAAAACACTTGCTGGGTTTGTAAGTTTCTTGGGTCCAGTCTCTTCCCCGCCCCCTCCCCTCCATCCTCCCTCAGCATTCGCGATCAATCGCAAAGTGTAACACCGTCGTTCAACAAAGCTCGGGACCTTATCGAATCCTGGTTTTCCTAGTTTGCATCTAGCACGATTCGGCGGGTAATGTTGAATCTGACTCAATCAGACTCTGCAACAGCACGCGCGCGGGATTGCAGAGCGACCGTATTGGTATTGGACGTTGCCGTATCGTTAATCAATCATGGCAGACAACCGCGAGAAAGCAGAAATCCATGTTTTGCCTCACCTTTTAATTGGTACTCTTGGTGGCGTTTTACCACAGAGGAAAAAAACCGGCGAAAAGCTCCGATTCATCAAACCGCTCTGGATAGTGTTCAAATAAAACAATGTGCAGAATCATGAGTGCAGTCATATATCCATCATTGTTTTCATCGCTGTCTCTTGTAACTGTGGGAACATTTGAAATCCTAATTATTCCAGGAACACGTGTCCCACAGCACGCACGAAACTGCTGGCATCGTCTTTGGGGGGGCGGCCCGGTAGTCCAGTGGTTAGCACGTCGGCTTCACAGTGCAGAGGTACCGGGTTCGATTCCAGCTCCGGCCTCCCTGTGTGGGGTTTGCATGTTCTCCCCGGGCCTGCGTGGGTTTTCTCCGGGTGCTCCGGTTTCCTCCCACATTCCAAAAACATGCATTGCAGGCTGATTGGACGCTCTAAATTGTCCCTAGGTGTGAGTGTGAGCGTGGATGGTTGTTCGTCTCTGTGTGCCCTGCGATTGGCTGGCAACTGATTCAGGGTGTCCCCGCCTACTGCCCGAAGACCGCTGGGATAGGCTCCAGCACCCCCGCGACCCTGGTGAGGATTAAGCGGTTCGGAAATGACTTTTACTTTGTTAACGCAAGTCATTGCACTTCTTCTTTCTACTCAAGTAAATAATGTGAGTACTTAACATACAGATACAGTAGACATCTGACTCCGGCTTGTAAAGTAAAGCAAAAACATGCTCGAATGGTTCTTGTACGTTGGGCCCCCCCCCCCCCCGATCGAGTCGAAAGCAAAAACGGTGACGTAGGTTTTGTGAAATGCCGCTAACGACCAAACCAACCGACAAATTGCAGTCAAAACATGGCGCTTGCAGTTTGTTTGTTTGTTTTTTTCACTTGACAGTGGCAATAAACAAGTTTTATGAGAGCGTTTGACGCAACGGCGCGCCATACGAAGCAGACGAAGCAAAGCCTTTGCCAATTTCGACGGCTTGCCAAGCGGAATGCGCACATCTGCATCACAAATAGTCCCCGAGACTGGCCAAGGCTGTTCATTAACTTTCTCTTTTTTTAATCCATTTTTCTTCCCCCCCACCCCGTCCGGTTCAGCGGGGAAGGTCACTTGGTGAAGAGGGGGTATGCTACTGAGACCTCATTAGCATAACATCATGCTGCTCAGACCTTCTCCAACTCCATGCGCATCAAAGTGTAAATGCGACCGAGCTGTCGGAATAAATTACATTGCGGGACAGATACTTGATAAATGCTTTTCGTCGTCGTGTGCTTTTGTTCCCATGAGGGGGGGGGTGCGGGGGAATGAGGCTACTTTTAACGGAACAAAAATGATGACGCGATGACAATGTTTCGTCAGCCACCCATTGTAAAAAGTTCTTCCACTTACAATCATGACCGAGGTCTGCATTAAACACCCCCCCGCCCCCCCGACCGTACCTCAACTTGAAATTGATGCTCCTGAAAATAATCAAAACATTACCAAACCGCACTAATTGTATCGGGAAGCGCAGAGACACGAACATGTAAATAAATGAAAAATTAATGAAGAGCTCCACGCGCCGAATTATCACGACTAATCCCGTTCCATTTAACTGCAGATTCTCTGACACTTTGATCTTTTCGGAGTGAAATAAAAATGGCACGTTCATCTAAATGATTTGGGAACCACACTTGACTCCTTTGGGGCTAAACGGAGCATAGAATTAACAATTACCATCTTAATTAGCTCCCGTTGACCCCCCGAGCAGGCCTTTGTATTAATTGCACATGATGTGCTTTTCGTCGATCCGTGTCAACAAAGAGAGAACATGCCGGTGAGTAATGGATACAAGATGTGATCACTTGCAAATATGTGACCTCACGTTTTTTGCGTCGCACTTTTCCCGTCCGTCCGAACTTTTTGCTTCCACGGCGTCCGTAAGAAATGTACCACAAAATGGGAAAAGCCGGTGGAAATTTGGCGCTTCCTTTCTTGTGCGGGGGCGGTATTAAAAGCGACTATCCTGAACAAAATAACAAAAGAGCACAGATCATTTTGGGCAAAAGTGAACAAGGTACTTTTTTTTTCTGGAACAATCGATCAACAGCAAAACGGTTCGAACACGTTTTGATGAACACCATGACAACAAAGGTAATTACCAATGCAAAGTTTTATTCAACACTCCTCTCTGTGCTCACATTTTTATGCTTTTCATCACTTTAAAGCCCTCCTTAAAACTCACTTGTATTCTTTGGCGTTCGACTCAGCATGACTTAGATTTGTTCTTGATTTTACTGTTTGGTGCTTTCTACCGCCTTTATTACCGATTCGTCTTACTGTTTATTGTGCATGTTAAATCGCTCCATGTACAGCACTTTGTATGCAGCGATGGCTATTTGAAAGTGCTCCAGAAATACTGTTGACTTGACTTAACTTGACTTGAGAGCTACATTTTCATTAAAAATGTTTTTTTTTTGTTTTTTTTAAATTCAACAGTGTTTGTTGTCTTGCCTTGCCCATTACGAGGCACTTTTCGAACTCGCTTCATCTTCGGAAGATTATGCCGCTTCGTGGCTACCCATCAGTTGCTTTCTTTTTAAATGCTGCTTCTCTTTCAATTATTAGCGGATTTTTTTTTTTGCCGAAAATTTAAAGGAAAATCCCGCACTTTTCCAATGCGTCTGATGCAGTAAATATGCTCATGGCTCGCAGCTGGTCACGTAACAATTCTGCTTCTCAATCATATCATCATCCAGCCCCGCTTCTACGTATTTGCCTTTGGAAGAGAAATCGATGGGGGTGCGAGGTTACGGTTGTGCTCCACCATTGATTGGAGCTTTGAGAGTCATCCGACAAACATGGTGTATCCATTGCGCCCGCTTATAATGTCGCGGGTTATCTGAGTCAGACCAGAGTCTTTATCCGTGTGTGATCCAAGGCGATTTTATTTCTCGAGCACATTTCAAACACAGGGCAACTTAAAGCGCCTCACATCACCGAAAGCGCAAACAAAGGAAAAGCAAAACAACAGAAGGCATTCACGGAGCAAAGAGAATGAAACTGACGGAAATTGACAGGCTGTGGTGGACCGCTGAGCACGTCCTCCTCACAGTGCCATTCCGGCCCCGGAGTTTGCATGATCTCCCCCTGCGCAGTAACAGATACTGACCTTCCGTCGTCGGTACAGATGGAATGTCCACTTACAGATGGAATGTGTCACTTACGAGAAAAAAATCAAAATTGGAATGGATTCAATGTGCAGCACAATAGAACCCGAGGTGTGGAAAATGGACATCGAATGAAGACAGAGGAAGAAATAGGGGGGAAAAAAAACGAAGAAATTCTTTCCAATTTAGTCGAGCTGTCCTCCTGGCTGGTGATTAATGACGATTGGATCGCCTCCTGTTTCCTTGGGAATTTCTCCTTTCTCCACTCAAAAAGTGCCCTTCTTGTTATTCCCACAGGATCTGTGCTTTTCTCACTTTAACGTAGCTTGCTGGGCAGCAATTATTTTGAGATTTCAAGCTGAATGAATGGCGGTGACCAATGAAGATAGCGGAGAGTCGTTTCCGCATGAAGATAATTTTACAGTCGAGTGTTAAAGCATTTAAAAAAAAAATCTTATTTTTTATTCATTCATTCATCCATTTTCTGTACCGCTTGATCCTCACTAGGGTCGCGGGGGGTGCTGGAGCCGATCCCAGCTGTCTTCGGGCAGTAGGCGGGGGACACCCTGAATCGGTTGCCAGCCAATCGCAGGGCACACAGAAACGAACAACCATTCGCACTCACACTCACACCTAGGGACAATTTAGAGTGTTCAATCAGCCTGCCACGCATGTTTTTGGAATGTGGGAGGAAACCGGAGCACCCGGAGAAAACCCACGCAGACCCGGGGAGAACATGCAAACTCCACACAGGGAGGCCGGAGCTGGAATCGAACCCGGTACCTCTGCACTGTGAAGCCGACGTGCTAACCACTGGTCTACCGGGCCGCCTCTTTTTTTTTTACTGTGCAATGAAATGCATCCCACAATGGCAGCACCTCTCAAGTATATGCCCAGAATGTAAAAACTATGCTTAACGATACGCTCCGGTTCTACGGATCTTTCTTCGGAGGTCGAAATATAACATCTTTGCTCTTTCGTCAAGTCTATATAACTGAGAAGTGAAATAGAGTCGGGTGGCGCAGTAGTCCTCCATTAGGTCTGTGATTGACAGGTGATCGGTCCAAGTCAGCTGGGATGAGCTCCGACCTCGCCAAGTGGAGAGTAGACAAAATGTATAAATAAGAGAACTGGAGCGTGGTGATGGGGGGACTTAAAATTCATCCTTCCTCGGCGCTCGACTGGAAATGTATGCTTGAGCGTATCGTGGGGTTTGCGTGGATGTTGTGATGGTCCACATAGGACGTTGCACTATTCTGCCTAATGAGACAGAAAGCTCATCCTCATAGTGACCTGCTGTCTTTTTTTCTTTTTTTTTTCTTACAGCTTTGCAAGCCCCGTGAGGGGATAAGCAGAATTCTTCTCACTTGCTGTTCGGAGACGTGAGAAGAAGTTTGGCATTGAGGGCAGCGACCGCCATCTGCTGCGCAGGCTGATTCCTCTGGAGGTGTGGCCGCATCACAGGCTAAGCAATCAAGACAAGGCAGCGCAACCTAATTTAGTTAGCATATCTTATACTGTGGGGCTTTGGGGCGGAGGAGGGGGGGGGGGGGGTTTCCTCAGTCCAAGACATATTCCAAGACATATTTTTTTCAGCATTTGGTGGGCTTTAATGTCACGCGAGGGTGTTTTGGGGGGGGTTAGCGTTTGCAGCCTTGTACCGTGTATGGGTCAGAAACTGATAATTAGCATAAATTCATTCAGTTCAAAAACTGTGAACGCTCGCAACGTCAAGCAGTTCTCGGGCTGGGCTTTTGGATCACCTCAGACACATAAACATGCTTAGCAGCCAAATTAAATGCCTCACTGCACAACAAAATGCAGCCTTAAAAAAAAAAAAAAAATCTAATGGCCGCCAGGTTAGTAAACCAAAACTGAAATATAGCCAGTGTTCCATCCATCCATCCATCTTCTACCGCTTATCCGGGGCCGGGTCGCGGGGGCAACAGCTTTAGCAGGGAAGCCCAGACTTCCCTTTCCCTAGCTACTTCTTCCAGCTCTCCCCGGGGGATCCCGAGGCGTTCCCAGGCCAGCTGGGTGACATTGTCTCTCCAGCGTGTCCTGGGTCTTCCTCGGGGTCTCCTCCCGGTGGGACATGCCCGGAACACCTCACCAGGGAGGCGTTCAGGAGGCATCCGAATCAGATGCCCAAGCCACCTCATCTGGCTCCTCTCGATGTGGAGGAGAAGCGGCTCGACTCGGAGCCCCTCCCGGATGACCGAGCTTCTCACCTTATCTCTAAGGGAGAGCCCGGACACCCTGCGGAGAAAACTCATTTCGGCCGCTTGTATCCGGGATCTCGTTCTTTCGGTCACGATATAGCCAGTGTTTTCATCCAATAAAAAAAAATCGTTTTAGTTGACACAGTTGTAGCATAGCTGGTTCTCACGAGTGTTCGAGAGCCTCTCCCGGCTGTCAGTTTGACTCCAAATCGAAATGATAATCATTTGGAAATAGCAGCGGCACCTCCTAATCACTCCAAAAGTGTTCCTGTTCCTGTTGAAAATAACAGCTTTAGGAGCACATATAAAAAGGCTTTGATTATAAAGGAAAATTTCTATTGTGTTATTATTCATCATGAATAAAAATATCACAAAATACAAAACGTAAACCGCACTCACGAGTTCAAATTGTAAATAACGCCTTCCGTTACAAATTTGCTGACTTTGCGTCACTTTTTGCATGTATTTTTCAGGTCTTCCTTTCAAAAAAGCGGCTCCCTGGCTGAGGCGGACATCCCGACCGTTGTCATCTCGAGTCATTTCAACTATTTGATGAGAAACGAGCACCTGAGCAGTTCCCACTGCATTTTGTCCTCTTCATCAATTCCGTGCCCTCTTTGCTGAGTCGAGATCTTTTGATCTCATCCAGGGGTAAGAAGCCAGAAATTGAGACAGACAAGTTAAGGCTGCGCAAAGTGAGGGATCAATTTGAAAGCGGATTCTTTGCGGGCAATTGCTCATCGCGGCCGTTGATGAAAAATCTCTTACGTAAAGGCAATTTGACGTCACGGTCTTGTGGATGATTAATCGCTTGGTTGTTGTCATCCATGACACCCTGTGCCATATTTACATTGATGTTGATGATGATCAGCGCGCCTTACCAAGGATGAGTAAAAGAGCGATTAGGAGAAGAAGAATGGCTTTGATTGTATAGCACTGTTCAAAGTGATCAACAATAAAGCAAATACAAGTACGAGGCAAGGGTACTCAGTCGGAAAGGTGCCGACTGCCCTCTCCAGGTCCGGCTTGAGCTCCTGCCCCATGCGGAGGAGTTCAAGTCTCTTGGCATCTTGTTCACTGATGCCTCTTCAAGTGTATCTGCCTTAGTGTTCAATTTTTTTTTTTTTTAAGACAAAACGTTGCATGTGTCGTCGTCGTAGATAAAAAAAAAAAAACCTTTATTAAGACATCACCTCTCCAAAAATATCAACATTTCTTTAGCTTTGGTATCAATCTTTGTATCATACAATGATGTATACAAGATCTTCGTAGAACTAGATGGAGGGGGTTGGGGGGGGGGGCGGGACACACCACATCTGCTCTTTTTCGAGAGAAACACAACACTGAAAGCTTAACTATTCACTGGCAACACAGCACCCGATGCTCTGCTTTGCAAAACCTCACCGCTCTCTTTGCACCGCAAGACAATAAAGAGATCGAAATCGGTTCGCAGGATGCCGACAAGCACATATAAACGGAACAAAAATCATTTGAGCGTGAACATATTGTTCATGTCGGTCGAACGATTTGCTGTGCACTCGAAAGACGTACAGATGCGATCGAGGACATGGAGCCGTGTTGTTCGAAATAGTCGCCGATTGTTGTAAACGTAGCGTTGGGAGGCGTGTGAAATCCGCCCGTGTGCTTTGCTGACCGAGTGCCCTGAAGCAAGACACTTTGCGGCCAAGCCTTTCGGTTTATAAAAGAAGGGATCCTGAGCATTGGGTTGAACCAGAAACATTTGATTTGGTTCCCTGCGCATGCAAGGAATATCATTTGACAAGCAATGCAAAGATCATTCCAAGGGGATCGTACGTTTTAGGGGGAGGGCGTGCGGAGTTTCTCGCGCTATCCACCGAACATTACCAAATGTCACCGTGTATCCATTCAATCAGGGATGCCGTCGTCAAATGCGCATGCACACCACTGAGGGAACGACTCCGAAGCTCTTTCACGTGCATTTCTTGATCGCTGTCACCTTTGAATGCCGCTTACATTGCAGCGAGGCTACAAAGTACATGTTCAGTCGCGCCTTAGGATGAATGGTCAATTAGAGGGACCTTTAAATCATTTTAAAGTGACAACTGATTAATTTAAGACGAGGTTGTCAGACAGGCGAATTGCTTGAAAACCACCGGCGTGACATTCTTAGTCTTTGTCGACAGTCTTACGCCTTGGCTTCTTTCTTTCAGCTCTGCTGTTCGTAGACGATATCGAAAATCTTCCATTCACATTCAGGTATTTAAAAAAATATTTACAAACCGTTGACCAAAAAAAAAAACACCTAAAAAGTATTTTTTTTGCCCCTTTAGTGTCTTTTTTTTTTTGCATGTTCACATTTTGTCTGCAGATAAACACAAAGGGGCAATGTAGGTAGGTTCAGTTCCTGCCAACCCTGCTCATAATTTCTGAAAGTAATTCCAAAGCTTTCCCTCCACAACTGCTGTGTATTGGCTACAGCATCCTGGACTCAGCTGATGCAACAGCTCTATTTTATTCGTCTGAACTGGATCGTTGCAGTCGGACCAACCTCAGCAACCGCACCATTCATTATTAATGCCTTCCAGCCTGGAGACATCGCCCTTTCATGCTAATGTCAAGGTCGTAGCCAGAATTCAGCCATTGAAATGGGCCACGAGTGATACCACAGCAGGTTGGTTGAAGTCTGAAGAAGGGGCTTTAGTGACATCATGGGTGGGTTCCAGGATAGGGTCCAGTTGGGGCACTGCAGCAACTGGCTGACCCAGGGAGGCCACCACGTATAGAAAGTCGTTGGTATGACGAGGACCTGTCACCGCGCCGGCCCTCGCCGGCTTGGTGGCAACCCTTGATGAGCTCTTCACGCTGGAGCCTCGCCGAGGAGCCTCGCAATGTAGCAGTGCTTGAAAGCATCTGTAAAACTAAGGCATACGAGACAAGGATTTGATTTCAAAATTGATTCAGATAAAACGTGCGCAAAGGAGAGAGTCATGTTTTGCCAATAAAGTTTCTTCCTGGAGCAAGTTGAAAGTTGGCCCTGTAATTGCTCCCATTTTTCTATGGTGAACGTTTTAAGGCAATTAGGTGTAATTATGATTGATTAAGCTCTCTGTCTCCTTCGATTCTGCTTCTCGCAACATGATTTTAGGGTTATTGTGGCAAACCTTTTTACATGAGAAAAACAAATAGGCCCATGGGGCATAATGTATTGGTAGAGTTTCCAAATTGTATGAAACATTATATTCATAAGATTCTCGTTCACCATTTTTGCATGCTCAATTGGCTAAATGATTAAGGTGCTCATTTTCTCTCACGGGTTGCGGGTGAAAGAGCACAGACAACAGGAGAACATAATTCAATCTCTCCGTCCTTCTAAAAATAACACTCGCACATTTATATTGGGTTGCTCATCATTTCCAGAGTGACCACCTGCTTTGAGTGTGCTGAATAATTTGGTTAACGCAGACTGGTTTATTCATTGCTTTTTGTATTAACACTGAAGTATTTGGTCAATTAAAAAAAAAGTTGTCATATTGCACATATTTTGTTATTAAAAATTGCATTTTTGTCAGACACCCGGTTAGGAACTGTGCGGCCCTTATGTGCGATATTTTATGAAAATTCGTCAACTTACGACTGCACACACTTCTGTCCTCGAATAAATTGCATTTCATAATCACTCATAAAACAAAGACTCGTAGACTAACTTTTAATGTACGATCGGAAATTGAGGGGAGTAAAAAAAAACACACACTTAAAAAAAAAAAACACGAATCTGCTCCCTGCTGTCGTCTTAAGTTTGTTTACATTGCGTCAAACGGACCTTCGTAGTTGTCACTCACAAAGATGGCGAAAAGGTGATGACGACTAAACCCAATGGAGAAACGCTCCAAAGAGCCATCGGGTCCCCAATTTAAGAAGAGGAGAAAAGGGCCAAAGATAAAGGTATGCAGATCTGAATGGCGTTGACCTAATTGTGCATCATGTAATGATAAAGTGACCCGAACCTATACGCTATTTATCAGCATCTCGCTAATATGTTGCTACCCCTTACATAGCATCAAAATGCCGCTGTTTTTTAAAAAACTTTTAGTCGTTGTTGCTTTTTTAAATTTTTGTTTGTTTGGTAACTTTTACAATTGGAGTCTTTGTGTCAAGCTATTATAATATAACAGTTAGACAGCTGCACACGTTTTGTAACTAAACCAGCGCAGCAAGTTTCCAAAATTATAGACTGGGGATTCAGTCAACAAGATCGAATGCTTCCTTGTTAAACGTTTGAATGCTAAACATGGGTCCGTGCTAATTCAAACATTCTCCTATACGCATTGATATGATTGGTTATTCCACAATGAATATTTACGTTTCACCTGGACATCCAGGTCACGCAAATCAAACTACTTTGGAAAGTGAGGATCAGGCTTCTTGTCTCTATAAATCATCTGTCAAAATATCATAAATAGTGAATGACTCCTTGATGGATTATTCAATCCATGAAGATTTGTGGAAGTTTCAGCATTCCGATTTCATGCAGATCCTCCCGTTTTACACCAACCGCTACACAACCTAATTCCCCCGGTGTCACGCAGCTCAAAGTCCAGGTATCCAGTTGGGCTGATGGACAGATGGGTAGATTCTGAATAATTGAGCACCCCAGCAGCAGTTTTGACAGCATAACAATTCATTGAGGATGCTTGGCTGTACTTAAAATTCCAGGCATTTCCACACATGTCCATCCACAGTGTAGGTTGAAGATGGGAAGCGCACACATCGCAATTCACAGTTTCTTTCCACCGGCTTTCCGAGTTCCCCTATACATGTGGAATCTGATAACACTCTTGAGAAAACGTAGTATACTTAGTATACGCCTTGAGTTGAATGTATACTTATAGTCTACTACATTTTGTCACAAGTGCAAAATACGGAGAAAGTCGTTTGCGGCCTGTTTGAAGAAGCAGAAAGACACAAGACGGGAAACCAGATGACCCATTACTTAAATACAAAAAGACAGACAACAAAATAAGTATGCATGGATGCTTTGTAACACCAACAAACTTGACACCTGACTGAATATTTGCCGGATGCGAGCGAAATGCCTCAGGACATGCCAAGCGCTATATTTCTATAATACGCTGCGTCCGCGCCTTTTCTGTCTGTCAATAACCTGAAGCTTATCTTGAGAATGGAGGCCCGCAACATTTCTCCTTAGCTGTCCTAATAATACACTGACGGGGCTCGGTGGAGCAAAGAGGAATAATGGAAGGGATCGGAGCATGCCAGCGCACACAAGGCCAGAAGGTCAAGCAAAACAAGGGAGACGGCCGCAGAAACATAAATCATGGCAGGGAGATGGAAAGAGCCTGATGCGGTGACAAGGTACTTTGGAGCGAGAGTGAGAAAGGTCACAGGCGTCTCTGAGAGCGTAATGATCGCAGTACTTTCGGACAGCGTTCTCAGCTACCTGCTTTGATGCCCGGATAACATTTTGCACTTTGAGGGCGTGTCCGTTTTTGAAGTAGGCGACGTCTTGCTTTGTATACAAGCGCAGTACGAGAGACATTGTAGACTTTTCATACGTGAGTAAACGTTTTTTTTTTGTTTTTGTCGAGAAACTTCTTCAGTAGATGGATATGTTAAAACTGCAAAGCTGGTCCCAAATGTTTGTCGGGAATGTTCCAAAGACTGCGCAGTAATTATTTGTGCGGGGGGGGCAGGGGGGGAGGGAAGGAAATGTAGCATTCCAAATTCTCCAGTGGACTTGTGGTAATTTCGATGCTGAAAGTCACTTGAGTGGTGTTTAAAGAATCTAAATGAAGTCATTCCATGCTTGGATGCTTTGTTTATGAGCATTACTATGATAATGGGATGACTTCATTTGCTCCCATAAACTGTGATATTGAGAAGCATCCCGGGAGTTCACAAAAAAAAAAAGAAGTGAATAAATGTGAAATGAAAATGAAAATCAAGAATGAAAAAAAAAATGGGTGGAAATGATTGTCAACGGATTTCACAACATCTGTCCTTGTTTTTCGCCGTGTATATTTATACACACATATATATGCTGTATATATGTTAATATGTTCCGGTATGTTGAGAAATAAGGATAGGGAGCAGCATTTTGCCTATTTCTGTATTTGATATGTGCTTTCTGACAGTTTATTGCGAGCGAGTCTGAAAGAAGATCTCAGCAAGGGAAGGCAACTTGAAATGCTGCTCTCATAATCTCGAGATTGCTCCAAATTGCACAGTCGGCTGTGAAGGTATGCGAGACGTTACGGATGGGCAGATAGTTAATTAGGCATTCGTAATGTTTCATCTGGACGTTATTCACTCCGGTGGATTTCCGTCTCTGCGACTTTGTCGGGATGTGAGTTCGTTTCACATCCCGTCAAAACGCCGTTCGTTGACGGGAATCAAAAAGCGCTCCGAGCGAAATGGTGCCCCAAAGTCCACAGTACCGATTCCTGTTCCTGGTGGCCTCTTTGGCTCTGTTGACTGTGGTCGCCACTGATGGATGATGGCCGAAACGCACGCCAGCTGTTCCTTGTATCTGTACAGCATTTTTAGTCTTCAACTCGCCTCAACTCACAGTTTCCATAGTAACGGGCTGGGAGGAATTGAAGACTGAAAATGACATACAGGACATTGGAGTGTCGCCGTCAGGCTGTCACAAGTCGGTGCCATGTTTTTCTCACAATTTTTCCAGTGAGGTCACCTGTTTGCGGCTGAGCTGAGGTCTGCGTCGGATTTGTATTTCGGGATATGGAAATAAGACAAATTTCCGTCTTGGGACGTATGCAACACTTGTTGTCCACATTGCAACAAACAAGCAAACAAACCCCCCCCCAAAAAAGGAATGATAAAAGTCACTCATGTAAGTGTCGTATGACCTCTCACACGACATCAAGTATTTATTTCTGGTAGTCGCATGCCACGCTGAGTGCCTAGCGAGAGTGTTGACATACTTCAGATTCATTTCGCTCCGACGGGGTACCTGCTGCGCATCAATATCAGATGCTGAGAGGCTCGATGTTGGACACCGAGCGATGAGAATGTCCTGGATGTGTAAGCCTCGTTTAAAGCATCCGCACTTTCTGGAGACCATGATACAATACTTGACCTTGAAAAATTTCTTTTGCGGCAAAAGTGCAATAGTCCTCATACACACGAACAATTGAGCTCATTCGAGCTGACATCACGAAAGACTTAGAAATGACTAATGCTGTCGACTAAGTTAACACCGTATATTCACTAAGAGAGAAGAAAATAGAATTAATTTCTTTTCCTCTCATTCTCATTCTGCGGCATAAACTCTTGTCTGATGGTTGAGTTCACTTCCCATCTTTGGCTGCTTATTTTTTTTTGCTTTGATCCCGTCTCCTGCCTCACGTGTTGGAAGAATGACCTCGAAAAAGAATCGGAGCTACTTTACTGATTCAAAGATTTTAAAGTGAAGGGACAAGTCACCCTCGCGTTATATTCTCACACGTCTCTCCTCTTTATACACGCTCTGGAAAAATATACGGTGTTCATCTTATTAACTGCGATACAGCAATCGTACGAAAGATAAACCGCAATTGCGCAAGGGACCGCCGTACATGTTTCCATCATGTCCAGTTTTACAAGGGGCCTCCTCGTAACAGTTGACAATAAACTTTACACGCTGTCATACCGCACACTGAAGATATACGAAGAGATATTTGGACCTCTGGGTAAGCAGTAAAAACGGGCGGGAAAAAAGCTGCAATTCTATCATGGCCTTTTGATGCTCTTTTGGTATAAAAGTCACTTTCGGGATCAAAATTACAGCCTGCCTGGAATGTTGATTTGTGAGGTGCGAGGCTTTAGTCTTAACACACCTTGACCATGGAAAGTGTGGCCACAAGGTGAATTTGAACTTCTATTTGAACGGTAACATTCATTCATTCATTCATTCATTCATCTTCCGAACCGCTTGATCCTCACTAGGGTCGCGGGGGGTGCTGGAGCCCATCCCAGCCGTCTCCGGGCAGTAGGCGGGGGACACCCTGAATCGGTTGCCAGCCAATCGCAGGGCACACATAGACGAACAACCATCCACGCTCACATTCACACCTAGGGACAATTTAGAGTGTTCAATCAGCCTGCCATGCATATTTTTGGAATGTGGAAGGAAACCGGAGCACCCGGAGAAAACCCACGCAGGCCCGGGGAGAACATGCAAACTCCACACAGGGAGGCCGGAGCTGGAATCGAACCCGGTACCTCTGCACTGTGAAGCCGACGTGCTAATCACTGGACTACCGGGCCGCCCGAGTAAAATTCCGATTGGTCAAAATAATAAAGGCATTTAGAAATAGATTCATTCTGCCATATGTTATTCCTCATGTGACCCACCTCAAATGGTTAAGCTACTTCAGGAACATGCGATGAGGCAGATGCTGAGGACTGACAAACGCAGGAAAGCGACTTGCGACCCGGTACAGTCGGGGAAAGTACTCGGCGCACGTGCCGACAAACTCGCAGGTGTCCTCACTAAAAACTTCAAAGTGTCCCCATCACAAGCCGTGGTCCCTCCATGGCCGAAGTTGTCCATTTTAATCCGTCCTCCAAATCCCAGCGGTGGTCAATCTCAATGACGACTGACCTGTCGCACTCATGCCAGTGATCATGAAGTCTCACGGCGCGTCCCGATCCTCCCTGCCATCGTGTCTCGACCCCCCACCTGTTTGCTGACGGGGAAACGGGCTCAGTCTTAAGTCACATGAGTCATCATACAGAGAGGTGTTAAGAATGCTGTCGGAGTGGTGTACAGTAAACCGCCTCACACTCAACACCTCTCCAAAAAAAAAAAAAAAAGCTAGCTCTGCTATATATACATGGGGAAACGTTTCAAAAGAATGCGGTTTTTCCAGAATCTCCGACGGCCTCTCCTGGTCTCACGAGACAGCGGCGGTGGTCGAGACGACATAGCTGCAATTACATTTCCTGAGAGTGCTTCGAAGAAAAAAAAAAAAAAAACCCAACCTGGCGGGTGTCGAGAGCAACCTGACATGCGGATACGCGGCAGCTGAGAGAACACCGCAGAGAGCAATAAACACAACCCAGATGATCACGGCTCGCTCTCTGCCCAGTTTAGAGGACACGAGCTCATTAAAGCAGCAAACATCATCAAGTACACTCGCAACCCCACTTAGCACCCGTTTGCTGCCTTCTCAGAGCTCACAAAAGCTGCGTCGACAGATTGAGGCTCAGCTTCCTGCCCAGAACCATCAGAACCTCGCATAATTCACCAATCGACACACCTTTGGAGTCTTCATTCCGTTATCCAAATGTTGTAACTCCCAAGCGCATTATTCCTAATAGGAATCATATGCACTTTCAATATTAATATACAATACAATACAATACAATACATGCTGATTTATATAGCGCTTTCACAACAGCGGCAGCTGTAACAAAGCGCTTTACAAAACAGTTAACATAAGGTAAAATAATAAACACAACACATAACATAAAACACAGACAGTCGTGCAGTCCTAACCACTTTTCCGTCACACGCTTTATATATATATTTATATTTATGTTATATTTAATATAACATACACACGCACTATTATCATCATGATTTAAAAGTGTTGCCGAAGAATAGCTGTTATTCTATTTCATTTGATTCCGTCTTATTTTTTTTTCGGTTTCCAATTCCGCTTACCGTATTTTGTCCTGGTCATTATTTTCATCTCCATTGTGTTATCGTTTGTCTTTCCCACTTCTCCACACGAAAGTCTATTCTATTCCATTCAATTAGAAGAGGAGAGCACAACTTTCCTAAGTAATGTGTAGACAAAACAATAAAAAAAAAATCCGATATTTAGGTTTTTTTTTTTCCACTTACTCATTCCTGCTGTTTTAAGTGGACATGGTCCAAGCTTAGTTGAGACCCACTGAGAGTGTTAGTAATAATACTTCATCGGTAATTGTGCTGCAGGTTTTCCCCGTGGTATAGGTGTCACCGCTTGCAGCGAGAAAATAATTAGAACTACGAAAATGTAGGCTCGGTAACTGTTTATTTTTAGATCGCGTGCCACCTAGAGACTCACTAACTTTAAGTTGCGCATTGACAAATGGCTATATCAACAAAGTATTATGTCCTTTTTTTTTTTAAATCATAGTGTAGTTTACAATACCGTGGAGTCCTTAAAGTGGAATCCCATATGTAGCTGAAGTAAAAAAAAAATCTTCCCTGGTCTTTTGAGTCACACAAGTTCTGGTGGATGGACCCAGACCATATCTGAAATATCAAATTAGATGACAGTACCTGTTTATTCATGAAGACATATATCACCGGGTTGATGACTGTGCTTGTCTTTGCCAGGACGGACGGTATGATGCTGGCTTCAGGCGTGACGAGGCCAGGCGGTCCGAAAGTGGCCAGCAGCGCCATGATTCCGTAAGGCAGCCAGCACATAAGGTAGCAGATCACCATGATCACCACCATGAACAAGACTCGCTGCTCCCGTTTCCTGCTCATCGATGCGTTGATCCCACTCACCTGGACACAGCAAGGTGAGGAAAGTACGAGAGGGTTGTTTGGAGACCCCCGGTCGCGACGATATCACCCCCCCACCCCCCACCCCCAACACACACACACACACATCTCTCGGGGGGGCCTCTTTCGCTCGGGGCCCTGGGCAATTGCCTGGCTTGGCTGTCCTATTGAGGCATCACCGGGAGATGGTGGAGTGAGAAGGTTTTCATCAACTCACGATCTCCCGTGATGACAATAGGATTAGGCTCATAGGTTCTAGAGAAGTGGAGCGTGATGGGGGATTAAAGAAAGAAACAAGAGGATCAGACAGTGTATCAACAGAAAATAACTTCATCAGCGACGTGATAGGTCGAGACATCCCAAAATGATACAATTGTATTTTCTCTATTCATCCACACTGGATTGTTGGGGAGCCTTGATGGCATGAACAAAATAAAGCCACACAGAAATGACAGACAGATCATGATTTTCCTCGTGTTGAGTTTTTCCTTCCCCCCATATATATATATATATATATACAGTGTAACCTCAGAAATAAGACCACCTATGTTACTGCTCAAGGTGGTCTTATTTTCGGGGTGGTCTGATTTCTGAAGTGGCATGCAGTAATGATAATGCAGAAGTAATGTGGCTCACATGCAACAATATACTGTAGCGTCATGTACACACAATGAGTAATAAATGATGGATTGTACATGCAACTGTATTGTACACAAAAGAAATTTAAGCATTTGAATAGTCTATGTATGTATAAGGCAAGAGAAAAAAAACTACATATCACCGCTGGCTCGCTCTCCTGACAGCTTAGCGCCTCCAATGTTGTGCCTTGTTTTGAAACGATCCAGCCAACCGTTGGACGCTTTAAAGACTTCGTCCTTTTTAAGCTCCTTCGCGTATTCTCGTGCCTGTTCCTGGATCATCTGTCCGCTGATAGGGATATTCTGGCTGCGCGCTTTCTGAAACCATCGCCAAGTTAGCTCGTCCACGTCGTCGTAGTCACTTCGGTAGCACAGGCGTTTTCTAGAAGAGCTAGCGTTTGCTTGGTATGCGTCTAGGAGCTCCCGTTTCTTCTTCAAAATGGTTTGGATTTGAGTTTTTCCAACTCCAAACCGCTCAGCCAATGTTCGCTGGCTCGATCCTGGCTGCTCACTGGCTCGAATAACTTCAAATTTCTGTTGTAGGGTCAAATCAATTCTCTTCTTGCTTGCTGCCATTTTCACACCTGGTCGCAATTATGAGGCGATAGCTTCCTGGGACCGGATATCGCGGTCGCAATTCTGAATTCCGGGGTGGTCTCATTTCTAGGGTTTCAATACAATACAATACATAGGCGTTCATATTTTTAAGGTGGTCGTTTAAATGAGGTGGTCGCATAGCGGGGTTTCACTGTATATATATATATATATATATATATATATATATATATATATATGCGCGCACGCCGCAAGGCCCTGTCAGCTAGGCAAAGGTATGTTTCTAAGCTTTTCTTACATTATGAATTATTCAGTTTCCCTCCCACTGACCAAGCTAAGTTGCTCATTTCTGTTGATTCCCTCCCTGTCACTCATCCCGTGACATTAACTATAGCATATCGTGTCTCGCCTGTTTCAATTGCTGTCACACTGTGACACTCAATGGAAGCCCACGTGTTGCCAGTCCTCATGAAAAATTAAAAACGGAGGTCAAATGTTTTTTTCTGGATTGCTTTTACGTTAACAAAACAAGCCTTGCGTGTCAGTCAGTGGTGTGCACAAAGCACAGTGGATGCCCGAGGCCATTATCGACCATTAAAAATGTTATCGGCAGGGTGGTGGAGGGGGGTGGGACGTGCTTTGGATGCCTGACTCAGGTGGACGCCCTGTGCGTGCCCCTGGTCTCCGGCATAACGGCGCAAGCAGGTAGGTCGTTTGATTGCATGACTAATTTGAGAAATGCCATTCAAGCTATTCATCGAGGATTCATACTGACTCACAATCGGCATGTAGTGACAGTTGACTTACCACGATTTCAGCAATAATCAAACGTGCACTTATACGTGTGGCAGTCCACAATGAATGAGCAAATTCAGCATAAACGGATAATATCGTGCTTTAAAACAAGAAAACAGAACAGGCAAAGGTTTTCCTGCCGTGATTCACCCGCCCTCAAAGACCCAGGTTCAATCTGTCCGGCAAAGGTACACACAGTTTTACCGACTGGTCTTAAAAGGGGATGTACTGTAAATGATGTGCATGGCACAATTTGCACTAGCAAAGATGGCAGCCAGAAATAGTGCAGAGGTGTTTGTTGGGGTTTCTTTTTATTTTTTTTTTCTGTTCCCCCTCCTCTTCACCGCCACTTATTGAATCCGTTCCAGTATGTTAACTATCCAATGGCTTATATCTTTCTGGCTTGACAGAAGGTGCATTGACTGTTCTTGAGTCCCCGGCGGACTGTCAGTTATTTAACACATCATTAGTGCACACTGCTGCATTCGGGAAAAAAAATACCTTTCTACCAAACTAAAAAAAAAACTCCCCACATGCAGTGTCAATGGCCGTTTTCGATCGGGGTAAGTGGTCAGTCACTTGGTTCCTTTTGGGTGACAAAAAAACATTTTATTCTTTTCAGTGATTGAATTGAAACCCTTAATCCAAATAGCGTTTGTCAATGCTTGTCGTTTCGTCAACTGAATAGGACAGCAAAACATTCTTGTTTTCGTGGTGAATGTTGAGTGGCCTATTTTTCTTTTTATTTGGTCATACATGCACAAATGACACTGCACTACACACCATGTATTTGTTGAGCAAAAAGAAAAGAAGAAATTCTCTTGACCTCAGTTCGTGTGCCCGTGACCTAGCCTTCGAATTGAAAAGTTTTATAACAATTGAATCACACTATTAACTGTCTGAGGGTTTTTGGGACATTGCCATGTAGAAAGTAGCTGGGGGGTGGGGGTGGGAAATAATCCACCAGAGAGGAAGAGTAATTTGAGAGCATTCAGAGCATTGATTCGCAACCCAAGCTAGCGAGCTAGCTAGCGAGCTATCTATACACTATCGCTACCAATGTCAATTTCAACCATCCGCTGCAAATATTAACACGATCGACGTCTACGATGCACTGTGTGAGGGTCGAAGTCTGCGACCCAGTGTATCGGGGACGATACTCTATGCATCGTTATCTTTCTCCTTTGACCAGCTACCGAGTGCAATCGTCATCTTTCCTTATTTCCTCTCCTCTGTCACGTCGATCGGCTTTCGCTCCAGGCATTAATTATATCGCCTCATAAACTAGTGTGGCTCCAGGTGGTCATGGTAACTGCCAGCTCCAATCTGAGACGTTGCTTTTGCCACCATGGGATTCTGGAGAGTGTACGCACAACGTGATGAAGACGACTGTCCTCTCTCTTTTTTTTTAAATGGTGTCGAGTCTGGATTCGAGGAGAGGAAAATATAATGCTGCCGGGTCAGAACAAGTCATACTGAAAAAGGAGATTTCGGTTTTATTTCATACTTGCCACGGTTCAGTTATTTAACAGTTTTTCTAAATTTGCATTTTAGTTTTGTGGTTCTTTTTTTTTTTAGTCGTTAGAAAATTTCTATTTCACTGCCGATCCGTTATTTATTATTATTTTTTTTGCGTTGCGTTGTTTTTTTGAGTGAGGTCATTTGTTCACGTGCACACCGCACAATGTCATCTGGACGAATAAATTGTAGATGGAATGTCAGGTCTCGTTCCATATGCCAAAGCCACGTTGCACCACCTCTGCAGGAGCTGGCTGATGCTTTCATCCAGGTCTGGGAGGGGATCCTTCCAGAGAGAATTCCCCGACGCATCTGGACCACGCCAGGGCGTTTTAGGGACATCCAACAAGCACAAGGAGGCCACGCACACAACTGAGCCTCATTTTGACTTGTCCTGAGGAATTTCCACTGAAATTGGATCAGCCTCTTTTCTGAATGTCCACTTTTATTTCACGTAGGATGCCAAAACCAGACCCCTGTGGGATAATAATCCAATTTTACATTACTTTGTCCTCAACACATTCCACGGTGGGATTAAAGTGCAACATTTCTTTAATTGATTTCTAAATTGCATTATTTTAGTGTTCCCTTTATTTTTTTGAGCAGTGCATACAATCTGGTGGTGTTGAGGTGGAGAGTTATTAACGTAGTGTTGTAAAAAGTTGCTATTTTGAATGGGGTAGAAGTACCCGAGTCTTGAGGGAGTTTGGGGAAAAGGCCAGATTAAAAAAAAAAAGTAATAATAATGTGCTATTCCAGTGGCAAGAGGTTAATAATTGTTTTTAAAGTTTGTAGGTAGAGGCTGCTGCCGGCTGGAACAATTGTAAAGTTGTGAAAATGATTTCATAAGGCACCGTGGCATATAGCGCTTTAGGAGATAAATGAGTTCAACATTTAGGCTCAAAAAATGCAATGTCGTCGTCACTGACAATGTGGCTGCAGTATTGTTTTAATTAAACACTGACTGTCTTTCGGAATGCCATTGTGCAGTCTCGAGACTCACAGCCGCAATTAAAGTTGACACTGGGCTCTGTTCTCGATATAGTACGTCAACCATGACCCGCCTGGGGGAGAAGACGGCAACAACACGAATGTAGAAGAATATTATCGGCGGAGGCAAACTATATTAGATCAAATCATACCATTACCATTTTGATTTTTGGAAAAAACGTGCAACTGTTTAAAGTCTCGGTTGTTTTTGCACAACTTGCTATTCGTTATTCAGTGTCTAAGACGATAATTGACCAATACATGCCCAAATAATAAGATAAGATAAGATAAGATATCCTTTATTCGTCCCACACTGGGGAAATTTACAGCCTCCAGCAGCAAGAATGTATGTAGAAAGAAGAAAGAAGAAAGAAAAACAACAACAAACATCTTTCAATTAAATGCAATATGAACACAAAATGGATAAATCGCAGTACTATTTACAATTTTCCTTCACATCATTTAATTATTATTATTATTATGATTGTTATTTTTTATTCATCAGCCTGACAGCAGTCGGTAGTAATTATACTCCTATGCCTTTCTGTGACTCTTCCGGTCTCCCTATAGTTGTTACAATGATGGCATCCTGTGACACGCTCAGCTAAGCAGCCGCTTCTCTTGGATGGGAATACTTCCGATCATTTTTTTTTTGGTCGTCATGATGAAGACGACTGTTTCATGCATTTTTAGGCTCATCGTGAAATTTCTACCAAAAGCCAAAAATTCCTGACTTTTTATGAATAATTTTTATTTTATGATTATATATTTTTTTAACTTCGTAGGTTATCTGTTGAGTAGTTCAGTACTGCGCCAGCAAGCTAATTAGAAGGTTGTGCCAAGAGGCTGCCAGCCTGGCGACTGTAAATCACTCTTAGACTTTGGAGGCTGCGGGCATTGTGTACCTCCTGGCGCTGCACCACCTGCCCTCGTCTCACTTTCCTTTCAGTTTGTCGCTACACAAAAAAAAGGCCACTGGACCGTGACATTGGTGGTGGGAACCAAAAAGCAGTTTGAGCCACACATGAAAGACGGAACAAAAAAGGCAGGCGGGCAGCAGGCAGGCAAGTGTGAGAAATCAAATTGGTTGTTTCACACAACAAAGAAAATGTGTGGGGGTCGTATGGGTATGAATGAGAGTGTCAATTGTTGTTGTTTTTTGGAGTTATAGAAAATACATGGCCGTTCGATGTTGTTGGTGCTGTTCTTGGCTGCTACTTTGCGACACGTTTTGTACTCTCTCAAACACACAAGCTCACAGAGAACTTTAGAAAACTTTTACCTCATCATTGAAAGCAATCCCACTGGAAAAAAAAAAAGATGTTTTGCGAAACTGTCAACACGCGTCATTCGAGGAGAGTTGAGCTCAACCTTCTTAGCGAGATGACACCGACTCAGGATTGAAGGAAAAGGAGATTAGAGAATTTCATCGAGTGACTTTTCCTTTTTCAAAATGGAAAAGGCGAAACCGACCCGGTGGAAAACAAGTTCCGTATCAAGTCTAAATCAGTTACAGTACACTGAAAGTGAAAATGCTGCAAGTGATATACTGCATGTGTCTAATTTGAAAGGAACAAAAAAGGGCATGTGGGATAACATCTCGGCATCTCGTACTCTTGACGAGCACATCCAACACCCCCCCCCCTCACTTCTCCGACTTTCCTGATATGATCACTTGCATGAGCATGTCATTTCTGCCATCAATATGTCCTTGAAGCTCTAACAGAAAGCTCAAGATCTGCAAGTTGCTCGAGGCAAGTGATGCACATTAGACTGTAATTAAAGTGGCACTTTTTTTGTCATTCAACGCGATAATGATTCCACACGCTGGAAAGTACAACTTTTTGGGTGTTCCTTTTCAATGGCTTCAGTCATATTTTGTGCCTTTGGTGCAACCTTGACAGCAGCGACGGCATGAGAAATATCAAACCTAAACAGACTCTTGGCACGACAACATGAATGTGTCCAACCTCTGGCAATTTAGCGCTCCCAAAGTCTAATCCGCCAAAGGGTGAGGGCGCTGGATGCTGAGACGAAAACAAGGCATTAAACTGTGAGCCACAAACTTTGTGGAAGAGTGTGACAATGGCGATGAGGAAACCATTAGATTTTGGTCCGATCCATCAAAGGCAGTGGCTGAAGCTTTTTTTCTTCTATTTGGTAGGATGGCAAGGTCATATTTTTTAAGTTGTTTTTTCCCCCCTCCACTAGGAAATGATAAATCTCACAATCTGACCACAGATGCAGGAGTAATTTTATTTTCCTAACTTTGAGATTTTTTTTTTTTTGAAGAGGCGGTGCTAGGAAAGATGCTCATGAGATAAAGTGTTGGCATTTTACGAAGCTTTGCACTCGTAAAATCCTTTTTTTTTTTTTCTTGAAAAGTACACCTTGAAAGTGAATTTTCAATCATTCGATATCGTCCTCCACTGATGAAATGGTAAATGGAGTGCACTGTAGGTCTACTTTGTACATCGTATGGTTTCTGCCCAAACAGCTTGACACACGTACATTTATCGATTTAACTGGTAAGCACAGCGGGAGCACGCCGGTGGCTGCCTGCTGCCGTTTTAATTCTTCAAATGCCCAAAAGCTTTACTTTAAAATTGGACCTTACCTTAATCAGAATCCCGCGTCGCATTGTAACCAATGCTACAATCCGGGTGGCTTAATGTGGCTCGTAAATTCCGAATCCCAAACCACGCCACCGTAATTATCGCTGCTTTTTCTTTTACGCCGTCTTCTTCTACTTTTAGGGAGTTGGCAAACAACTTTTTGGTGCATGACCATATTTGGAGATACATTGTGGGTTTGGATAATCCTATTTCACAACGTCGTACTGAACCCAACTCTTTCCAAAAATAAAAAGAGAAATTCTCAACTTAACTCACAAGAACTTCTCTGTCAAAATTCAGGGCTACTTTCTGACCTCTTTGCTCTTTAATTAGTTGTTATCTTGCCTGACTTTACATGCTCAGACTGAAAGGTCCATCGGTACTTGACCTGATTAGTGACAAATGCCACCGACGGACGAAAACCAACTTTGCTCAGTACTTAGTCTGTCATCATTCCTCAGCAAAAAAGATCACCCATCAGTGATGCACTGAAGGAATGCCCACTTCTGGTATTTTGTGCCGTCAAAAGACCATCAAGTGCTGTATGTTTCCCATTAAAAGAGGAATTTCACTCTTATAGTCCAATGTTGACACGTGTGTTATCTCGTAATGTGTTTAATGAACTTGGCGGCCAGCTATGTTATTTTTAAAACCTTTTTTTTCAATTCAAAAGTACATGAAAAATAATTGTTCTCAAACTGACTGTAGAAAAATGATCAACACGTTCCTGCTGCACATCTGTGATTGTCACTTTTATTGAAGCAAAGACGGTAAAAACTGTCCTGCACTTGGCAAGAAGATTCCGTATGCTTCAAACAAACGACTTAAAAGGGACAAAGTGTTGTAGTAATTCAGAATGGGATGTGGCGAATTGAATATGCGTGTGCGTGTGCGCAAGCTTATGTGTACCTACATTAACCGTATATATTCAAATGGAGTAGGCAGAAATGTGTTTTCATTTGATGCGAATGCGCTGCGAGGACCGCAGGGAGAGGCACGACACAATAAATGGACTTTTCCAATTGCAGCCCTCAGGGTTGTTACTTTGCTTCAGATAGCATTTGGAATGTTCTCTGATACCAAATATTTTCCCGCATCCTGAATTTCTAAAGGGACTATCGATTTAAAGGGACCAACTCTTGGGACCAATGTTATCTTTGGCCGCTAAAAGCCAAACTAAGCGGAAGATGAATAGGAAGCAAGGCGAAGGCGGGAATTCCTAATGAGCGCTTTTGTGCGCATGCTTTTGGCGAACGTACGGGCACAGTTGATATCTCAAATACCGTAACTGCTGTGAACCATTGCATGCGTCATCTGTACTCATTGGAAGCACAGCTAAATTGAAGGAAAAGACCCGAGGAGATAATAAATGTATTCCAAAGTAGAAATATGCGTGGCAGTTGTCACATCGCTGATGTCATACACATATTTTGAAGGCTTTTCTTTGCACGATGCACTCGATGGAAAGAGTTTTACTGCTACTCTTCAGATGCCTTTGGATCAATAAAGGACTGGCTTAATAAGAGTGGTGACTGCGGAATGCGGGCCCAACACACAAAGACATATCGACAATCCCAATCTGGTCATGAACGCACTTAGGGCTCCGTTTAAAAGGTTCAATGGAATAAAACGAAGCGCTGAGCAAAGCCTTTTATTGTGCTGACGCGCATGCATCGCATCTGTAGCTTGAGCGTTCACCTTTCAGCCACCGCGATGATGTCAAATGTGTCCATGGCAGTAAGACGATAAACGCGTCTCTCTTTTTGGGTGATTTTTAATTTTTTTAGATCATATTTTATGATCTCAAGGGGCAGCGAATCCCTCGATCAGTGACAAATTTACAATTTACCTCCATCGAGTCCCAGGGACTCGCTGATCAGAAAAGTGTAAGTCCCATTATGCATTTAGAGAGTCCCAAATGTTGAATTCTGAAATGGTCTACTTATTCAGTTGCATATGATAATAACACAAAAAACAACATATACATACAATTATAAAGAAATGCTGCAAAAATTTAAATAAGTAAGTAAGTAAGTAGCAGGGCCGAGGATTTCGGAAATTCACGATAACCGTTTTTCGGTTCCGTCGGATTACCCAATGGGAAACCACGGTAACTCATTTTGTGTTCCGTAAACCATATGATGTAAAAGTGACTTAAACTTGTCTGTTAGCGAGATGTTCCGAATTTGACATTGAGTGTGACATCAAATATTGATCATTCGCATAACAAATAGGAATGCACAGTCATTATCGACTTGATAATTATCTAGCCAACATCTGGAATTACAATGTTTTATCAATTAATCTGCTAACAAAAACACGCAAGGATGAAGATGAAAATCCAGTGATGCTGTAGTTGGCGTGACGCTCCTTTGTATATAATAAAAATAAAACCAACATTTGATTTGAAAGTGTTTTTCACAGTACTCAAAGACACTTTACAACAGTTAATGAAGAGTTCCGGGATAAAAAACATTATTTACTTATTAGCAACATTGTACTGTACCTATGGATGTTTTTGCGAATGCGGTGGAACCACAATGCGTCCCAAATAAATCTGACTTCTCCTCTGACGATGCGCGACAGCGGCGCAGAGAAGAGGTATAGCGATGGGGTTACAGTCTAACAGCAGACTATTCACGGACTACGCAGACCTTGGCGGCACTTTGGTAGAAGTCGTGCGCGTCTGAGGGACGATAACGTAACCCTAATGAAACGTATCAAACAAAATATATATATATTTTTTTCTTTTTGGAACATGGAATGGGACGAGCCAACTTCACGCACAGTGAACAGAACTCTTGAAGCCAGTTTTCGTAGTCTGCCTCCTCTTCATCTAGCGCAGTAAAATACGATGCGTATGCGTTATCGTCTCACTTGCAGCATTAAGAGTAGAGCACAGACACAAAGTCACATTGTCAGACCGTTTGTTATGCGCTTGCATTTCTTTAGTTGGCAGCAGGGGGCAAAGGGTCCATCAATCTGTGTGTCCTGCAACACACACACACACACACACCTCAGCAGGAGAAGGTCCTTTTGGGTTTTAAACAGAATTACTGTGATCCTTAAAAATTATGTCCGTCCACCCTTGCTGCGTCGGGCGAGTGAGTCGGGCAGAGGTGTGATTTATTTGACTTTGTAATTCAGGGAACTCGATTTGAGTTAATGCCTGAGTTTCAAACTCGACTTTTAGCTAATAAAAAAAATTGTTGCGCAGTCAACCGCCGGATTTAGTATGCGCATCAGACTAAATAGCACTGGAAAACCACTCAGCGCCGTTGAACATTTTCACCGCGTCCAACATGAACTAGCTGACATTCCACACTTGGACAGACAAGGAGAGATATTGATTAGTGAAATGGAATAACATTGAAAAAGCGAGGATGGCTCGGTCCGCACGCTCCGCGAGACATCCAACAATCGCCCATCTCTTGCGCTCCGAGAAGCAATCAGGGCAGTCTCGGAAGTAAATGTCAGAAAGGTTTCACAAAGATTGAGATCATGCCTTGACAGCCTCCACGTCTGGATTTGAAACCTAGTTATTTGGGGCATCCGTCGATTTGCTATTTTTTGATCAATCCAAGACCTTGTTTGCCTTTCTGTTCCTTTCAATGGAATCCACTTTTGAGTGCGCTCCAGCCTCGCCTGCCGGCTTCCCTCCTCCGTGACAAAACAGAACCAAGCGTGCGGCCGCTGCTCCTTTTTCTATTCAGAATTCTCAGGCGGCACGTCCGATATCTCGGGGAGAGAAAGACACAACAGTCCCGAATCACAACTCGGGGAAGTCTACGCAAAGGCAAGCGATCCAAGAAAGATTTCGCGGTTCGTCGCTCGACTGTGTGATTCCGGAAACGGAGCAATTGGCTCGCGTTGTACAGGCTTCAATTAAACTATTCATTCATTCATCTTCCGTACCGCATGATCCTCACTAGGGTCGCGAGGGGTGCTGGAGCCCATCCCAGCCGTCTCCGGGCAGTAGGCGGGCGACACCCTGAATCGGTTGCCAGCCAATCGCAGGGCACACTTAGACGAACAACCATCCACGCTCACACTCACACCTAGGGACAATTTAGAGTGTTCAATCAGCCTGCCACGCATATTTTTGGAATGTGGGAGGAAACCGGAGCACCCGGAGAAAACCCACGCAGGCCCGGGGAGAACATGCAAACTCCGCACAGGGAGGCCGGAGCGGGAATCGAACCCGGTACCTCTGCACTGTGAAGCCAACATGCTAACCACTGGACTACCGGGCCGCCCGGTAATTCAATTACCGGTAATCAATTAAACTAACCATCAATAAATGTATTTGGACAAGTCTCAAACTGCGTATGAATAAACCGCCGAGCATCGGTGAGAGGAGGAAGAAGCTCAACGCTTGTTTCCCCACATGCTACTCACAAAAACGTGTATTTTAGACGACAGTAAAACTACGTCGCAGATCGCAGATTCCCGGTCCGCAATCCCGCTATTTTTCGCGCAACATTTCACAACGATATTGTTCAATATATCTCAACGAGTGGCTTTTGAGGGATGTCGTAGAGTCGCATGAAACTTAGAAGCCCAATACGTGCTACGGTCAAATGCGTTTGCCCTTTTGTCCTACTTTTGACTCTGAACTTTGTCTTGAGAATGTCCAGATGAAAGCTTCCCATATTGAAGCGTTGGGGGTGTTATTTTCAGACTCTCCGTCCCACTTTGCCATTGGGCCAAATGTGAGCGGAATTAGAAGTGTACCATATATGGCGTTTGATGACAGCTGTCAAAAACGTCACGGGACAGATGGCTTTCAGCTCAAGCCACTTATAATTAGTGCTTTGATTTACTGGGTCACTAATGCACATTGGGAAGCTCTTATTAACCCATCTAAAAACTTGTATGTGCATAAATATAAGCTTTGACTGGTTGTTTCTTGTATTGTTTCCACAATACTGTAACTTTGGTGAATATATGTCACACATAAAGTGTAGTTTGCGCGAACGGTACCTTTTCGATAGAGTACCATCGTACCGTGTCATTATTTCAATAAGCAGCGGCTCTAAAATATGAACGCTCTCATTCTAATCAGTTTTAATTGAAGAGGAGTAAATGGCCTTTGCCCCGCCATTAAATGCGCGTGTCTCAATTATGAGGGTAACTGCTCGAAATGGTCACACGTAAATCTAGTTTACAATTTTGCACTGGCTAAAAGACAGCCCTCGCTTTTGAATTGGCCACTGGGAAAAGAGCCACAATTCCAAACAAACAAACAAACGGGGCACAGATGATGGATAGCAAAGAAAGTCTCAAGATAAAAGCAAAACAAGCTTGCAAAGATCAAGCGAGACACAATCTTTGCTGGCTTTGGCTCACGCTGCCTGATCTGTTTTGGCAGAGGAGTGCTTTTTTTTTCTCTCTTTGCTACACAATTTTATAGCTGCAACTTGATTACACCTTCTCCCCATCTGATTACGTCCGTCTCTCGGGATTTTAAATGAATTTTGTAAGTTGGCTACGTTGACCTCCACTCGCTAGAAGTCTTCCACGTTAAGGTTATCAGCGGGTTTTAGTTGATTGCGTCTCACGGCGAGGCTGAAGGGCCAGACTTCTTTGCAACTTTTTAGTCTTGGTCCCTTTCAAACAGTCCAATGAAATTGCATTTATTCCATCCACTGCTTTGTGACACTCACCATTCCACATCTTTTTCATTGCCTCGCAAATGCGGTTTCAGGTAGAATTCGTAAAAGAGGCAGCTGGGCCGAGAGGGCATCTGAGGTATGGTACAGAACTCATTCGAGCAACAAAGTGGGCAAAACCAAATGATGATAATAGAGCACGGACACAGAAAGGATACTTGACGAGGTTCGTGCAACTATACAGTAAAATGAATGCAAAGTGGAGCGTTGTATGGGAAAATGAAATGGACCAAGCGTGCCCGTCTGCAAGCAGTATTAAGTACTACGCGCCGTCGGTACAAATGCACAATCGCATGAGGACAAAGAGCCGAATCAGAATTCTGCCTGCGCAAAGAACTTTACGGGAGAACTTTCAAAGCAGCTTCTCCTCTTCTCTTCTTATGCCGTGATTGGGAAGGGCCGTGTGTAGTTACGCTGAATTGCGACATGTATATAAGTCTCCGTCGTGAAGAGCAGCTGGCGCCTTCGGCAGCCATATTGGATAGCAATAGTGTGACGGATGATCACACAAACACATCCGCGATTACGTTTGGCTGTTTGACGGCACTCTGTGATAGGGGAAATGTATATAATGCACAGTATACGTAACGGCAGCGACAGTCTAACTGTTAAAACACGAGCTGTGTGTCACGGTCGTCGATGTGTTCCTGCAGAAAATCAATTTTTTATGTTCCCACCAGGGAGGGGCAGAGTAATTAATTATTTGACGATTAGGAATCGGGTCGATTGTGTGCAGCTGATTCTTTTGTTTAATTGTGTTTTGAAGCAATTGAGGCAAAGTGGAGTTCAGTGAGCGGGGCTGAAACCAAAAGAGGTATTATGCATTCAGTCTCCAGAAGAAGAACGTGACATCAACTACGAGAAGTTGAGCCGTATCCACGCAGACTTTCCTCGGGAAGATTGATTCTTTTTTTTCTTTTCTTTATACTCAATACAAATCCTACATCGAAACCCATCCGTTTATTATTCAATTGTCCCAGAGCGCATCAAGGACATGAAATCATCCGCTCCCTCGGTCCCACAAATCAAAATATTGAGAATATTTTTCCTACTTCGGCATGGTATGATTGTCAGTTTAATCCAGCAGCGCTATTCGGAACCTTGGTAGGGGCATCGTGTTTCCGAGTTGTCCTATTTCCACCAATGTGCCGTACTCCTCGCTGCCACCAGGGACGTATGGATAAAATCATTGGATTTTGTCAACCAAAAAAGTCAAGGTTATTGGAAGATGTCATATTTTATTCCCCGGAACATAATCTTGGATGGAATTTTATTGGATCTTGGCAAGCCCCGAAACACACTGCTTACAAAATGGTTTTCAAAAGTCAATGTCGGCCCAAAAGCTCTGGGCCAAAACTTGGGGACAACAACATGAATGAAAAACATGCTGAAAGTTATGCTTCCAAAATTTCACATGGTCTGATCAATTCAATTCTGACTTTATTGATCATGTCTTAAATAAATAGCTCCCTGTGTAAATGTCCCAAGTGGTTTTCTTGCCCCGCCCCTGCAGCCAATCAACTCCTCTCCTGCCCTCGTTCGTCTCTTCCCCAAGCCCGTTTCTCACCAATGTGTATTTTGTTGTTTTGATTCAGGGATTGTCATTGTGAGTCTTCTCTTTTGCATTTGTCTTCTTTATAAATAAAGTCATGGTATAGATTTAAAAAAAAATATATATATACTCATATATTCTGTATGAAAAAAAAAATCCTTGTCTCACCCCTCGGGGTGGTGTCCGTCCCCCCCCCCCCCCTCATTCAGCTCGGGTCCTCTACCAGAGGCCAGGAAGCTTGAGGGTTCTGCGCAGTATCCTTGCTGTTTCCAGCACTGCACATTTCTGGACTGAGATGTCCGATGTTGTTCCCGGGATCTGTTGCAACCACTCATCTAGTTTGGGGGTCACTCCCCCCGAGTGCTCCGATCACCACAGGCACGACTGTCACCTCTCCAGCTCCTCTCTGAGCCCTTGGTATTTCTCGAGTTTCTCATGTTCCTTCTTTCTGATGGTTCCATCACTTGGGACCGCTACATCCACTATAACGGCTTTCCTCTGCCCTTTATCTATGATCACGATATCTGGTTGGTTCGCCATTACCATCTTGTCAGTCTGGATTTGGAAGTCCCACAGGATCTTCACTCTGTCATTCTCAAATATACATCTCAAATATCCATCCATCCATCCATCTTCCGAGCCGCTTGATCCTCACTAGGGTCGCGGTGGGTGCTGGAGCCTATCCTAGCCGTCTCCGGGCAGTAGGTGGGGGACACCCTGAATCAGTTGCCAGCCAATCACAGGGCACACAGAGACGAACAACCAACCCCGCTCACACTCACACCTAGGGACAATTTAGAGCGTTAAATCAGCCTGCCACGCATGTTTTTGGAATGTCGGAGGAAACCGGAGCACCCGGAGAAAACCCACGCAGGCCCGGGGAGAAATGCAAACTCCACACAGGGAGGCCGGAGCTGGAATCGAACCCGGTACCTCTGCACTGTGAAGCCGACGTGCTAACCACTGGACTAGCAGGCTGCCCATCTCAAATATATATACATATATATAACAAATGGTTCTTATTCCTTATATAACTATACTTGAACAAGAGCACTTCTCTCATAGAGACGCTCTCGCTTCGAAGAAATTATTTGACTTTCCGGTAAAGTGGGTGGTTCAATTTTTTCCCCATCCCAAGAGTACCTCATTTGCATTGAAATGTTCTCCAGTACCCTGTGCCTACATTGGATGATATGATAGCAAGTCATTAGTATTACCAAATGGTCCGAGACTTGGGGGTAAAAATGCTTGTGGCGAATGAATTTACACCAGACTGATGCAAGGTCACTTCATTTGATGTGGGCCCAGCAGTCTGAAAAGGATTCCCAAACCAGCACACCCAGCCCCTTCTCTTTCATCTCTCTCGCTGCTACGCTCTCTCTTGATATCTTCATCCCTACCCCCACCCCTTCCCCGACCCTCCCGCACTCCATTTCTAACTGTGTCACATAGCCTAAAGGATGTTGGAGAAATTTAGCGCATGAGTGAATTGCTAAATAATCACAGGAACTTTATAAGTAGCATTCAGACCACCGGATTGGGGGACACGTGTGGCTCGCCAGACCTCGGTCTTCAGGGGGGGCACGTGAAATGCATGGGGGTGGAGGTGTGTGCGCAATTATTCTGATAGTATTGCCCTGCAGACAGCGCCTTGCTCCATATTTTTGATGATGCTATGCCGGTCTCTGCATGCGGTTAATAGTCTTGAAATTGCGACACCCGCAGCACTCTATGACCAGAGTCAACATTTACATGACATATTCAGCCCCGAATCGTACAGCGACGCCGAAGTCGCGTCGGATGTGGCAAAGTGAAGCGATCTGCGAAGATGACCCGTTCATTTACTCATTGGACACGTATCATTAAACCCGAACTCATGAGATGAAGACAGAACCATTACTTTGGATTGTATTATGTCATCCTAACGGCGTTTTCTGAGTATATTAGCCATATTTTATAGCTAATGTGATCTGAAGCGCTAACCCGATCCTTGTAGGCTATCCAATCACAATTCTCAATTTAGGGCTGCCACAAATGATTATTTTGCTGGCCGCGATTAGTCAACTAATCAGATCATACGCAAATCGCAGTACATGGCCCCAGCAAGCGGCTGCTCTTCTAAAAACCATCATCAGCTTACGACTTCAATTCTTTAATCGCAAAGACAATTAAAATGACGGCACATTCAACTTTGGTTTATCGTTGCAGCCTGTAGCGGCATTCATGACATGTTGAGAGATGATGGCGCAACTTCAATTGAAGGCGATAGTGTAGCCAAAACCTTTTTAGTTGTAAAAATAGAACCGATAACTATACAAGATGCATAGCTGCACTATGAACACAATGAAACGATGTTTAATCGAAGCAGAGGGACAAGTAAAGCCCATCATTAGTGAAATCACCGGAAATAATACCATATGTGCAATTGGCATGTTGTCAAATATCCCAATTATTGACCTCCTTTTTTTTGTTTGGTTTTCAACCCGTTTGAGCAATTTGCCCCGTGATGATGAAAGCATCCGGAACAATCGATGTTAACAGGCAAACCACACCATGGGATCATTTGTAATATTTGACAGCTCCGGTTGTTGTTGTTTTTTTTTTTCCTTTTTGGGGCACAAAGAAGACAAATCTCTCCTGTTTTGTCATCGACCTCTGTCTGCACCCACCGTCAAGCCCCACTTTGAACCCTTAGTCACCCCCATGCGGACTGTTCAATTGACTGCCCCGTTATTAGATGAGGGATTTCGGCTTTCTGCGTTGAGTTGGCCAGTCCCCTTTAATATGTCCCAAATGATACAATCCAACATCACCGCCAATAAGAGCTGACGCGCGGCATTGTATTGTGTGCCGGGAGAGCACCCCAAAGGCTGCGAAAGATAAAGACGGCTCACGCGCTCTCATTCTCCGCAAAAGGAAGTACAGGCGTCATACACCGTAACAGACATGAGAGGAACTGTTTTGCAGAAAGTAACAGCATGAGGTGAGAATAAGATGTCTCGGCACCAAATAGAACTAAATATCAGTCCTTTCCCCTTTGGTGCTTTCTTCAAACACGCACATAATTCTTCGCTAGCGATGAGATACCAACTCTGAAATGGAGAAAGCGTAGACTTCTAAAAGGAACAACTTGGATTTTTCCAAAAAAAAAAAAAAAAGGGCTGTGTTTACACAGGTCTTCGATTTGTCTTTATCGAAGGAAGGCTGCGCTGTTGTTCCAAGACTGATGATGTCCAGTCTTTCCAGGACTTTGCTGTGTCAATATCACGCATCAGATTGTTGGGCAGTTTCCGAAGATAAGACACGAGCGTGCTGATGCAAACAAACACATGCACATGTCATTGTTTATTTGGCGAGGCATGGTGCTTGCTCACAGACGGAGGAGCTTGATATCTTGGAAAATTAGATCTGGGACTTGTTGCAAACAGTGCACTTTGTGTGCGCGTGTGTGTATCTCTCTCTCTCTACCTATCTATCTATCAAAAGAGAAAAAAAAGGAGCATGAGAATAACTGAATTTAATTTGGGATTAATCTCCGGATGTCAAACAAGTTTCCCGGCCCTCGAGGATCAGAGTTTGAGGCCCTTGAATGCGGACTCATTAATGGTGGGAACGCTTTTTTTTCATGATTAGTTTTGGTGTTGGTGTATAGAATGTATTAATTATTCCATCCATCCATTTTCTAATCTGCTTATCTTCACGAGGGTCGCAGGCTCGCTCCGGCAGTAGGCGCGGTACACCCTCAATTGGTTGCCAGCCAATCGCAGGGCACACGTAGGCGAACAAGCGTTCGCGCTCACAATCACGCCACGGGACAAGTTGGAGTGTTCCTGGCTCACTTGCTTCGATTGTGTTGATGCAGCAAACGTTCCCCCGAGCCCCGTTTGGACTGACCTGTTTGATGGCGCACAGCAGCTTTCCGTAGCAGAACACGATCACCAACAATGGCACAATGAGGCAGAAGATAAATAGACACACGATGTAAGATATGTTATTCGCCGTCTTGGCTTTCCAGTTGACGGAGCAGGTGGTCCCCGGTCCTTCTGGACCGTAGTGACTCCAACCGATAAGCGGCGGCAGGGTCCAGATGAGGGAATAGACCCATGAAAGGATGATGCCCAGGCAGACCTTGCGGTAGTTGGATGAGTCGGCCTCAGTGGGGGTCATCATGGTACTGTAGCGCTCGTAGGAGAGGACGGCCAGAGAGATGAGGGACACGATGCCTGCAGTGAGATGATAAATATTTAGATGCATCGAAAAGACCACGATTAGCAAACGGTAAAACACCTTTAACAAAACACCACCTTAGAAGGTTCTAACAACTTAACAATGCACAAACGTGGAAAAACAAAACCAAAAAAGAAAACAGCTTTTTTAATAGCAGGTACTGAAAATATGTAATTCACTTCAATGGTAGCGTTTGTATGACCTGACAGTAGAAAATGATTAAAATGAGCTTTTGAAAAATCCAACCCTTTCTGGCCCAATCTTGGAATTTGTAATTATTTGTAATAATTTGTAATTATCCAATTATTCTATCGAAACTCATAGCGTGACCAAAATGGCCAATTTTGTTTCAAGTTTTAGCCAAGAAGAGCGCCAGCGCCAGTCTAGCAAAATGTTTTTGTTTCTGTGGTTCATTGAATCTTTGTGTGTATCTTAACATAACACGTTTTCCGTTCCGGTAACTCTGCCTGCAGTCCCAAAAATCATTGTAGCGTGTGCTTTTCTGATCTATAATCTTATCAGCCAAAGTGATTCCGTGTAATTATCAGGCAGCAATGATGCGTGCAATTGGTTAAACAGAATACAGAATGGCCCATTGAATGATCAATATCGAGAAAATAGGGCACCCTTCTTCCATTGATTGGCGAAAGAGGACCCACAGCGGATGCGCAGTGGGCTGATCGGTGCACCGAAGACCCTCTCTTTTATCAAATCGTGCTCCTGATTCAACTGGACGGCTTTCGCAAAACCGGTTTTCACATCGGCGGGAAGGTTAGCGTGGTTAGCACTTATCAGGCTTCTGCAAAGCTTGCTGATGAGCTGATCATTTGACTCGGGTGTGTTGGAGGAGGGGATCATGTAAAACAGGCTGAATAGGGGCTCTCGAGGACTGGACTTGGCTACCGACCGCACTTTGGCAACCCGCTGTGAGCGCATCTGCCACAGTCTTCAGGTTCCTGCGTAAAGTAAACATTTCAAAGCAACAATAATTGATAACATTTTAAGTTTAGCAATTCAACTAAATAATTTGAGTTTTAGTGGCGGGATGTCGGTTGACTGGTTAGCACGTCCGCCTCGCAGTGCTGAAGTGCAGGGTTTGATTCCGGCACTTCCTGTGTGGAGTTTGCACGTTCTCCCCGTGCCTGTGTGGGTTTCCTCCGGGTACTCCGGTTTCCTCCCACGTTCTAAAAAGATGCGTGGCAGGAAAATTGGAACACTCAAAATTGTCCCTCAGCGTGGTTGTGAGCGCAAATGGTTGTTCGTCTACGTGTGCCCTGCGTTGACTGGCAACCGGTTCAGGGTGTCTCCCCCCCAGCCCCCGCCTTCTGCCCCCAAGACAGTAACGTAACGTCATAGCGAGCACAACTTTTGCTTCGCGGCCTCTCAAATCAAATGAACGGATCAAAGGCAACCGCTGAATCACATTTCCTGAAATCGAGAGCGTGAAGAAAGGATCTTCATTCCATCCTTAGCCGAGACCCTTTCTTACATCTCTGCCTGAAAAGTCTGCCAGAAAGCAATGTCACCTCCGACAACCGCGTATCTAGGAACAGACAGACTGAATGAAAAACACGAGATTGAGCCCTACCCCACGTCTTCAAACGCAAAAACATCACATTGTCGTGATCCGACTCGGTCGCCCTCTCGTCACATTTCTGTCTCCGCCGGCTGCGGCTTATCAGCCGGCTGGCGCTCTCTGACCTTTATGATGCTGCATGTTGTTGTCCATGCGATGACCACTTTTGCCGCCATCATGACAAAGTAAACCTCCACTCCAGCCAGGTGCTTTGTCTACCAGACGCCCATTTTCAGATGCATTTGCTCTCTTCCGGATGCGTGCATGTTCAACCATCTTTGTGCTCACATTATGGATGTCTGTGCGATCTAGGCGATCGAACGTCAGTATGCAGCAAGTGGGCTCAGCACTGCAAGGTTAATCCAGTGACTGTGCAGAGTCCACTTGAGGCAGGAGCACGACTCCAACAGGATGCACGGACATGCGGAATTGATGAAATTCAGAAAGGGCGCGAAAAAAAATGAGAACCTCTGGACAGCTACATCGTCAGAGGTGGCAAGCAGAGGTGAATAGGTCAAATGTATTGCACAGTGTATGACACGGGGAAAATACGCACGCCCAAAAATGTTTGCACCCGATAAAATAAAAGCAAAGGAAGTTCAATCCAAAACTGAAATGAATGACAGTGAGTGCAACACAACGCAGCCGATCACAAGCAAAATCGTCTTGAGACAAGAACAAACCTTATCAAGATGGCAACCCGGACGTTGGCAGCACTGCCTTTTAAATCTATTTCGACTGTCAAGGCGACATTCGTCATCTCAAAAGCTGCATTGAAATGTGTCGAGAAAGCGTCACTTGATCAAAACTGAAGCCAGCACGTTCTATCCAATTACGTCTTGGACACTTTCTCACAGTTTCCTTGGTTTTTATGAGCCCATTAGGGGCCGATTCAGCCATTCCAAATGCAGATGCTAATGATGCTAACGATACAGACTTTCAATGCGTCACCCCTACGGCTCGCGGAAGACCAACTCGTGTCGGATCAGATTAAAATTGGCTCCTATGGATATTCGCGGAACACATCTTCAGATCTTAATCTCACTTGAGTTAGAGAGGTTGAGGCGACAGTTCAAGTTCACACGGGGGGGGGGGGGGGTATCGGGTGGCCCGCTTTGTTATCGGCGCTGCAGTTGAAATCAAGTCATCCTGTTTTGGAAATTGCCAAATTATTCCCACAGATATGAAAGTGTGAGAGTCTGGTTTTCATCTTAAATTGGATGGATTCCAGCGATGCTCATGAGCGAAGGGAAATATTCGATTGAGCCAAGTTGAGCGCAAAAATGTGAACGTTTCAGCATTTGACATGATAAGGAACAGAGTGGCCAGTGTCAAAAATAGAGCCAGTCCGACTCTTTTGATGAATAAGGCTCACTGGGCGACTGGCTCTCTGCTTTCTCAAACACAATTTTGGATGTGCACATTTCCACTTAGCTGCTGTGCCACCCAATTGAAGAGCAAATGTCTTCTTTCAAGAGTTTTGGCGTTGTTGGAAAGACGATTCCAGATTGTGTTTCAACGCAACAAGTAGTGGAAGCAAAATCATCTCTTTGAAACCCGTAATACGCTTTCCAGCCAAAGATTTATGAGCCCTGCCACCAAAGTTTCAGCGGAGGAAAGATATTACGGGAGACTGCGGCTCATTTTGTATGCACTTATAAAAAAAAAAAAAAAAAAAGAATGTCGAGCTAAGACTTTCTGAAAAAGTATCCATTTTTTATTCAATGTTACTTTGGGATCCGATTAAACGTCATCTCTAAAGGCGACAAGCTTTCATTGTGAAGACGGACGAGCTCGAGGAAAAAGCAGCTGAACATAAAATTTGCGGGATTGATGGTTGTGTCCTGAGGTGCGTAAACAAGTAATGAGAACAAGATCAATGACAAAAACATATACAAAAAGGACGGCGCTGACGTAGTTGGATTCGATATTGCGCTTTTAACAAATGCAGGGGGTGGCTCGTTGTAATGAAACAGATTTAAAAGCCAGGCAGGCGCTTTCGGATAGCTATTTAGAAAATTAGTGATTACGCGTTGGTCGCTCACTCATTCATGATGTGAAGAAATTACAGGAAGATCTTAGTTATTAAGATAAGATAAGATATCCTTTATTTGTCCCACACTGGGGAAATTTAGAGCCTCCATTGCAAAAATGATTTACCAAATATTTTGTAACAATACATGACATTTTGAGTTGTTAAAAACATACATTAAGGTTATATTTTCATACGTGGCCCAAGTGTTGTTTCTTTTTGTAATTTTATCGTCAAGTGTCTGATCGAGAGGTGCTTTTCCGCTGTTGTGGGAGTGAACACAATCCACTTGTTTTGTTGTTTGAACATTGAGGAAGCAGAAACTGAATCGCTGAGATCCATGCAGAAGATCTAAGAGTGCCAAATAAGTTTAGGAAAGCCTGCGAGGAGACCCCCCAGGGGCCGGTGGGCAATTACAGACCACCGCTGTGAAGCAGCCACTCACAGACGGCTTTCCACCACGATCGTTCGTGGCCGTGTGTGCTGACCCAGTTACTTCTACAAAATCATTTCTGTGACAATGCTCGATATTCTATTCGGGGTTTCTCGTATTTTTTCAGCCCAAGACCCAAATTAGAAATGATATTGAAGGAACACGCTCGCATACAATTTTTAAAAAATTCATGCCTTCTTCGTTGTGTCATAAAATGAGCCCGAATACATCTCTCTATGGTTACGTCCATCACGGCTGCACATGATTAGCTTCACGAAGGTTCCATTTTTGATACAACTCTCGATTTAGCGTTGCACCTGTTGCGAATATCCGCGTATTTTAGTCGGTATGCGGATGAGCGCTTTTCGGATGAAATGACGAGTATATGAATTTCTGCAAGCCCCCCACAGTTTATAGAGACGAAGACATTGAACGGGCCGCTTGCCATCACCGCGCTCACTCTCTACGATCACATCAAACGTACACTAGGGTCCCATTTCTTATTCCAAACTGTCCGTATTCCGCCTGCGCCGCCGCCCGCTCATAACCCCAAAGAGCCTGCTTACAGCACAGCTAAATGAGGGGCAATGGAGCGTCTCTTGCCTCGGGCGCACGAACAATATCAAGTACACAACAATAAAATAAGATATTTAAAAGACTGATTGCACCCTGCGCGCGTGCGCGTGCGGTCAGAAGCACCCAAATGACGCCACTGCCACTATAACGGCCGCACAGGCCGTCACGACAAAACAAAGGACGCGCGTGTCGTAGGGTCGCGTTCACGAGCGCACTTACATGTCACCTCTCACCATCGCATTCGTGGCACTCTGCAGCCCCTCACGCGGACTCACGCAGGACGTCTTCCAAAGTAGCCCTCCAATAGGAACAACGCTCATTTACACCGGCGGACGTCATTAATTGCTGCATTCGGGGACGTGATGCGCAACCGCCGTCTCGTGCGGAATCGTAGGGGTGGGGGGGGGGGGGTGGCTTCTAGCGTGAAATACAAAAAAATGACGACAGCAAAAAACGAACGAGGAGCGCAGTGCAAACTTGTCTGTCTGGTAGAATACGTCAACCTGAAACGTTTCCAGGCTCGAATCGAACTTGTGCGAAACACGAACATTGCGGGGGGGAAAAAACTGAATTCGGACGCGTCGCGCGTGTGGGTATCCGGCGCGCGCCGAGTGCGCGACCGCGGCCCCCGGGACGCTCGCCAAAACGGCCCGCAAAGAAATCCGCGAACGTAGCGCAAAGCGGGAGCGTAACTTACCAAAGAGCGAGTTGGCGAAGCCGTACCACACGCAGCCCTTGGTTCCAATGAGCCACCTTCCCTGCGTGCTGGCCGCGAAGCTGAACGGCGTCCCCAACACGCACACCAGCAAGTCGCTGACGGAAATGTTAATCAGGAGCAAGTTGATGGGCGAGCGCAGGATCTTGTAGCGGCAGTAGAGCACCAGAACAACCGAGTTGTTCACCAGTCCAAAAGTGCCGATGAAGCCCAAGCACACGGCGACGACGAGATTCCCCGTCGGAGTGAGGGTGGAGCGCCGAGAGCCGCCCCCAAGGTCCGGGTGCCCTTCCCCGGCTCCGGCGTGCAGGGCGCTGTTGAAGCCCGCGCAGATGCTCACGTTGGATAAAAGCATCGCGGCGGCGGTGGCGGTGGCGGCGCGCTGGGTGGCCACCGATCCTAACAGTCCGCCGCACTTACGCCACACTTGTTGGGCTTTCTCTTCATGTGCGCGAGTGGACAAAGGATTTGACGTTCGGCCATCGGAATTCTGATTAAAAGCCAAAGTGTAGTCATTTAGTGCAAAAGTTTATTATTATTATTTTAATTTTTTTGGGGGGGGGGGGGGCAGAAGTTATTAAAGTGTACAAGAAGGGAATGTACGGGGATAATTGGGGAGGAGGCAAAAGGAGAAAAAAAAAAGTTCGATCAGGCTTTGCTCCACCGTGTGGCGGTCTGCATGCACACTCGCGCTCTCTCTTTCTACAGATGCTTCAGTCTCTCCCGCAGACACCTTCCCCTCTCTGGCCGTGTTTAAATCACTCTTGGCCGAGCGAAGGTTGCTGACGTAGAGGCCGAGAGGGGGGGGGGGGAGGGGGGCGCGCAGGTGCCGTGGGAATCAGAGCATCATCATCATCATCATCATCATGATTTTGTAGACTCAATAGAGAACTGCACACGCTGAACCCAATGTCCTTCATGAACAGTTGGGTGCAGGCAGAGGTAGCAAAAGTAGTGGCACTATTTGTGCACCAACCCCCCCCCCCCCAACCCCAACAACAAACAAGACTCTTAAGTTACTTGATTGAGTTAAAAGTAAATAAAAATGAAAACGGAAATAAAAAGGTCCACACTGAAACGCGCTCAGAAGAAAAGGTAAAAAAAAAAAAAAAAATCCAACATACAAAAACAGTCGGCTCTCCATCCTGCGCTACCTTGCATAGTGCCCCTACTGAGGAGAAAAATAAATCACTGTAAGAATAAACGATCAAAACCCGCTCCCTAGGCGGTCCTGGCTTGAATGGCGACCGGTGCGAAGCCCCCTCACACACACACAAACACAAATGGGGGGGGAGGGGGCAATATATTCTTGTTTTTTCTTTCAAATACATTGCACTATGAAGCAGTTCGAACACAGCGACAGCCTACGCCTATGCTGCAAGACAACCATATCCTGGAATATACAGTATATATTTTTTTCTTTCCAGGAATTCCCCCCCCCCCCCCCCGCCCCCGCCCCCGTATGGCTGTGCTTATCACAAATGCCAAAGTTGCTAAACTTGAGAACCAACTTTTTTTTTTTTTAATGGCGTTTACACAATATCCCAACTTCATTCGTTGGAATTGGAGTTTGTACTTTATTTCCCACCACTGATCACGGCTCATTTTTTGTGAGTGCAAGCCCAAACTCCACTAATACCCAATTCGCTTGACGAACAAGAGCCCCAGAGTCTCGCTGGTCTCCAATAGCTCTTGCAAGGACAGAGAAAACTCATGGAATTATCGTGACCTGGATGACTGAAAGCGTTGGCTGTCCCATAAGATGAAGACGCTCAAATCTTTTGGGACCCGACTCACCCTGAGATATCGCTGAATCTCATGCAAATTGACAAACTCGTGCGTAAGCAAATTAAAGAGTCACTCCACATATTGTGTGTGATTGGTTTTGCATGACAATTGGCAAGCAAGCTGTTTTCTTTCCATCAATAAGAAAAAAAATCAAATTACACTTAGTTCTTCATTCTTTTTGTACTTAAAAAAAAGGCAAAAATAAATTGGAAAAAATCCATTCATAGGTCAAAACTGTTATCATTTTACCAGAAAATATTTTTTGTTAACTGCAGTAGTCGAGGCCAGCCGGCCCATTTTTTATTTTGTTCTAAGAAAGTCCGTTCATTCATTTCCGACGGCCTCTTCTCTTCATTTCATCGCATTTCTATTGACAGCCTGAATTTACAGTGCATGTACGCTGTTGCAGGAAATATAATCATTACACATTTACTTAAAAAAAATTATCTGGATCATGATGATTTTTTTGCGGGGTGTATCTATGTAATCATATGATTGAGTAAATCCAACTATACAATTTTTGAAAAATCTCGGTGTATGAAGAAGTCCAATTGTTTTATTTTTTATTTACTTCCAATCAGGTTTCAGTCCAGAGGGCTGCCCGGTAGTCCAGTGATTAGCACGTTGGCTTCGCAGTGCAGAGGTACCGGGTTCGATTCCAGCTCCGGCCTCCCTGTGTGGAGTTTGCATGTTCTCCCCGGGCCTGCGTGGGTTTTCTCCGGGTGCTCCGGTTTCCTCCCACATTCCAAAAACATGCGTGGCAGGCTTATTGAACACTCTAAATTGTCCCTAGGTGTGAGTGTGAGTGCGAATGGTTGTTTGTCTCTGTGTGCCCTGTGATTGGCTGTCAACCGATTCAGGGTGTCCCCCACCTACTGCCCGAAGACAGCTGGGATAGGCTCCAGCACCCCCCGTGACCCTAGTGAGGATCAAGCGGCTCGGAAGATGAATGAATGAATCAGGTTTCAGTCCCCTGTAGGCTGTTTTTTGGTGCCCAGTGCAAGTCTGGCAGGAAGCACAGTCGATTGTCCCTGGTGCGAATGATGGACAATATTTGATTAGCATTTTTTTATGATTTAGTCATGTTATTAGATAAATATTGATTCTGAACTGCTCTGGATGATGTCACTTGGCACCGTTGCATGCTCTTATATTGTATTTTTGGACAGTATTATTCTATTATTTCTAAAATGACAGCGTCATAGTGGTTCTATTAAGAGATGGATTAAGTCCACTAAATCCACGTGGCCTACCATTGTTTGTCTCAAGTAATCCTTGATGCATTTTCAATTTGTTAAAAAGCTGTTAAACAATGTGAATACAAAACTATGAATACACAACAACAACAAATAGAACCTTTGTTTTGATACCACGTGAATAATTCACAAGCCACGGTTTACGCAAGCAGCTAAAATTAGCAGCCAACTCTATCGCCACCAAAACATGATTCGTCCCGATCCAAGTCATCTCTTGTCTCAGTGTGGCGTCATCTTCGGCTAACATGGCATCGCTTCTACACTCAGTCCCACAGTGACTCAAACTCAACAATTCACCTCCCACTGACAGCATTCACACAGTTTCATTTTGGGCAAAATAGAATTTTCCAGGCCATTCATGGCATCTGTGCCATTAAGGTTTCCTTCTGTGCGTATAATGAAGGAGTGGCGAAGGATTTCTGTTTCACTTTCTCTCCTTGCAACCCCTCCCACCATCTTTGTGTGCGTGTGTCTTCCCCCGAGGGGGAATCATCTTGTACACTCAGAGTGCACGGAAACAAGAACGGGCCGAACCTAAAGGGCAAAAGTCGGCCAAACGTCATCCATCCAACATGGCTGTCCGTAACCTGAGCGCTCCCCGTTCTCCAACTCGCCCGCAGATCCGATGCTGCCCCTTAGCAGCTGCTTGTGCGATTCATTTGTCATCTTAATCCAAATAAGGGCATTTCAATGAGCGCTAATTTCTTCCCCACATAACGCTTTGGAATATCAGCTCATCTTTATTTAAATGACAAGCGAGACTAATTCTCCAATTCTCGGCAACTTCATATGATTTTTTTTTTTTTCTCAGACAGAAAATAAGGAGAGCCGAGGTAGAAGTAAAACTCACACTGGGCAAAGGAATTGTATTCTTTTGTCCGGAGACGTTGGTGCTTTTGGTTTTCTGGATTGCTGGTGAGGGATTTTGACATGATTGCTTGACATCAGCATGCACTGAAAAATGTAATATAGGCGGACGGTGATCTCCGCTGTGAAACCGAATCACATTGCAGGGGTTACGCCTGGTGAAAAATGCCCAAAGCAGACTTAAATTAGAACTAAGTCAAGTTATATCTACCTATTTTTCCCAAATCAGCAGGTGCTTCGGTTTGAACCTTATTGGGACGCCACTGTGATCCCCGCAACGACCAAATTACGCACGTCTTTATTTTTATTTGACACGATCATGTCATGTGGTGGGCGGCCCGGTAGCCCAGTGGTTAGCACGTCGGCTTCACAGCGCAGAGGTACCGGGTTCGATTCCAGCTCCGGCCTCCCTGTGTGGAGTTTGCATGTTCTCCCCGGGCCTGCGTGGGTTTTCTCCGGGTGTTCCGGTTTCCTCCCACATTCCAAAAATATGCATGGCAGGCTGATTGAACACTCTAAATTGTCCCTAGGTGTGAGTGTGAGTGCGAATGGTTGTTCGTTTCTGTGTGCCCTGCGATTGGCTGGCAACCGATTCAGGGTGTCCCTCGCCTACTGCCCGAAGACAGCTGGGATAGGCTCCAGCACCCCCCGCGACCCTAGTGAGGATCAAGCGGCTCGGAAGATGAATGAATGAATGAATGAATGAATGAATGTCATGTGGTGCACATTTGATGACACTTTGCTTTTTGTTGAGTTAACCTTTATTAGTTGCAGTCATTCATTATTGTGTTGACAATGAAGTGGTGGATCCCAGACTTTTTCTTTTTTCTTTTCTTTTTTTTAAAGTTGAAGACCCATGCCCCTCACCGCACCACCGGTTCATGTGTTTGCTTCTCGCTGCAGTGTTTTCCATGTTGATTTGGCCAAGTGTGTGAAATGCAAAGGGCCGCTTATTCTCAGCATTTCACCCAAGTGAACTTTAAATGTGCAAAGAACATTCCACAATAAAACAATTAATTCAACAATGTCAAACTAACACAAGAGCCCTAAAAGAAAACAGACAACTTCAACTGTTGTTTACCGCAGCACTCATCTCTTGGGTTGGATGCTTTTGGGTTCAATGTCTTCCTGATTTTGAATGAAAAGCATGACTGCTTTTTAATGAAGACCAAACAAATATCTAATTAAGTCGTGAATCTCCCCTACTGGGGGATCAACCGATTCTTCTTCTTCTTCTGCATCAATTTTTTTATTGTCATGAAAACAGTATGCTGATAAAACAATTGCAAAGAGCGTCCAACGTGGTTCCGACGTCCGAATTCAGAACGAATTTGTACGTTCTGACCGTAGTTTGTTGTGACTCCGCCATGACCTCGCGGCCACTTTGGATGATTGTCGATTGACGCTTTGTGTGGAAGATTCCCTTTCCAAAGCGAGAGATCATTCCAGCCGTCACGGACAGACAGATTTGCTTCCGTTTACCAGATTTGTTTTCAGAGCGTGCGCGCCATGCCTCCGGAAGTACAACAATGCGCGAGTCGATCTGTGTTGTTGCTAAGCAACGGAGAGGAATCCCACGCTGCGCATTTTGTTCCTAAGCGGCAGTTAGCTTCCCACAGTTCATGATGCCAACGTTTTTTTTCGCTATTTTGTGGCAAAATTCTGGTCGTTACCATGAAGTTGACATCGTGAAGGTGCTCGTTGTCAGCAAAATCGGCAAATGGAAAATGAATGACGTGAAATCGGGACTTTGAAATGTGATCGTTAGAGAAACGTTGAAGAGGTTCGACTGCACCGGCAAAACATTAACACCACAGGTATAAACCATCTCACCCCCCCGCCCCCCCCAAAAAAGAACGATGATTTATTTTTGGCGACATGTCTGCACTTTTGTTTTGCAGACAATGAGAACAAGATTCGCCCCGAGAAAGCAGTGAGTGCTTCAAGATGTCAACCACCGCGTGGCAATTAAAAGTGGGCCCGCGTAATCAAGAAGTTGGCATTTGCCGTTGAAGCGGCCTTCGAAATAATGCCGCCACTTTGTCCTACGCAAAGCCTGGCTATCCGTGCCCGGGGAAAGTCAAATGGCAACGTTACGGTTTCTCTCCAAGGTCTGCGCTCCTTTCCAAATAGCACCCTGGATGCACTGCAACAAGGTAATTACCCAAGAAAAAAAAATGTTCCGCGACATTTACTCTGACAACATCTCCACATTCTGTCCTAATTGGGTTGAAATTAAGACACTTGGGTTGTGTGGTGAAGATCAACTGCATTTACTCATCTCAGCGGGACCCGGGCGAGTTGGTATTTTCTTACACTTCCAGGTCAACTGCGGCGAGGTGTTTACAACGGGGGGGGGGGTCGCTGGAGCTCTGCAACTTAATATGCCCGAGGCTCAGATGAAGTGCGACGCCGCGGCTCCATCCAGATTTATTGTCCGCGGGTCCGAAATGAAGGTCTGCCGCAACCCTCTACTTTATCAGGCCACGTGTGTCACTCGAGCGCCATGTTTTAAAGGCCTGACTCGCAGCCTGTCAGCGCATGATACACGAGCGGAGAATATATCTTGGAGGATGCTTGAGGAAGGTTGCCGAGGAAGCGGCTGTGAACGCCGTGCCGCGCCTGAGGCCCGACGGTCCGTTCATGACGCGATGCAACACCTTGTTGCAGACTGACTCGTGTCAAATGGGTTCCGTGTCCCTGCAGATCTGTTCGAAACCTGAGGTCCGAAGAGCCCCCCCCCCCCCCCCCCCCCCCCGCTGCTACGAAGCGCAAAACCATTAAGACCATCTTAAAATGACCACCGTAAACCTTTTGGGGACGCGATGTTGATTGGCATCGACTTCTGTCGGCCTTGAAGCAGTTGGACTCGGTCTACGATTGTGTCTTTGGGCTTTGGAAGTATTCATTCATTCATCTTCCGAGCCGCTTGATCCTCACTAGGGTCGCTGGGGGTGCTGGAGCCTATCCCAGCCGTCTTCGGGCAGTAGGCGGGGGACACCCTGAATCGGTTGCCAACCAATCGCAGGGCACACAGAGACGAACAACCATTCGCACTCACACTCGCACCTAGGGACAATTTAGAGTGTTCAATCAGCCTGCCATGCATGTTTTTGGAATGTGGGAGGAAACCGGAGCACCCGGAGAAAACCCACGCAGGCCCGAGGAGAACATGCAAACTCCACACAGGGAGGCCGGAGCTGGAATCGAACCCGGTACCTCTGCACTGTGAAGCTCACGTGCTAACCACTGGTCTACCGGGCCGCCGCTTTGGAAGTATTTTTCTTTTATTTTTTTAAATCACAGCGCTCATGGCGCATTCTGATATTAGATTGAAATTATTTGGTTCTGGAAGGAATTTCTTAACTAGAAAAATGTCGTAAAGAGAGACGCTTTTTCAATGTAACTGCCCTAATCCGTTCCAAGCCCCCCGAAATTCATACACAAATGTTTTCTAAAGCATAAAAATGCATCCAAATGTGACATCGATGTTACAATTAGATTATCGCACAATAAATGAGAGTTGTGTATGATGTAAAAAAAAAAAAAAACCCCGACTGGTGAACACTTTTTCTGGGTGATTCGCATTTACGTAAAACTGTCGGAACGCTTCATGGCCCGAGGGACGAATGACGACGACGCTGCATAGACACATGTCTATCTCTATGCACACTTAGACAGGTACGGTCGAGGTGCCTCTTAGCCAATGGGATGCCAGAAAGATGCTCGGTAATAGCCAATGGCAGAGCAGCTATAACTATGGCGCGTTCAGGAAACTCGCAGCTGCGACTAGCAGCCTTTACTGTATTTTGACCTTTCGTATCTTGAAATTTCTTTCGTAACAAGACGCAATATTTCCCCGTTGAGGTGTTTCGTAACTTGAAAATTTCGTATGAAGAGACGGTTGTAAGGAGAAGTATACCACTATACATTTAGACATGCTGAGCACCTGAGTTTTTCTGGGCTTAAGCGGTATTTGCTTGCTCAAACCGCACGTGCCGTATGACCGAAGCTGCCGTTCGGCACGCCAGTCGCAAATGACAGCTGCCACCTCGCACAGTGGAAAACGGGACACTTGCGAAACATCTTTTGACGAATCGAAGTCTGGAAAGTTGCGGTAATGGGGCACATTTGAGTGCAGTACAGTCAGACTGAGTTGAGAGTGTGGGGAGAGAAGGAGGGACGGTTAAGTGCGCCGAAGCACGCTATGTTCAAATTGTCCCATTGTGAGAGCGCAATTTTGCACAAAGTATCATTTGTCACTCAAAATGATGCGAGAAAAAAGAAAAAAAAAAATAAGCTGCTTGCAATCGTCCCCGAGCAGGACTCAATTCCTCCAACGGCACAATGCCGTCGTGCATCGTCGGTCCAAAAACAAAAGAAAATGACATAATCATTGTGTCAAATTATTCTGCTTCTCCCAAACATTCCCCCCCGGGAAGGCGCACAGTTTACTCAAATCCCATATTTGCCGCACGTTGCTGGTTTGAAGGAAAAAATAAAAAAAGACGCACCCTCCCCGCCAACTCCTCCCCAAAAAGCTTTAAATGCTGTTCGGTGGGGCCCCAGGTGTGTCTTTTTCTTGTCACGGAAGATAAGCGTGAACACATGGATGTATAGACGAGCGCATTATTGCAGAAATTGCGCATTTTACAAATAACATCCTTCTTGAAGCGAAGGTTTGCGCGCACGGTGGTTAAAACCCGTGAATGCTTTGAGTCAAAACACACATTTTCAATTTCACTCGACGGGCTTTTAGTCGTTTCAGAAAGACGCTTTCCATTTCTTTCCTTTGCCTTCAAATGTCTTGAAAATCATTCATTCATCTTCCAAGCCGCTTGATCCTCACTAGGGTCGCGGGGGGTGCTGGAGCCTATCCCAGCTGTCTTCGGGCAGTAGGCGGGGGACACCCTGAATCGGTTGCCAGCCAATCGCAGGGCACACAGAAACGAACAACCATTCGCACTCACACTCACACCTAGGGACAATTTAGAGTGTTCAATCAGCCTGCCACGCATGTTTTTGGAATGTGGGAGGAAACCGGGGCACCCGGAGAAAACCCACGCAGGCCCGGGGAGAACATGCAAACTCCACACAGGGAGGCCGGAGCCGGAATCGAACCCGGTACCTCTGCACTGTGAAGCCGTCGTGCTAACCACTGGCCTACCGGGCCGCCTCTTGAAAATAATTTTGTTCCAAACGATGGCGTAGTCCAGTCAGTGTTGGGGAAAGTTCACTTTGCAATGTATTTCTTTTTAATTTGTTCAATTTACAGTTCATAAAAATGAATAAATAGAACAAATTCCCCTCGTTGGCGGTATTAAGTGTGCAGCAGTGTGGCCGTGCTGATAAAACGCAAGTGTTGCAAATAATGCCGAGTCAAGAAGCAATCTAAAGAAGAAAAGCTCGGAAGCCGGCAAGATTTACCAAAGCGAAACGACAACATGTGCAAATATGAATGGGCGCAAAAGCGATTTATCACCCCCGCTCGCTGCCGCAACGTTGAACAGTCGGGCTTTCTCATGTGGACACTGTCCATTGTTATGTGGGAGAAAATAACCCAGGAGGGGGTAAAAGACCGTTGCGAATCTCCCCAAATTTTAACATTAAACAATCTCGCTATTGAGAGCCAAACGGCAAATTAGCGAGAAGATGCGAGTACAATGATTTTATGATGCCCGTGTTTTTGTCCGCATTAATCATCTCGAAGGCTTGGGGGGGGGCTGCCACGGACAATCTGAATGGGGTCGCCAAGTGTGTGAACGAATCAAAGCGCCTGCAGACATCCGCATCAACGGCACTTTTTCGGCGTGACAAGCTGAGGAAGCAGAAATCGTGTGTCCGTATGGTGTCGGTTATTCATCATTTTCCCTCAGGGGGCTTCTTTGTCACTCCATAAACGTGACAGTTATCGGAGAGCGTGAAATAACGGAGGGCGGCCTGCTCGCGTATTTGGCAGAGGAGAAATGAAGGGATTTGTCAAGGGAGGCGCCAATCTGACCAGGCGCTTGAATTGAGCAGTCCGGTGATAAGACGACACAGTCGAAATCAGCCATGTTGTTTGTTGTTGTTGTTGAAGCCCATCAACAAAATCCTTTTTCATGAATCAACACTGGATACCCAGCCACCGATTTCTCATTCAGATTCAAATAAATCCTCTTGAGCAGGCATGTCCAAAGTCCGGCCCGCGGGCCAAATCCGGCCCGCGGTCGAATTTCATCCGGCCCTCGGCCCCCGTCATAAAATCAGTGCCGTCTGGCCCGCAGGTTGGGCGCAATGGAACAAGTGTTGCATTGACTGAGGTCTCGTAGACTGGTGAGTGATGTTTCATAGAGTACTGCTTCCCTCTAGTGGATAAATGAGTAATAGCATTCACTAAATGAGTAATAGCATTTAGACACTAGAGGGCAAAACTCCGTGTTTATATTGACTGATATGTCATATTTCAAATGATCCTTGCAGTTGTGGATATGTATATTGTTGTTCATTTCCCTGTTGTTCGAGTCAAAGGTTTTGTGACTATTGAAAAGTCATGGTGATACATTTTATGTTTCAAATCAATCAATTTGCACTCAGGAGACTTCCGTTTAAGAAAAAGTCAAGTGAATAAGCAGTTGCATGTGATATACCTGTTTGTAATGAACCAAAAGAAATTCTTAAGATTGTTGAAATTCAAATAAAAATGGAAATGTGAAACAGACTGCCTTACTAAAATTTGTTGAACAATATTGTTGTTCAATGTAAAGAATGTCAGCCAAGGTCGGCCCCCCGACATTTTACCACATAAAATCTGGCCCCCTTGGCAAAAAGTTTGGACACCCCTGCTCTTGAGCGTCACGTGACTTTGGTTGGCGGCGATGGTCCGCATCCTCCTTCAGGCGGAAAATCGGGCCCCCTTTATTTTTGTCACGTCCCGTGTTTGCCAGCAGGGGGCAGGCCATGTTGTCATCCTACACACCTGTCACCCATTAAGGACTAATTACACTGGCTTTATTTGTGCGCTCTGGCAGTTGACTTACTGCCGGAGAATTCCACGCCGTGCCAAAATTTCTCTCACCCTATTTCTACTTGCATTTGATTCGTTGCCTCTTATTATTACTTATTATTACGTTATTACGCGTCGTTGTTCCTCTTGCGAATGAAATTTATCTTCATTGTCTAATCTGACCCTCCTTGCTATCTTTTTCCGCTAGCGTTTTCTGTTGTCCTTTTATTTAATCCCTGGTCCCTATTTTGACCAGCGCTTTTTGTTATTCTCCCTGTCGGGTTATTTTGTGTTCATATTAAAGACTCCTTTTGTTCTTTGACAAACATCTTTCTGTGTCTGCTATTTCGGGGATCCTTTTCCTTATTTTGTTGTGCACGGAGCGATCATTCTATCGCTTCGGGCACAACGTGACAATTTTAAGGACACACGTTGACGGAAAACCCTCGAAATATTTTGGTTGACTGTATTTTTTGGAGCAATCCCATGATAGCAGGGGTACATTTTTCGTTGCTTTTGCATGGAATTGTATGTCTGTCCATTGGTGAGCTGCGGGTCAGATTTTATTTTGGCGGGGGAGGAGGGGGCATTGGACTCAAATTTATCACCAGTATGATAATCGTAAACCACAGGCCACAAGTGCGACTGACCGGCAGAGTTGTAAAATTGTTCATTGATCATCCTCTTTCCCGAACTTCATTTCCTTCACCGTCTTCTGTCGCCATCCCATTTCTCTCCCGTTCTGTCTCGGCGCCGCACATCAGGCCTCTGGCTCGCCCGCCGTCCTCATCCATCTTTCTTTCCTCTTTTTTATGTTCATCGCACCCATTCCCTTGCCGAGACCTCAGTGGGCTCCGCAGTGTCATTTGGTAGCCGGGATGTCTCGGGGGCCAAATCTGTCACCGTGGACGTGCTAGCAAGGAACACAAGTGATTTCCCACCGGGAGAAAAAGCCACTTCTAATCACATCCTCGGGGATACGAGGAGACGTAGGCAGATGGCCAAGAAGAACGGACACGCGGCGCTGGGGAAGAGGGGAAAAAAAACATCCGATAAACAGGTGGCTGGAATGCATTGGGATATTCTTCCGCTCAATTACGCGGGAGTCGGAAACGGGATTTTGTTTTTCGAGAGGGAGTCGCCAGTCGGTGTTTTGATTGATCCAATTGTTTGCTTGCTCAAAGGTCTCCGGTTGAGAAATCTTATTGTTAGTCTGAGTCCGTCTCAAGCCCTCGCGCAAGGTCGTCGTCTATACAGTGAGGGAACGTATGCTCTTCTCCAGATGAATAAATCAGAGGGATCCGGAGTAACACCTTGGAGAGAGTTCCACTGGGACTTTTTGAAAACAGTCGTTGAGACTTGATGGGGTGTGGGGCAGAAAAGAATTGAGGCCCCACTTGGGAATAGATTTTTCTCCATGTGGGCCCCCAGAGCTCAAAGGACTTTGGTTTGTACGATAGTATTGCGCTCCGTGTGAGGAGGCCGAAGCCCAAAACTCAACAAGGACACCGTTTGGGGTGTGAAACAAAGACATCACGGTTTTACATCACAATGCTGTGAGACAAAAGGGAAAGACACACAAGCGCCGGCGGCGAAATGGATCGAACGGCTGCCGGGCGACAAAAATCCAAATGTTGTTTGTGTAATCGTTCCGATGATTACTGTGTCTCGTTGGCAAACGTGGCACCTCTTGGGCCAGGTCGCGACTGTTGGAATTTTGTGCCGCTGGGACTGATGCGCTCACGAAAAACCAAATCTGATCTGAAAGAACTCAAAATTAAATGAAAGAAAGACAATGCAAGCAAAGATTCGGATTACACACGCGGCTTACGCGGATGGGAAAAGAACATGAGGAGGTCACTAGAAAGACACCAAAGGTCACAGGAATAAGGACAAAAACAAACCAAAAAAAGAAAACGGGCTAACCTTAAGGCAGCGGCGACTTGTGGAGTTTTCTCTTGGCCGCATTGCATGGATGGCTCTAAAACAAGTCTCAAGTCATTTTAAGGCACCGATTTTTATTTTTTTTTAATGCATCCTCATGCATACGCTGCTGAAATTAACCATTTAATCAAAAAAAAAAAGTATCCATGATAGGGCGGCCCGGTAGTCCAGTGGTTAGCACGTGGGCTTCACAGTGCAGAGGTACCGGGTTCGATTCCAGCTCCGGCCTCCCTGTATGGAGTTTGCATGTTCTCCCTGGGCTGGCGTGGGTTTTCTCCGGGTGCTCCGGTTTCCTCCCACATTCCAAAAACATGCGTGGCAGGCTGATTGAACACTCTAAATTGTCCCTAGGTGTGAGTGTGAGTGCAAATGGTTTCTGTGTGCCCTGCGATTGGCTGGCAACTGATTCAGGGTATCCCCCGCCTACTGCCCCAAGATGGCTGGGATAGGCTCCAGCACCCCCGCGACCCTGGTGAGGATCAAGCGGTTTGGAAGAGAGTATCCATGATAGCTTATTTTGTCAAATTGCTTTAACTCAATACATTCTCTCTCTCTCTCTCTCCCCCCAACACAGAGTCCAGCCACCACAAACAAAATCCTGAGTCAATAGGGTCTCTGCTGACCTGCCAGAGGTCGGCGGCCTTGACCCCGCTCAGGAACACGAGTTGGTCTTGGATTATAGATGACTTGTCAAAGTGCAGCACTGCCGGGCATCTGCGCGGCACGGCACCAAGTTATTGTGAGAGCAGCACTCATCGAGAATCATCGATTCATCACACGGGACGTGAGTAATTGACTTAATTAAGGAAAAAACACTCAAGGCTCTGGTTTGTGTTTCAGCAGATATATTCTTTTTATTTAAATCCACTTCGTTTGCGTCGCATAAAGTCCAGTAGTTAACTCTTTCCGGGACAGGCGTCACCACGGCGGGACAGCAAGACAAGTTGCTCTCGACCATTCATTCATTCATTCATTCATCTCCCGAACCGCTTGATCCTCACTAGGGTCGCGGGGGGTGCTGGAGCCTATCCCAGCCATCTCCGGACAGTAGGCGGGGGACACCCTGAATCAGTTGCCAGCCAATCACAGGGCACACAGAAACGAACAACCATTCGCACTCACACTCACACCTAGGGTAAATTTAGAGCGTCCAAACAGCCTGCCATGCATGTTTTTGGAATGTGGGAGGAAACCGGAGCACCCGGAGAAAACCCACGCAGGCCCGGGGAGAATATGAAAACTCCACACAGGGAGGCCGGAGCTGGAATCGAACCCGGTACCTCTGCACTGTGAAGCCAACGTGCTAACCACTGGACTACCGGGCCGCCTGCTCTCGACCAGATGAACGGAAGAAAAAAAATCCCCGACGTAGGTTATCATCATTCGCGCATGGCAACTATCCACACCACGTCACATGAGATCACTTCAATTGTGCCGACTTTGATATGACTTCCTCTTTCATGTCGCCGAATGCGATGATCATTCAAATCCATGCAACGAACCTTACACACAGGAAGTTCATTTCAAGTCTGGAAAAAAATATTCAAGTGGCTCGCAGATGCACCGTGAGATGAACACTCGGGAAGAAAAAATAAATAAAAATGGTGACGTTTCCAAGTGATAGCCTGGATCAAAACATGGTCATTATTCGCACGTTCTCTTGTCCAAAGGGAAATTGTGATTTTGCATACAGGTGAAAGCGGATCAATAAGACGGCCGCAAGAGGAAACGATATGAGCGGGGCTCACGGGAGCAGCATTACAGCCATCCCTGACTTTAAATATATATTTTTAAAATTCTTATTATTTTTCCAAGGCCGTGTCGGTCCCTGCGCAACAACGCGGCACACAAAAGAAAGAATAATTTCCCGCTTTCACGGCTCCTGTCCGACCTCGGGTTTTAATGAGCTGCCAGTGAGCTGTCTGCAAGGAACAAAAAGTGTCGAAGGGATCACGTCGGCTTCAATGCCAGTCAACACGTTGACCAAACAAGTGTTATTATTCCCGTGCAGAGGTCAGGGATTATTCGATCCCTTCTGCCTTCATTATATCCTCACGGCGCTGCATATTTGTCTATAGATTTTGCTTTTGTTTACTCTCCAATCGCTACGACGACAGGGAACATAGAAAGTAAGAGATGGGGAGTGTTAGCCGCACGTCCGAGCTGCACACAAAGCGAATGACGCTTAATTTGCGGTCATGTCATCGTGGCCGAAAGCCCGTTTCGGCCATAGCCAAAGAAAGTGCTTCGAAAAGAGCTTTTGCAGGAGAGCAAGTGAGGAAAGAAAGAAATGCGATGAAAGACAATAAATTATTTCGCCCCCCCACCCCATACCCTGAGGTACATTCTTGCATACACAATTTCGCTCTTCGGCACAGGAACAGGATCATAAGACGGTAATAGACCATAATGCTCGACTCAGGAGACAAAGACGAGACATATCACCTTGGTTGCATGGATTGGATAAGACGGCATAAAAACCCGACGTTTTGTATGAGAGCCTCGTTTCTGTCACTTCATCTCTCTCTCTATCTCGCCCTCTCTCGCATTTTCATGGAAATTATAGGCTGCCTCGTATGGCCGCTGAAATGCGGCAACAAATACAGCAGGTGAAGTGCATTGAGGCGCGCGCCGGCGCAGTCGTGTGTTATGCTAGCTTTGAAGAACCTGACAAGTGACACGACTTCTCTCGATTAAAACGCATTTGTATGCAAGTGAGACTTGTATACATTTATCGTTTATAAATGATGAGGTTTCATTTTAAAGTGTGCTTTAAAACCTTCTGATCTTTGTTGTCGCTTGCGTAACATCCGGCGAATCCGCATTCATATTCTGCCGGCTGAGACGAAAGACTTTTTGGATCGATGAAATCAGATGGTCGACGTCTAATGGCGATTGAACCTCATCGAACTCATTTCTTTTGCGGCAGTGGGAATCATCTTTCTTCATGACCTGGTCACCTCAATTAGAATGCGCCTTAGGGTTCTGTATCGCTCATCGCAACCGACAGTGAACCGCTGCGAAACGAAGAACGGCGGAAGATTTTGTTCCGGACTCACAGTGCGTTAAGTCAACAGACAGTGTGAAATGTATCCTGCCAATTGTGTTATTGGCAGGACTCCTTTAAAGACGTTCTTCGGTTCACCGCTACAAATTTCACGCTGATGTCACATTATTATTTTGGTAAAATAATTTATCTTCTTGTTGCCCCCTTCATATTTCAAGACTGATTTCCAGAGTTTTTTTTTTGTCAATTACTCGCAATCCAAAACTTGATGTAGTGCCCCTAGAGGCGGGCAAGCAGTAATGCAGGCATTTCTCCCGGTCACTATAAAACGCGGGCGCCGGATGATTGAGTGGTATTTCGGCCATTATTGTGCAAACGTTTGCCACTTGGAGTTTTTTTTTTTTTCCGTGCCTTGCTTCTTGTGTCATCCATGAGGTCATTCCTCGACCTCATTGTCATTTCGCCAGAAGCTTGTGTCCCAAGCTCCTGTCAGCAGACTCTCCTTCTCCTTCAACACTCCCTTATAACCTCCACCAACCATCTCTGGATCACTTTTAGGTCCTCTCCTTGCTTTACTTTTCATTCAGCCACAACATGCTTACATAATCATACTCCGCTCTCTCTCTCTCTCGTGAACATGAAGCTCAACAACAAACATCAAATTAGAAAATCAATATAAAGCCATTTGAGGGGACAAAATGAGATGTCACATGACCAAGAGCAGCTTTATTGTTTTACTTGAATGTTAATGTGTGTGTAGGAGCGTGGCTGTTTGTATGTGTGTGTGTGTGTGTGTGTGTGTGCATGCGCCTCTGGGCAAACCATTAACATTGGATTAAATGTCAAGTTTTGACATATACCGGTAGTTTCCCAATGTATCGCCTTATTTTACAGATTGTTCTGCGCCACCCGCCAAATGACCTTTGGTCTCACCCGGGCCACCCCGCTGACAGGTCTCTTGCTCTGCCCCTGGGTTTCACCACCCCTATTTGGCCAGATTTTTCGTTTTGTAAGCGCAAGGAGGCTCTGACCGGCAAATGATATGCAGAGGTAAGTGGAGCTCATTACTCACCGTCACAGGGTGAATGACAGGAACATGAGCTGTGAAAAAAACCGCATACAGAAAGGCTATTTATAAATAAGAGTGTAAGGAGCCGATAGGTTGACGTCCCATTTCATGTTTTTTCCACCTCGCCCTCCTGCTACAATTGCCTGCCTTTCCCCGAACAGCTGGCGCCAAAGCGGCAAAAAGATCCCGAGTGCGAACATACGACAAAAATACGCCCTTCTTTCCCGCATGCAGAATAGACGTGCGGTGGAACTCCCGTATTCCGCTACTCCTTGCGAGCTACGCGTTTCCGATTTCCTTTAATTGGTCACAGGTGTCCCCGGGGTGGGAGCGGTGAGGAACAGCAGGCACGCTAATGGTTTGCCTTGGGAGCCGTGCATTAAACACATCATGGTCACTCTCCAACACCGATGCAGCCCTAAAGAACTCTCCCTGATTGATTCCCACTGCAGCGGCATCACCGGGGAATTACGTAAACGCCCTCAGCCCGGAATGTCGTTATTGCAGCATGCCAACCCCGATTTTTCCTCACACAATGGAGAATTGCGATGTAAATCAACAGTGCGCCATATACCGGAAATGATCGTATCAAAACATTTGCCAAGCTGAATAACTCACTCGTCAACGCTTAGAAATGATGTCACAAATAAACCGGGCCATGTTAAAGTCAATTACAACTTGTCATTCTCATATTCCATTAATGCGAAGCACGGCCCTGAAAATGAGGCCCCCCCGCACAGTCCGGATCAAACCTTTTATTTTAACTCGTCTTGTCGCGTTGGCGAAAAACAAGTCAATAAATGATAGCTCGGCTGTGCTGAAAAACTACATTTAATTATCCTCAGGCAGCGTCATGGGAGAGTAGGTATTTTTTTTTTTTTTGCTTGTTTTTTTTTCTGGGGGGGTGACAACCCCTGTGATTTCAGCCTTGCAGGCACGCGAGCACGCACACACACGCACGCATCAACAAGCACAGCAAGAGTCATTCATCATGGCGTCAGCGTGGAGCTGGCTAAGAGTCGGGGAAAAAAAAACTCAAATGGCCCGCTTAAGTGTTTGTGTGAGGCCAGCGCGTGTGCGTTTTAGAAAATCACCACGGCGGCACGGTGGGCGACGGGTTAGCACGTCGGCCTCACGGTGCAGAGGTGCCGGGTTCGATTCCGGCTCTGAGCTTCCTGTGTGGAGTTTTTGCATGGAGTCAATGAGGTCCCAACGTCCATTGTGTCCTGGAATCGTATCGCTGATGTCATCATGTCATATTTGACGCCATTTGTCTCTGATTTGACGCGGAATGAAGGGAGCACTATTTGCAGAGTAAAAACTCTTGCCACTCAAGGGAATACATCCACTAAGAGAAGATCTTCCATCTGCCCCCCCCCCCCCCCCCCCACATGCTCCATGCTGGCTTGTGGTATTTTTCTGTCTTCCCCCGCAGACCCAATTGCCTCCTCAGCACAATCTTTGTCACAAGGACTAACGCGCCAGATCGCCCTGTGTGGTTTGGCATATGCACGGCTTCATAATGTGCCCCACGATTGCAATTGTAGCCACGGGCGCACCGCCCCGCGCGAGCTTGACATGCAGGCGCACGCGAATGTGAACAGCGCTTGTGAAGCCGTGCGCTTTGCTTTTGAAAGATGGATTGCTTAATTTCTCGGCCATTATTACCCACTAGACTTTCACAGAAATGACTGCGACTATGACTCGACGAAATTTGCAGGAGAGTGGTTATTACTCGTGCGTATACTGCTGTGAAAGTGGGACTTGGAACGCCGTCATAACGTGCGCAATCCTTGAAGTTGCCCCATCGCTGTGGTGACATTTTCAAGTTTCCCATCGGAGCGATCGGCGTTCGTAAGGGCCAGTCCAGGAATGTCACCAATTTAAAGGTTGGGTGGTTAAAAACATTGCTGAGATGTGGGTCAGACGACGACGGGATGAAAACGCGCCTTTTGGAGGCGCTGTGAAAGTAAGCGCAGTGGCACACAAGGGCGGGCGGGCAAGTGAGGCACTTGCCAAGAGCCCCGAGTTGAAGGGGGCCCCGAAAGACAGTTGACATTGGCCCAGATCAATCTTCAAAACAATAGCGCTGGTGTAGACGTTGAACTCACAATACGGGAGGGATCCCCTGCATCGGGCCCTTGACCGGCTCCTGGCGGCTGCTTGCCAGGATGGGGCCTGGGAGGAAATTAGGTGAAATTCAAGTCAAAATGATCACTCATGGTTAAAAAAATATATATATATTTTTAAATATTTTTTAATATTTTATATTTTATATTATTATTATTTTTAACCGTGAGTGATCATTTTGACTTGAATTTTACCTAATTTCCTCCCAAAAATATCTATATATTCATTCATTCATTCATCTTCCGTACCGCTTGATCCTCACTAGGGTCGCGGGGGGTGCTGGAGCCCATCCCAGCCGTCTCCGGGCAGTAGGCGGGGGACACCCTGAATCGGTTGCCAGCCAATCACAGGGCACACAGAAACGAACAACCATTCGCACTCACACTCACACCTAGGGACAATTTAGAGTGTTCAATCAGCCTGCCACGCATGTCTTTGGAATGTGGGAGGAAACCGGAGCACCCGGAGAAAACCCACGCAGGCCCGGGGAGAACATGCAAACTCCACACAGGGAGGCCGGAGCTGGAATCGAACCCGCTACCTCTGCAATGTGAAGCCGACGTGCTAGCCACTGCACCACCGGGCCGCCCCAATATCTATATATATTTTTTATATTTTTATATATTTATATTTTATATTTTTATATGTATATTTTTAACCCGATGGCAGCGCAAATGTGTCTCTGTTCCATGAGATAAGTATAAATGCCAGCTGATTCTACTACCAAGCATCCAAAACGTGTACTGCGCATCATCAGCGAATAGTAGAAACTCTAAACAGCAGCTGTGAGAAGTGAAATCCGTGCAGTAGTCATCTTTATGAGAAAAAAAAAGATGGGGGGTGCGTGCCCGGAACACCTCAGCAGCGAGGCGTCCAGGAGGCATGCTCATGAGATGCCCGATCCACCTCATCTGGCTCCTCTCGACGTATATTTGAATATATTGTTTTCCGTTCACAACCATTTGAATGTACTCACTAAGTGCAGTCGCACGATATTTTCACAGGCAGGAAACGAATGAAGGTGTCATTGTCTTAGTTGCGGCCGTGCACAGTCGCGGATGTCCAGCCTGTTGCGACTTCTTGGTTCGATATTCAAGCCATGTGTGCCTTTAGCGCGAGCAGAGTTCGGTCTGCTCTGATGCGTCAGCTCATTACTTCCGAGATTGTTGTCAAAAGGTGCTTGCGACGCCCCCTTTGATGGGGAAAGGTTAGCCGCCCGCGCTAATTTTGCCTGCCGTCTATGTTGAAAATAAGCAAGCCATCAAACAGCTGATCTTTCATGGGTGAAATGAAAGGCTTTCATGAAGCAAGATGCAAAAGGCCCAACAAGGACTCGAGCCCCGTGAGACGTCATTCCCAGGGAAGCTTTTTTTTTTTTTAATGAGTTACCTTTTCCATCACCTTCATCCTCAGTTAAAAGTCAGTCAGACATAAAAAATGACATTTGCATTTTAATCAATTTCACCGATTCAAAAGGCGGCTTGTAGAATAAACCGTTTATTCTACACACGCTGAGGTGTTCGTAATACACACCCTGAGATCTTTCCGACTCCAAAGAATTTGGCCGCGAATGCAGACAGACAATATGACCCGCAGGAGAATTTCACTCTGACCTGCCGGCGGCGCGGCGGCTCACAAGTCAAGACGTCCGAAGTTCCACGCCCAGCTCAGTTGCCCCGCGTCGTCGCGGTTTTCTCCACGCGCGCCGGGCACAATTTCGAGTGTCGCCAGCGAAAGATTCTCTTTGGAACATTTTCTGTCAAATAATGACGTTGGGGGGCGGCCCGGTAGTCGAGTGGTTAGCACGTGGGCTTCACAGTGCAGAGGTACCGGGTTCGATTCCAGCTCCGGCCTCCCTGTGTGGAGTTTGCATGTTCTCCCCGGGCCTGCGTGGGTTTTCTCCGGGTGCTCCGGTTTCCTCCCACATTCCAAAAATATGCGTGGCAGGCTGATTGAACACTCTAAATTGTCCCTAGTTGTGAGTGTGAGTGCGAATGGTTGTTCGTCTCTGTGTGCCCTGCGATTGGCTGGCAACCGATTCAGGGTGTCCCCCGCCTACTGCCTGGAGACAGCTGGGATCAACAGCTGGGCTCCTGTACCCCCCGCGACTCTAGTGAGGATCAAGCGGTTAGGAAGATGAATGAATGAATGAATAATGACGTTGGTTGACCTCTTTGGTTTTGCTCATTCGTGCTTTTGGGTCCGTCCTGAGATTCGGACCAGCATGGACAAATCTGTGCTTTTGATAACCTAAACCCTTAATCCAGGGGTGTCCAAACTTTTTGCCAAGGGGGCCAGATTTTATGTGGTAAAATGTCGGGGGGGCCGACCGTGGCTGACATTCTTTACATTGAACAACAATATTGTTCAACAAATTTTAGTAAGCCAGTCTGTTTCACATTTCCATTTTTATTTTAATTTCAACAATCTTAAGAATTTCTTTTGGTTCATTTGAAACAGGAATTTGAAATATGACATATCAGTCAATATAAACACGGAGTGATGTCTTGTTAACTCGTGAGTGATGCCCTCTAGTGTCTAAATGCTATTACCTGTACTCATTTAGTGAATGCTATTACTCATTTAGCCACTAGAGGGAAGCAGTACTCTATGAAACATCACTCACCAGTCTACGAGACCTCAGTCAATGCAACACGTGTTCCATTACGCCCAACCTGCGGGCCAGACGGCACTGATTTTATGACGGGGGCCGAGGGCCGGATGAAATTCGACCGCGGGCCGGATCTGGCCCGCGGGCCGGACTTTGGACATGCCTGCCTTAATCGCAATGCATCAGCAGTGTACGGACGGTTAGTGGGATCTCATCGGATGTGCTTCGCAAACACAACTGTTCAAGCGCGATTACAGAATACAGTGACCAAACATTAGGTACACCCGCCTTTCGTGTTGATCATCTTCAGTTAAAATGAGAAGTCATGTCTTACGATGAGCGATGATGATACTTATTTAACATATTTTTATGTCGACCAAAGTAAAATAAAAAACGTGTAAATGCAATGATTACCTCTCAAACAGCAAAAGGGTGATTAACATTTTTAGTCCCTGTATTAGGTCCCATAAGATTATCCACGTCTACCGGAAACAGGACGATCATTCACATCTACTGTATGCAAAAAGAAAACAGCGTTATGTTCATAATTTAAAAAAAAACAATAACAGCTCATCACATTATACTATGAGATGTGTCGATCCTCGTGACTCTCGTGTGTGTGTGTGTATGACCGTCACCTGGAGATTTGTAATCGCCACTAACAGCTGTTTGAATCACACACACACTGGATAGGATTTGACTGAGCCGGTGTATAAGCGCTCGCGTTGGCCTGGCTCCATGAAAGACCAATTGCTGGTCCAACTCTTCACCACAGTATCCAAATCATTGCTGCGTACGGACGGAAGGACGTATCTCGGACGTGTTTCTATCGGTGCCGCTCGACGTCAGCCGAACTGCCAACCTAAACGAGTCTCCGTTTCCTGCAATAAAAGTTCAGCGGGAGCTCGACAAAGCGTGTCGGAATATAGAACGAGCATTTCCAAATTGTTCGCATTGAGGGAAACACTTGAGTGGGCACTCCAAAGTCTATAGGCAAGGGCCACGTGATTCCCGAATGTGTGAAATGATTCAGGGAAAGCGTGCCGGTGAGCGCTTAGGGGCCAAACGAATTGACAGCATTCTCACCACATCGAGGGCACTTTGGCAGAGGCCGCCGTCCAAAACGCATCATTAAGCTTATGTGAGTACGCTTTTATGACGCTTGTTTTCTCAGACTCGCAATTTAGCCTCTCGCTGCATTTGTCGCAATGACAGTTTTGATTGGCTTTGGCTTCCTTTTGCAGCCAAGGACTCTTGTCATGACTGACGGCACATTCATTCCATGATACTTTGGGGTCAATAAAAAAAACAAACGGAAATTATGTCGTGCACTCATACTTTTTTTCCCTCTCCCTACAATTCCAGGTGAAACAACAGATTTGGCTCGAGACATGAAACGCATCTTTATCCCTTTGAAGGACAGCGGCCATTGGAAATGAAATTTTGTCCAAAAATGCCTTACTATACATGGTCATTTTTTTTCGGCTGAAAATTTCGTCCAAAAATGCCTTACTATACATAGTCATTTTTTTCGGCTAAAAATGTTGTCAAAAATGACTTACTATACATGGTCGTTTTTTTTGGCTAAAAATTTCGTCCAAAAAGGCCTTACTATACATGGTCGTTTTTTCATCCAAAAAGGCCTTACTATACATGGTCGTTTTTTTCGGCTAAAAATTTCGTCCAAAAATGCCTTACTATACATGGTCGTTTTTTTCGGCTAAAAATTTCGTCCAAAAATGCCTTACTATACATGGTCGTTTTTTCATCCAAAAAGGCCTTACTATACATGGTCGTTTTTTTCGGCTAAAAATTTCGTCAAAAATGCCTTACTATACATGGTCGTTTTTTTTGGCTAAAAATTTCATCCAAAAATGCCTTACTATACATGGTCGTTTTTTCTTCCAAAAAGGCCTTACTATACAAGGTAATTTTTTTCGGCTGAAAATTTCGTCCAAAAATGCCTTACTATACATGGTCGTTTTTTCCGGCTAAAAATGTCGTCCAAAAATGCCTTACTATAGATGGGCTTTTTTTCCGCTAAAAATGCCTTACTATACATGGTCGGTTTTTTTCGTCTAAAAATTTCGTCCAAAAATGCCTTACTATAGATGGGCTTTTTTTTTGGCTAAAAATTTCATCCAAAAATGCCTTACTATACATGGTCGTTTTTTTTGGCTAAAAATTTCATCCAAAAATGCCTTACTATACATGGTCGTTTTTTCTTCCAAAAAGGCCTTACTATACAAGGTAATTTTTTTCGGCTGAAAATTTCGTCCAAAAATGCCTTACTATACATGGTAGTTTTTTCCGGCTAGAAATTTCGTCCAAAAATGCCTTACTATAGATGGGCTTTTTTTCCGCTAAAAATGCCTTACTATACATGGTCGGTTTTTTTCGTCTAAAAATTTCGTCCAAAAATGCCTTACTATAGATGGGCTTTTTTTTTGGCTAAAAATTTCATCCAAAAATGCCTTACTATACATGGTCGTTTTTTTTGGCTAAAAATTTCATCCAAAAATGCCTTACTATACATGGTCGTTTTTTCTTCCAAAAAGGCCTTACTATACAAGGTAATTTTTTTCGGCTGAAAATTTCGTCCAAAAATGCCTTACTATACATGGTCGTTTTTTCCGGCTAAAAATTTCGTCCAAAAATGCCTTACTATAGATGGGCTTTTTTTTCCGCTAAAAATGCCTTACTATACATGGTCGGTTTTTTTCGTCTAAAAATTTCGTCCAAAAATGCCTTACTATACATGGTCGTTTTTTTTGGCTAAAAATTTCATCAAAAAATGCCTTACTATACATGGTCGTTTTTTCTTCCAAAAAGGCCTTACTATACAAGGTAATTTTTTTCGGCTGAAAATTTCGTCCAAAAATGCCTTACTATACATGGTCGTTTTTTCCGGCTAAAAATTTTGTCCAAAAATGCCTTACTATAGATGGGCTTTTTTTTCCTCTAAAAATGCCTTACTATACATGGTCGGTTTTTTTCGTCTAAAAATTTCGTCCAAAAATGCCTTACTATAGATGGGCTTTTTTTTCCTCTAAAAATGCCTTACTATACATGGTCGTTTTTTTTCGGCTAAAAATTTCGTCCAAAAATGCCTTACTATACATGGTCGTTTTTTTCGGCTAAAAATGTCGTCCAAAAATGCCTTACTATACATGGTCGTTTTTTTCATCCAAAAAGGCCTTACTAAAGACACAAAAGACACAACACAAGAGTTTTATTTGAAACTCATCCATTTCCAAACGTGCCCGCACTCATTTGGAAATGGATGCGAGCGGGTGTTCCTACAATCCAGTCGGGGATCTCTCCTTGGCACAGATGAGCGAGCCAAGTCGGGGACGAGACAGCTTGAAGGCCAGGATATAGAATGACGTGGAAGGGCCAACTTGATCCCTCCGCAGGTTGGGTTCCTCTCCACCGGTATGCACAACATCAAAACAGACAATGTCGAGAAATCATGGAAATGTTGGTCTGGGGATGAATGTGACAGCAGCTTCAGTGTGTCTGACAGGAGCTGCTTAATGAATCCACGGTTGGAAATGTTTTCCTTTCGCTGTCATTCTGTCTATTTTGCAGGTTGGGATGCAAAATTAAATCCAAGACCCAAACCCAACCTGTCGAATTCCATGAAAATCTGTCAAAGTATTCTCATGTTATTTAGAAAGACACGCGCGCACGCACACACACACACACAAATGGTTGATTCTCTTCTCAGGGAAGCAAGGTTCGAATAAGCAAACAACATGGTGATTAAGATGAGACTACATTTGTTTCGAAATGCAACAGGTGCACAGGTGGGCACAGCCGAATCGGCAGAATTCGTCCTCTGAGTCAGCGGTGGCGGGGAAGTCTCCTTTGAGCGCTCACCAAAGCGGGATGCTGCGCTTGGGTCGATGCCGGGTCACTCATGGCGCTTACTGGCATGGTGCCGCTCGAGTTTGGCGAGACACTTGCTTTTGCCTGGCTTTGATTGAAAAATAAATCTATCAGTGTCTTTTTTTCGCCTGCCTGGTATGATTTGTGCAAGTCAACACGGTGAAGCCACAAGAATAAACCACTGGTTAAATTATGAATTGGACCACGCAGATGCACCGCAATCAAGTGGCCCATGAATGCACGTCAATTAAGGTGTCTGAACATCAATTCGCCCTAGCACTGCTGTAAATTGTGGCTTTATACGCTAATCCTGCCATTTGATTCTCTTTAGGACTTCTAAGTGATGTTTTGTCATTTTCATGGGAATTTATCCCCAACCGTTTATTTCTGTGGGAGCTGTATACTGAGCTGATGATGTCGCGCTAAGCTGGACCATTTGAAATATTTGCCGTCTGCAGGATGCGAGGAAAATGTTTCTCCTCACCTCAGGTTGTAATTGTTAAGTTTACAAAAAGAAAACATATCTATCATGGAATAGAGATGCATATAGGGGGAACCTTTGCACCCTGGTAAACGTTCAAGGGCAACAGCAATCTGCAAGCTGCATTCAGATGTCTTAAGTTGATGGTGGGGGGGCCCTTTAAGTGCGCTTTGTGAGGAAAACACTGGAACTGAGGACATGTCAATTTTTTAAAAAAAAGTTGATTTGAATAATTGAAACGAATTAAAATCCCAACATAAGCCCCTCCTGTTATTCTGAATTAAATCCCTCAACGTGACTGCCAAAGCTCAGGCTTGTGACTGCTTTCAAGGAAATGCAAATCTGAACTGACACCAAAAGTGGAAGGAAAAAAATATACACCCTGTCACCAGTCATGTCATTTTCCAAACTTGCCGTGAAGAGAAAGGTTGGCGAAGAGAACAGCCAATTTTTTTTTCTTGCTGTTGAGCACAAGGACAAGCCGGCATGTCTTGTATGCGCAGAGAAAGTTGCAATGCTCAAGAAATCACATGTCAGGTACTTAACTCGACACATTGAGGAGGATGAAAAGTAGCACAGGGATGAGAGACGTGACTGGGCCTGAGCTGTTATTCATAGATTGAGAAGATTAGATTAGACAGTTGTGCTATTTAAAAAGAAAAATACTTGAACCCCTTTGTTTTTTTTGTGGAATACTTCTCCGGTGGGGGCGGCCCGGTAGTCCAGTGGTTAGCACGTGGGCTTCACAGTGCAGAGGTACCGGGTTCGATTCCAGCTCCGGCCTCCCTGTGTGGAGTTTGCATGTTCTCCCCGGGCCTGCGTGGGTTTTCTCCGGGTGCTCCGGTTTCCTCCCACATTCCAAAAACATGCGTGGCAGGCTGATTGAACACTCTAAATTGTCCCTAGGTGTGAGTGTGAGCGTGGATGGTTGTTCGTCTCTGTGTGCCCTGCGATTGGCTGGCAACCGATTCAGGGTGCCCCCCGCCTACTGCCCGGAGACGGCTGGGATGGGCTCCAGCACCCCCCGCGACCCTAGTGAGGATCAAGCGGTTAGGAAGATGAATGAACTTCTCCGGTGGTCTCCACATAAATTGAGTTTGAAACCCTTATAAGAATATGTCCCATTTCAAGTCCTCGCTTTCAAAATAAGATACTCTACTTTTACGAGAATGTAAAATTAACACAAAAAAAAAAAACATAGTCCAGACAGCACAATCCCAATCAAGCAATAAATTCATGTTCCGCACAGATCAAAGATGACTCAAGAGGACAGAAAAGAGGAGAAAAAAAGATTCATAAACTGGAAGCGGTGGAAAATAATTAATTCTTTCGTAAAAAATACATCCATTCGGCAGCATTAACTCCCCATGAACATGTCCATCATCCTAGGAGGAAAAAACAAAACCATCTGTTCAGTTAGCATAGAAGGGGAAAAAAACTGGGGAGCAAAAAACAACATTTTAAGAAATAAAAAAATACGGATACCACAATGAGGCATCGGCAAATGTGAGGGGAGAGTGCCCCCCCCCCCCGCGAAAAACACTCAAAAACATTGAAAATGTGCATCACGTTATGTACATGACAGCTGTCAAACACCTGCGAGGGGCTGATCATCACAACGCAAAGTTGACCGAATGGACTGTTTTTATTTAATGGAGTGGGAGGGGGGGGAAATTTGAGCAGAATGGTTTATGTGATTAATCAATTAATAGAAAAAAATTTGACAGATTAATCGCCTACTTAATAGACTAATAATCACTCTAAAACCGAAACGTGCAGTTAATCCATGTGATCAGAACCAGCAGCACGAAACCCGGATCGGAACACCCCTCATGGCAACATATCGAGGGGGGGGTCAGTTGGAGAAAAGAGGACGCAGGCATATTGTTTGTGTTTTGATGACCAGATGAAAGTGAATTTTCGAATCCCCAAGACCTCGAGCGTCTCTCTTTTCCTTTTCTCTTTGAACAAAAGGGGCCCCCCGTATTTACCACGTGGATTGAGTTTGATTGAAAAATAAATCTGAGGTTTCGTCAGATAAATTGATGATGGCAAGAATATGGAGTGGATATAAAAAGGCTGCAACCCCCCCAAACCCCCTTCAAATGCCATGAGGCCAAAAAAATCCTTTCAAAACTTTTTCTCCACCAGTCACGTGACTAATAACCTGCACAACTCAATTGAAAACAAAAACTTTTCAAGCCGCGCCTGCCACCATTTCAAGTGTATATTGTTGTGTATCGAATGCCTTGAAAATAGTTTGGTATCCTCCTTATCGATTGCTACCTGTGAGCAATAAGATCCCTTTGGTTCCGTGGAAGCTCTCGGCAGACGCTTGTGCTGTTAGATTGGATTCATAATATAAAATACAAAATAGAAAAGTCTCAATAAATAAATGTTTTTAAAAAACAGCTAATTGCACCAAAAAAACGTTTTTGGGGGCTAAAACAGTCATTTAAGATGGAACAACTTTAAACGATAAATTATTGAAATGTAACTTAGCACAACAAAGGTACGTTGTTGTTGGACAGGGGACAACTAGGCCTGCAATCTGATTTATTTTTTTTGTTGAAAATGAGTGAAATTCAATGTGCACGTGAGCACAAATATCTATTTTTTTACAGTGTTGTACTTGAACAAAGGTGTGTGGCGTACTTGTGGTTTGAAAGTAATGAGAGGAAATAAATGAGCTACCATTAGTGGGCGCGCATCGTTCCGGCAGACGAAAACCTTTTGATTCAACTTTTGGGAGCTCATTATGCGTAAATTCTTTTGACCACTGTGGCCACTGATCTCAACTTGGAATCGAACCCCCTGCACTCAGATACAATAAAAGTGTCCTGGCTACAGTCTAGCACTTTGTTTCGAAGCGTGTGGTATATCAGGTTTGGGGGGGGGGTTCTGCTCAACTTTATTTTCCCGTGCAGGAGTTTATCAGCCAGCATTTGTCTTGATGTCCATGTGCCTTTTTTTTTATAAGACGAACCAATTTCTTGGACAATGTGGCCTGCACACAGAAATCGATGTTTGACAATTGATAGGTGCGGTTTGACTGTCGAGATTTGGTTTAAAACCAAAATTGCATAATCCGAAGGGTCATTGTCCACAGATGTTTTGGTGAGGATGAAGTTCCAATCAAAGTTCTGCAGCTCAAGATGTTTCCTTACAGCCTGCAAAAATGAGGAAGCTTTGAATTAAATTGGGGAAAAAAGAAAAAAAAAAGTAGACAATCCCGAGGCTCACTTCAATGGAAGTCACCCCGACCAAGAAACTTCAATACAGCACAAAGACAACGGAACACATTTTCTGCACAACCCTTGTCCTTTCCCCCCGAAGTGTGCTCATAAAGTCTTATTTGATACAACAACATAAATAACCAACAACGGCGACACTCTTTCAAGACCAAACTATGCTAAACATGCACACGTTTATTCCTCATTTGTTGTGCTGGGCAGTACCATTCCAGTCCTGCAGGTGGCAGTCATGTGGACAGGGTTTAAAAAAAAAACGCTCAAAATGTGAATTTGAAACTCAGAATTCTGCCCACACATAGTTTGCTAAAGTGGCAATGAGCAAAGTGAGCGGTACCTCTGTTGTGTTGCGGATCCGTAGTCATCCAACATGTGAGTGCCGGCCAGCTCCAAGTTCCAGTCGCACGTCTCGAGCAGCTTGAGGCACTCGGGCCGGCTCCTCAGACCCAAACAAAACAACTGCTCCACCTGTGGACAAACCAACCAGACCACTGGTGAAAAAACTTTGGGGGGGGGGCGCTTTTGTATTGTCGGATGTGACAACCGAAGTATTCGCTTGCTTGCAGCACACGTTAAAACTGCTTCAACACAAGAATTGTTTCGATTGAATCCGAGACTTCTTGTTCACCTTTTTTTTTTTAATCCGCTTAACTTTTTGCTGGTTATTAACAAACACGTAATTGCTCCCTCGAGTTCTTTCCGAGCCAGAGGCCACACTCGCACGCACACCTTTCATTTGGAGCAAGTGGAGTGCACAGCAAATGACGAGAGAGGAGGGAGCGGCAGAGAGATTTGCAACCTGCTCGTCGCAGCCGCAATGGCCTAATTTTCCCGCAAGGCTCAACAAAGCCGAGGAGGAATCCACTTTGACTAAAAATTGCCAAACATCAGCTTTCAAAGATTGCTATTTGCGGTTACAGTTGCTGTCCATGAAAATGTTTTTCAACCGAATGGCACAAAGGTTGACCCGAATGCACCAAACTGCAAACCACTTGAGCGCTAAGGACTGCTGTTCCCTCGCTGCATCACAAACACGACCACCATTACAAAAGACCTTTATTTCTTGATGGATTGGATGCTTGGATATCTTTTGGGACGGTTGTTAAAAAAAGTCTGGAATCTTGTGGTGTGACTCTGTTGTCATTTTTGTGCTTTCTACCGTCGTTGTTATTCTTGGGGGTTTTTTTTTTTTGCTCCACGTGCAGCACTTTGGTTACAGCGGTGGTTGTGAAAGTGCTTGATAAATACAGTACAGTTGAGTTGATTCATGGCGGATCAGAGGATTGCCCACAACTTCAGCAATTAGCTTTATTTTCATCCCCCCATGAAAATTCTGGATTGCATATTCTGCAATAAAATTACACTTTATATTGTGCATTTCACAACAGCTGCAACAAAGCACTTTACATCTATTATTTATCAAGAAGTGTCCCTACCTTCAGATAATGCACAGCTTTTTCAATATTCCAGTTGTGGTTCTGGAGGGCAGTTTGGCACTCTTCTATCGTCACGCCGTGAACTGCCTCCTGCACCTGTGGGACACAATAAACACAGCTAATCAAGAATGGAAAACTAACAAGTATTGTTGTGATTAGCGGTGCAAGTACCATATCGTGAATGTCAGGGGGACAAAAATGACGCAATACAATCGCGGGGGGTAGTGGGGGTTTCCGTATAAATAAAGCAAATATCCAAGTCTGGATGTGGACTTTGCCACCTTCACAACTATGTGACGTAACATGCACTCATTGCTCTTTGTAAAGGACAGTGAGCACATTTGGCTTCCTCCAGCGCCCCAACATGGAGAGGATTATAATGCAAGTCTACCTACGTCGCTCGCGATCGACGTGAGACACGAGGTGCGTTCAAACACAGAAAGTCATTTCAAAATCAGTGGAAAACTCCGACGCCTTCAACGACACAATATGTATAGAATACGGGCTTTCTATCATCTACTAAAGCCTTACCTTCCGTAGCAGTATACATTTCGTGAATTGTAGATTAATAGCGGTAGCTAAGTCAAAGATGTTCTTCACAATACTGTGCATTATGTAGCCCCACTAGTCTAAACACACAATTGATATTATGACTGCGTTTGTGAAATAAGAATGCCTAAGCAAATTCTATCCATTTGATAAAACTTAGGGGCGGCCATTTTGCCCACTTGCCGTCGCCTGAAAATGACATCACAATTGCTCAGGTAAGGACCAATCACGGCTCAGCTTGCGACGGTCACATGACCAATGTGATGCTTTCACGTTTACCACTGTAATAATACATGTTAAATCTTCAACTTATTGTAATATCGTATATTAGATATACATTATTCTAAATATCATACTGGATTCAACAACGTGCTGAATCCAGACTATCAATTTAGAGAAAACAGAATATTACTGTATGTATCATTTCTTACGAGAATACTTTGAACATCACAAAATGACTCCTTACACGATGAGATTCAGTACTCTTCGTGATTGGCTTTGTCATTTGGCATGGCAAGCGAAGGCATCTTTCATCGCCTTACCACTTTGACTCTGTCAGCCGAGTTTTCCGATGCGTCTGCCGTGGCACAATAAACGGTGCCCGTCGGTGCTGTCAAACTTTCTGCGCAAACACTCGTCCACTGTCCAAGATTGCTGTTATTGTTGGAGGACAAATGAGTCTTGATCTCACCCAGTGGGGCGATCCCCCGTCCCTGGGCCCGCACCTGCAAAGTGCTGAGCACCATTGGTCGGACGGTAGCGGTGTTAGCTTGCCGTACGTGTCTGGCCTCCACAGTGCTGCCAGTCAGGCTCTCTGCCTCCCTAAAGAAGCGGTCGTATTTGTCAAGGTAGGGCGGCCTCTCTGGCAGGAGGTAATAGTGAGTGTTACTGACTTTTCGTCCGTCACGGACTATGGGGAGGATGCAGGGGCTCTTGTTTACAAAGTCCGTCCCCTGTGCCTGGATCACTTTGGGTGCAGCGTATTTGGGATCTGAAGCAAAGCTGTGCGTAGTCTGCATCAATTTACCTGGAGAGGTGGAGAGGTAGGAGCTGTAGGCGTGTGTGGAGTGGCAGGTTGTAAGGGCAAGGGACGCGGTGGTGGGACTGGCAGAGTGGACTCTCTGCTGCGGGGAGCCCACCTCCAGGCCTCTTGGGCTGGGAGTCCTGGAGCCAGGCTGTGACAAAGGTTCCCTCGGAGGGATTTGCGGTGGCCGGTCCCGCTCCGAGCTCGAAATGTCTTCGGAGACGTCGGCCGGGATCAGGGAGAGAGAGAGGTCCCTCGACCAACGGGCAAAGGAGTAGTCGCCCCTTTTTATTGGGCGAGGGGGAATAGGGACACGAGGGGGGATCTGGGGTCTGTCCTCAGCGGAGGACCGTTGTGCCTGCAGACGTGAGGAAGAACTCTGAGATGTTGGCACGTTCAGCCTCCTCATGCAATCATGCTGGAGTTCCTGGAATATTTCGGCAGATTGGGAGAAAGAGGTAGTCGGGCCCCGGCTGTGCTTGCTGGGGAGAAAGAGGTTATCGTCAAGGCCTGGTTTAGAAACACAGCTCACACCCTCCACTTCCTGTCCGGAGAAGAGCTCCTCATTCTTCTGCTCGCCACTGTGCTGCCGCTCCGTGCCGTTGATGGAACTCACCTAAAATGGAAAGGAAAATGTATGTACGTGCATTGAAAAGTGTTATTAAATTTGAATTGTGTTACTGATAGACTCCATTAGACACACACACACACACACACACACACGTGCGTGGAGAAGAAATCGAGTCACGGCACAGCATGCATCAAGAAAAGAGTTTCAGCAGGGCGGCTGCAAAACAGTGGGCAATTAGGTGATTTATTTATTTGTCCTCAAGGGCACCTCAGCAGGGCTCAGGAAGCAGACTGGCATTCTTCAACAACCAGTATAGAGGCACCATTACAGGCCCAATTACACACGGCCAATCCAAAGTGCGAATAGGCCCTTGAGCAATGGCTTTGGATGCTGTGTTTTGTCCACTTTTTTTTCTTTCTGGAGTACTTGACATTACATTAGGGGTGACAAAGTTGGCAGCTGTGTGAAAAAGGAATGACTAAATGCCGGTCCAGTGCCGTGACGCCCAATTCCTTTTCTATATTGCTTGTCCTGTGCAGCAGCCGCTCAAAGCCGACTATGGGGGAAAACTACATCCGGGACTAAACATATTCTACTCGGATAAAGTTCGGGCTATTGGGGCTGTCGGGTGACATTTCAATAGTTAATGACAAGTGTACTGTAGGCGGCCCGGTAGTCCAGTGGTTAGCACGTTGGTTTCACAGTGCGGAGGTAACCGGGTTCGATTCCAGCTCCGGCCTCCCTGTGTGGAGTTTGCATGTTCTCCCCGGGCCTGCGTGGGTTTTCTCCGGGTGCCCCGGTTTCCTCCCACATTCCAAAAACATGCGTGGCAGGCTGATTGGACGCTCTAAATTGTCCCTAGGTGTGAGTGTGAGTGTGAATGGTTGTTCGTTTCTGTGTGCCCTGCGATTGGCTGGCAACCGATTCAGGGTGTCCCCCGCCTACTGCCCGAAGACAGCTGGGATAGGCTCCAACACCCCCCGCGACCCTAGTGAGGATCAAGCGGCTCGGAAGATGAATGAATGAATGAATATCTACATGTGGTCTGCTGTGATAGCGAAAGCAATGAGCACGTCTTCCCAGTCTTTGTCCCTCTCCTCGTTTCACGATAACGATACGAGTGATTAGTGAGTGACTTGTGCGGTGTTGACCGTGGACGCGAAGTGAACTTCGCGAGGCTCCGCATCGCGTTTAGCCGGGTGAGCTAGCAGGGAGCGTGAAATTCGCCATCCAGCTTCTTCGTACAGGACAGGAAGTTGTGCGAACAAAATGTGTTCAAAAGATTAGAGAAGGTCAAAGGTGAGTCCAGCCGCAAAGGTCAAAATGCATTTTAAGTTGATCCAGAAATTTCACCCGACGTCCCGATAATTTTTGTGTGAGGCGTGCGTGGCCAGACTGCAATCCCACTACACCGTCACAAAGTGGAATCCATGCTGCGTGCGCGCACGTCAGGCAAGTTAAGCACAACGGTATCGGGACCGTGACGTCCACACGCAAAACTCGCTGCCGTAAAAGGAGGCTCTCCTATCATTATTTCGATGATAACGGCCTACGTGTACTTCATTGACACTCATATGGATCGCGGGAACGTGTCCTACCGCACCTCCATATCGTCTTCATCTTGCGCTACATCGTCATACGCCGGGGGCGGGGGTAAGGGCCGCGCATCCCAGTCCAAGACCGGCGTGGGGTGAAGAGGGCGGGGTAACGACTTGGAGGGACTCCGAGGAGGCGTCCGATCCAAGAGATTCTCTGCTCCCAAAGCCAGCTTTGCGAGACCGGGGATTGCAATTTCAACGTGGGGTGACGGGGAGGATGTGGGCGAGGGCGAGTCTTCCCCAAAGTCAATGAGGGACACTTCTCTCCAGGGGTAGTGGCTTGACTCAAATGTCTTGTCCGTCCCCCGTTTGGAAGAAGAGATCCAGGCCGTCGGTCTAAGTTTGAGGCCTTTGACGGAGCTTGTTTTCCGAAGTGACCGCCTCTTCGGTCCCGCGTATGTGAAGTCCTCATCCCGATCCACCGCATCGTAACAAGGCTCTGAGGAGAAACGTGTAAAATTATGAATGACTTTTGGGAGACTGGAGGATGAGTTCAAACCATAAAAATGCCGTCGTGCACAGCAGGGGGCGCCTGATAGCAAGGTTCGGCGTTGGGAGAAATAGTGATGGAATGGAAAATAAAAGTCGCAGGGCACAACAAGCAAACGAGAGGAGGGGAAAAAAAATACATCAAGTGTACCTTTGAAGAGTGGAGCTAGAAGGGAACAGAGAGGGCAGGAGCAATGGGTGAGGAGCTGCTGAGAGAAACCAGACTTACTCTTGAATAGCACTGCTGGTTGAGGAGGGCGAGGAGGAGGAGGCTCTTCTGGAAACAAAATACAGCCGCCGCCATCGCGCAAAGAGTGAGAAGGAAAAAAGGGACAGCAAGTAGGTCAGAAAAGACGCCGTTCAAGCAAGTGACAGGAAAAAAAAAAAGGATATTTATGAGTCGAATGAATAACAGCAATTTGACAGGACCCTTGCACATGAATATCAAGGTAGAAAATATCTTCCAGAAACTTGCACCGGAGAATCGCATGTAAGTCATAGTAAGTATGCAAGTATCAGTATGATTCACGGGGGCCTTGAGCAGGTCAGATTGCTCAACCATCTGACCACGTTCTATACCGCTCGTTCTCATTCACATCTTTAGACAATTCAGGATCTTCGGTTAGCCTACCCACGCATGATATGGGAATGTGGGAGGAAGGCAGGTAACCCCGAGGAACCTTAGATTTGCATCCTGCATCCATTTTTGGGGGAGGGGATTAGTACAAAACAATATGCTCGTATAATATCGTTTCAGGCGGCCCGGTGGTCCAGTGGTTAGCGCGTTGACCTCACAGTGCAGAGGTCGTGGGTTCGATTCCGGCTCCGGCCTCCCTGTGTGGAGTTTGCATGTTCTCCCCGGGCCTGCGTGGGTTTTCTCCGGGTGCTCCGGTTTCCTCCCACATTCCAAAGACATGCATGGCAGGCTGTTTGAACACTCCAAATTGTCCCTAGGTGTGAGTGTGAGCGTGGATGGTTGTTCGTCTCTGTGTGCCCTGTGATTGGCTGGCAACCGATTCAGGGTGTCCCCCGCCTACTGCCCGAAGACAGCTGGGATAGGCTCCAGCACCCCCGCGACCCTAGTGAGGATAAAAGCGGTTCGGAAAATGAATGAATGAATGAATGAATATCGTTTCAGCCGCGACAAAGTAAAACAGCATCAACGTCATCAGGAACCGATCTATCAACCGGAGCTGCTTTAGGGCTATCCAACCCTGAAAAAGTGACAGAACTGAGTCTCCAAAAAATAAGTGATGGTCACGACGACATCATTGACTCACTTTTAGCTCGCCCTGGTAGCTGAGTGGGCCGAGCTGCACCGAGGTCCAAACCAAGAACATCAGGAGGATCCATTGGATTCCCAAGATACAACCTGGTCGGGGGCAAGCATAGAACGTTAGATGAGCAAGCAGCTTCTATTGTAATGAGCTACTGCCATCTACCGGTCAAAGTGTCACAGTGTCAATTTCTTGCTCCACACCGCATGTGACGCAAGTGTCGCTTGTGTCGAGCAGCATCGCTTGACCTCATTTCAAGTGACTCGTTCAGCCAATCGCGATCAAGCAATAAGCGGTGTTTACTCATCAATCCTGTCAGGGAAGCCCCAGCAGCGATGAGGATCGGCATCTCCGTGGCCCGTGTGGATGAAGCTGTTCTTGAGCGGTCGGCTGATGTCATGGTCCGACAAACCCGCTGCTGAGGTCACCACGTGCCTGGGAAACGCTCCCACTTTCAGAGTACGCTTATTCTGACCTCGCCACCAATAGTTCTCGGCTCTGAAATATTACCAAAAAAAAACAAAAATCACATTTTCTTCTCAGATTAACAGTGCAACATTTCTATAGGATGCAAGGAGAATTTACCACTCATGACAGAGACAACAAAAAAAAAAAAAATCAGGCTCTGTATGATAATCTCTGATTAAATTCAGATTAAGAGCAGACAAATGACCTCAGAGGCTGGATCTGCACTATCCTGTGTTTTCGCCGTATTCGACACCTGAAAGGACAAAAAGGCTCTCACCTGCCGTCAATGATTGTGATGACATCATCAATCTGGATCAGCAGCTTATCTTGCTCATTAAAGTCATGCAGCGCGCACACGTCCGTCGGCATGCTCTGAAAAGCAAAGATGCATTTCGGACACAAAGCCAAACGAGCAACGTAAAAAAAAAACGCTGAAGATTTCTAAATAAATATATGAATAATAATAGCATCTAAAATGACGAAATTTAGTGGGTATTATGGTCCCATCAACTCATTCAGATCGTGATCAAATCTAAAAGTCGGCCCTGTGAATAATGCCCTCTCTGCAAATATTTTTACAACCGCTTCATGAAATGTCCACTAGGTGTCGGTAATGTTCCGTTTATGTCATGCGCAGCAGCAAGATGAGCATTTGTTTACTTTGACTTCACCCAAGCAAATAAGCAACGTGTGTTTTAAAGCAGTTGCTCCATAAAAAGTGGCCACTTTACTTCAAGTAGGAACTCCCGCAGGGCTACAAAAGTAGGTCTGGTCTCTGATTTCTGTGCCCAGCACTGCAACATGACATTGTAAATATCCGCCGGGCAGTCGTCTGGCTTCGGGAGGCGTTCACTTTCCTTATCGATTTTATGTAGTATCTGGAGGAGGAGAGGGGCGGGGGGGGGGACGTTGTTGATTTATTTCATTCAATCTTTATTCCCTGATCATACTGCCAGCTCAACCGAAATGCGTGCTTGGGTGTACCTGGCTGCCATTGAGGCCTAACCAAGGCTCCTGGCCATGTGTGAACATCTCCCAGAGAGTCACGCCAAACATCCACGTGTCAGTAGCGTGGGAGAAGGTTCTGGTCTTGAGGCTCTCGGGGGCGCACCTGCAGGACAGAGAACAACTTATTTCCGACGGCATGCACGCAGACAGGGAACAGCAGATTAGCAACAACCCCCCCCCCCCCTTACTAAATGTAGTGTTTTTTAAAGTCGAACAAATCAGGTAACTCCCAATTTCAAAACTCCAACTCAGGCTATTGCTTTCTCATATCAGTTGACTCACCACGCAAAGGGAATCTTTCGGTGTTCCTGCATGACGTAATGCTCATGATTGTTCGGTAGTGCCCTCATCAGGCCAAAATCGCCGATCTTCACTCTGTGGGCTGATGTCAGCAGGATGTTCCTAAAGAGACATTTTCACCCGCCTTATTTAAACGCTGCATGTTAAGTAACAACAAATGTGCAAGATAACTTTCTAAATGACTGTGAACATGTCTATTTCTTTACTCGCGGTTATAAGATAAGATAAGATAAGATAAGATATCCTTTATTTGTCCCACAATGGGGAAATTTACAGTCTACAGCAGCAAGATTGTGGGTTTCCAAAAACGTCGCATGCTGCTTCTTCCAACAATATTCCAGCAGCGGTGTGTTTTTTTTTTGCTTCATCGCAGTCCCGCGGCTTAGAATGGAACGCGCGCGTACAAAAAAAATGCACGTTTTAACCATGGCATTCATTCCCGTTGGCCACGAGACATTCAATTACCTCGGGACATAATACAAAAATCATGCAAAAATGTATCAACATGTGTAAATGAACTTGGGGAAATTAGCGCTGCCAGTTGAGGGTTTAATAATCGGCTTACATTTGGGCCAATGCGCCCAATATACCAGCCAGGAAGTGACTCATTTAGCTTGTGGGCCAAGTCACCCCGTAATAGTCTACAAATGTCTGGGTGGAGAAGTCAGAAAGCAAAGACTGCATCCATAAAATAACGTCAGATGCCATAAAAATGTCGAAAAGGGGAAAATACTAGCAATTAAGTCCAAGGCAGATGAACACCACTCCAAAAAACGGGCACATCGCACCCGTTAAAAGCTCAAGATTGAATCACGTCGTGGTCTACTGTTACCTGGCCGCCAGATCCCTGTGGATGAAGCGCCTCTGCTCCAGATAGGCCATGCCACAGGCCACCTGCACCGCATACTGGCACAGAGTCTGGATCAAAACGGGGCCCTGCGGGTGGACCCGCCGCAAGCGCTCCAGCAGGGAACCAAGTGGCGCCAGCTCGGTCACCTAGCGCACGGTGGGGGGAGAGACAAAGAGCCATGAATGGCTGAGGAAAGTCCGTTGAAAGAGCAGGGGGCGGGGGCGCTTATGTTGACAAAGTAACGCGACAAAAACAGGAAGCTCGAAAAGTCATGACGTAGCTCCCAAAGTATTTGGCGCCCGACGGTAGCGCCGTGTTGAAAAGTCACGACACACCAGCGGCTCTTTTTCGCCCAAAGTGCACGTGCTCTCCCCCCTTCCTGTTCCTCCCCGCTTTCCTCCATCTTCTCATCGCTCTTAAGACACAAAGGCCTCGAGATGCCAAAGCAGGATTAGAATGGAGAGAGTCCGACACATATTCGCACAAGTTAACGTGTCCCCCCCCCCCCGATACGTTTGGACGGTCCTCCCTCTGTGGGCGGCGTTCTGTGTGCGCACTACCATCTTCATTGGGTGTGTGAGCACCACACCGTAGAGGCGAATGAGGTTCTGGTGATCCAGCGAGTGCATGGCGTTGACCTCACAGATGAAATCCTCCAGAGCGTCGGGCTGGCCCAGCACGTCCGGCTTCAAACATTTGACGGCGACGTTTATCTGCAAAGCGGGACATGAATGGACACCAATATGGCCTCGCCCCGACAAACGTTTTGTGCGTACATCTTGTCGCGTAGGATCTAAAAAAGGTCGTCACCATCGTCCCCGTCGGGGTCAGCCACTCGCCTCTCTTCACAACGCCGAAAGAACCGTCGCCGAGCTTTTCCAGGAGCGTCAGGTCCTTCTCCGGGATGAGGCAGGTCAGAGACTGCCGTTGGACATCGAGGGAAACGTCCTCGGCGGGATATGTGGCCGGGAGCCCATCCGCCGGGCCCGGGGGTGGCGTGGGAGACCGTTTGCGGTAGGAGGAGGCGGGCTGGCCCTGCTGGGGAAAGTCCGCCCCGTCTGGACGCTTCCCGCTGAACACCTTGAGAGGAATAGAGGGGCGCGACAACAAAGTCAATTCGGAAATCTTTTTTTTTTTTAAACGGTCAATTCCGCAGCTAAGCTCGCGACACAGCAATGGAATAACGAGAAAAGCCGTGTCAATGAAGCCTTGGCGCAGAACACAATTCGTTCGTTCGTTCATCTTCCTAACCGCTTGATCCTCACTAGGGTCGCGGGGGGTGCTGGAGCCCATCCCAGCTGTCTTCGGGCAGTAGGCGGGGGACACCCTGAATCGGTTGCCAGCCAATCGCAGGGCACGACGAACAACCATTCGCACTCACACTCACACCTAGGGACAATTTAGAGTGTTCAATCAGCCTACCACGCATATTTTTGGAATGTGGGAGGAAACCGGAGCACCCGGAGAAAACCCACGCAGGCCCGGGGAGAACATGCAAACTCCACACAGGGAGGCCGGAGCTGGAATCGAACCCGGCACCTCTCCACTGTGAAGCCCACGTGCTAACCACTGGACTACCGGGCCGCCGCAGAACACATTTGACTTGACCAAATATAAACAGTAGCAGTCAGTGAGCGGTGTTACGGTGTCACATTCGCGCCCTACCAGACATGACATCATGCCGTGGGCTTTTTAAAAACGCCACGGTAGACACCGTGCCATTCCCAAGAGGAGGCTCGGTATTCAAACTTATCACTTCAAATAAGCCAAAGAAGTCAAAGAAAAGGGAGCTGCTCAGGACACGCAAGAGTGACTGTGGATTAGTGCCGGCCAATATGGGAATATGTTTTTTATTCTACGACTGACTGAGATGTCGCACGTGCCGTGTGTGTGTGTGTGTGTGTGTTCACCTTGCTCATCCAGGACTTGCGCTTGCACATGGCTTTCCTCCTCTTTACAGCCTCCCACAGTCTTCTCTGCCCTTTTTTATTAAACCGAGAGAATGCTACATGTCACACCAATGCAGAAAAACAGCAGCAAGACCATTGAGCGCATTACTCTTATAAAAAACAACAACCAAAATTGGTAGGAATCGCGCTGCACATGACTAGAACAATCTTGAATTTCTTCTCAAGACTGTACAAAAAAAAAATAAAAAATACTCCAAAGGAGAGCGGGCGGCTTCTCACCAGGTCGACCTAAGCCAATCTTCTCCAGGTCTTCATCCTTGACGTAGTCGAAGTGCGAGAGCCGTGTGACGTTGAGGTCATCTCGGATTCGCAGGAAGTACTGCTGCAACTGGACTTCCATCAGCAGCTCCAGCAGCCACTCTGTGCCTTCCTCACACTGCTGCATGTTATTGCCCAGTTTCTGCAAGGACACACACACACACACACACACACACACACACACAAAAAAGGTCAGCGTCTTTTTTCATGCAGGGTCATGCCAAAGTTTTTGTTTCATGCTAAATTTTGTCTCGCCGGTTGGGAGCAATTCATGTCCTTAAATTAGCGCGCCTGATTGTAATTTATGCAGCAAAATTTTGTTTATTTTTGATTCAAACAATACTTGGGATCTGGATGCGGCTAAAACTGTCTCGACTGTAGATTGTAGCCATGTTTGTTGTTGTTGACGCCTTGAATTAAGTATTTCGGGCTGCTGGTAGTGTAAATATTGTAAAGTACATGTGTAATATATTCCGCTAAAAAGCATTCCGCATGACTTATTGCCCTTCCCTGCACGCGGCAAGCCTGGCCGTCCTACGCACTCAACACATGCATGTTAGTTCACCGCAGAGTGAAGACGATGCAACTCTTGTTTCCTGTCTGGGCTCTTGGCGCGGCGGTGTCAAGTCTGAAGCCGTCGGGGCTCGGACGACGAATAACTCTCTGCTAGGTGCGATATTGGGGTATTGGCTGCAACCAATCTGACGATTAACTCATTCAGTACCAGAAAATTCCGGGCCTAGTCTGAAATGACGTTTAAAAACGTCTTTGGGAGTGAATGAGTTCATCAATGAATTTGATTTTATTTTTATTTTTTTAAAGATTTTCAATTGCGACAGTGGAGAAAATGCACAAACGTTATTCGGGTTCACTTCCTGGTTTGGTCTGAAATGTCTGAAAATTGACCAAAGTCTGCCATCCATCAATGTAAGATCTATTCTGTGGTCACGGTGGTTGAGGGGGTCTGGAGCTGACCCCCGGCTAACTTCGGGGGAAAACCCGGACGGGTAGCCGGTCGTCACAGGGCACACATACACACGGGTAGAGACGGACAACCACACACACTCACATTCACGCCATCGCCGAGTGGGCAGAACTCACGCTGCCCGCAAGCAAAGTACCACGGCGCCATTTGTCCCCAGATGGATTTCGGGAGACACGGCTCAAAAACTGCCGGATGTCACAGATGACATTCGCATACAAACACACAAGAAGCACAGGCCAAAGTCATGACCTGTGGGTCAGCCTTTTTCTGCTCTTACTGTACATCCTGCTGCAATAACAACCCCCCCAGAGGACAGCCTTGGTCCAGCCGCCCCCCCACCCCCACACTCCACTTCTTTCTGACTACAAAAGTCAAGCAAACTTACTCGATATTCATGAAAGCATGCCAGGAAGGGGAACGTCTTTCTCAGCTTGTCAAAGCGTCGCATCCTGAATTCCTCAGTCCTTAGGAGCAGAGGAGGCCAAAAATGTGCTTTTGTGATCTCGGCTCGTCCCCCCCAAACCATTCGAAGAACCGCTGCGCTCCCACTCTGAGCTTCCCAATATCCGAAAGAACGGCTCGACCGAATCCCTGGATCCAGATGTGGAGGTTTGAAGCCAGGAGGTCGGCAAACGGCGTCTGGCAAAACGCTGCGCAAATCCAGCACATTCCATGGCAGGCCGATCCCTCTGAAAGTCCGCTCTTGAGTTTGGACTCACTCGCGCGGGCGCTGAGACATTTCAGCGTGCAAAAAGAGCGAGTGAAGGTAAAAAAAAGGCGATCCTAGAGTGAGCTCTCCCCTCACAGCAACGAGCCGGGGGGGGGACTCGAACTTTGCGGAACTTCACCAGTGAATCACTCCCCCCCCCCCCCTCTGCTCTCCCTCTCGCTCCGCGTGCGTCGCTACCGTCCGTTTGCTTTTTCATTCTTCCGAACAGCGTGGGGCTAAAAATAGGCGCTTCTTCTCCCTCTCGCTCGATTACCCTTCAGTAAGCCAGACGGACTGGAGATATGCAGCCAGTCAGAGTCTCCGGTTTCTTCATTTTTTTTTTTTTTTAAATACGGTGTAACAAGATGAGCATGCGCACGCACTCTCTCTTTGCTGTGATGCAATGTGACTTCTTATTTGGCTCCGGACACACGTCACCAATATATCTCCACAGCTCCCACTCTCCCGTTCACTCCCTCCTCTTCTGAAAATAGAACACGGAGCGGATTTCCTTGGGTTCAGATCTGGTGGTCGCGCTCTTGTTCTGCCTGTCCGGGACATCAATTTGGACACGCAAAGTCAGGTAGGCTCGCTAAATGACTCTGGATCCAACTTTTGGTTTTCCAGTATTTTCCGGGTTGTACTGTTCAAAGAACGACACGCATGGCAGAGGCGATTTCTTCCGATTCCGCCCTTTCTTGTGGATTTGCGACGCTGCGTCTCATTCGTAACTCTTCTGGTCGGATGCGTTGAGCCACCCTCTTGGCAACTTTTCTCATGAGCTCGGCGCCCGGTTCTTCCGCTCACCCTCCTCCTCTGCACTCGGTCAGCCAAGTGGAGTCCAGAGCAGCACCCGCTGCAGAAGACAGAGGCGTCATGGTATTCGGCCCTAGAGAAGCATTTGATCCGGGGGGGGCCAAAGGGTCACATTCAACTGCGCCATGGGAGAGCTGTGCTTCCTGTGATGCAATCGCCACCCCTGGTCCCCAAAAACACACACAAACATGCGCACACACACACACACACACACACACACTTTCTAAACAGCAGATTAAAAGGATGAATTAGAGAACAGCAAAATAAAGGGAGGGGGGGGGGTGAAAACAGTCAACCTTTTGGAGACTTCTTTTCATGCTATTACCACAACAAAAGCCAAATTGCTTGAGCTGGCTTAATTTGGTTTGTTTGTGTGTCCGTATAATTTTTTGCTGAAAACATCACATAATACCCATCATTAAAAATTTACAGCCTCCAGCAGCAAGAATGTAGGTAGAAAGAAGAAAGAAGAAAAAAAAACAACAAACACCGTTCAATTAAGTGCAATATAAACACAAAATGGATAAATCGCAGTGCTATTTACAATTGTCTTTCACGTCATTTAGTTATTATTATTATTGTTGTTGTTATTTTTATTCAGATGGTGCAATAAAAAAACTAAATGTTATAGCAACGCATACAACGAAGTGTTTACCAAATAGGTAAGCGGCTCCTTGATTCCCTGCACCAAGTTGGCACATCTGGCTCTCATTTGGCTGCTCCATTGAAGTAATTACAACACGTTCGTTACACAGCATGTGACAGGACAACAACAAAATAGACAAAGACCCTCCCCCCTGACAACGGCTTCCTTTCCGTAAGCGACCCCTCCGTTAAGTCGGCTCGTTGGGATGGAATGTAAATCACAGGAAAGCAACCTCGGCGTCTGTGATCAAATGTTTGGGATCGATCACGGGCAATGTTGCGCGTTCGGGATCTATCACGCGCGTGTGTGGATCACGACTCTGATTTACATCCTTGAGATGCCCGCTGATGTATCTGTGAGTGGAATGCATCACAATGGTGCCAGCTGCCTCATCGCTAAGGAGATTGGGATCAATAGGATTACCGTAATGGTCAGTGTGTCAACCTGCTGCTGCAAACTAACGCCACTAGGCGGCGCCAAATCCGATGCGACTGGGTGCAAAGAGCTTGCACATTAGCACACGGTTTTATTTTATTTTTGATTTGGACTCTACGAGAGCCGTACACTTATTTTGACAACTAAGCTATCTAATGTTCATAATAATAATAATTATATAATATATATATAATAATCTTCTGGTGTGTTGACCTACTGTAAATGTACACATTTTATTACAAACTAATTTCATTCCTACAAGAAAAGGGAGGATCAGGATTTTTTTCTGACATAAAACTATTAACTTAGTTTTTTTTTTTTCTTGAAGGAATTTGAATTAAGGCAAACTTACAGGGTTGCCTTACCCACCGCCTCAACTTTTTTTCTCATCTCAGGCAAAACTTGAGTACCGTAGTTTTTAAATGCTTAATTAACAGTTGAGTTTGCAGTCCAAAAAAAACTGTCATATATTAAAACTATTATTTTATAACTTGTCATGCTGTGACGAGAACTGCTGGCAAGAGACAATAGTGGCAAAATGTGTGACCAAAGCGTGTCAATCAATGCCATGCGTGCACACGCACACTCTCATAACACACGCATGCAGTCTGCCGCACAGAGCCGGAGGCTTGCGCTAATCGTTTTCTAGGGTGGACTATTTTACTTTTGTTAGCAGAAAAAAAAAATAAAATTAAAATTGAAAAAGAAAGAGACAATTCTTGTGACAAATCAAGGGTAAACATACAGTGCCTCTGGAAATCATTCACATTTGTGACACATTTTGTTCCAGCCCCGTTGCAATATGAAATTTTTACTTTTTTCCCTTCCTTTCATGCTGTGAAAAAGGAGACATGATTAAATGGCCACAAGTATGAATAAAAGTATAAATATGGTTAAGTACTGTTGTAAGGTTTGAATTTTTTTTTCCGCATCACGGTTTGCGAGTCAAATGCTTCATTTTGCACGTCAAACAAACATTGAACGTTACGCATCAAGCGTCGATGGTCGATGTGTTGAGCAACTGGCACGAGTTCTCGCCGTTAATAGCTGCCTTCTTCATGCAAACCGCTCAACTCATCACACTTTGGGTAACGTCGACCGGCTTGCGACGTCACAAGCCAACTTAAAAACTCTTCAGCGCTAGCATATTAACGACTTCTTTCTACTTCAAACGCACGGAACGCTGCTCTGCCGCAATGGGAATCGCAATGAAAAGAAAGAAGAGCTCTACCTCTTCATCATCAGCGGTTACACAGCGGCCGTCCGATTCGGACGTCTCCTGCAGCCTCTGGTATTCTGCCGTCTCCCCCATGGCAACACTTGCGCATCTGATTAATATCTCCCAAGTGCAACTTAAGCGATGTCGTCAGTCCGAGGCTCACTTCAGCTCGCTTCACGGTTTTCCTCTTCCCTCCGCATCACTTGGGAGTTCATTTACACGCGATGCTGCAATACTCCGACCGTCACTGTGGTCCTCATTTTATGTCGAGTCAGCTTAGACAAAGAGCTCACGGTTCAGTGATAACGGCCGCGCTCGCCGCCCAAGCGCTGCTCTATGCAATAACTCATTTGATGGGAGCATTCTGGCAGGCTCCGGAAAGGCGATCCTCTGCAAATCCACCTTTTATAGCCGCAAATGTTGTGTTGTCCAAGCTGCAGAAAAGATAAGAACGGGTTAGCGCCCACCGCAATTTGCCGATGGTGATGTGAACTTCCTGGATGCTTCAAAGCTGATCACTTCACATTCAGTTGGTGGTCATGGTTCCGTCCGGATGTAAGAATCGCTTAGTTGGGTCCTCAGCGGAGCTGCTGCAGGTGGAAAGGAGGGCCGAAATAAGGTAGGGATCCCAAAAGGCTCGATTTCCACAACCAAAATTGCCTCGCCTCCTCCGTCAGTGTCTTGCTGACTCCTCCTTTGCACTGTTTTAGTGCTGCCGCATGCTCTGCTTTCATATCTCGCTGCTCCAGTAATGTCAGTTTCTCTCCACTCATAGAAATATCATTGCGAGCGTTTTTTTAAAAAAACATTATTTCATCCTTCCTGCCTTTCAGGAACAGGTATCCAATGACACAAATAAAGTCGCCGGGGATATTTAATGCTTTGACTTAAATCGTCTTTCCTGATTGCTCCGTTGGTGCCTAATCCCATGTTGCTGTTGTTGTTGTTGTTGTTGTTGTCGGTCGCCCCTTCCCTCCTCTGGATCTGAACCCCTTTAAACTGCTTTCCACACCCCCCTCTTGATCCCGGCACCAGATTTGGTCAAAATCCATCCACCCCATCTTCTTCCTCGCTGTCCCCATGCCCTGAAGTCAGCATGGATCCACTTTACGGTGGTCCCGATAGAGGGCAGCCAATGGTTTGCGCATGAGGGAGAGGTAGGAGGGACAAGGGGAACAGGAGGGGGGGCCGAATGAGGAGAGTTAATCTTCCATCTGAGAGGGATTTATGTTTTTAAAAAAATAAATAACAGCGTCCTCCTGTGTGCGTGTGTCAAAAGCACCTCTCTCACTATCGGGAAGGTATCCAAACCATCTGGCTCCATACCGAATGGACATCTGGATGGAGAAGAAAATGGAATGAAAGAAACAGTACGTGTCCATGCGCTTGGACGTGACCGTCTCCTGGGCCCAAGTTGGAGTTGAAATAACAGCATGACACACTGCTGACATATGGGGACTTATTGTGAACTGCAATCACCATTTTTTTTTTGGCTTGCCTCGTTTCCTTCGTCTCCACAAACCGTGACCCGACTCCCCCCTCCCACACTTGTGTCCAGTCCCGATTTTGTTGGTATCCTCAGGCCCGGTGAATGGCAGCTCGCTTTGGCAACATTGGCTTTTTGCTCTCCTGGCTCGGCCTCTCTTCAAACTGTTCGTGTCGCGTGAGCGCCACATGAAATTTCGATTCATCAAAGAAAGGATGGGGTAGAATTAGCAAAAGATAAATACTCACAGAAAGTACTTGTAATCTTCACTTTTGCTGAGGACATTTAAAAAATATCTATTTTCACTGCTTTTGACACATAACAGGTTTGATTTTCTCCACGCCTTTGTCTTCTGCTTTGAAGTGCATGCTGCTGCTGTAAAGCCACCGGGATTATTCTTATTGGTCGCGCTCGCAGCGCAGGAGCAGCCAATCACAGATTTGGTGTCAAAGGCTTACGACCTCGCTGAGCCTGCGTCAGCTACGAAATCAACATCTGTGATCCCCCAACTCCATCACCGCACCCTTTTGTGTGTCATGCCGTCTCATTTCTACAACATGTGATCATTTATGTTGAACTTAGCCATGTCAGCTTGCACCCACGGCACCCACTGAACCCTGAATTTTAACCCCTCAATCACGACCGAACCCAGACTTAAAATACGAATACATTTTTCAAAAAATGCCGGCGCCTTCGCCGATGACCCCGACAGCTTTATATGTCAGGTAACTTGAGTGGGAAGGGGGGGAACGTAAAGCCGAGCCTGTTAAAACACGCAAACGCCTTCTCTTTCCGTTATGATGGATCATCGGGAGAAGGAGATCAGACAGGCCGTGGGTGTAAACGTCGAGAACTCTCGAGACCAAACAGCAACTCGAAGAGACCACGGAGAGTCCTTAGCGACATGAAGGACCACGACTCCACGGCATGTGTTGAATCAATCAAGCTTTGGCTTTGGCTACACCAATCAGCCTTCTGGGTGCCTGGTCATACAGTTTCTGTGTGTTCATAATATCACCATGACTGCTTTTTCAAACCACAAGAGCAGAATATTTCACTGTTTCACTGTCCGAGACTATGATGTGATCTGCTCATATTTTTAATCACTGCATCATTTTGTGTAACAAAAAAAAACCCACTTAAACTCCAACCGTGACAATATTATTACACAGTATTGTATTGTTTTCAAAATCTGTCCATCTGTGCATCTTAAAGTTTATCCAATCCAATCTCCAGTGGGGCAAGCCCCCCCCCCCCCTCGTCCATGAAACCTCATGAAGCCTGTGCATTGAAAAATAATAATAAACGTTCAAACAAAAAGTATGGGGGGGACCCCACATAAGACCGCCAAGCATTTTCCATGAAAAACAAGGCTTGACTCCCAGCTCCCCCACAATAATTTTAAAAAGTGGAGAAATAAAAATATATTTTAAGATTCATTCATTCATATATATAAAAAATATGGAAAAACAAAATCTACCCATCGGTGACTCCGCCGCCGGTGCTAAAGAGTGAGTATGCGGGGGTTCACTGTATATCAAGTACTGTATAATATGCACAGCATCTCTTTGGCCACAAGAGGGCAGAGTTAAGCAACGTTAAGAAAGTGGCACATTGTGAATGAAGCGATCATTTACAGTCAAAAAAAAGAGAAAAGTTGGCAAAGTTATACTTACAACAACAATCATAATAACTACTATTATATGAAAGGATGCTTCCACCTTTTGTGTGTGTGTCTCATTCACGTCCACTACAAAATTGCCTCATCGCTCTACCGTGTGTGTTTATTGGGGGTGGCGGGGGAGGATATGCAATCTGCACTTCCGGGCGCTGCCGCTCACAAGTGAATGACTGAGCATAGTAGAAGATAAGAAAGACAACAACATATATTGCTCTGTGGCCTTGAGCGTTAACTCATCATACAGGGATTTTGGACACTCTCTCACAAAAAGCTCACTCAATGGTGCTGCTATTTTAGCTTTCAGTCCACGCTGCGATGGCCACATCCTTCCCGTATTTCTCTTTTCGCCATAAGCTCACCGCTTTCGTTCCTGTCCGTGTTGACTGCAGACCCGCTGCCATTTCAACATAGTGCCATCACCCCTTTCAAAGGCTCAAACACCGTTGTGTGTTTACGCTGCTCAGCCCACAGGTTGTCAAACTTTTCATTACTTTTTTTTTATCTCATTTTTTTTTCCATTAAACGAACAAGCAATGTAGCAGGTACTTCAGATGCGTAAACGGACACCTGCCTCAGAGTGTCTGACTGGCCAGCGTCCAGCGTGCGGGTCTGTTGCCGGTACAGGCCCGCAAACAAAGTGGTAACAATCAAAAAGCCCTTTCATGCACAAAGGGCACGTCTGATCAAAGGAGACCGCACGCACGGTTCGGCTGTTCTGATAGCACAGAAACAGAGATGGCGATAAACAAATGATTCTTACCTGTGGCATGAAGGCCCAAGAAACGCGGGTGTCTACCACAGATGCTCCTCTCGGGTTGAAGACAAAAGGTCAGACGACGGGCCCCCAGTCCATCTGACCAGTGACAGGACCGTGACGTGGTCATTTCATCTCTGCTCATTGGTTTAAACGAATGCAGATGTGCATTTCCTGCAAATAAAAACACCACTGATTGAGTCATCCAAAACCAGAGACAAGTCTCGAATAGACGCCACATAAATTAACGATCAATCATTTTCTTACGAGACTTAACAAGAGTATAACAATCTTATTTTCCATTTTTAGATATGTTATGAAAGTAATCAAGTGAACCTCTGCTATGCGTGGCCGATGGGGGCCAAAAAACGCCGGGATGAACCAAAATGCAAGGTTAATTCACAAAATGGCAGCAACGCTATTTAAACGCTCCCGAGAGAGCTCTTCGCCCCCCAAAGTCCCAATTTCCTCATCTTGGGTGCATTTGGAAATACGCTGCGAGTGCGCTGCTTGACTCAGACCTTTCAGAACCTCAGAACGTTGTTCAAATGTGCTCTTAAGGTCATTCGGAGTGACCAGAGCCCAGTGCAGGCAGTCACAGAGGAAGCAAACAGCAGTTGAAAGTGTCCACGGTGCATTCAAGGACAGAAAATAAAACCAGACAGCATCAATAAACAAAACACGATGACAAGAACGCCAAACCTCCACAATACGCTGCCAAAGTAGTACATTGAGAACAAAAATGGCAAACAGGGGAGTCTTTCAGCGTATAATAGTGACTAAATCCCCCCCAAAAAGTCTTCAATTCGGCTTATTGACCGTACGCCATAACCTTTGTGCGATCAGATGTTTTCATTGAACATTTCCTGGTGACTGTGCATACAGAAACCCGAGCGTCCGCCATCATCCGCCCACCGTCTGCACACGCTGGCATCAGAGTGTTGACAACAGCGGTTATTTGCTCAGCGTGACCACATCACGGCCGGTAACGCACAACACGGGAGCAATTTCCTGAGCTGGATATGAACTGAATTGACATTGTTGCAAGCTAGCTTTGTGGGTCTAAATGCTAGCGGGGCGGTGAATGAATGAATCCATCCGATTTACCCAGACAAACTGGGACACATTCAACGTCTTCCTGAAGTGAAAATGCCTCAATCAACCTTTTATCGACGCACACCCCGTGAGTGAGTCCAAAGCGGTCAGCTGCAATGATGTCACATAAAAGAGCTCTTTTATGCAACTGCGTCAGTGGGCCGGACAGGAAAAAAAGGTACTTTATGATCCCCACCCTGATACATAACACACAGCAATACACTACAGAGAAGTCAAAGAGCAAAAAGAAGTCGAGAGACACAGACGGAAAACAAACACAAGCGGTGTTAGTTACTGTGTTGACTTCAGTAAGGACTTGCTAAGTGACAAAACTCAAGATGCCTTTTTACACCCCTAAAAAAACGCATTGCTCGTTGCAGAATCTGGCCCGACCAATAATTAGGGGCGTCTTAAGAGCTGAGATAAGATAAGATAAGATAAGAACACCTTTATTAGTCTCGCAACGGAGAAATTCCCAATTCACAGCAGCAAAGGAAGAAGTAGAACAACAAAATATAGGAGCTGCTGGAAAGGCAGCCACTCTCGTGGCGCCATTTTGAAGTCAAAATAACAAAAATAACACAACACAGAGGACACAGACAGTCGTGCAATCTTCACCAATTTTCCGCATACGCTTTGTTGTCTGGAGCAGTTAGAGATGAAAGAGGAGAGGATCAAAGTGTCCTTTCACCAGTGGATCAGAGGTGAAAATGTGCACAAGCTAAGTTTTGAAAGCAAACACTAAGCTGTAGCATCCATTGCCGAAAAGAGATTAGTTCACTCCTCCTGTCCCACGTAATCCGCTTCAAACTCCAAGCAGCGACTCCCAGTTCCAAATCCGCTAACGCTCCTTTCTGCTCATCGTCGGCAACTAGTTTCAAGCACCAGAGCTCGAGCCAGAGCCAATTTCGGTGGTGGAAAAAGAAAGAATTGGCGCTAACCTGGGCACAGGTCCGGAAGTAGCACCAGCACAAGGCGTTCACCAGAGGTCCGAGTTGAAAAACAAGCCTTTGAAGTGGTCACCAAAGACGCAAGACTCCCTAACTACATCATCAGCAAATCCCGCTGGAAAATCTCGATCGGTTCAGCCGTTTTATTTCAAACGTGACACCGTCACCGTTTTGTAATTCAAACCTCACGCGACTTGAATTGAAACAACACCCCGGCCAACGATAAGAAACGGACACAAGCATGCGATTTGAGAATGCTCGACCTTACCTCTCCTGTTCGGATTCCTGGTGTCACCAATTCACTGAAATGACACGCAATATATGAAGGACGGGCCAAATGCATCTAAAATCAAGAGCAGGGAAAAGCTGCCATTGAGGGCTCAGGTTCATAGAGAAGAAGAAAAAAAAAAGACGGGTGGTCAAAGGTAAAGATGATACCCCGTGGGAGAGGTGATCATTCTCCTCTTTCTGAAAGAGGAGTCATGACGGTTCCATTCCCCAAGTGGGGCAAGCATGTTTTCATCTACAGTTAGCGCAAGTACTAAAACGGAAGAGAATCAAATATTCTCATGAGAAGGATTTTTTTTTTTGAATGCCCTCAACAATGACTTTGAAAAGTAATACGCAAAAGATCGTAGAAGCTCGTTGAAATGAAGGTTTAGGATCAGGTTGTCCTCACTAACAATGGCAATCAGGCAGGTCTTGAGGCACACGCGTTTTGTTAACGTTTCACTACAGGAATGTTTTCAAACAAGCGCTACAGCAAAAAACGTTCATGCGGGAAGGAATTGCAACTCTTGAAACGGTTGTCGGGGTTTAATTCACCTTACATCCATTTTTTATGACGAGTCAGTTTCAAATTCTTCATCATCAAGGCCTGTGAAGAGCTGTATTTATATATAATTATACATATACATATATGGTTATTTATTTTCAGTTGTGTGTGAAAATACAAGTGAGCTACTCGGTGCGTAACTCATCCAGCAGTCTTTCATATCGTACTGAATAATTTGAAAACAAGTCACGAACGGGTGCATTTACTGAACCCTTCTTGTGACAACCAAATGAATGCTGATGCTGTCCGTCCCTAATTAAATCAATCCTCTGTGAGGAAATTGAGGAAATTGACTTGACTTTGCGACGCTGATTGTATTTAACTCAATTTATGCCCCATGATGGTCGGTCTTGCCCGTCTCATCTCAGTAACTACTGTTATGGAATGTCCTATAAATGACAAGAGATGGAACTGGAAGAAGAAGCCAAGGCAGCATAAACAATGCATTTACCTCCCATATGTGAAGGTGCGGGTGTGGGATTTACAGGGGTTAAACTACGCTGGGGTGACCTTTAAAAGGCAGGAAGTAGAGCTCTTAGTTCTATTGCCCTCAGGCATTGTATTTGATACAAAGAAGTACGTGTGTGTGTGTGTGCCACAACAGGACGTCAGAGTAAATGGGGAAAGTGAGATAGATACATTGCAGCAAGTAGTAACAAGTAAACGTCCCGAAGGCCAAACTGCAAATTTTCTTTCCAGATACAAAAAGAGTGAAACCACAACGTGTTTAGTGACTAGATGAAACTTGTTGCTAAATTTCCTATGAGCGGCGTCTCGCCTTGACCTGCCGACTACCGAGCTGCAGGTGACAGAAGCAGCCCGGCAAAGCTTCTTGAGATGTTCTCGGCCATTCCAATTTTTTTTGTATCGATGCAAACTGTTCGTGTAATTTGAATGCATACGCAGTATGCCTTGAGGGACCTTTTTTCTTTCTTTTTTTTTGGGGGGGGGGGGTTGTTTTATTTTCCGATTTTCCGAGTTTTATTCACCGACATCTTTCTAAATTAAGACTTGACTCTTATTTATTTTTGCGTACATTTATAATAAAGGATACCTATTTGTGTGTAAATATGATTCACTTCCATGTACTGTTGTTCAGTCTGCCACCTAGTGGCAGCTATTTGACAAAAGTTCGCTAAATAAGAGAGTTTGCCCATTAAATCAACGTTCCTACAGAATTCTTATTACACGCAGTTTGCTGCAGATGACAAATGACGATAGACAAGTCGCAGACAAGTGACACAATAGAAACTTTAATCTGTATATCGCCTTCACGAGATGGGCCCGATCAATCAATCAATCAATACCCGAGAAGGAACCACCTACAATTCCAATATAGCGAAAGAAATTAACACTACAATCAAATTATAATCCCTTGCTGGTTTACATTTTATCAACGGCACTACATTCACTTGTTATTTTACACTTTAAGTTGTCTTAAACCCCACCAGGGAACTACAGAGCTTCAACGAATCATCATGTCCATTCCACAGTTTTACACCCAAAACTGAAACACATTTATTTCATGTCGGTCCTCATTTTAGATGGTTCAAATTGAACTAAACCTCTTAAATGACCATTTTCTTCTCGTAATTTGGCAAAACTCTGAGTACAAACAACATTCATTTTAATTTTAGTTTCTTCAATGTTTCATTTGAAAACCAAAACCAGGTTTCTGAAACAATCTAGAAGTGTGAGTGATTGCAGATGTGCGTTTCACAATACAGTATCCGTCCTGACAGCACCACTCTCTCACCTGTTGGCTCTTTCCTCAGCTCCTAAACTACGCAAGTGGGGTTCTTACAAAGTAAAACACGTTCACCAAACTGCAGTGCAATTGTCAGACGGATCAAATACAAGCCTGTTATGTAAACACGTTTAACGCCGGACGGGGTTTTCGTCGCGTGCAAGTACCTGTCAATCGAGTTCGTGTCACTTGTTGTCAGCCCTTGTTCCGGTGTGCCTGACAGCCCAGCACGCCTGCTCCAAACTGACGACGACTGACGCATTGGGTGTTTTTCGTGGCAAGACAATGCCCGAATATATTCCCTACTCAATATGTCGAATTGTTCTGTAGTACATCGTGTCCTAAAAGACGGCGTTAAAGGCGCTAGCGTCAGTTCTGTGGCATCTTTGTACCGTTCAAAGATCGTCTATATCTAAATGCTGAGACATACCACAATGTGAAAGATTCACAAACCTACAGATAGTGCTCAATGCAACATTTAAACTTTTTTTTAACCAGACGTATAATTTCAAATATGCCACAGTGACTGTAAATCACATCGAATTGGATTTACATGTTACTGTATTATCTGATTCAGTTTAGGCTATTTTTGCAATCCAAGTGGGAAGGTAGTTTTGTGTACAGCTTCTTTGATTTGTATTCACGCTTTCGTCCCACTCTTAAAGAGACACGCCAGAGTCCCCCCCCCCCCCCCCCCCCGCCTTTATTACGACTGAATGCAGTTGAGATATACTGTAGTATTCGCGTTAAACATTTTAAAAGAACGTTTGATATGTATTAGATATTCACAACATGTCTTGAATGGAGGTTTAACTGTGTGACAACAAAAGTGTCTGTCCAAGAGTCTAAAAACTTTAGGTATGCCTAACGTGTGTTTTACTGTAATTTCGACGAATAATAAATGACAGCAATAATAATACGGTGAGGAATGTCATTAACACGACAGTCCTCAGGTTCTAATTTCGTTGACCTTGTCTCCATCATGTGGCCAAAACGATATTTGTTTTGCTGACTCGAGTATTTCCCTCGTGAGTAGAAGCTGCAAAATGTATATCTGGTGGAGGTGAAAATTGCAATGTGACAACTTACGTGTGACATTTGCGTTGATCATTTAGGAATTACAGCAACTTTACAGAGAGGAATTCCGCTTCAAAAAGTCAGAAGTAGGCTACTCCAGATGAATAATCGACAAGAGGCTCTTTGTTCAGATGCAGACGTGTATTCCCTCGACCACTCGTTCAAGATGAATGAAATAACTCAAAGAATGCTAAGAGCGATGTGATTGTTTATTGCAGAGCGGAAATGAAAAATGACACTAATTTGCATGCATTTGGAAAACATGTTGCCTACTGTGAAAAAAAATACATGTATATCTTCAAAACACATTCTTTTGATTTTCAAATGATCATTTTATCCATTTAATCAGCGCATAAACTAATGGCCAATCCTTAGGCACTGAACGGCGGATCGTTTTAAGGTTAGTCAGCTAAAACAATGCCACAATTTCTACTTTAATTTGGGGTGTGTGAAGCACAATCATTTCAGTTCTTCTCTGATGATGAACACCAACAACATTAGCAACTGTAAAACTGTAACTTTGATTTAGCTCAGAACGGATGTGAAGGTGTCTTTGAATGGGTGGTCAAAGACACATACATATAAATGGGGAAAAATGAATAAACCAACATCCTACACTCTTGGAAACCCACAGGTACTAGAACTTGCAATACATTCATGAAGCAAAAGGCACTTGTGACTTTTTTTTTTTTAACACAAACGCACCCAAAACGATTTGTCTTCCTCAAGGGCCAGGTGGGCGGGAATCACATCACTTCCACATACATATCAACAAAAAAATCTACATACATTTTGATTTGTAATGGGGTCAAAGGCTGCCGTCAGGAACCCAGAGTGCAATTTAGCCATTCATATGCCTCACCTTAATCCCAAAACAGCTTGTGAAAACAGTTTCGGGAAAACTGTAGGCACAAAGGACGTAGGAAGAAAGGACTCACATAAGGACACATCAAAAAGATCTGAAATTGAGCGAGACAATGAATTGTGATGTTGATCTAATTTACGGAATATATACAAAAATTATGGGAAACATTGCCCCCGACAATATAAACATCCACCCCTACAGTGAAATATGGAGGGCACTGCCTCCGATACGGATACACACTGGTAGGCAAAAACTACCTTGTTGGTTTCCACATTATGGAAGACGCTGCTTCCGATAATGGTAGCAGGATGAGAAGTGCACACGTGAGGCCGAGTTTGGATGAGCAGCTTTGATTCAGCCTCAGCGGAGAACTCTTGCGCGCGCTCAGTGCTAGCTTCTCTTAGCAGATGCTGCTTTTGTCATTTCGACAGTATAACTGTCATAATTATGGAAGGCACTGCTCCCGATAATTACACGTTTTTTTTTTTTTATAAAAGGCAATTAAAAAATATTTGTCGTGAACCCTGTCACTGATAACTAAGAAACACAATAAATAGACTTCGGTTTCACGGCCACCTGGTAAAATACCATCTCCCTTTTTTCTTTTTTTTTTTGCTTAATTGTAAAAATTGTAATTTTTCGGACTTTTCAAATTTTGTCTCATGTTGTTTCGGTTTATTCTTAATGATTGATCTTAATGATGCATATTTCTGCACAGTAACAACTACAGTAAATATAGTTACTCAGAGGTTTGAACGGCGTGTTACTGCTTTTCAGTTATGATATTTAAATAAACGCTAAACACTTACTACTGTAGATTGGAAAGAAATGCTGCCCATATTTTTTTTTTTTTTTTTTGCAAGTTTGAGTCCGGGTACTGGCGTCCTGACTTTCGGCAATACCATCAAGCAACATTAGTCGTCGGAGGTGGTTACTGTAGCACCAAAGTAATCAAATGTGATCAATTAAGCACCGCATTTTCAAAATGTCTTTCAAAGGAAGAAAACGTACAAGAAAAAAAAACAAAACTGTGTTGATGTGAAAAGTTGTGTGATTTTAAGTAGAACGCTAAGGGAGATGAGGCGGCTTATAACTGGTATAGATGATCAAATAGAATTATTATTACACTTATTATTATTATCATCGTTGCTAAGGGAAGAGCACGGGGTGAAAATAATTTAGATTTCATTATCAATCGACCACATGTCACCCGCCAACGCAGTGGCACAACCCTGAATTGTCCAGGTGGCCAAGGCAAACTGGTTGCGGAACTGGTCGACATCGGCTTCCGGGCTGTCTGTCCTGAGGGCGTCAAGGTGGTTGGACAGCCCTTTGAGTGTATGCGGACCAGAGCCGAGCAGGATGTGACGGAAAGGACTTTCTCTGGCAGACACGTATGCTGACAGCAAGTTCCTCTCCACCTGTAGATGGCGACGGAACGGCCGGATGATGGAGGTTTGTTCATTTGCCCGTTTTCGTATTCACGCATTCGGTTGTACGAGCGAGACCTCAGCAAAGAGGTGAAACTTAGCAGGTCTTACCGACATGATGCGGTCGTTGTAGATGCGGCACATCTCGATGTTGCTCAAGTCACTGTTTTGGATACTTCTCATCAGGTTACGAGAGGCTCGACTGTAAGAGCCGGAGGCTGACATCAACCACTCCACCGATGTGGGCACCCGATTAGGTTGCATCTGGACACATGGGACGCACAACCCTCGGTTTAGGTTTAGAACGCGTGTTCAGATTGTCACTGTGCACTTGTAGATTTATTAACGGACATCTTTTAGAAATGTAGAACGCAAATGATGATTTGCATGAAACGGCTCTTTTGGAAAATGATGCAGTGGACATGAAATGGCCCCTTGGCAAAAACTGATGAAAAAAATAAATAAAATCAAGACTGAAAACTAAAATAATCAGGTATTTAGATGACAATAAATCCCATTTTACCCAAATTGCATGACTCAATCCAGTAAATAGGGAATTTTTTTAAATGTAGTTTTCAGTGGTTCGTACGGGCCAAAAGTTACAATAAAAACGGTCGAACGCGGTCAACCACGCATAGCCTCAGTTCGACACCTGTGAATTTGCACATTTGTGGATGATTTTCCCCTTTTCCCTTCAATGTAAAATTTTCATAATATTTACGAGACTCCCCCACCTCCATTTCTTCATGAAAAACACGTTTATCTGCGTTTGTTGAAGAATTTGGGGGGTTTGTAAAAATACTGTTCTGCCCCCTTCCCCATTTCACTGACCATTATTCACATCATTTTCGTGATTCACGGCCCCTGCGAATAGCACGGGTCGACTCTATTGATCAACTTCACTCAAATTGGCAAAGTGATAAAAAAAAACCAAGACCTACCCTCTGTACAGTGTTGACTTTCCTGTTGATCTGAGACACGTGAATCCGAATAATCTTGTCATACTTTGACAGGTCCATCTGCAGCAGATGGTCATGGACCAACCTCAGCATGATGTGGCCTGCAAACTTGGCAGCAGCTTCAGCCAGCTGCAGATGCTGGTTGGACGTGGCAGTGATCAGCTTTGCCTCGGTATCCAGCAACGTGCCAAAATAGGAATAATCCTAGAGAAGGAATTGAACAATTGAAATCCATCCAATAAACGGAGACACTGTTCCAGGTCAGATATACAGTATTTATATAAGGGGCTGACTTACTAAATTGCCAGAAGTGAATTGAAACGACAGGGACGGGATGCCCGTAAAGGCAATGAAAGGATAAGCGGCATTATCCAGCTTCAGAGGTTCCAACCTAAATAGACGTGAAGATTTTTTTCAACGTGGAGGTCGAGAGGGCGGGCCTATGCATTGCAAGTAACGCTGCGATACCGCGCCCATGTATTGGAGGTAAAGGAAAATAAACGTACACGTTGGATTCCCACTTGCCCTTTCCAAATTGAGTGAAGAGGGACACGTCCTGATTCTGGATGCCCACCTGAGGAGTAAACAGATACACGTGCTGTTGCGTGTGCTAATATCATCGACCACCGTGGGGATAAAGTGGTTCCGATAATTTCCGAAAACATACGGCGATTCGAGACTCACCTCTTTGAGAGTGCGTTCAATCAAGCCATACATCATAGGACTTGCTGCCACTTTAAAACCATTGTGACCTGGGAGGGGGTTGATTTATTCATGAATTCAGAAAATACACAAGTCAGTATTCATATCGCAAAATGAACCTTTTGAAAGGAATGCTTGCGATAACATTTCAAACGGCGGTACATACCTGCTATAATGCCGTCAAGGTTGATGTAAGAGAAGGCTTTCATGCTAAGAGAAGAAAGATAGCCCTGCAAACAAGAAACAGATCGTAGTGTATACGAGCGCATTTGAAGAAGCAAAACGTATTGTGTAATTCCCACCTCCAGCCATTCGGTGGCGCCAACGCTCCCATATTCTCCCGCACTCCAACTCGCAAACACAATGCTCCTCCTGGGCTTGAACCGGTCTATTTGAAGGATAAAATGAGCGAGCGTGTGACAAGGAAGGCACGACCGTTTCAGCGGCGGCACGCTAGACTTAAATAGCGGGAGTCACAAACATCTTACCCTTTTGCAGCATGGCCGAGATTGAACGAGCCATTTCTACCAGAACCCCGGTGCCGACGGTGGATGCAGCAAAACCCGGACCCCAGGCATCCCTCTGGGCACCGATAACCATATATCGATCTATAGCCAAAGCACAGGTGTGTGATATTTATTTGTAACGTGCACATTTGAATAAAGTAGTCGTGGTAATTGTAAATGTTAAATCAAATGTCTTGCACACCCGCGTCCACAAAGCCTTCGATGACGCCAAAGATGTTGTGGATCTTTTTCTCAGAGAGAACGTTGTTCACCTCCACAGTGATGACGTCATTCTCACTACCAAGTTTGTTGTAAACGCCCCAGTCTTCTGGTGCATTCTGACCTTCCAACTGTCTGTGGGGAGGAACGCAATAGATTTTTTTCCGTACAATGTACACCAACTAACATTGGAGACCGTTCTAAACTGCTATTTAAAAAAAAAAAAGGGGTGGGAGGCAGCATGAAAAGTGTGGGTGTCGCAATACCCACATTCTACTATGAGCGCTACTACTAACGATAATACATTGCCTTTGTTGAAGCTTTTCTAGATACGCAAAGGATGTCTAATTTCCAGTTACAATATATATATTGGGCGGCCCGGTACGGTAGTCCAGTGGTTAGCACGTCGGCTTCACAGTGCAGAGGTACCGGGTTCGATTCCAGCTCCGGCCTCCCTGTGTGGAGTTTGCCTGTTCTCCCCGGGCCTGCGTGGGTTTTCTCCGGGTGTTCCGGTTTCCTCCCACATTCCAAAAACATGCACAGTAGGCTGATTGGACGCTCTAAATTGTCCCTAGGTGTGAGTGTGAGTGCGAATGGTTGTTCGTTTCTGTGTGCCCTGTGATTGGCTGGCAACCAATTCAGGGTGTCCCCCGCCTACTGCCCGAAGACGGCTGGGATAGGCTCCAGCATCCCCCGCGACCCTAGTGAGGATTAAGCGGTTCAGAAAATGGATGGATGAATATATATTTTTAAATTCTCGTCATAATGCCCCCGGTGAATAAAGACAATTAAATGGGAAGTCCGCTCAAGACTTTTCTTGACAATATGTCCTTTGCCGGTTTAAACACCGCGTTCTGATGAACATTGCATGAGTGGAATATGAACTAAGGAATTTTTGTACCGTTCATGGGGCAGCCATTTTGCCACTTGCTGTCCACTGAAAATCACAGCGCCCAAAGGCCAAAACCCCTAGACAACAGGCGAGCCGTGATTGGTCACTCACCCGAGCCTTTTGGCTCTGTGATGTCATTTCCAGTTGACGGTAAGAAGCAAAACGGCCGCCCCCAGCGACGGATAAAAAGCTTTGTCAACCTTACTCGAGAATGCTGGCGGCCATACGTGCTGTGATGGTTTGAGCCAAGATACTTGGCAGACCTGACGACTTGCTGGGTGGAAACTGGGTGTGATTAAACGAGGGGAAGCCAGGGGTGTAGGGATCCCCTGAACCTAAATGCACCTTAGAGAGGAAACAAAGTTCAACAAAACAAGGTTAGGACATCGCATAGCTCCCAGACACGCCTTGTTTTGTTATTATTTAGTTTTTTTTGCAAGCTTGATATTTTACAAACAGGTACAATTGTGAAATTATGTGCATGCGATAGTGTAGAAAAACAATTCAATGTCTACATTAATTGCAACCATTTTATGTGCATTCTGTTTTTTTAAAAATTTGTTTGTTTGTTTGTTTGTTTTCAGACCAGGCCTCGGCAGATCCTTGAAACCTAAGAGACTTAAACTCTGACTCGGGTGCCAAGAAAGTCTAATCGGGGCATCCCCAACTCACATGTCCAAAGAGCTGAGTGGTCCCTTCAGAAGGATGATCAGCCGGGTCTTGGTAGATCAGTACGGCAGAGGCCAACATTTTGGCAGCATTGGCCACCTGGAAACACAAATGAAAGCAGATCAAAGACAATTTCAGTTGTGAAGAGAATTGCACAATGAGCGCTGTCCCACCTTTTCCGCAAAGCTGATCTTTCCTGCTCGGATCAACATCACTCTGCCGCTCATGTTGATGTTTCTGTCCCGCAGCAATCTGAAGTCGCTTTCCTGTCCATAGGAGGCATACAGGACAGCTCCCTGGATAGGACAAAAATATTCATCTCCTACTATCGCTCTGGGATTCCATGCAAATGTTACTTTGCACTCAATTAACTTTCAATAATAAAAAATAAAAAGGTGGCCCCCCCCCCCCCCACCTCCCTCCAGATTAATTACCTTTGCAATTCCATTAGCACTGTAGGACAGAAAACCTTCTGGACGCTGTTCTTTGCCATCCTTGAAAATAACTTTGTTGGAGCCGGAAAGCGGGCGATCGTGAACTTTAATGAAGTGCTCGTCGGTCCAGGTTTTCATGCCGTACTCTTGAAACTTCTTGATCACCTTGTCGGCCAAAGCATCATCGCCTGGGGAACCAGCCCGATGGCTGTCACTTGAGAACTCGCTAGGAAATAAAGAAAGAAAAGAGTTTTGAAAATTGACACGAAAGAAGTGGTCGTGTGGGTATGAACCGTGACGAAATCACCAACGCACACGTGGGACAATATGTCATGGTCCGATTAGTGTGTGTGCGCATTTCTGAGATGAATTTTCCATTACTGTATTGGGAACTCTCTAACAGCAACTCTCATGAATAAGGTATGGGGTCGACTTTCACCTGAAGGCAAGTTGGAAGTTGGACGCACTCAATTTCTGGGCAAATGCTTTCTTGACGTCATTCCAGGCCATGGGGGGGGCTGCTCCCGTGTCGTGAAAGACGGGCTCATTGAGCAATTCCACGGAGGCTTGACAGCTGACAGGCGCATCTCTTTTGCGGTGGACCAAGAAGCCAATCAAGTACCCTGAAAGTAGCAGCAGTTAAAAATGAGAGGGAAAAAAGAATACATCTCGGTATTGAATGAGAATATCGGAACCTTAGAAACTGCAAGTGTCACATTGCGTTTCACTCAATAAACCAAATACCTCAGTGTAAAAAGACAGCATCAATCAATAATTCAAGTAAGAAGTGTGAAAATTGCTTTGTATTTTACTTTTCACTCCTTTTGAATTTGATGCCTGCAGCATATGCACCTCCCACCACGTGAAAAAAAAAGACAGCAGTGACAAAGGCATGTTTCCCACTGTGTTACATCACCGTTCCTTTGAACAACACAACAAGTGTTTGGGAACTGAGGACAATTGTTGAAGCTTTGTCGGTGGAATTCTTTCCCAGACTTGCAGAGTTCAGGTGGGCAATGTCTTGCTAAAATAAGCCCTCAGGATTCCCGGTCTTTTAGTGGCCATGTCGCAGCATTTTTGGATGTGTTGCAGGCATCAGATTCAAAATGAAAGAATATTTGAAGAAAAAAAAAACAACAAAAAACATGAACTATCAGTTTGAACATCAAATACCTTGTCTTTGTATTCAAGTGCATCCAATTAAATGTACGTATGTTGAAAATGATTTGCATGTCATTGTGTGTGGCGAAACAAACCCAAAATGGCACCCGCGCTTACCGATGATAAAGATGAGGAGGACAGTAGCGATGATAAAGCAAAGGTTCTTCGGCGTGCGTCCAAATTTTGAAGTCATGTAGGATTTGTGGTTGGAATTATGGTTGAGGTGGGCGCCCACCCCATTTCCGCCGACTTCTTCATCCGTGTCAGCTGAAAGCTTCATCTCCACTTGACTGTTGTCACCTTCCATGTTCTGGGTCAAGTTGAAACGTGTATACGAATGTGGTTCTCCATTAAACTACAGCAGAAGGAGAAGAACATGAAATCAGCCGACTGGTATATTCAAAGCGCCAAACCTTATGATTTCACAAGATTATTTGAAGTCTGATGTCAACTGAGGGTTGTATCTTGTGTACAAGTAGAAAGAACAACACACACAAAAAACAAACAAAAAAAATGATGCATTGACACATAAGACGCTGCGTCTAGAAAATTCTTAAGTGTATATTCAAAGTAACCAGAAGAAAAGAAATTCAAGAATAACTTTAGACATAGATCACTATAAAAATGTAATGCAACCCCCCCCCCCCAACAATTTCTGTCATGAAAATAAATGTTTCATTCAACCACGTATTTGGCTTAACTGACTGTTGCATCCCTTTATTTCTTTATTTTAAGTAGCTATTTTTGGGGCACATTGTTTTATAAAAAAAACATCAAAGCACCAGATATACACTTTAAACAAAACAATTATTTAACAATGAATGCAAAAATACTCACAATTTTAGTTATTGTTGACCTTGCTTGGTCCATTGTTGCTTGACGGAACTCTAAAAAAAAAAAAAAGAAAAGAAAAACAAACAATTAATGTCCCACTGAAGGTTTGACTCGCACAACCCCAAAAAGTTCAAAGGAAATAGATGAGTTAGTGTAATAACAATGATAATAATAATAATAAGCAAAAAAGCAGGGAGGCGGGAGAAGCAGGGTGTACTGAACCTAATGTAGTCACAAAAGTACTCGCGCGGGTACACTTGAAAAGAAAAAAAAAAGAAAAAAAAAGAAAGCACGAACAAAGTCCTGCAAACCCCCCAAAACTTAAGGTAACAACAAAACACAGCCTCCCCCAACGCCACCTGTTGGTCACAAACGGAACAGAACGATAACAGTAAACTATGAAACAAAACCGACTAATCCAAACAAAAACAGAATCATGACATGAGCAACTCTGATGTCATTTTCAACTGATAGAAAGTGTCAAAATGGCCGCCCTCTAAGACGGCTACAAACGGGTGGAATTTTCTGCTTCACTCATATTCCACAAACACAAAATGAATCCGAATACCGTGTTTAGACTAGTAGAGGCGCATACAACAACGAAAATTTGGGGGTTGATTTCCCCATTAAAGTAATCACTAAAAAAAAAATACAAAATCTTATCATTTCATGTCAAATCTGACTTCAAATACAGTATTGTGAATAAGTGCAGTACTCTTGTTTTTCATTTCTGAGAAAAATGCAGTGTACCACCTGCATGCACTTTCCCCAAACAAATCTTTCCGCTTCCTCCGCAGCATTGCTTCGGCACACAAAAGACGACGCTGGTTGAGAACATTGTTCACCGCAGGCTCCATGGGAACTCAAATGTCAAAATGCGCAACAACTGGCTTCCCGCTCACTTGAGGCCACGCAACGAAAAGTTCAAATTTAACAAAACAGTGAGACCTGAAATGCAACTCTTATGTATGTTTGTACTTATTTCCCAGCTCGAAAGCGGTGAAAAAACAGACGTGCAAGTGGTCACCTGAGAGGAGTGCATCCTCGGGTCAAGTGCCTCTCTCAGGGTACGATTTTCTCAGATGAAATGAAATGATGACTTGAAACGAAACAGCAAACCGAGTATGCTAATGATTAAATGCGTATGCGGAGCTGGTCGACTTTAGTTGCGGTCATCCACTGAACTTTGACCTCTAATGAGTGAAAGCGACATTACAACCAACAGCCTGGTATGACCCCGAGGGAAAAAAAAAAAAACTCAATCCTAGCCGACAGCCTTGGACTTATTAACACAAGCGCAAGGTCCCCCCCCCCCCCAACATATCTCAATAATCATTGTCGGGGGAAGGAGTCTCACTGCGTGATCTTTGGTCTAAACAAAGCACTTCAAACGATGTTTGAGAATTAAAAGTGGCCTGGAAGAGGCCACGAATGAGAGCGCAAGGAGGCAGGTCTGGCCTTATTGACTGCCGCAACCATTGCCAAGTCCAACTGTGCTTCCAGGAATGAGCTTTTATTTATGTGCTCTTGTCCCAATCAATCAAGTCAAAGGTGCACACAAACAATGTGCCTCAATCTCGACCGCATCGTGGCAATGGTGAACATTTTGACCGGTTATGACGGTTGGTTACATTTAGATCGTTAACAGCGCCTAACACAGTCAAAGCCATTCGAAACACATTTCAACAAATACTTCCCATTTCTGATACAGAGAATTGCTTGCAGTGCACCGTTGGAATAAAAAAAAAAAATGGGCATGGGAAAAAAAACCCACTTGCTTTATAAAGCTAATTGGTCACTTTTAGGCGGGTACAGTAATGTCTTTAATCTTACGTGCCAAACATACCGCGCTTTAACCAAGCTAATACTTTAATCAGATTAAGCGTTCTTTCACTTTCAGTTGACGGGCAGGCTGCCATTGCCAGCACACACTGTAAACAGACGCGGAAATTAAAATAATGAGCGGGAGCGCTAGACGATCATCTTATAAGTTGACCAGCGATCCATAAGGTGAGCGTTTAACCGCCGCGGTCCGGTGAGGCGCGCGCTTGTATCTATGATGAGTGAATTTTCAACTCACGTGTGGCAATCAGAGATAGTAAGTCGTGTCACACCCTTTGTGGAGCAACGCTTGCTGCTAAGTCAAACTTGGAAGGAGCTTGACGATTTGAAAACTGCGAGAGGTTTTCGCACAGTGAGCCCACGTTGACATTCCTGCCAGTTTTTGTTCAAGGCATGTTCCGAAGCAACTGAGCACACCTCCGAAAACACTTTGAATGGTGAATTCTCCGTCTCCAGGGTGGCACGACTTGAGCAGTCACGGGTGCCGCAACGGGGCCTTGAAGCGGGGAGCACCGGAGGTCCTTGGTGGAACACTGGCAAGTGAGCCATGAGGTCCATGAGTGGTGAAGGAGATTATTTGGAATGAACGCATGGGTTTACTACACTACTGTATTTCAAGCTGGTCATCATGTGGTGCTTGGCGACTTCAGTATTGTTACAGGTGCTACTTGGTGTAAAACGTTTGAGAGCCACTCATTCAAGTTTTCCAGCAGAATAAACGTTTCCGGGTACAAGAGAGACTCAGCCAGCCGCCGTTGCCAAACCAGACCAATAAAGTCTACTCTGCATTGGATTTGACCATAGAAACACCATCCACTCCCAGACGCGTCTCCAAAACCGTCACTTTCAGAAGACCGGCAATACTGAATGTTTGTTGAGCTGTCAAATCGGTAAAAGGGATTTTGTACTTAACCCTCGTAGTCCACCGCTTGCGATAAATGTAAAATGATGTCTTTGAATCAAAGGCAAAGGCATTCGGAAAAACACGAGAGAGCTGAAACGTATGGGGGGGGGGGGGTTCTAAAATGGCCTAATTTCATGACGTCACCGGCTGATAATTCTCAGGCATTGCAGCAATAATAAAAAAGGTTTTGATTCCGTAATCTTCACAATTTACATATTTTGCACCATAGAGACCCATTGTAATTCATATTTTTCAATGCATCGTAAACCTAATGTGTAAACATGCATTTCACGCGATTTTTACATCAATCGCTTTGTTTTTGCTTGGACAGACGTATGCATGCCACACACATTGTTGGGTTGAGGTCATTCCAATTGTGCAACTTTTAGGTGGCGCCAGAGAATCGCAAATGAGTTTGCTTTTTTTGCAGGAGGCTTCAAGCCAATGCATTTTACATGAACACGTCCGGTCGGGATTGTTAGTTGGGCTTGTTTGGGACCTCCAGACACATTTTTTTTTTCCTTTTGCAAAAAATAAAGAATAAAAAATCCCAAAGAACTAATAAAAACTATATATGTATGGATAGCACAGATGCCTCTGAACATTTTGAGTGTTTGAAAAAAAAAAGAATGTTTGGATAACACAAAATGCATCATTACAAAAATTGTAAAATGCGTAACTTAGGGGTTTTTTTTCATTTGAAGGACCCAAGGGTTAACAGTCTATCATGATTGCGCTACAACATCACGGTGCCCAAAGCGCTTTTCATTCGATGGTCAGGTGCTGCCACGCCCGTTGGCAGCAAATTAGGCTCCAGTGTCTTGCTCAAGAACAGTTGGAGAGCAGACAGGCGCAATGGGGATTTGCGCAGCTGACCCTTCACTCCATGGACAACCTGCTCGAGCAACTGACCCATTACATCGTCAAAAATAACAAGTCATTTTCAACTTCCCAGATTCCAAAACATTACTGAACAGAAATTTCTCCTTCCAAAAAAAAAAAGGGAATTATAAGCACCAGCCGCAGAACAAAGTTGTTGACCTTGTTTTTATGGGTTTCATAAATAGAAAGTGGAAATAATGACCTGTATAGAAATAAATGAAACCGAATATGATGAAATAATGTGGAAAAAAAACACATGCACACATTTTAGCTTGTAATCTTGTCGTTAAACCGATTTCTTTGTGAACAGGGTCGTTTGTGAACCAAGGTTTGACTGTACGCAGAAAAAAAAACGGTATTGAAGGGACAGAGATGGTGAGGAAAAAAACAGCAATTACTGAAGAAGCTGAAGCGCAGAGAGGTCGTCAGGTTAGGGGAGCACCAACCATTGTGCAAAGGGCTAAATCATGTGAGAGTCACATTGAGGGAAAAGCATGAGAAAGTTACCAAAAAAAAAAGTAAGACACCGAGGCAGGCAAATCCCATCGTTTGGGGAAAAAAAATCCATGCCCAAATTAGTGGACAGAAGACTCGGACAGTGATCCGAGGGCCCCTTTTGGGGTGTCAGATAGACATCAGTGACCTTGGAGTAAGTGTCACAATTGGGAAAATACAAATAATGATCGATTCTTCTGGGCTGTTTTTTACACACCACATGACATGTCGCCAAGTCCAGTTACAACTTTCGAGATGTTTCCATAACAAAACCTGTCAAGTTCACCTGCTGCTTATCTGAACAACACGACCTCGGCCCGCTCGGTCTCCTTTCACATGGCCGAATTGAGAAAATAAAACAGCCGCTTTGCATTCTTGCTTGTGACCTGCTGGTATTCGTCGGTACGGAGAAAAAGATACCTTATCGAGGAGCAAGGTCAGGAGACATCCACTGGAAGTGTAACGTCTAGCTAGCTAGTGACACAGTTCACTCCGGAGCTGGAAGGTCGCACGAGGGGAGCTAACGGGCAAAACACAGGCTAGCCCCCCCCCTTTCTCCCCACTGTCGTCGTTGGTCGGCAAAGTGACAGCCGAGCCGAGTTGCTTCGGCAACGCGACGCCTGGATCCTGTCTATTGTGCGAATTTCCAGAACAACGTCGAATCTTAATTTTGAGCGTCTAAAACTGTGCGCTGACGGGCAAAGTGAGCGAATAAACAGGACATGATTACGATATCGTTAAAATATACTCACATCGATACGGTAGACATATAAATGCAGTATAGAACCTAAAGTAATCCCCAAGACCCCTACATTTGGACTCATATCGTGGACTAGCGCAATATTCATGCTTGATATGCACATATGTAAAAAAAAAAAACCATTTCTTACCTTGTCTGGAAAATGTTCACTGGTGCTTTTGACACTACGAGGGTTTTTCTCCTTCTTGCTGCTTTTTGTTGCTCCAGTTGTATGTTAAGCCGCGTGTCCTTCAGCTCGCTGCCCCCTGCTTATATCTGGTTACAAAGAGGCCAGTAGGGGTGGGACAAGGTAGGGGGAGAGGGTGGGGGTGGGGGGGTGAAGGGAAACTGAGAGAGAGAGAGAGACCCAACTTCGACCTTTTACAAGAACCTTCTGCTTGCCTTATGGAAATACCAAATGCAATAGAATGTGGATAGTTTGGGCGTTTTTACGTGCGCAAGTCGTAAGTGGACCAATAAGTTGAAAGTGGAAGTCCAGTCAAAAGTCTTCTTTTCAATAAAGTGCCCCCCCCCCCCCCCACCACTCCACTATTCGGACGACTTGAGTTACTTGTCTTTTGCCGCAGTAACGTGGTTGGGACTCGCATGAAACAATAACACATCAAGCACACTGATTCAAATTTGTTGTTGACCGGTGTCATTTTAAAGCTCTAAGCAGCATTGAAGTGGCCCTCACACAGCCAATTTAATTGCAATTACGATATGCCCGAGTGGGAATTCCCTTAACGTTGGCCTTTCACCCCAAATGGCCAACTTCCTGTTCAAAGTGAGAATGGGGTCCTCTCGAGAGTTTTTTTGTGCATGGTTTGACAATTTGGTGTGAATTGGTGAAACTGTTGCGGGGGTTCATTCTTTTTAACGTCGTGATTTCCTCAGACTCTCTTCCTTCAGATTCTGCTGTGTGAGTTTTTGGCGGGGTCTTGTTCTGATGCCACTGGGGTACATTCTTGCAAAAATTGGTGGAATGTTTGGCATGTTCAAGCCCTCAAAAAAAAAAACATGAATTTGTTTTTAAAAAATCATATAATACTGGAAACGTTAAACATGTTAAAATCTGCTATATTGGTATATCATTCTTCCAAACAGGGTGTAATGGTTCCAAACATTTGTAAAATGTTACTCTCCAAAAATGTGGCGATTGATTCCAATGAATGCATTTGAATGGGTTAAAATGACCGAAACTGTGCTACACCTTCAAACGTGAACCAAAATAATACGGGGCAAGCCAGAATCTACGGAGCAGTTGAGTTTTGCCACAGCTGTGAAAATATCAACTTTAAGGAGAAGGAACAAGAGGAAGTAAAGATATATTTAATGCGGTCTTCGGGTTGCTGACTAAGTCGTCGGGTGTCGTTTTGTAGTGTGTGGTTTTTTTTTTCCAGCCCTCATTTTCTCAATGGAAGAAATAAAACACAAGCGGCACTTAAAAAATAACTTTTGGAAATCAGGAACCTACGTTCTGGTGACCTTGTCAAATGTTTTGACTGTCTGTTAGGAAAACAACACACACACTCTCGCGCACACACACAAACTGTGCCAGCAGTAAAAAAAGGGACCAATACTGAGTTAGGGTTGTGTTTCTGCAGACAGGGATGGCAAATCAGTCATCACTATGATTGGATATGTTTGGTGGGCAGTGCCTATGCAGGCACCAGTGATGGTAAATTATTAATTCATTCTTGTAAACAGTTTTGTAACATCCTCTATGTATTTGCCATTGCCACAATTCACCAAAACACTTGCGGGAAAAGTAAAGCTTTGGGGCGGTTTTCAGCTGGTGCCAAGCCGCTTAGGTTTATTTTGTGAAAGCGAGCCGGGTGGTCTGTGGCCCGGGTTTGATTCATTTTCCCACCGCTGTCACTTGGAATCTTCTTTTTCAGGTTGGGAAGTACAGTTCACGCGTCGAATAAGTATTTGGACAATGAAAGACTTTTTTTATTTTTTCACGGGGATCAAAATCAAATTCTGCTGATGGTCCCACAAAGGCATTGATCGCATCTGTCCAGAAGAATCTGATTATGGAATATTGAAGGTGGCTTTTGGGTGTTCTGGAATGATGCCAGTGGTTTGCACTGTTGCAAACCACGTATTTACATCAACGTGCTTTTATTGATTGTAGATGAAGGTTCAATCGCATCATGTTTGTTCTAACGCCTATCCAAGGTGATGGCACAAAAATGCAAACATCCGAACAATTCTTTCATTTTCCAAATGCTTTCTGCAGCACTTTTAGTCTAACAAGAATTTCCCCACAAGAACTAGAGTAGATATTTGATTGAGATGTATTTGTGTTCTCTGTTTGAAACGGACCGTTTCGGCCGCATTCTTTAAATTGGGTGTCGTTATAGTTTCATACATGGAAGGCCTGGAATGTGAAGCCGCCATGGAGCTGTCAGAGAGAATTTACATGTCTTGGGTGTAATCTTTACTGACTATCCGGGGGCTGAGGTGCTTCTGCTTAAAACATACGGTAAAAGATTTTATTCGCCGTCGTATAGGTGAATTGTTAACCCGCTCACGCGCGAAGAGGTGAACGGGCGCAGCTAAGAGTTTCTCACGTGCGTTGGGAAGCATCACGTGGTGTGGGAATTCAGTAGAGTCCCAAACAGCGGCAGAAGAACGAGAATGGCTTCACATTCACACATCCGACGCTGAAATAATGTTGCGTCGCGGCATCTGTTGTCTCGCTCGCAAACAATTTGATTTTAGTTTTGGTTTCCTTCTGAATCATCACTTATTTTGGCGTCTGTGTGATGTGTCCTTGAACATAGTTGGGCAAAAAAAAAAAAAAATTCTCAGAGTTTTCATACTTAGAAATTCCATAGAATTTTTCCTTATATATCCGTGTATTTTTAATGCATATATATGCAAAAAACAAACAAACAAACATATGTTGTAGGTATGTTTTTCTACATGAGGCATACACTTCACCAATGGGGCCAAAACAATTGTCAGATCAGTTTAATATTTTGCATTTTCCTTCGGGTGACTAAAAGCCTTGAAGGATATTATTATTTTGTTTGCCTATGTTGTACCCCCTTCCCAACAACAGAAACCACCATTTCTTGTTGCTTTTAGTTTGGTTCCGATTGCTCGGCTGGAACTGAGACAGCAAGTGGACTTGAGATCATACCGATTTAGCCAAATGTAAAAAAAAAATAAAAATAATAAGGTCTGCTACAGTACTCCGGTAACCTGGTTTCACATCTTTCATCTTGTTAAAAGTACAAGTGGAATTTCATCTGCATTTAAAGATGACCTTATCTGGTTTGGCGGAATGCGTTGTTCACAGTGCAATGTCATTCTCCCGCAGGAAGTAGAGATTCTGCAGCTGCTGATAGGGCCAGTCACACACAACTGTCACACACCTGCAAAGGGAGGAATTGGACTAAGATTTTACCTGACACACACACACACACACACACACAAATGGCTGATTTTACTCTCCATGTGGAGGATAGATCAAGGCACATCAAGTATCATACATATTGACATTCTCATGTTTGGAAATATCCGATAGTTAAATCACAGGAAAAAAAAGAAAAAAAAAGATAACAAACGACACTATCACACCCCAAAAATGAACCTATTCCTTTCAAGCCCGCCTTTTTTCTTTTGAATGGTATCTTCTTGTGTCACCTCCCCCACATGTGTGTCATTATCCCAGAAGAACGCCGCCTTATCACTTCCCCGCCCTTGACAATCTAACAGCTCACGATGCGACAGTTGAGATGAGAGCCAACAAGTGACTATTTGAAGTTACGGATGGAAACCTGCAGTTGTTCAACACGTTGGATCTCAAAGTCTGTCGTGGCACACGTTAGGCCAATCAAAAATATACACCGAAGCGAAACTCGTCACATTAATTCACTTCACATAGGCGACATATGTCACGACTTAGGTGATATGCTTTCGATGATCACAGCCTACCGCTAACGAAACGTGAAATTCCCCATGTCAATCCATTTGAATAATTACATCATCCCAACTATTTTTAAGAAATAATTTAGGAATTGGTCTTCTGAAATGAACCCGTACGAGTTTCACTTAGTGAAATTGACGTCCTAAATTAAATTACCGATAATTTTACTCTGCTATTTTAAGTTGCAATACACCAGAATAAAGAACATCAGCAATTATGCACGCATGTACGTAAATACATATAAAGTATAAAGGGCACATATACGTGCGTGTGTATGACTCGAGTTACTGATGTTTATGCAATGCTAATCGGCACTGCCAGTGAGGAGAGGAAACAGTTGACGACTCCTATCCATTGTCACGTATCGAAGTTAGCGGCAGAGCACGTCATTAGCTTTGAAGACTCGCAACGGCTGATGCAACTCTACCGGGTGAGGCGGCTTGGGGTGTCAGGGGTTTGGTCGTCTTTTCTGGGTGCGCTGAAGGTTAATGATTAGCTATCTGCCTCAAAACAGAGGTCGGACATATGCGCGTGGCATAGCGCCAAGATACTTGTGACATCTTTGGTTATGCAATAAGGCCCATTGATGAGGGGCTGGACTGCTCCCGCTTATGTTCTGACCTACTAAAGGACTTTGCCTCTTTCCACTTTCAAAAATAAATATCTCAATTAATTAATAAATAACCACTCTCTCTCTCTCTCTTGGGAGTTAGTGGGCTCGTAGCTCGCGCTGCTCAATTTGTTTAACGGCGACAAGAAGAAAATCCGTTGTCGACTTCAGCATATTTGCGATCGAAGACAAGGCATTCAATGCATCTTAAAAAACCTACACAGCAAATTGCATATATTTGCACAATTATAACCCCAAAATAAATATATTTTTTACAATTAGAAAGCCCGGTTTATGACGAATATGCATACTGCGCTGATAGTTTGCGACGCATGGTGTTCTGTTACAGCATACTGTTAAATGAATACCTCACAAAAACGAGCATTTACTACCAAAATAAACCGTTGTTTAGAATTCTTCAAATCGATGTCACGATACTGCGAGGAAAGACGACAAACCTGCATAACCTAAAGTATTTGTCATGTGCCCATCTTCTCCATGTCTGGAGAACAAGAGGTGACGTTCCAGCTAGAAATAATAATAATAATAATAATAATAATAATAATACATTTTATTTGTGGGCGCCTTTCTAGAAACTCAAGGACACCTTACAACAAGCAGTTAAAATCACGAGTACAATGTTAAAAAACTACATCAAATAAGATAAGAAAAAATACAACAAAATAAATAAATAAAACAATGGCTTTATGGTCTGAGTGAATAGGCTTGTCGAAACAGATGTGTTTTGAGGCGGGATTTGAAATGTGTTAATGAGGCTGTATTACGAAGGTCAGCGGGGAGTGAGTTCCATAGCTGGGGAGCAGAGCGACTGAAGGCTCTATTTCCCATGGTGACGAGGCGAGCAGGGGGGACAGAGAGGAGGACAGAGGAGGAGGAACGAAGAGAGCGGACAGGCGTAGGAATATGGATGAGGTCAGATAGGTATGGAGGGGCTAGGTCATGAATGGATTTGAATGTGAGTAGCAGGATTTTATATTGAATGCGGTGTAAAATGGGAAGCCAGTGGAGATGTTGGAGGACAGGTGTAATATGGTTTATGTATGGCGTGAGTGTGATAATGCGGGCGGCTGAATTTTGGACCAGCTGAAGCTTATGGAGGGTTTTTTGAGGGAGACCAAACAGAAGGGAATTACAGTAATCGAGTCGCGAGGTGACGAGGGTGTGTACAAGTATAGCAGTGGACTGAGGAGTGAGAGAAGAGCGGAGCCGGTGGATGTTTCGAAGATGATAATATGCAGAACGAGTGATGTGGTTGATATGTGAGGTGAAGGAGAGGGTGCTATCAAGGATAAATAAATAAAACAACAGTGACCACTAGTGGCGGGAGTAAAGCAAAACGGCTAAAATGGAGTAAGAGGAGAGGTACAAAAATATTTATTGGACAAACATGTTAGCCGCACACATTTTCAGAAGTCAATGGGCTTATTTAACATTATGATACAGTGCATGAGACGCTGCGCCGCCACTTTGTACACACAAACACACTTTTCATGCACACGCGCGGACAAGGATGAGTTTAACTCACAGTTTGTTTTTTTTTCTTCAATGGCTCGGTCGAAATGGAAATGGAAGTCCAGTCATGAAGGGCTGCGCTGGGTACTGGGGATGGGAGGTGGGATGGGGCGAGGGATGTGTGGTCAGAGGCGTGTGGGGTGCGTGCGCCGGGTGAATGGGGTGCGAGGCAATAGGAGAGTGGGAGGCATGAGGGCTGAAGGCCAGAGGGGGGGTGTGGATGTTGTTGTAGTACATCACCGGGCCGGACAACACCAGCTGGAGCAAACTGCCGAAGCAAACACACAGGGAAGTGATCACTGTTAGGAGGGATAAGCTCACCTGTATCAGAAGGTCTGTCATTGTTGCAGAAATGATCTGTTGAAATTTGTGTTAGAAATTGCCGCTTGGTGACAGACTTCCATTTGGTTTTTTGTTTGTAAATCTGAGATGGATATCGAGTGGCGGTACGGAAATTGGGTTAGAAATGGCCGTTTAGGTAAAAATATTCTGATGAGTGAGAAGCTATATGTTAGTAGAAAGTTTTTCGACACTTACCGGTCACGTATGTTTCTTTTTGTTTGGAGGTGGAGTCTAGTTATCTCATTTTATAAACATTCATTCATTCATCTCATCTTCCGAGCCGCTTGATCCTCAGTAGGGTCGCGGGGGGTGCTGGAGCCTATCCCAGCTGTCTTCGGGCAGTAGGCAGGGGACACCCCGAATTGGTTGCCAGCCAATCACAGGGCACACAGAGACGAACAACCACCCACGCTCACACTCACACCTAGGGACAATTTAGAGTGTTCAATCAGCCTGCCACGCATGATTTTTGGAATGTGGGAGGAAACCGGAGCACCCGGAGAAAACCCACGCAGGCCCGGGGAGAACATGCAAACTCCACACAGGGAGGCCGGAGCCGGAATCGAACCCGGTACCTCTGCACTGTGAAGCCGACGTGCTAACCACTGGACTACCGGGCCTCATCTTATAAACAAAATGTATTATTTTATAAACTACATTTCTTTTTTTTTTTTTTTGTAATTCGATAGCGGCAGAATTGTTGATGAGATGCAAAATTTGGTTGCTTGTCAAGAAAACGTCGAGTTGTACACAAACATGCGGCGCAAATGGTTTTCTTACTTGTTGTGTGGCAGGCGTGAACAGATGGCTCTCAGGTCCTCTGTGAGAACAAGACAACAGCACATCAGAAACACGTGACAAGACGTTTACACCGTCGAGTATGCGTTCGTTTGATGCCTACAAAAAAAAAGGGGCAATCCGTGGGAGACATTCGGCAGAAGACCGAACCTTCATTTAGCTTTCTTGAAATCACACAAAGTCTCAACACTATTTGCAGCCCTAAAGTCTTTCTTGTTTTCTCTGATGACGGATACACGCACGCACCTCTGGAGCAGAGCAAAGCTCCACTGGCCATGGCGACTTGCAAGGCCTGAGCCAGCCTGTCCAGAGCCAGCTGCGTGAGCACATGTATGTCAGCGGCGGAGATTTGCGTGTGTTTGTCGGCCTGGTCCAATTGGCGAGAAAGGTCGGAGGTCAGAGAGGCCAAGGAGTCCATCTGCAGGAGCGCCAAGCGGCCGAAAATGCCTTTCTCCTTGAGCAGGTTTGGTAGGAGCATGAAGACCTAATAAGAAAAATATAGAAAAAGGGATGACATCACGCATGCATGAATGCATACACAACAAATGAGAAGACATTGACCTGAAGGACACTCAGATGGAGTGCCGAGAAAAGGCCCGTCACTTCCTGCTCACTCTCCGAGCTGCAGTGTACGGACACCTGCTTCTTGTCCCTCCTGTATCCCAGCGGGGCTTTGACGCACCAGCGCGTCAGCCCACCTAGAGGTGTAAGATCAAGTGAGCTGACTGGTTGGCTGCCAGATAGGGGCGTGTTTAGGAAGGTGACCAGAACGATGCGGGGGTCATCTTGGATCCATGACACAATCATCTGGAGGAGCTCTAGAGGAGGGATGAGCTCCTCTGAAGGACAAAATGCAAAACACAAATTGGCGTACTTTATAAGAGGTCCTTGAGATTCAATTCTTGAGGATGATACTAGAATGGCACATTTTCAAGTGAAAAGATTCCATGTGATGCACTTACATCTTTTAAATCAAACATTTGTTTTGTTTTTCTTGATGCCTCTATTCAATATTTATTTTTATTTTTTTATTATTTTCATAGACAGTGCATGTGGCACGCCACGAAAGGAGGCAAATATTTAGACAAGCTAAAAGCAGATCTAAATTGTGGCGCAGGTCGTGCACTGCCATTTTGGTGCATTTGATTCGGGTGCAGGCAGACAGATTCGTGGATTTCATCGGATTTCATTCATGAACGGTGTGCATCAATGAATCATTGTAGAAATCACTTCTTTGAATGCATTATCATCATCAACTTAAATATATTTTAACCCCCCCACCCCTCCCTCCTCACCCTGACATATAGGAAATATTTTGATATTTTGTTCAGCATTTTTTCAATGCCCAAACCTGAGGTGAAGTCGTAGAGGGTGGTAACAGCAGTGATGAACTGGCAGCAGAAGCGAGGACTGGCACTGTGAATATTCTGTAGGGTGAGCACAGAACCTGGCATCATGCTGCAGTAGTCATCCACCAGCACCTGTGCCAGGCGGATGCAGTATGCGCGATGGGTCCTCTGGCAGATATACACAGAGACAGAGAGGCAGGAGTAAGAAAAAATACACACAGAGAGTCTCAGTTCAGCAAGTGTGTGTTTAGCGCTAAAATGCTGACCTGCAGCCAGAAGGCGGCACATTCTAAGATGGGAACCCTGCCGACAGCAACTGCCATGGAGACCAGCTTGCCGAGCAGTCCCATGCGGCTGTCATCTGCCTGGTTCCCTTGGAGGCTGAAGAGGGCGGAGAACATGAGCTGACGAACAGTATCACGGCTCTGCTCCTGGAAACAGCTGCACATTATCTCCAGAAGCTGAAGCTCCTGAAGTGCACTCATTCTCTGAGAGAAAATAACATGTGTATCAGCTTCCCGTTTTGAACGTGGTGCGCGGACTGTTTTTGCCTTGTGCCTTACCCTGGTCAGTGCGCTTCTGTCCTTTGGTGCATGCAGAATGAATTCCTCAACCAGCTCCAAGGTCTTGGTGTCTACTTGGGGAGGCTGCCTACCCGATTGCACCAGGTTACTGATGTAGATGTCCAAGTGGTACAGCAGCTCCTTGGCGGCACTCAGCACATCACGAGGCAACAAGGACTGACGTATGTCCCCCATCTCTACCTGATGGACCCACAAATTGAATTTTACAAACTTCTTGCTCCAGTAGAAAGAACATGTATGGCTTTGCTTTTCATGTTATTTCCATACATAGCAGCTAGTCGATATTTGAGAATGATCATGGTCAACGTGTGCTTATCTTGTCATTTGAGCCCATGCATTGTTATCCATTGTTGTTGAAATTTCAAGTCTGATATGTCCATCATGTACTGAGTGACATTGGGGATTAACGGCAATAACAATCCAGAATCCAGTACGCACCCCTGAAGAGTGCATTCTTCCCAAATTGACGAATGAATAAATCCAGATGCTCACATTCAAATGTTTAGGTTTAAAACTTCGTTTGGTATTCACTTTCTAAGTGAGTCGGTCATCCTGCTTCGGCTAATGTTAGCAAATCTAGCTAACGTCAACGTTGTCCATTACACATAAAAAAACACACTTGCGCATTAATGACTGATAGAGCAATAAAAGATCTACCAAGTGAATTGAAATAAGATCTCACCTCGGGTGAAACTCACAATACGGATTAAATTATAGACTGATGATGAGACAAGTGAATAGCCTCTCAACATCACCGAAGCAACTTCCGAGTGCTCTACGGAAGCGTCTGTGGAACAAAATAGTCGCTTTCGCATACCGGGCATAGTGCAGAGGCAAGGTTCCCTGTGTAACCAGCACGAAATGGAAGTTCAGCGTTGGTTATTATTAATTATTTATTATTACAAATAGAAATAATGACAACATAAATATTATAATCGTTGTACTGTATTTAGTAGTGGTGGTACTAGTTGTTTTAGTCTGTTTATTGATTGATTACATTATAAAAACAAACCCATAGAAGCTAGAATTTTTATGGGGGGGGGGGGGTGCGGGGAGTTGTGTTATTGCCAATAAAACTAAAATGTACTGTATAAAAACACGTACCGTTGCTTTCTCCCTCTCTTGTATCGAACATCTTATCTATTCAACTCACTTTGCCGGCATCCTCTAATCCGCTTTTATCGCCACTGGGGTGCGCGTGATGGCAAAGAGAAAAAAAAACGTGCGCGCTTCGCCGCGCGTTCGCGCCGCCATCACTTAACTCTCTCGCACTTGATGCAGTCCCATGGACTAAGTGGAGCTACCTCAAAGAGCACGCAAGATGACCATCAGCACCCTGGCTAGAGGAGGCTACCACCGGGAACAAATGGCATGCTTCCGAAAGGTACGAACGACCTTTTTTTTAATTACATGATTTATTGTCCGTTAGCAGGAAGAGTAGTCAAGAGTTCTCTAGACTGTCACCTGAAAAAAAATCAGTGCACAATATCCAAATGCACGACAACAAAATGTCTTCGAACAATACACAGAATCATAGAAATGATCATACAAATGATGATAAGTTAAATTAATGAAAGTATCATTTTGATTTCATGTGATTTTCAATGTTTAGTATAAGGTGAAACTGGCACTTGTTCAAATCTAATACAATTTGACAGTGTATGACAGTAGGGTGATTTTAATCTTTATATTTTAATTAAGTTAAAAAAAATCTTATGATAGTTCATACACATTTGTATTATGTAATAGGTTAATTGTAAATCATACAATAACATTTGGTTGCTATTTTAAAAGAACTGGAAAGTATGTTAAAACACATTTTTAAAAAAGGCAATTCGCTTGGAGGTAATGGTTACTATAATAATTGATATTAATAGGGGGTTTCTGCAAAAAGGTCAAAATAATGCAGCTTTATAAGCCATGCACTGTACGTAAAATATCACAAAACGATACAGTGACGCTAATCATTTAAATATAAATTGTGCATCCCATGAGTAAGTTCAGATAGAAATATCAGCTTTTGCTCAGACTGAGTGTTTGAATCGGATGATTTAAGCCCGGTGAGGTCTGAGGAGGTCACCAGATGGCATCAACTAATGCTAAATGGATGCAAATCGTGAGACGGACCGGATGGATTCCACTTTTCGAGTGTTTGTTGTGGAGACCTTGCAGCAATCCCTGACGTATGTGGCTAGTAATTCTGCTGCAGACATCCACTGTGATTGATAGCAATAAATGGCAATTTTATAACATCGTCATCAGGACCGTGTCAAGATGGATTAAAAAATAAACATGCCATGTTATTGCTATGCTCAAAAGTCATCTAATGGATATTTGCTTTCTTCTGCACCTAAAGTCATGATCTGATTGCCGTACTCCACCGCACCGTATTAACAAGTGATGACATGATACTGAATGTCACCCGGTCTGACCCCAGTGCAATTAAAAACCTGATCGGATGAAAAAAAAGTTATATAGGGATAGAATATTTCACCCGCGTAGCTCTCTATTTATTACATCCCGCATGGTGTGTTTGACTTCCTTAACTTCCAGATGGAGAAGGTGATTGTGGCCATGCAGGACCCGGACATGGGCGTGAAGATGAGGAACCAGAGGCTCCTTATAACGGTCATCCCGCACGCCATGACAGGTGTGCGTGCGTGCCTGTGCTCGGAAATGCCTGCTGCAGCATGTTGGTCCCGCTGCTCATGCATAATGCAGCCGTGAATTTTGGAGAACCGTGTGCTTTGCGAAGAGGCGAGGAGGTTTGTCCTCTTATTCCCCCTCTCTTCTTTCCCTCCTGTCTCGTGACTCTGCAGGCCGTGACATCATCGAGTGGCTCATCCACAAATACAACATAGGCGAGGAAGGTGAGGAGCTCAGCAGAACCTCGGAGACGTATCGACAGTTAATTCAAAGATTTATTTTTTGGGGGGGGGGGCAACCTGGACTCAGTTATTTGATTGACTTTAAAAAAACTCACCTATTCACTGTTTTTGTGCCATGTCTGATATAAAGCGCCATGGTGTCTACAGTATTTTAAACACTTTATTTTGGCAAGACATATATAGGCAGTCTTATGGAAAAAAAATTAGTCAGGCAGGCAGGGCTCGGTCCCGATCCCCTCCAAAGAGCAGAGGTTGACCGTTTTGTACCGTCGACGTTGTTGCGTGTGTTGCCTGGATACGGCGTTCGTCCTCTCCAGCTGAGTGGGAGAAGTCACTTTTGTGTGTCGTGAGGTTGTTGTTTCCAATAAGCGGGAATGCGCACCCCAGAGATGACAAGTTTGATTAACTCACCGGGTGACCTGACTTGATTCAGATCCCATGTGGAGATTTTTCACCCTTGGGGAATCTTTACAGTTGCTCAACTCAATTAGAGGCTGGAAAGAAATGCGGTGCATTGGCCTCTTGTAGGAGTGAAAAATACATCGGGGACTGATTAAATGACACTGCATAGGTTATTGTTATTTTGAAGAGTAGTCGTAGTAAGAATAAAGTAAAAATACTGCACAGTGGAACTTTAATTTAACGGTCTAATAGGGAGAGGGGTTGAGAGCAGATTGTCCACAGTACCAGTCCTGAGGTCAAAACTTGGTTCCGACCTTCCTGCATGGAAATTGCGATTTCTATGGTTGAGTGGGTTTTCTACGGGTACTCCGGCTACTATTTTAATTAATCGAGTTAATCGAGCCCAATGTTTTCCACAGTGTCAACAAAAAAAAATCTGCTCATGCTTGAGAAGTTGATTCAGCTGCTGTACCAATTCTTATATTGAGCACATACGACAACATAAATCATCCGAGGGATTAGTGTCTAAAGTGACGGCTTTGCGACTCCTCCAGAGGCTTTGCATCTTGGAGGCATGCTGGTGAGGTTTGGCTACATTTACCCTCTCAAGGAGCCCCGATTGCTTGTGCTACGTCCTGACGAATCGCCCTACCGTTTCCAGGTAGGTTTTATTCCTCATCCCCTCCATCGACATGGATTCATTTGGACAAATCTCACCTCCAGTGAGGACTAACTAGCAACGGTTGTCTTTTTCAGACTCCTTACTTCTGGACCAATACTCGATGGCCTCCCTCTGAGCTGGACTATGGTGAGTAAAGACTGAATTTTTTTTTTTTCGCAAACAAGATGTTATTAGGCTTACTTCTAGGGTGCAAATCGTGAACAGCATTGACAGCAGTGAACATGGTTGGGGTTTTCTTTCTTTTGGTATTTTGCCCGACCACTCGAATTCAGCGTAATGGGGCGTTTGCGCCGTTGTGGATGGGGCATAGCCGTTTCCAAGCTTCAGATTTGATAGCTTTCTTTTCCCAATATTTGATTACGCAATGATGACATAACATTCGTCAGTCACCCGTGATTGTTTTCTTCTGTTTCATTTGACCCCGTCAGCAATCTACTTGGCTAAAAAGAACATCAGAAAACAAGGAGAGTTAATGGAATACGAAAAGGTAAGACGTACAACTTGGTTTGTTGAGCTCTCTATATCAAGGAGTGTGGTGTTTATTACGACGGTCAGACATTTGGCGATTGGCTCTGCCTTTTCAGGAGCGGTACAGTGTGTTGCACAAGAGGATCAACCACACCTGGGATTTTGTGGTGATGCAAGCCAGAGAGCAACTCAGGTACACACACACGCGTGCACACACACACGCACGCCTGGACAGAACCTCACAGTGTATTTGTTGTGTAGGGCATCCAAACAGAGGCGGAAGGCGGACCGTATTGTTTTGGAGTGTCAGGAGCAGGCTTACTGGCTCGTCAACAGAACACCGGTAGGTTCTCTCTCTCAGACTGACTGTACTACGTTAGCGTGTTATGCTATTAAAATCCTATGCTATGCTTTAACCTGTTATTTATCCTTACATAAACTTTTTTTTTTGGTGCCATCTCCCTAAGATGCTGGCCATGCTAAAATGGCAAGTGTGTTACATAAGCAATACATAAGTAATCCCATCAAATATTTGACCGTGTTTTTACAGTTCTATGTAGGCTGAATTATAAGCTCCTGCTTACCTTATACAAAGTCAAAGGACACTCTTAATGTTCAGCTTCCAGCCATTCTGCCTCTTGCATGAAATATTCAACCCATCTGGTAAAAGCTTCAGCTGACAGCTGTGGAGGAACACACAAGAAAATCAGAGTGTGAGCGTTAGGGGGGGGGGGGGTACAATATACATTACGTTATCCAATATATGATGGCTCTTCAGTTGTCATAGTCCTCTCCTTCCATGATCTTAATAGAATTGAAAAGGGGGAGGGGGTGCAAGAAGGCATTAGGAGGGGGTTGTGAAGGGAAGGGGTGATGGCGAGTTCCTGTAAAATGCAAGAGGGAAGCTGAGGACAAGCCATTGGGGGGAGGGAGGGACTCCATCCCGTCTTGCCTTTATGAATTAAGAACGAGGGAACGGGCAAAATGAAAGGCTAACTTGGGAATCAAAAGTCCAAGCCAGTGGCGTGGAAAGCTCAGAGCGAGAGCTAAGTGCTCACTCGCGTGCCTTTTGTCCTAACACACACATGCACACTTGTGCAAACACGCACACACACAAACACACACTCTATTAATGTGCTGATACTTGTTGTTTTCTTTCAGCCCGGGGTGCATAATGTGCTGGACATGGGTCTGGAAAGGCCAAGCAACTGCAATTTACGAGTCACACTGGTCGGTGGAGGCGTCACAGATCATTGTCCTACATCCTGTTTTGTACTTGTCAAATGTAATGCCCCATCTCTCTCAATGCCATTTTTTGGTTTTCCCCTTATTTTGCTGCCGCCGTCGTTTCAAAGTGAGTGTCCGAATCGTTCCCAATCAACAAATAAATAAATAATTATAGACTACGCAAAAACAAAGTACAGTACTATGTATTACACGATACTTTACATTTTTCGTCTTAATTGATGTTCTTCGTACTTTTTCTTGTGTCTTGTCTTGGACAGATGTAGAATAGCGATTACTACAAAAGAGAGGTAAACATCGCGCATCATTTCTACACTTTATTAAGCATGTCCAACAAAGTCTAGATTTGTTCAAATGATTTGTGTTTGTGTGTGTGTGTGTGTGTGTTTACAGATGGAAATGTGTCGAAGGTCTCTCGGAAGAAACCGTGTCAAGTCCTCCATCTGCCTGGAGAGGTGTGCAGTGCGCTAATATTGAGGCACACACACACACACACATACACGTGGACGCATCGAATGAGCCGCGTTCAAATAGACGCACGCTCAAATGGATGCGAAATCTCAGGATCAGAACTTTGCTCCTTCAGTTCACGTACACAAGTACACGTTCGCGTAGGCAAGGCTTAGCGCTCTCGCTGGAAGAGCCGCTAATGGATGCTTCCTGGGGCAAGTTGGAATTAGAGACCATTAACTCCTATGATCTGAAGCACTAATACAATAATACAGTGTGTGTGTGTGTGTTTTTATGACTATTCTTGTGAGGACCACTGTGATTATAAGACCAACGTAGTGAGGACATTTTTGACAAGTGAGGACATTTAGGCCAGTCCTCACAAGTTTTTCATTCTAAAGTGTGTGTGTGTTTGTATGACTATTCTTGTGAGGACCACTGTGATTATAAGACCAACGTAGTGAGCACATTTTTGACAAGTGAGGACATTTAGGCCAGTCCTCACAAGTTTTTCATTCTAAAGTGTGTGTGTGTGTGTGTGTGTGTGTGTGTGTGTGTGTGTGTTTGTGTGGATGGCCAGTTTTTTGAAATTCAGTGAGCAGTACCAGAACCACGATCCCATTATGCAGGGTTGTCTTCCCAGTAATCCCTGGATCTCTGACGACACCGCACTTTGGAGCATGAATGCGGACATGTGAGACAACACACACACACACACATTCACCGTTGTCCGAACGCTCGACACGTTCATGGATGTTGTGTTTCTACGAGTAGCGTGCCCACCCCGACACGCCTCCGAGTGGAACGTTGGAGCTTCAGCTTCATGGCACTTCTCATCGACACTATGGGGAGACGGCAATTCATGACTTACCTGGAGAAAGAATTTAGTGGTGAGAGAAGATGGTGGCAATCTCTACTTGCTGTCGTTTCTTGTGAGACTTTCACTCCATCCGGTGTCTAATCGTTTGTTGCTTCCATTCACACAGAGCAATTGTTTTCTCTCTCTCACCAGCGGAGAATTTGTGTTTCTGGCAGGCCTGTGAAGACGTTAGACATGGAGAAAGTTCCAAGATCAATGAGAAGGTGGAAGAAATATACAAGTAAGAACACAGCCCCCACACAAAAACATATTTGGGTGCTTTTAGTGTCAATTGAGCTCCTGAATGTGAAACAGAAACTTCTTGGCGCCCGGAGCTGCCCGCTGGGTGAACATCGACAGTAAAACCATGGCGACGACTTTGGAGGGCATCCAACGGCCTCATCGCTTTGTCATGGATGACGCGCAAATGCACATCTACTTCCTCATGAAGAAGGTTTGGGCTGTCGGATTGAACATGATATTTATTAGCGGATATAAAGGTGAAATAAAAAAACTATTTGCAGAACTATGCATTTAATGATTCCGATTCTGTAAATATACATTGAATGATTCATACCATGGCCAAATTTGGAGTTAACGCAACTTGTTTTGCAACGTGAATAGCAATGGACCCAGAGTTTAAACCTGAGGGACACCACTCTGAGTTTTAAATAATATTTATAATCAAGAAATGTTTACATTTTAAAACTTTGAATTAAGAAAACAATTTTTGCTAATGTTTCCGGGTGTCCTTGTTGGCTCTGTGTGTGCGTGTGCGTGCTTGCATAGGACTCTTATCCCAGATATCTCAAATCTGACCTTTACAAGAACATGCTGGCCAGAGCTATTATTCCACAGGAGACAAAAAAAAGGTGAATATGCGTCCTTGCATGGTTGTTTAGGAACACCGAGTCATGCCCTTAATACCTTCATCCGTTCTCTGACCTCCCACTTTGTCAGTGTGTTCCCCTTTATGAGGAGACAACGGCACTCAAGCCCCTCCCCCGCCAAGGCTGTTACTCAGGAAGACGGGCTCGCCAAAGGGTCTGGGCAGGCAGGGCCCAGCTCTGCGGCCGTCTGATGCCAGGTTAAAGCACTAAAAACAAGTCCACCTTGGTCTCATTCGTGTCTATGTGGTCAACATAGTAAAGGTTCTCATCTTGGACTGCTGATTTCAGTTTCCTTCACTGCTCCATTGGAGGGTTGGGCGAGAGGAGGGGGGCGGGGGCACTTTTCATCCTTATCTATGGTAACATTTTGTCCTCCATCTTGTCGCACAATACGGCAAAGGTGGACGCATCGGTAAATTTTGCTGGTCCGTCATTCGTCATTCCATCATCGTCAGTCTGTCATTATTTCTCGCCGCAGCAAATCTAAAATTGTCAGTTGGTCTCTCCGCCATCGTTACTTTAACCACCCTACCCATCATCGCTAAATGACAGTTTCTCACCACTATTGAAGGACCGACATATTTTCATCTTCTACTAACATAGGTTACCACACATCTACAGCTGTGCGGCGGCTGAAATAAAAAGCAGTAGAGTCATTCAGTCAAAAATTCAGATAGATAGATATTCTCTCTATGACAACACAATATCCACAGCATGTATAACAGAGACATATAGCCTGTTTGTGGAGCACCGTAGCTTTCTATCCACATGCCACATTAATCAAATGTAATACCAAAAGCACCAGCAAGTTCATAAAAGAGCATTCAGTGGTTTTACAGCATTCCCCATCATATTTGTTGTGTGTTCTCTGAGCCATGAAATGTTTTTCTTCTGAATATTAATCCTGGAGTCATTGTTGGATTTTATTTTTTTCAATCATCTTATTCTTTTGAGGTAAAACGATTAATCCTAGAGATGTGCATGATGTAATTAGTTTGGTTCATGTATATGCTTGTTTTAAATGATCATTTGCTTTGCTTGAGCATGCTTACATAACAATAAAAAATACAGCATTCAATATTCTGGTGTGCGCCGCATTTTGTGTCATTACGGTAAATTTGCGATCAAGATTCACAAACTAGCGAGTTTGCCGGGGGGCCTCGGTGTCGTCCAATATTATGACATAAACTCATTCAGTCTCGCTCACGCACACAATCTTTTAATTCAGAAATATCAAAATGGTGCGGGCATCTACAAGGGAGGTTTTCGGGTTTCGGTAGCTTCGTGGAACATGAAGAAAGCCAATCCAAATTCACCGTGCACTGTGTACGCTGTACACTAATCACGCAGCAATTCTTCAAATTCAAATTAAGGAGCACATCGATTCAAACTGAACAAAGCTTAACTACTTACCAAATATTAATGAGAAATCCGCCAGTTTCTACCAGGCATGTAAGAGCAACATGAATTACTTTAAAAGGGGGGCATCCTGGGTATTTTTACCCAACATTTTCTTGAAAAGACTACGAAAGGACGTCAAAGACTAAACAAATATTGTAGAAGTGTTGCGTGGAAACTTTGCGTTTCAGGCTCACCGACTGCCATCGGTGAAGTTTAAACACACAGAAAAGTTGGAATTTATCTTGTTACCCCTTTGATAGCGCAGTGGCCTTTAACAGACATCATTTCGTTTGTGTGAAAATGGATGACCACAGCAAACTCCTAAATCAAGCAAAACTGCGTTCAAAGGAGTGGGCTCTTACCAATAGTCACGCCAATTTCTCAGCTGCATTCATGTAAGTCTTATCGTGAGGTATTGTAGTCCTTTTGGAGCCTTAGGCACGTGCTTCCGTTTGTGTGTGTGTGTGCGTGTGTTCCGGGGAGCTACGAGCATCATAATGACTGTGGACAAGTTTTCAAGGCCGTCGAAGGTTTATATTTATTTTCTTGACAATAGAGTTTTAAGTACCTTTAAAACTGCTATTTTACTGTAGGAGGACAAATATAACGTTCCCGTTAAACTGTTCCATCAGCAATACAGTACTAAGCACTTAGTCAGCTTTACAGGACCTGACGAGTGTGTATCAATTTTATAAATGGACTCGAGCTATTGCACGTGGATCCACACAAGGAACGTGTTTTAACGCTTTCCACGTTTCTGAGGATTAGGATAATCTGCTTCTCTCCACTTCTCATTTCATCATCGCCGCATATGAATGTGTGTTGAACAAGAGGAGAAACAAAGAGCTGAATGAATTAGAAATCCCCCGGGCACTTTTTTTCCCCCCAAATCTGAGTAAACAAAACAATCCCACAAAACGCACAATGCTGTTGACTACAGATTAATGTTTGCCGTTTGTAAATCACACATACACAAAAAGTAATTGTGTTCAGGGAGGTTCACTGACCATTACATGCCATTCTCTCCCATAAACATGACAGACAAAAGGCAGCCTATGATGACCATAAAGGAACAAATGATTGATTTGAGAACATCTTAAGAGCAACAAAAAAAAATCAGTGTGGTGAAAAAACATAAAATAAGGAGTGCACATAAGAAGAAACAAAAACACTTGGAAAAATGGGGAGGCACGTGTACAGTGTTCGTAAACTTACGAGCACAGCTGTATAGCACACACATTTACATTCAAGTTTTCCTTTGAGTAGTAGGTCAACAAAATGCCCATAAATCCTAAAAGTGACGGTTCAGAGTTGCAGGGAGCCTGACCCAGCAGATAACTTGCTGAACGCAGAAAAGTTGGACAGTGCGCACACAGAGATATTTGCATTCACACCTTCACTGAGCAGCATTTCACTTATTAAAAATGATAGAATTTATACATTTTTGGAGCATACATTATATCGACTACCATATACAGTGCATAAAAAGAGCGACACAATCAATATGTACAAACCTCTGTCCGGGCTACCTGAATTTAGATGTCTTCACGCTAAGCTGGATCAGGAGGTAATGGAATGAACATGTCATTTTAAGAGGTCTGCCTTCCCAGACCCTGCAAGGACAGTGTTTAAAGGTGATTTAAGAAAGAAAGAAAAAAAAGCAGCAGGTTGATGCTAACGAAGAGGAAAACATTGCAGAAGCAGACGCTCCATTTTTAAAGTGCATCTCGTGTGAGTGCTACAGCAGTTTGACAGAATCACGGCGTCCGGCGTCGCATGACGTTGTTACGTTGTGTCAACTTTGCTACTCTGGCACAGCGTATAGCCACAAATGCGAGGAGTCCAGCGCCACGTCCAATCCGGCCGCCATGCCGCCATGCAGTTGACGTCCGCCTGGCTCCCGTCACGGGGCGGGAGCAGGAACAGCACGGAAGAGGCCAGAAGGATGTGCCAAATGGAATGCGTGTAGAAGTAGTTGTCTTCCGTCTGGGCAAATACGAACAAGCTCACCCCGATAAGAGCACCGAGTGTTCCGGGGATGAGGTAGAAGACCCATCGCCGCCAGCACGGCGGGTAACATTGGCCACGCGTAACTCCTCGGTACACCTGTCGACACGTAGAAAGGACCGCGTTGGCTGGCTGATTTGGTCCAATTGACACAAGACGAAAACAAGCGAGGCATTTGGGGTCTGATATGGGTTATTCATTCATTCATTCATCTTCCTAACCGCTTGATCCTCACTAGGGTCGCGGGGGGTGCTGGAGCCTATCCCAGCTGTCTCCGGGCAGTAGGCGGGGGACACCCTGAATCGGTTGCCAGCCAATCGCAGGGCACACATAGACGAACAACCATTCGCACTCACACTCACACCTAGGGACAATTTAGAGTGTTCAATCAGCCTGCTATGCACATTTTTGGAATGTGGGAGGAAACCGGAGCACCCGGAGAAAACCCACGCAGGCCCGGGGAGAACATGCAAACTCCACACAGGGAGGCCGGAGCTGGAATCGAACCCGGTACCTCTGCACTGTGAAGCCGACGTGCTAACCACTGGACTACCGGGCCGCTGATATGGGTTATTCTTACGAAATCAGAAAATGTCTCTCGACACATAACACCGGAGCCTCGCCGCTCGGGTCGCGGCCAGCGTGGCGTGGGCCGGGGGGGGGGGGGGGGGGGGGGGGTTTATTCGGCTGCTCTCATCCTGCCAGCCAGTAAGCATCTGCTTGACTCAAAAGATGAAGCCAATGCGAGTACACATGGGCCATCACGCGGGGGGGGGGGGGGGGGGGGGGGGGGGCGGAGCCTATCCCAGCCGTGTTCAGGCAGTAGTAAATTTCCCCATTGTGGGACAAATAAAGGATATCTTATTATTATTATTAGTCGGGGGGACACCGTGAACCGGTTGCCAGCCCCAATCGCAGCGATGTGTAATATTCAACCTGAATTATCTTGCGAAGTGTTTCTCGTTGTTGATATTTTCCTCAGATGTTAATTCACTTGAATGGAATGTTGACCGATAAATGCGAATGTTCTCACTGCTCTCTTTTATAACCTTTGCCCGCCGGCTGCGTAAACAAATGCGCGCGGGCATCAGTCAACGTGACGTTCGGAGCTCGTTAGCCTCTGCTAGCGTAAAACTGGAAACATCACTGACACACAAACTAAGTGTAGACGTTCGAATTTTTTTCGGAAGGGAGTTGAGCTGGAATGGATGAAATTCATTTTCAGGCGGAGAGACAATTTAGGAGTGCCTTGACATACAAGACCGATCAAGTACAGACTTCATTTCATATCTCAAGGTACGACTGTATCGCTCATCTTTCAATTTCAAAAGCCGAGACCGGCTGTCGCGCGCCCCCCTTACCCAAACGGCGACCATGATGAATATGGCGGACAGGACGGGGCCCAGCAGGTTCCACAGACCTCTGCGGTCCAGGTGCAGTGACATCGCGATCAGCAGAGTCCCAAGAAGAAACAGAGTCTACGTACACATAAACGGAGAAGCGCGAGCCACGTCTAAATAGCCGAGGAAAATACGAAGCCGCGGCGCAACGGCAGAAGGTCCGTCGGCTTACATATTTCACCGTTTTCCTGATGCGGGCCATGCACAAAACAGTGACCCATATGGAACAGACGGACCCCAGGAAGTCACAGTACTGTAGGGTGTCGTAGCTCATGATGCACAACGCGTCTTTACCGGCCTGGTCACAGGCGTGGTAGAACTGTGGAACGTAAAAAAATGAAATTGTCAAATTGCGGCCCGACTTTATCATGGATGACCGTGCGTTCGTTTGAGCGTTACCGTAGAAAAGAACATGGTGAAGAGGTAAACGGACGCCTCGGTGAAGTAGAAGCGTCTGACGGCCAAGGCGATTACCGGCAGGAAGCTGAGGTTGCTGAGGGTGAGCAGCAGAACGGCTACGATTCGGTGGGTGGACGACAGAGCTGTTGATTCGTCGGAGCAGCCCCAACCCCTCCAACCTAAACGCACGAGCAAAGGAGGGCTGAATGATTTTGAAAAGTAACCAAATCGTGGTGATTTCCTCAAATTTTGCCATTTATTTTCTAGGAGCTCTTCCCGTGTATTTTTCAACTCGACAGGTGTCATGAAACCGGAAAGTGAAGAGTTGAAGTGAGAGGAATGCTTTTTTTTTGTTTCCGTCGTACCAGACTTGCACACACAGGAGCCGTACGTGTAGGTGAAGGACGTGAGCAGTTTGCATTCGCCAAATGGGCCACAGTCCTCGATGCAGGGTTGGACAAAAACACGTGGGTACACGTACACGGTCGACACATTGCCGCACTCACTGTTGCAGACACACAAAACAAATGTAATTTTTTTTTAAAAAATGAGCTGCATATTTAAAAAAAAAAAAAAATTCAAGCAAAACCAGCAACAAAGGTTCAAGTCTTGGCACATTATGATTTCCCGCATATATTACTGCCATCCCATTCATTTTTAAGGTTTGACAAAAACCGCGTCACAACTTCAAAATGACTTATTTTCCAAACCGCGTTCGTGTTATTTCCCCGTCTGTCAAGAAACGCAAGTGCTATCTACCTGTCGCACTTGAGTTGCAGGGTGAGGTACCACGTCGCCGACCGAGGAAAAGGCAGCCGGATGAGAGCTTTGGGAAAACTGGTGCTTACATTCACGCCATAGCCTTCAAACAAATCTGCGGAAGCATACAGAAGGCTCTTCGGGTCAACTCAAACTCAAATGTCAAAGTCTTTCCATCACCTGGACGCACTTCGGCACGAGCCTGTTTAGAGGGAGCCTGTGTAACTTTGGATTTGTCTCCTCCGGATGTCGATTAAAAATCTGATGCTTAAACCGGATATTTACCAATGCAGCGTAAATGGACAGGGAGGACAATTACAGACAGGAGTATATAGTGGAACGTGGAGGATACCCTCAGTGTGTGTGTGTGTGTGTGTGTGTGTGTGGTACCTGTGTGGCATTGTAGGGAGTTGCTGACTTGGAGGATTGGCGCGAGGGGAGTGAAGCAAGCCACCACAGTGCTGCTGTTCCCCGGAGTAATATAAACCTACGAAGCAAAGCAAAGCCGAGACTTCCCTCATGCACAAACAGGACGATGCAATTTCCAAACACTTACGGTGTCGAGTGTGAGCTTCAGATTGAGTGTCCCGCCGGTGACATACGCGGGCAGAGGGTACGTGAGGAGCGTGGGGTAGCTCGCACTGACGTCGACAACGGTTGTGGGGGGTGGAGTGAATAGGAGAAAGAGAACTTCGATCTCTTCGGAATAGACCGGGATGCTACGTCCGCATGCAGAAGGCAATAAATTCGGAATGTTGCTCGCTGATGAGGGGGAGTTGTTATTGCTGCGGAGACCATCGTCGGCCGATAGCCCAGCGCTTTTCGGCTTGCACCCCACTGAAACACAGCGAGAAATCAATGGTACATTTTGGTTTTGTTCAGTCCGTCGTAGTTTTTTGAAGTTTCCATTTTGTGTCAAAATGGCACCAAAAATAATCATTAGACTTTTTTCTTTTTTTTGGGGGGGGGGGGGGGGGCACACTTGAAGGGTGCCCAAATAATGGAGCTAGACACACTCTCATGTGGCAGTTGACTTAAAAGACAAAAAAAATAACTCTCCCATTTTTATTCATTCATTCATTCATCTTCCGAGCCGCTTGATCCTCACTAGGGTCCGCGGGGGTGCTGGAGCCTATCCCAGCTGTCTCCGGGCAGTAGGCGGGGGACACCCTGAATCGGTTGCCAGCCAATCGCAGGGCACACAGAGACGAACAACCATTCGCACTCACACTCACACCTAGGGACAATTTAGAGCGTCCAATCAGCCTGCCACGCATGTTTTTGGAATGTGGGAGGAAACCGGAGCACCCGGAGAAAACCCACGCAGGCCCGGGGAGAACATGCAAACTCCACACAGGGAGGCCGGAGCTGGAATCGAACCCGGTACCTCTGCACTGTGAAGCCGGCGTGCTAACCACTGGACTACCGGGCCGCCCTCTCCCATTTTTACTTGCGCTGAAAAGCTACATATCAAGTCCAGAGAAATGTGTTGTTTGTTTCACCGCTGTGCTCCGTATACTCTGCTACGTTTGCGTTGACTTCCAGTGCTTGTCGGTTTTGCTAGCTTACACAACTCTCACCCTCCTGCCGACACACCCAGTAGTAGAAACGCGATCAAAGTTCACAAGTGTAAATCACACTCGGGCTGCGTTTGCGTATATTACCTGAGTAGTTGGATTCAATGTTGAAAAACACAGTTTGGTTGTCCCGGATGCTCTCCACGACAACGCGCAACCAGGTGTCCCAAGGCGGGTTGGCAAGAGAAGCGGAACACCTGAGCCCATAGCAGTTCACTCTTGCGGGATCACGGAGCAGAGAATTTGAGCCCAGGCTGAGAGCCAGAGAACAGTTTGCACTTCCCGCGGCCTCCGCTGTCGAACAGCCATCCACGGAGACGGAAAGAGACGAGGAAAACTGTGGAACATACAACCTAAGCAAACAAAAACACAGCACATAAACCCGAGTTAGATGGCCACGCTTCATCACACGCCGACTTCATACTTAAGGCGTGCGGGTTTGTTCGGGGCGGCCGTCTGCTTTTTGAGCTTGATTCCCGACTGTATGATGGGTGTGTCGATTTCCCTCTCGATGGACAGCTGACTTTTGATATAGTAGGAACACGATGGGAAACCCTGAAAAATAATAAGATACAAAAAAAAGTGAGGAGATAGGTTGCAATATATATCAGCTTACTTTGCTTTCGGACCGAGAGAAGACGGGCACATTGTTTTAATTGACGTTAATGCCGACCAGCCAGTCTATCAACTACTTGCTCTGGTGGAACAGGTCGGGCTTACAAAAAATAGAAAAAAATGAATCCTCTCACATAGCTCAATATCGTAAACAAAACACTCGAAATACACGACATGATGAAGAGCTTCACATAAAAAAAAAAAGTTATGACAAGTGTACATGACAAAGTCATATGTGTGCAGACCTTTTGCTCAATGCGCCCATCGTTTTCAGGCAAGTGGCTGGCAACAAACCATTCCCCGGGTGCAGGATAAGAGACGTTCAATGTCGCTGCTGATGAGTGGCCCGAGGCCACTGGGAGTAGCATGGAGTAAGGAGGTTCCCACAGTGTCATGCTTGGAAAAGAGGTGTCGGTTGGGTTTATTACCGGAGGAGCACCGTGTCGTATATGGCTACAAAGAAGAAGAAAACAAAAACATGTGAGAATGATATTTGGACGCAGCAGGTGATGCGAGAAGTCGAGAGAATAAATAAGAGTCTTACATGGAGACATTCCGCACTCCGCAGGGTAAGTTGTAGGCCTTGGATACCTTGAAGTCCCACGTAGCGATGACAGTGTCATCTGGTATATAAAACCTTTGCAACATGGCGTTGCCATACCATTCATACTTGGACAACCTTTGACCTAACCTTTCTGTCACGAATGTCACCTCCTCCACATCTGTGATGTGTTTGCATGTGGGGAGAAAAACATTTTTATATACTAGGTATCGCTGTTGTGAAAGCGCTTTATAAATCAGCATGTATGTATGTATGTATTCAGTAGACAACACTCAAGGTAATACGTAGGAAAAAAATGACATGATGTGACAAGTGTTGCGTTTGTAAACGACCTAAGATTTCATTCACATCGTCAACTAGCCTTTATCATGTAACAATATGATTCGACTTTTTAAACACGGCGGTAAGATACATTTTCAAATAGATATTTAATATCCCAAATCTTAAAAAGTCGACATTTTAAAATGAACACAGTCAGCGCTCTGCTCCGATTGTGCACTTGTGCCGTGGAGCTTAGCCAACTGACTAACGTGCCGTCGGCCCCCACTAAATGATTTCGTGCTTACCGTTTCCAAATGTCGCCTTTGCGAGGGCCAAAAAAAGGACAAAATAAAGTGCCATTTTCCCGTCGCGACTGTCCGAACCATCACATTGTCCCTTCGACCAACCCCAACGTCAAACCTGTCTATTGACCATCGCGCTTCACTTCCTGGTTCTTCTCCAAATACGTGACGTCATTAACATCTACGTCACACCTCCGTGGGACAAAATTGTTTTCTCCGGAAATCAGTACTCAATACAGTTTTGGAATTATTTATTGACTCAGCAATATTAAAGTCAAGATTGCACGCGTGAGTTGTGGATGTTGATCATTTGTATATGAGCGGTGAGGGCTGAATCGGTCTGCGTTTTCTATCCACGGAGTTCAGAAGGATATGAGAGTCGCTGCTTAAAATTGAAATGGATTTACGTGGGACAGGAGAAGTGAACCAATATTTTTTCGTCAATGGATGCTACAGCTTCTTGTTAATTCAAATAGTGTAATTTCCAATCATTGCGAAACATTTGCCTTTTTAAAACAAGGGCTAAATTAAAATCTGATTGCATTTACAGTACGGTATATGCGACAATACAGGTTGCATTTTTTTTTATCAGACCCAAAAATAGATTCACATTATAGAGGTGTGTGTTTGACAGATCATAAAAATGTCACATCATCCTGTGACTCTATCCAGCACCACTGAGCATCATACCCAAACAAAACCGCCTCCATCTTCTCCTCCTCTGCTATGCTGCCGTGAGTTTGTTGCTTTGTCTCTTGTGACCCTTCAATAAGGTCAAAGCCGTTAGAGCCGAGATGAACTTCTTTAACTGGATTGGCATCTTCCTTCAGGTCCTGTAAAGGCTGAGCTTCTGAATCCTGGAGTTGGGACACTTGGAAGTCGGTCTGAGCTAAATTGTCTGTGGATGGGCTGGACTCTTGCCTTGGATTTTCAGCACAGCTCCGTAGATGTGGGTGGTCACTGTCAGCGTGCGATGGACTTGATGGTACTTGACAAAAGGTATCAGGCAAATCTTTGGGATACGTTGACCTTGGATTGTCCCTGTCAGAGAATTAGGAGCGCACAATCTTCAGCGCGGCATGAGCGCCAAAAACCAAAGCACAGTTGAGGCAGTTATACGTACGACGTCATGTGGTTCACTGACGTGTTCCAAATAACGTGTTCCGGTATCTCAAGTCAATTTTCCCCTCTTTGAAATTAATTGAAATAAAAACGTAATATTTGTATGAATAAATGTCTCCGAACACCGCACCTGCATGGAGATAGCGGGTCCGCGTGCTCCTCTACTGCCACCAGGCTGCTGATACTTCCTGCCAGGCTGCTGTCACGACTGGCCGAGGTGCTCCGCTCCGTCATGAGCCAATGCATGGACTCGATACCCTCATGCACGGCAACCAGCTGGCGTAGAATCCTCACGTCCGCGGAGCGCATCCACCTCTGAATGGACAGTAAAGACTGCGGTAAAATTACAGTAGTGACGTTCAAAAGGGAACGTGTTTGTGCTCTTTAACTTACTGAGTTTTTTGAGGACAGTGTTCTAAAAACCTGAAACGGTTTATGACAATTGCGACCCTTCCGCGGTGATGTAGCTGACGAATTAACGATGCTACATAAGGTAGCCAAATTACAATTGATAATTGACCCAACAGCTAGTTTGCTACACTGAATGAACTTCAATTTCATCATATGAAGATAAAGAAAATCCTCCTTACCATCTGTTGTTTAAGGTTGCTCAATTTGTTCGCAAAAGAATCACTGAAAAGGCAGCTTTGGTCCTCTATCTCACCATCGTCCGAGTCTGTGGCGTTCCTCATCCAAAGCAGAAGACTTTCAGGTATTTTACGGCCAAGCTTATTTTCCAGTTCCTTCAAATCTGGAAATGAAACGTTGACAAAAGCCTCCTCTGTCATGTTGCACTGCTCCACAGTATTTATTTATTTTTTGCCTCCAGCTGTTGATAAAAGATGGATTCGTGAATGTTTGAGCTACCAGTGTAGCAGTTAGCCCCTCAGCAACATCCTACCACATCCTATATGCGCATACATGTTCGGCTCACGAATTCTCACAGTCAGCATGAAAAGACCAGTAAAGGAAAACTATAGCGACACTGTCTCCATGCGTTGACGCCACAAAGGTTGCTGGTTTACGCAGGGGGTGGGAATGTTCTTTGTGTGGTCGCCAAACAATGGCGGGAGTTTCATTCCGCAGGTCACATTCAGAAGCTTCATGACGCCATGCCGCTTGTGTATGGGAGCGATCATGTGACCACACACCTGCTGCAATTGCCAATAGTATGACATGCGGTAAGGACACATCATCTATTGACACTGTGTGTGTGTGTGTGTGTGTGTGTTAATTAAACAAAATGAGGTGAATTTAGCCGTTTGAAATGTTTGCCCAGGGATGGGCAATATATGGCCCGCAGGCCACATCCGACCCGTTCTGTTCTTTAATCTGGTTGACTGAGCATTTGGATTATCAAGAGTTGTTGCATTAAAAATAAAAAGCGAAAAAAAAGTATCATGCACAATAAAATTTCTGTTCAAGAAATTATTGGTTGAAACAATAAATTGTAATTCAGCGAATCATTAAATAAATCATTTAAGATCTGCATCTGCTATTCTGTTGTTAAAATAAACATTGTTCCATATTTTACATTCAATTATGATTATTCATTTGTGAGCCTCCTCCAGTTATGGCTTGCAATGGCAAGGCATAAAATTATACAGTGCTTTAGCCAGCAGAGGGAGACAAATATTACTTTTTCCAACACAAACGTACAATAATAAACTGCTGTACCGGTTGTCTTTGTCTACACGCTATTAAACTATACGGGCAAGTATTCACCGAAAGACAAAAAAAAAAGCTTTTGTGGCCCTATGATTTCAAAACTACTTTTTGACCAAATTGTTGTGTATTTGTAGTATGAGGCGGCCATTTGTTTGGATTGTCGCTCGTAACGGCCCTCCGAAGGAAACTCTAACTTCGAGAGTCGTAAAACGCCACAGTCACATTTACTGTTTATGGCCACCAGTGGGAAGTTATATTATTGCAGGTGAGAGGAATACAAACCGTGATATAAAACTACAGTCAATGGCGACAGTCAAAATGCTCAAGACAATACAGAATTATTAAAATGTAGCTTTTACTTGCCACGGTAAAACGCAATTATAACGAACTATGTGATTCTTCTTCTGGTTGTCAGTCGAATTAGAAGAGTGTTTCTTGACTGACTACTGTCCAGGAGTAACACTCAAGGTAAAATAGATTTCTTCTGATGCAAATAACATGGAGGCATTAGTATTTGCTCGTAACTTCCAACTGACGTGATCCCCATCGAAAGGATGGCCTGCCTACCGGATGAGGGGAGAAAAGGGCCTGTAGGGGGCAGCAGTCATCATCCATTTATGTTCGCAGGTGTTAGATGATGCTCTTAGGGTTGAGCGGTCAGACTTAATTTTTCCACCTCTGGGATTCGACTCATGTGGTCCAGCGCAGATTAGGTTGCACCGTCGTGGCAGTCCAACTCCGAGCAACCCTGAAAACTGAGCCTGGGTCAACACAATGACTCATCGCCTCCACAATCACGTCATGTCAGTTTACGGGAGGTACTGACCTGTTAGTTCCACCTCTTTTGGACCACTATACTTGACTGATATAATCAGAGAGCAAATTTGTTCTACCTGGCAGAATGCTGCAATTTGATTGGAATGGAGGAGAGAGAGGGGAGCTAGACACATAAATTTACCGGGAGAGGAAGGCAGCGACTCTGAGGTCAGTCTTACATGAGAAAGCGAGTAACCATAAAAAAATGTGGCACACGGGGAGAATTACGGCTTTAATGACTCGCTGTCCCTAACTTCCAGTTTGAGGGAAATCATAAACCTGAGCAAACATTTCAAATGGGTTGAAAAAATGAGCAGGTTGTTGAAAGGCCTTCATTATGAACATATAATATTTAACTGCATCTGTCTGTGCAGTTACAAGTGATTTAGGTGCAATCATAAAGAAGGTCGAGGCTTATTTGGCCAGCTGTTCTGCCCGATTCCAGGTGGCAAAGTCCCCCGACGTCCCGCACAAATTAAATCAAACATGCTGGACCGCGATGGCAATAAGTGACCATAAGGGTGCCCTCGCAAAAAAAAAAATGCTATTTCATGTGTACAAGGTCAACAAGGATCATAAATCCTCAACAAAATGATTTTAAACTCTCAACGTTGATTCACAGTTAATGATCACAGATGGAGAGACAGACGGAGAGAAAGATTGAATGATGGAAAGATATACATGCATGCGTAGATGATACAAACAGGATCCAGACAATAATGCGTTGCATCCATCCACCCACCAAACCCATCATTCATCCATCCATCAAACGCTTGTATCCATCAAATGTTTGTATTGGAGGGGGATAAACTGGCTTTTAGACGGTCTACAGAGGTCCACCAGGGACGGCAGAGCAATCCTCCCATTTGACTACACAATGACACTCTCCTCCCCAATTGCCCAGTTTCATCCAAGCCCCCAAAGAAAGTATAAACGTGGCCAAATTGGTCAGATGTCAGAGAGTATCCGCTGCGCACCATTTGCTTCTCAGGAAGAATGTTTGAGAGCAGTCTGGAAAAACAATCGGCATTAGAGAGACAATTTTTAAAGATTTCTATCAGGTTCTACTGAAGGGATTGATGTTTTTCTTTGCATCTGTTTCCCATTTAAGGAACCTAATGAGAGCTGAAGTTGGTGAGAAACTAATCGCTGTCTTATGTACGGAGAGAAGTCTCAACACATTCCCCTGACTGTATAATGTCCACTTGACACGAAGCAAAGATCCCGGAACCAAGTCCTCCCGTAACCGAAAAGGCAAAGTCCTTCACTTTTTTCTTTCAGTGACACCAAACAGAATAGAATCCCATCAAAGTGTGCTTTGGCAGCGTACTAATCAAAAGCTTCCCCGTTGCAACGAGCGGCTCGCTAAAACAGATGACGGCGGCGGCACCGCAAGCGTTGGTGCAGCGCTTGATGGAACGCTTGATAGGAAAAGCCCAAAGGAGCGTGAGCCAGAGGCCGCGGGGGCCACTCGGTTCTAAGCCCATTAACATTCCTTAAAAAAAACCCCACACAAAAACAAAAAAATAACCCCGGGGAACCCGATTGTTGAGACGTTTAACAGCACTTTCCTACGTATACTTTTTTTGTCATATACTGTACCGACATCCCATAATTTGATCGGAAGCGGGGAAATGTTGTAAGTCAGCCCGATTATCCGGCGCGTGTAAACACTTTTCTAAGGTTTGGTAAAAATGCCAGAAGAAACGATCAGCCTGTCGATAGCGTGACAACTGTAAAGTTTGGTGAAGATCCAAATAGTTCTGGACAATTCTACGCCCTTCTGTTCCGTATCTGTCTGCGGCACGGACACGCTGGGATGAATTTCTTCAGTTTTCATCAGATGACTTTGGGATGAATGTGAACTGAGATTGCGAGCGAGGCGGGCCCCTCGCTCAAATTCAACAGCGGTAACCTTTGACACAACAAATGTTCTTCTGGATAAAGGGATACAAGTTCCCACGGATAAACGCCAAACGCTTTGGAGAAGAATCTCTTCCCAGAAGGACTGTTATACAATAACTGCAAAGTTATCAACACGCACGCCGCTGTACGTGTGATCCGATACTCATCCGGGTACTTTAGTGGGTGGACTGCACAACTCTTGTATCAGATCTACTCTTGTTCCGAGAAAATCGCTCTTCAGTGAAAGCGCATTTCTTGCGCAAGTTTGTGACACCTTCATTTGTTTTCTTGAAGATCTCAATCATAAAATGTTGTCTTTCAAGGAAAGGTCACAAGAAACTTTTTTTTGGTGTTGGTTTTTGTCCGTTTTGTGATTCAGGCCTCGTGATTAGTGGGAGTCAACAGACAACGCTGTCGTCATTGCCAAATAGCTTTGCGCCTCTTTGTTTTGAAATGCGCGTGCTTTTCTACACACACACACGTCGACGTGGGACCTTTCCAACAGTTGACTAATGGATCCAGATGCAACACAATAGAACCCCCCCCGCCACCCTCCTCCCGGCCCCCTTCTTTGCATAACTTAAGGCTTTCCCTTTGCCAAATATTTGAAGTTGTCTCTCCCCCTCACTTTTTCTGAGTGTGTCATGTCGTTTGAGATAGAAGATGGTGAGGAGACACAAACCACTGACAGCCTGGAAGCTGGAGCACAGCTTGGAGCCTTCAAGATAGGAGTAGAGCCTAACAACACGCACACACACAAACACACGCGCACACGCACACACACACACACACACACACACACACACACACACACACACACACACACACAGAGGGTGTCAAAGTGAGGACCGGCCAAAATGTCCCCACTTCGTCAAAATGTCCTCACTCTGTTGGTTAAAAACTTATGCCGGTCCTCACAATGTCGTCAGTACAAGAACACACACACACAAGCCAAGCGTGACAGAGGGTGACACCTTAATGATGAGCTAAAATATTGCCTCGCCTGATTGGGTGATTTTTTTTTTCCCCACTCGGCTCCCTCCTCAGTTGATCTTCGTCGTATAGTCATCGCCGGAAAGGTCACAGTGAGCGCCTGTCGAGTGACACGAGAAAGGAGTCGAACAACAATCCAAAGGCGTCTGGCGGTCGTCCAAAGGCAACATGGGGGTCCGGTGGGGATGCGGTGGGGGGGGGGGGGGAGCTCTGGGGAGGGGAGACTTGAGATTGGAAAGTAAACCACTCAAAGTTTGCAAGACTTTTTCGACCTTTTTTAGTCTATTTTTTTTTCTGCTGTGTGTCACGTTTCTCCCTCAGCTCTGTCTTTGGCTTAGCGCGCGAAAACAGATGGAGCCCTTTGGAAGGCGGCTTCCTCAACACCGTCACCAGCTCCACACACAAAAAAAACGGGAAGTGCTCTACAACAACATATTCACACTGCTTATTGTTGTTCTTCATGAACACCAAAATAGTCACATGTCCAAAACGTTTGTCAGTTGTACTGTAAATCTGCCACACGAGCAGGTGTACCAAGAATGAGCCGCGACGCGGCTAATGCTAATGCTAGCGCTAATGCTAACGCTAATGACTTCCATCCATCCATTTCTGTCAAATTATTACTGTATATGTTTTATGTTCAATAAACCAAACAAAAACAAACATCCATTCATCCATCACCTGTCCCGCTCATCCATCCAATGAGGGCAACGTTTTCCTTCAAATAACAGACTCGCGCTCGGTCGCGCTATCATGTGATATACACCCTGAACTGGTCGCCGGTTAATCACAGGGCACAAAGAGGACAACGATTCACACTCAGTGGAAATTGAACCCACTCGAAAAAGCTGTTGCGGCATTAATTCAAGCTCTTTGATCTCCGTTTGAACCCTTTCGTGCACCTTGTAACCGGATAACATGAGAAGCTATCTGCTGTAGTAACCGCCGTCCCTCAAAGGGTTCAAAGGGAAGTCAACTCAAAACATTTCTTGAGACTCTCTTCGGTTCCGCTCATCCGAACAGGGCAATCTGATTGACGGCGCGTTTGCGGAATATGAATGAAACGGCGAAATCCACCCGTTTTGATCCGTCTCCCATTTCGTTACTTGCCGTTGACTGAACATGACGTCACAGTTGATCGCGGCTCACCTGTTTTCCAAGTTTGGTGATGCGAGTTGGCAATCGTCTTCGCTGTTTGACAATATCTGCACCTCGAGGTCATGCCTATAGTGGCAAAAAGAAAATGTGTATTCGTGACACACAGTTGCTCGACTTGGGTGCCGAGTGAGGACCAAGAAGCTTAAGAGAAGGCAAGTCGCGGTAGTATTAAGGATATGGAATGAAACACTCAAACGGCTTTCCGTAGTGCCCAGACGTTTGACCGCTATTGGCTCAGCGACTCAAATTTACGAGGACTCCATTCATCCAATCATCCCCCCCCCAAAAAAAAACCCTCCAAGGCCCAAAACATTCCTGACACGCCTCTGTGTTATTTGAACGACGGTAGCAAAGCGCTGAACACCAATTCACTGCAGCCTCGTCCTCGAAAACACGTGCCACGCGACGATAACGAGGCAGACTGACAAAAATGTTGTCGCGCTGCCGCCCGCGAGCGACCCGCCGTGCCAGGTGATCATATGGAGAGCATCAGAGCTCCATGTTTGATGAAGTCAATGTTTGTGTTCAGTCAGCAGTATATTCTTTTTGGCCCTCTTCCCATGGGGCTCCTTTCAGCACATATGGAGGTAATTTGTTCAAAATTCCTCAGCAGAAAGAGAGAGAAATAAAAAAGGGAGAGAAATAGCTCTGGGATTTTGGCGATGGGGTCTTGGGGTGTGCAGTTTCCCTTTTAACAATAACATGAGAGAAAATTTGGGCCATATGGGGGGGGGTTGACTGTAACAGTAAAATGGATGATGAAAGAAATTGTAACGCATGCAAAAATTCACGACTAGGGCACCGCGTTTCTTGTATAAGTGCTCAGAAACATAAGACACAACTCATTTCATTGATTTACTTATTGTGGGGGGGGTGGAGGGGGATACATGCAATGCTGTCGGAATTATAGCCTTGACGTTCTTGGCTTTCGCGCCGCAAATTTTACGTCATCCTTTGTGCGGGTGTAGCAACGCGTTTGAAACGTGCTCCAAGAAATGAGAAATTGCTTTTTTCAATGTGCACAAGTGTCAAGATTCAACAAGTACATGTCGAGAAATCCGATTGTGGTCCGAGAAATGCAAAAACATGTACGATGTGGAATATCCGGGTAAAAAAAACTCGCTAACGGATGCGCACCGCCGCTAAGTTTCATCCGTTATATCCCATTTGATTCTACCATGTTGCATCGGTCTGTAACGTATCCGATGGTATCAAGTTCTACCCGCGTTTACCCTGCCGTGTAATGCATCGTATCACCCCCGTGGCGTCATATCAGGTCGTGACCAAGTGGTTCGAAACAAATTACAGCAATAAGAAAAACAAAACCCGTATTATCGTCTGCAGACAATACGCGTCCGACAATGTGGAGTATTTCTGAGCCATTCGTGTGGGACGGTGCGACCAGAGAGACGAACACGTCACAAGCACAAAGCGTTCTCCCTTTTGTGGAGGGTGTCAAATAAAAGTTTGGCTTCAACTTAATCGGAGCTAAGGAGAAAAAAAAAAAAACGCTTGTGGAATCTGGAAGGGATTTTATTCGGGGAGCATGCTGAGGCTAAACGTGTAACCCAATATCACGTGCGCGAGAGCTCCCCGAATTAAGAAAGAGCACTGTGAAATTAGATTAAATATTTATGTGGCCTAGTTTGGAACATGTCTCTCATTTCTTGACTGCTTGAGGTTCCTCTCCGAGAGGCCCCTTTCTTGTCCTCGGGGGGGGGGGTCTACGAATGCAGTGAGCGAAAAATGAAAAGACACTGGGAAAAAAAAAACTTAGCATACAAAGGGCGGTCAACATTGCTGCAATCTGGCGTTGACAATGGCACAATTAAGCCCGGGGGGGCTTACGGGACAGCGTCAAAAGAGTCAATAGCATGTTGCGGCATGAACAATCCGAACCTTGAGCGCAGTGTGAGCCCAAATCTGCTTGTGGTGGAAGAGATTTGGCCTCCCGCGGAATGTTTACATTCTGCTGACACAAAGGAGGATGAAGAGAACAAGATAGCGAACAAGGGGCAGAATTAATGTCTTGGGGGGAGGCTGGCGGGGGGGTTGGCCATGCATTTCTATTTAATTTTTTTTTTTTTTTAATGATTTTAGATGCACGGCAGCATAACGCTAGAGAATGAATCTTTGTCCATCCATCTACATTGGCAGCATATCGTGACAGGCAGAACAAGGAAATGCTCTTTGGCAATGAAATCATCCACCTGTTCCCGTTCATACGACAGTACGACGGTGTCGGGCTGGATTAAACGGGCCCAGCCTCCGCTCTAATTTGTGACTAAACCGGGACAAAATCATCAAGATTTCATGAAATGAACATTTGATTACATTTCTCTTCATTTGGGTGATTTTTTTTTCCCCATTGCAAAAATGTTTGCATTGGCACACGAGAAAAGTTGCCTTCTGAGGACACTACAAACGATGTGATGTAGTGAAGTACTCAGGTTGCAAATCCCACAGCGTGATGGATTAAAACGAACCTCGAAAAAAAAAGTGCCAGAGCTTGGCACGGTTTAAGAGTAAAGCTCTCAATGGGAGCCAGCCGTCATCATGGTGCCCTGCGAGGGAGGAAAACAAAGCCCAGCGGAGCTGTAATGAGGTCGCCTATCGGTAAGCGCATCGGGCGGGCGCGCCCGACTTCCTCTCGGCGTCCATCGAGCCGCCCATCCATCCATCAAACAACCTCGTCACGTCTGCCAGCCATGTCGCGTGACATTAAACCTCATGACGGGTTTCGAGTTGACTCCAAGAGCAGATTGGGCAAAACTTTCAGCAGGTTGAGTTATTTCACTGATCCAAAGTGAGTTGCAGACACAATCTGATCATTTCTGGGGGGGGGGACAAACAAACAGATTCAAATCCAATGACTTTGTTTGATGGGGAAAATTCAAATAGTTTAGTAATTGCTCACAACTCATACTTGTGCGTAGAGAAGTTCAGGAGAAAAATCGCACTGGATAATTAAGAGGCTTTAAAGTGGTGGCAACGCAACAACAGTCCCCCCCCCCCCTTCCCCCTCCGACCGCATGAAAAGGTTCCTGTTAATAGAGTTGGAAGCATTTAAGATCAAGCAAAGCCCTGACGCATGGCCAAAGGAAAATCGGGTGCACTGCACGCACCATCGACTGGTTAAAATTGAGCTCGCACGCAGAGTTCACCGCCAATTACATCTGGAGATATCGTTGAGGAAATCTCGCCCCGAAGACGGCTGACTGCTAAGAAGCGGTTCACCGGCATGTCAGGCCGTGGTCGTTTACAGAACAATGCGAGGAATTTAAGAAATTTAAAAAAAACAACAACAATAGAGGCCATGCCAACATGCGACGGTCCTCGGGTACAAGTCATCTTTCACCTCAAGTAGGTTAAGCCGCAGCACACCAAACACACTTTGCGGCTTATTCAACCGATCAACACTAATCTGCTTCCAACAAACGTGCAGGAGGGATCGGTCGACTCGGCACGTCACATGAACGTGCGGGGTTCGAAAAGCCGGGTCGTCGCTCTGCCGTCCGTATTATTCCAGAGGGCCGTTAGGGGAGAAGGTTTACAGTCTGGAATGCGCACTATTTCCCCCGCAGGAAACCGAGCGTGGAAGTCGAGCATCGGCCCACGCCCAAATCTCTCCCATCACGCTTAAATTGGCTTTCGCAACTGAATGGCTGCAAAAACAAAAACAAACACTTTCTCTTTCCGCCTGTGATGGCATCCTGCGTTAGAAATAATGAAAACAGGGCGTCATCTTTGTGAATTTTATTCAAAACACGTTTACGAGCGATATAAAAATACTGTAAAGGCACTTTACACAGAAATGCACTGAAGCTGGCTTCGGCGTGACGTTTAACCTCCTCAAGCAGCATGTCAAACATTTTTACACAGGTGTAAGACGCAAAGTCCCAGCGGGCGTTTCCACCGGCGGCACACACATTCACTTCGGATACAAACGTAGAGTGATGGACTGTTACATACACGTCCGATGCCATCTACACTTTATAAACAATCATCTTATCTCGACGCGTGCCAGATAAGACAAAGCTTTCAGTCAGTGGTTCAGAGTATAATTTTCGATACAAAAACAAATAATAATCATTAAAAAAATAGCAGGGAAAAGCCGCTTCAACGTGTAAAAAGCCGACCCGACAATTCATCCAGGAAGCGAGCAGAAACTCATCGTGACTGGAGAATGTTTCACGAGGTGTTTTACAATGTGCCGAATCCCGAAGAAAGTTCTTCCGCCATGTTACCGTTTTGTGAAGTTGCGCTTTGGTACCTGTTCTAAGCTGGGGGGGCCCCGTCTGGCGAGCGGCTGTTTCGACGCCCGCGTAAAATACAGTAAGTTGTCACGGGATTTGTCGGCTATGCTAATCGTCACTTGAGTTAGCGACCGTTTAGTAGGGGGCGCGGCGTGTGACGCTAGCTTTCCGCGGTGCTACGTCTCCGCTAGCAGGCGTTCCGTCTCTGACTCGACAGAGAGGCACATTGGCGGGCTGTAAACGCAAAAAAAAAAAAATTAAAAAAAAGACAGACGCCACCTGTAGACAGGGAAGCATGTCCACCCAACATTCACATTCTCTCATTCACACACACGTCTGGTACATGTAACAGACAGTCATTTCATAAAATGGCTCAGTGGGGGGAGTCGTCCTAGCCAGCAGAACGAGGCTCCCATCTCACTCACATGCGCTGACGACGACGACGACGACGACGCGAAATACTTACGAAGCTTTCCAAAAGCTTCACCTCAGGCCATTGGAGTGGTAACGGCCGTTAATGAGTTGAGCTAAAATAGTGCTAAAAATCATAACATTCCTTTACAGTTTGTATATTGACGACACATTTAAAAAAAAAAGAGAAAAAAGGTAATGCAACATCCTTCCCGAACACAAGGAATTTGTTTTCAAATTTGAATCGGCCACACGGTGAGTGAGTGAGTGAGTGGCGGGATAATTGTCCGCACGCTGGATGCGGCTGTTTTTCCTCACCCGTGCTCGTGGAACAGCCTTGACAGAGGGAGGAGGAGGCCCACGACTTGACGTCTTTCAGAAAGAAGGAGGCCGATCCGTCCTCTCTCTGGCAACATGGAATTTGCTTGTGGGACCCGGCAAACACACGCATGTTTCCGTTAAGAGAGGACATCACGTTTGTTTTTTTGTTTTTTTCCTCCCGCAGCCTTTTCTCATCTCAGGGAAATCTTCCGCGATGTCTTCAATGTCTGCTTTCTCCACACAGTTGGAGTTCATTCGGTCCCAGTTTATGGGGCCGGTGTCTGTCGTAGTGATTTTTAAACGGCCGCTTTGCAGCGCTGCGCTATGCCATGATAAGGTGATTACTCCTCTCTCGGTGGTCCGCCGGAGGGACGAGATCTTTCTTCACGGGAGTCAAAGATAAGGCGGAACGTCTCCCTTTGCCCTTGAACAAATCGGACACAAAGAACACCTGGGGAGCAAAAGAATAAACCACGTGATTTTGCTTTCAGGGCGGCCCGGTAGCCAAGTGGTTAGCACGTCGGCTTCACAGTGCAGAGGTACCGGGTTCGATTCCAGCTCCGGCCTCCCTGTGTGGAGTTTGCATGTTCTCCCCGGGCCTGTGTGGGTTTTCTCCGGGTGCTCCGGTTTCCTCCCACATTCCAAAAATATGCATGGCAGGCTGATTGAACACTCTAAATTGTCCCAAGGTGTGGGTGTGAGTGCGAATGGTTGTTCGTCTCTGTGTGCCCTGCGATTGGCTGGCAACCGATTCAGGGTGTCCCCCGCCTACTGCCCGGAGACAGCTGGGATAGGCTCCAGCACCCCCCGCGACCCTAGTGAGGATCAAGCGGTTAGGAAGATGAATGAATGAATGAATTTTGCTTTCATCTTTATCGTATACTGTTGTTCAGAAATCGGCATTTAGCCGCGCGTCCTAAGTGAAACGTTTGCATTACGACGATCACCATCAATGTCCATCTTATGCTTCGTGTTTCAAGAGGGATGAAACTAAAGTCAAATATACTGTCGACGCCGTTATGAAAAGCAACTTTGCAGTTCACTGACGATTTGTCCATTTTTCTCCCCCCCGACCAGCGCAAAGTGAATTGTTTCAAAGACATTGCAAAAAAATTGGATATGTATTCAACGTAGGACCACATAGGAAAGTGTCTCAGGGCGGATTTGAAAAGAAAATCAGAATTGAGAAAAAAAAATCGGACACGGGCGATCCATCCACCCATCTTGGTTGATTTTTACTCATCGCAAACCGTTCCGATCCCTAACCCCCGGAGAATAGCGGGGTTCCACGGTACTGCTAACGTTTCGCCCGACGCGACCGCCTTGTCGGCGGGCTACTCACAATGCAGTAGGCCACCAGGGCACCCTGGATGAAACCAGCCAGGACGTCGGTGGGGTGATGCTTGTGATCGGAGACGCGGGACAGGCCGGTGTAGAAGGACATCATGACCAGGGTGAACTGGGTCAGTGGGCGGAGCAGCCGGGCGCCGTGCCAGGTGAAACGAGACTGCAGGTAAAACTGGTGAAAAGGACACAATTGAAGACTCGTCGGTTTGGAACGCTTGAACGCGGTTTTAAAGAACATGCCACTCACCACCAGATAAAGCATGGTGTACATGGAAAAGGAAGCGTGTCCGGAGAAGAAAGATTTCCTGGGGAGAAACATGGCGATCGGTCAAAATGGCGATCGCGGCACCTCGGAGGTTACGCGCGCGTGTGGCGATCGTCGGCGATGGCGACGATACCTGGCCTCCTGGACTCTGCTCTCGGGGCCTTGACACTGGTAGTCGGTGATGTAGCCCAAGGAGCAGTTGATAGTGGTGAAGTCGGGCTTGCACACGTCAAGGAAATGCGGGCGCAGGCGGCCCACCGACACTTTGGCGATGTCGGTGAACGACTGGCTGATGGCGCAGCCAAAGACAAACACGCCCACCTGCTTGTACAGGGCGGAAATGTAGGGATTGCCCACAAATGACTTGGAGCCCTCGTTGAGGAAGTAGATCCTGTAGCTTTCCCCGATGACGATCTGATGGCACAACACGTCGACATTTCTTATTATTTGTGGCCATCGAGCATCCGAATCTCAACGCTGACCTCATCAATCGCTGCACTCGGAATCTAACTCCCTTTTTTTTTCGTACTTTTGACTTTGGCTTTTTTCACTTTTGACACCGGTTGCTAATATGTCGTTTATATTTTCAGAGCTATGGGATGGAATTGTAACAGAAAATTGAACCGCTTTTAAGATTCCTCTAAGGGTAAAACTGTCCCGGATTAAGACTATGCTCCATTTTGGCGCTCCACTGTCATTGTCCGCCTATTATAACATCTAGAATGCAACCGGATTTCTCTGTAGAGATCTGAAACTTTCTATGTCGATGCGTTATTAAATCCAGAAATTTTAAAACATGAAAAAACAGGTTGACAAGGCGGTGGGTGGGGTAGGGGGGGGGGGGCATTCCTCTAACATTAAAACGGATGAAAATAAACCCCGTGTCTGGGACTGACGATAGCCATGTTAGAGTGACTCGGCAGTGTGTGTGTGTGTGTGTGGGGGGGGGTTGCTGCTGTTCTGTTCACGCTCACTAATAATCCTCAAACCCGACGGCGTTGTCCTTCAATCACACGAGTGAAAAGTTCAAGGAGACTCGGCGCGATGTTGTGGACGTGGGATTGGAGGTACAAACGATAAGTGGAGTGAGGGGGGGGGGGAAATACATAAACAAATGGGAGTAAGGAAGGAAGTCGAAGGAGGAATGAGCGGTGGAGTGGGAGGGAAAGATGGGAGGGGGCGGGAGAGCCACCGCTGCTTCTAATCATCAGAAATGCTGAGCTCGGCAACGGCTCGGATTTTGGAAGGGGCAGACTCCGGCAGGCGCACATCGGGGGCCACCGATTGTTTTTCACGTCTCTGGTTTCACGAGGCACGTCCGGAGTGTTTTTGTGTTCGTATCGAGGTTTTGTCTCACATTCTTGACGAGGGCGCAGAAATAAGTCTCACTCTGGGAAACACTTAGCCGAGGGAAAGCTCTTCGGGAGAATCGATTTTTCCACCATTCAAGCCTTTGGGGCCGGGTGATGGGAACGGGCGACGGGTTGACCTTTTAGGTTGAGAATGAACACGCCGTTGAAACCGTGAAGACAATCGCCGGGAAGAGGTACTTATTTCGGTCTTATCTAAAAGGTCCTGAACTTCTCAAACCAAAACGTTTGTGTTTTGGGTGTTTTTCTTTTTTCCATTTTCCTTTGAAAAATGACACGCATTCATTTGTGAAGGATGTGGCCTCTTGCCATCTCAAGTGAATACGACAACTGATTTCCTGGCTTGCCTAACACAAAGGAAGGTCAGAGCACACTCAAATGTTGGATAAAAAAAGTTACACGATGTTCGGATGGGGAAAAATCAGCGATGGGCTCATTCGCATGCTCGATTGGGGGCGTTTGCCGCAGTTCCAGACCGACAATTACTCGAGTCAACTGAACAACAATTGCATCAATCACAATTACGTATGCCCTGAACTGCCTCTCACTCTGCGGTTGTAGTCAAAGTCGTCTAATCTGTCACCAGTCACCTATGGTGTGTTGAACTCATTCACTCCCAAAGACGTTTTTAAACGTCTTTTCAGACTTGGTCCAGAATTGTCTGGTACTGAATCAGTTAAAAATGAGGGGAATCGCTCAAAAGCGGGGCAAAACATAAATGCACTGGGAAGACGGCGCCTTCCATTTCAAATGGAAAAGCAGAGGAACATTTTTGTTTTTTTACAGAAAGTGAATATTAGGCTGGCCTTGGTCAACCCCGTGCGAGTTGAACCGTTGATGAAGCAGTTATCAAAAACGGTGGACGGTGGCCGAGTGTTTGTTCAGTGAATCACTGAGTGTGAGGTGTACTCGAAATGTTGAAGTATTTTGTAGCTTATAAGGTAGACATTTGAGTTTGTAAAGACAATTATAAACCCCGTTTTGTTTTTGTGAACAGCCGAATCTCGTGCGCAGCTAATTCCGTACATCTGCCTCCCACCCTTAGATCTGGATTTTGGGCTATTTTGCTGCCACTTCTCCTCCCATGTGAAAAAGCCACTTGACAAAAGGAGGTAGAATCAAAGAAGATTCTATTCTTTCTTTTAGTGTACATGGAGTCATAGATTCTGATTTTCTGTGGTTTCTTCCCTGTTTTTTTCCCCCTTAGAAAGGACTTTTTCTGAGTTTTTGCTTTTTCATGGGTGGGAGTTCTCGGCCAAGGGATGTCGTTGATATTTGTCAACTGCAGGCTCCTGAAGCCCTTTGTGGTGCTTTTATGAGATAAATAAACTCACTCGAGTATCCCCAAATTACAGTATATTACCCCCCCCCCCCCCCACACACTTATTGTAAAGGAATACACGCTTTATAAAATCCTTTTTTAGAGTGTAATCATTTCAAGACGGCCCCGTTCTACGGGATTTGGGAACCGCATTTAAATCGACAATGCGTATAAAAGCTGAAAAGATGTTGAGGATTATCGTGTTACTCAAAAATAACTCTAATTTATTGCAATGTGCATGCTGTACCGGCCCATATTTCCAGCTGCTAGCTTTTCTCCCGACCTCAAACGTGCTGCGACTGTGCCTACTGCGTCGCGTTTCCCACGACAGGTTTTCCAGATCAAAGCATTTCAACATCAAGACAAACAACATCAAACACAGAAATGCAATAAAAACAAAAACAATTGTCAGTAGGTGCTGCTAGTAGCAGTGAGGGTGGCCGAGAGATGACGGTGATAATGGCATTAGTGAGTGAGGAGAGGGTGGAGGGGGGGGGGGGGGTGGAACTTACAGAGAGGATGGTGATAAGAATGCCAGCGGCGCTAAGCACACCATCGCTAATGGTGTCTCCATTTTTGGCCGGGTACTTGATGGCCTCATCATCGCAGTAAAACCCTCGGCGGTAAGGCTGAACAGCGCTGGTCTCAATGACCAAGAAAGGCAGGCCGGCTATTGTGAAGATGCGGTGAGCGGAAACATGTAGAAAGCGGGGGGGGGGGGGGGGGCAGGGGGGGGGGGGGGGGTCAAAGGGGATCGTGAAAGGGGGGTGGAGGGGGGGGAGAAAGAGAGAGATGGAGGAGCTGGGTTAATGATATGCACATTCGAGAGGTCATAGGTGCAAGCAGGAGGCAACGAAAGAACAGCATCTGGACTAACTCAATCCATTTCATGGCCAATCTACAAATCTCTGTTCGGATGAATTCGGAATGTCGCTTTTGAGCGGTAGCCTGGACTTTTATTTTTCTTCTCATTGTTTTTGATGATAAAAGAGCGGCAGTCAATTTGCATCTTGCAGAGTTTGGGGTCGGAATGTTTTTTCTCTGGGTATTCCGGTTTCCACCCACGTTCCAAAACGTGCACGGCAGGCTAATGGAGCCCTCGAAATTGTCCCGCAGTGTGATGGGGCGCGCAAATGGTTGTTGGTCTCTGTGTGCCTGGCGATTGGCTAGCAACTATCCCCCCCCCCCCCCCTCCCGTCTACTGCCTGAAGACAGCTGCGATACTCTCATGGAAGTGCTGATTTACATACTGACTGAAACCTTTTGCATGATGCTGATTGGACATATTCTGGCCAATGACATCCCACTGAAATGCATGTTGTCAATTAGTTGAGACCTCGACATTTCTCATGACAAGCCAGTGAGTATCTTAAGGGTGGCCTGTTGCTTCTTTTTTGTTTATTTGTGTTCGTAGTAGCGATATAAGTTTTTTAAAAAATAGACGTTTACACTTCATTGACTAATGATGCCGTGAACATTAAATAGAAACGAAAACAAATTCCGGGGACTCCATTGAAGCGGATCGGTGTCGGTGTCAGTAAGATCACCGGCGTGCGTTTGACTTTAGTGAGGCCAGACGAGCCGACTTTTGAACTGAGCGCGTCCCGATGCGTGTTCTCCCGCCATTCCCCCTTTGCCGCACCACAACACAACTTACTGAGACCACAGGCACAGTGACCCCCACCGCCGTGAGCACCGTGTTGGACACTGTGCTGCTCTTATAGTGAAGACTGATGGCGTTGTCATTGCAGAAGAATCCTCTCTGGTAAGGCGGCAAGGGTGATTTGTGCAAAAACACAGCGACAAGCATCACTGCGCAGTTGGACAAAACGACACAGTGGACAGCTGCATCAGAACATCGTTATCATACGGACTCGCAGGAACAGAGAAGCGTTATAAAGAACACATGGGGGGTCGGGAGTAAGTAGATCCCATTTTTCAACATTTATCATGTCGGACAAAGGAAATCCCGACATCAATCATGGTGCGGCTGAGCTCAGGCTGACATGAAAATACAAAAAAAGAAAGGAAGAGAGAGAGAGATGACCAGAGAAAAACTGCAGATACTTTCAAAAGCTCCTGAAAACGTCCACTTTAAGGACGCCCGTGGAGTGTCTACTTCATTTGGTGTCTTCTGCGAGCTTAAGTGGCCAAGCGATATCTCAATTATCGTGTGAAAACAAACAGAGCACTTGGGAATTGGACGGCGATTTATTTCAACCCCCCAGCCCCCCCGTCAAGTTAGCGAAAGGCAGCCATGGAGCGATTTCGAAACCCGCCAGAGGACCTTTCCCCAAGAGGCACTTTTCGTGGCGTAGACGAAAATTTGGAAAACACTTTTCAAATGGCTTCAAAGCGCTCTTCAAGTCGACGCTGGCGCTTTCAAGTCACTTTTTTTGAATAATTCATTGTGCTCCACACATCCTCGCTCCGTCTGCGTCTGAGAAGGTTAAAAGCACTCAGGTGGAGAGGTCAGCTCCGCTTGTGGCAGAAGTGGGGAGGGGGGGGCATGATTCTGTCAAACCCAACCCAAATACACAATTGAGTTTCAGAGCCCTGTAACTCTCACCCCCCCCCCCCCACACACACACACACACACACAGAGCCGACCGGCCTTTTTGAGTGTCCAGCTGTCTTGCGTATTGCGTTACAGAACGGGCTGATGATGGGAACCGCGCAGCATCGACCTTCCCCTTCACATTCAGCACGATTTATATGATTAACGGTTTTGTTTGCGTTCGCATTCCTCAAACAAATTTCGGCAAGAACCTTCAAGCATCCTCGACCGAGTCAACTTACGCTTTGGAACAACGGGAACTGTACAAATATACACGCGTACTCAACCTCAGATGTTTCATCCCATCGCAACCAAATATTATCTGTTTTCACGACCGCTTGGCCTCCTCATCAGTCTCCCGCTAAATGCAGGCACAAAAAAAAAACAATACTAGGGGAGAGGTACAGCTAGATACAAGTCACGGGAAGCCCAAAACACAAACTTAAGGTACTGTCGCAGAGGAGTCCAACAGCTGGATGATGTCATGGGCTGTCGCCGAAAGCTTTTAAATGACGCAAAAAAAAAAACAAAAAAAAAGGGGGGGGTCAGGCACTCGAAACCCAATCACACCAAGACCGTGTCAGTCCCTGTTTTCCAGACACTCATCTGGGGATTTTTCTCAACCCTGCAAACGCTCCATCCGTCTAAACAGTGCAACATCAGCAGTGAATGCAGCAACTTGGGATTTCCCCCCCGCCCCCCTCTCCTTCCCACTCCTAAGAGCCAAGGGTGAGAGGGTTTCTAGGTGGTGGGCTCTCCTCGTCCTGCCAGGAACAACAAGAGTCAGCGAGCAGGTTTTTTTTTTTTTGCATTAGCGCAGACAAGCTAAATAAACCCACGTTGTCTGGTCTACTCTTAACATCAAGTGTCATTTGATTTCTTTTCTTCCCAACATGAATTTGATGGAAATACACAAGGGCAAATGTTTTCCTGAAAATCTGGACACTGTTTCTCACACTTTCCTGTTTGTCCCGTGCCTCGCACGTTCATATTTTGCAGGATTCGCCAAAATACCAAGAGGTGTAACTATTAAAATAAACAGACACACATTTTCCATCCTAAGGGATTCCTCACTGTCTGGAGCAGAAATGTGTACATGTCTGAGGCAACTGTGGTACACACACACGGAATTTTTACTCTGTGTGGCCCACACAACCTGCTCCCTGTCTGTCCAACACTGCAACTTGCGTAGCTCCCAGTTCCTCTGTGCCACACGAAAAGACTGATTTACTTGCATTCAATTGACAGCAAGTATAGTCTTTCTTTATCGAGATGCAAAAAACATGTATTTTAAAACACATTTTCCAACTCTTAATTCCAAACGCCGCGGCTTGAGCAACTCAATCCTATTATTCCAATGTAAGAAAAAACGGCTTTGATGGATGCTGCAAGTGTGGGACCAAGTTGAAGACGTGAAATGATCTCATCATCATCATCTTTCCCCATTGATAAAATACTTTTATCATTTTAAGAAAATACGTATAGATAGATTACCGCCTCGACATTCATTTTTACCAGTCACGCACGACACATCGTCATCGACGTTGAAGAATTGACGTGGATGTCAGCATTTTAATATGTCACCGCCGGCAGAAGGCTATCATTAGCATTAGCATCTCGCTAGGTTTTAGCAAGAAATTAGCATGAATGACGCCCCCCCTACCACCCTCCATCTTAAAACAAAATATCTGCGAGTTTTAAGATTTAGCGGAACTTTGCTTTGGCTTATAGATGACACATTTACAAAAAGTTATCGTGTAAGGGAAACTCCAATGTAATTAAAAAGAACATCTCAACTGATGGCCAGTGTGCATAAGTGGGTGATCTCCTTTCAGCGCAGTGATCCTTGAACTCTGATCAGAGCGTGAGATTTGAAGGAGTGGTGATTACTAGTTCTGGCCCACCATTTCCTCCCTGTGGTTGCGGCCCTTTAAACCACATGTCTCGCCAGAAAGAAAAAAAAACAAAAAAAACGGCTGGTTTGTTGACAAGCCTCTCCGTGGGGAGGTACGCTCACTGCACAAATCATGGGGATTTACGCTCCCCGGAGACAGACCAAGATTGTTTGTGCTGCAAATCTATTACGATATTGTTTTAACTAGAACTGCACGGTGGTTTTCCCAAGCAGGCCTATCATAGTTTTATCCTCTTGTCAAATATGTTGCACCCCGGACCAAAACAAAAGGATGTTCTCAACTGGCATCAATCGGTACATTACAACAATTTCTTTTTGACGAGCAGTCCACTACCCTCCAGTCGAAAAAAATCACTGCTATGCAGAACATTAAATTCAAAACATGTGGTGACACAAGGTCAGAAATTAAACGAGTAAAAATAGATAAAGCGTAGGCCGCGAGTAGGCACACACCTTTACGAGGACTGTAGAGTCAACATAAGTGTTTTGGCCACAATGACAACCTTAAGTCTGTGTTTGCAGCTGGTTGAGATCATAGAACCGGTGCAGAGAAACATTCCAGCCAACACACACACACACACACGCAGGGCTGACCCATTCACGATTTCCCTTCATTACTCCACCACTACACACCAAGACATATAATGCCAGATGTGCACATCAAGAGAATTCCTGCCTTGAGGAATGCAAGACATTCTGGAAACTACCCTGAGTAAAAACGGAGGTCCGGTTGAGGTGTGTGGAGCACAAAGAAATGTAACGAGCGTCACTAATTAGCGTTTCGCTGTTTCTTGGCGCTTTCGGAAAGAAACACGTCCCATAAAGGGGAGGATTTATTGTGCTTAAACCGGAGACTTTGCTGTAATTATACGTGACGTTGAGGTGATGGATCCAGTGATGTCAATCTTCTGAAAACACGATTTCGACATTTGGAAGGCACTCATTTTTTTAATTCATCATGATCACTTAAAGAGGTTGACAAAAATATCCATTGAGATAAAAAAACGTTTTCAATTTTGCAAAGGCGGTTCACGTCAGATTTGTGGACAGGCAGGTAAGAAACTGCAGTTACCTGCAACTGCCCGCGCCTAAAATGAGAACGTTCACGCAACCAAACAACACATTGACGGTATTATTTTGACGTAATAAAATCGATTCGGAAATCAAATTAATAAACCGCTGCTACAGGGCATCTCTCACGCGGTGGCAGTCACAAACAGGTCTTACAACTTTGCGGTTAGAAACTGTGAGCGTTCCGTTGAGAACGGATCAAGCAGCTGCGTTTCTTCGGATTAAAGACATTCCAAAATGCGAAACGGATCCGGTTCGGTCTTACCTAAAAAGAGGCAGAAGAGGTCCACTCCGACCAGTAACTTTCTCCTGCTGTGGTCTTTGCAGTTGCTCAGAGAAGTCCCGCCGTTCTTCGTCTCGGCTGCCATACTTTTCTCATAAATCAAACAGCGTTGCATTTAAAGACTCGTTTCGTTCTGCAAAGCAATGGGAATGCACTTTGTCGTATTGGGGTTTTTCCCCCTCCCTGAAGAGGAAGAGTCTAATGCCTAAAAAGTTGGCGCTAGCGTTCGAACCCTGATCGCCTCCGCCGGGTACTGGATCATCCTTGCCTCGTTTCTTTCTTTCGGGGTAGCAGCGAGAGTCTTGGAAAGTGAACTGCCCACCGAGGGAAAGGAGCCACTCCTCCAGGCCCATCCCATCCCCATTAATACATCTGATGACCCCCACCCCCACACGCCCCCAGGGGGAAATCCAGAAGAGCCTCTCTCATAATCGATTCCATACTTTGTATACCCAAAAGCTTCAATTTAAACAACGTGTTCTGAGAGAGAGAAAAAAAGCGAGCGACGGTAGTCCACCTATATAACTGTCCCCGTCAGTAAACCTATAAACGCACAGGCAACCTTGTGATCTTCCAAAATATAATGGCTCTTACAATATATAATGGAATGAGAGGCGACATTAATGTAATGATTTGTTTCATAATCTGAATGCGCCGAACGTGGAGTGCAGCTGCGCCCCATATGAACAGAACTTGGTCTCTTGTTAAAAGTAACCAAAATATTAGAAACAGCTTTCAACATAATGCAGTTCTACACGCCACAATAATAAGTATGTTACCTCTCCGATAGAATCAATCAAAACTGAATATTATTAATTTGGGAAAGGCAGGATTGGATCAGATTTTGCTAAATTCAATCATGTTCTTGAGCTGGCCATTGTAAAACTGTGGTTGGTGTGACTTGTGGCCAATCGCGGCAGTTGAATAAAGTTCTGTTACCGCTTGTGGGAATAAAGCGACCGAAGAGCCTTAGCGACTGTCATCCTTTAAAATACGTACAAGGGTGTTACACTATTTATTATACTTAACCCAGAAACAAAACACAAATGGAAAACATTTGTAGGGGTGGACAAAAAAAAAAAAAAAAAGAAAAGTAATGCTTCATCTCCTGCATGTGAGGAGCGGTGAGATTTGTATTGTGCAACAACAGTGTTGAATAACACACAAAAGAAACAATGTGATCCAGATGTGCTATGCATCATCAAACAAAGTGAAAACACACGTACAACTTGGCTCGTGCAAGAAGAAAAAAAAAAAACTTTTGTTCAGGATGCTTATTTTAATTGGCCAAGGATGATCTTTTTTTTTTCCCCACAGTTTTGCGTGCACATTAGTTACTCAAGTAAGTGTCCAGTTTCTAATTCGACCAGATGCTTCAACTCAATCTGTGTCAGCATATAATGGCGGAGGAGGAAGGAGTCCCAGCTCTGAGAAGTCCACTTCTTGTTCACTGTCATCCGGAACAACAAGTGAAGTCAGTCTTGGTCAATGTAGGAGTATACCACAAACAAAAAATAGAATAAAAATAAAACACAAACAGAATACAATCGATACTCACGTATAAGGGGGCTCTTCAACAGCACACAAGAAGCCTGGTAAAAAAAAAAAAGTCACACTTCAAATGTAACACTTCAAACAGTCTTGGAGACTGTCCTTCAATGCAATTGCTTTGTGGCCTCTACTAGGCAGCTCTACTATCAGTGAGCTTGACGTTCACGGCGACAGTCGGAGCCATGAAAACACTTACTTGGAGGGTCAGGGCTGGGGATCCAGACAGAATAGGAGAGGGGGGCAGGGGAGAAAATTGTCGATGAGTACACATTGTAATATACAGATATAAAAAGCATGAGGATAATTTTCACCCAAAAAATAAAAAGATAATGAACGTACTTTGTCGGAGTTGGAGCCCCGCTATCAGGAACATCACCAAATTCATCTTTGCTTTGTTCAAAGAAGATGGCAAGCTTCTGCAGGGCTTCATGTCTTTTCCTTGAAAAGTAATATTTCCACGAGTTACTCAATAAATAAAATCAGAAAACATACTAAACATTGCCAAAAAAGGTACAACATTGCCAAAAAAGGTACAAATGGCATCTGTATATATTCATCATTTTTGATCCAATTAGGAATTTGTCCAAATTAAAAAAAAAAAAAAAAAAGACTTTTAAGGTTCCACTATAACATGACAAACATATCATACACCCATTTCTAACGACATCACATGCTACCGGATTTTTTTATTTTATTTTTTTTAAGTCTACAAAGTAATATGCGGAAAATAATTTAAATGACGCCAAGTGGCCAAAGTGACATGTCTGTTCACTCTTTCTCAAGTATCTGCATTCATATTGTGCGCATTGGACTTACTGAGTGTGCAGATCCTCAACGTTGGCATGACTCAATGTGTGCTGTTTGCTCGCAAGGTCATCTGCTGTCAAAGTGACACACACCAGAGGACAGAAGGGGGGGGGGGCACATGTCAGGAAGGACGGGCTCGGTGCCGAAGCCGCAAGCAAAAGGACAGAGAGACAAGACCGATGGAATGAAGAACGGGCAAATCCAAAACGCATTTCCGCTACATCGCTACGGACAGCGAACACAAGCGGAGCTGGCATTGACTTTTGAAAGGAACGACTTGACCGTCTCTGGTGTGAAACTTCAAAAGTATCGAATGTACTCACATGCTTCGGCCAATGAGGTGGTTTGATGGGGAATGCTGCAAGGGTGAAAAAAAAACCACACTCAAAAATGACAAAGTATAGCAGTTTGTTTTGTTTTGCGGTGAGGTTCATCAAAGTTGTCCATAGTATCGTGCACGGGATTTGATTTTTTTGTACAATCAACATCAGTGATCCACAACCGGGGGGGGGGGGGTGCCTTGTGAGATCATCACTGCGCTACATCTGTGCAAACATGATTCCAGTGTTAATGACAATTTGGTCAGCTATCTATGCCGGCACTGTACAATGACAGGTAGAACAATAAAATGCTCTTTCCGTGAGATGGCAGAAGGTACAATAAAGCTGTGACTACACCGGTTGCCATTCGTACGCCAGAATAAGTTGTGGCTTCCTGTGAATGTCAGCTTTGTGTTCAATTAAAAGAGGGCCACTTTTTTCTTTTTTTAAACAAAAAGTTTTTTTTAATTTTTTTTAAATCAACCGAGATGAGATCCTTTCAGTATTCAAACACAGCGGACAGAATATTAGAAAGAAAAGCGAATATTTCCGAAAAGGTCCGTTCTCAGCTCCGCCCACCTGAGTTGGTGGCTGGTGCAAAAGCCAAATTACACGGAAACCAAATTGCCGCGGTTTGACAAAGCCTCAAAATGGAGACAAGACCATTTTGTTGTCCGTCACTAAAATTCAGGCAGTATATTCAAAAGGAGTGGTTTGTGCTACGATAAGAGAAAAATCGAGCGGTTCCCCCTTACTGGCTAGCGTAGCAGGCCGAGAGCGTCTCATCTTCGCAGGCCCACTCCTCACTGTCGTCTGTGACTGAGAGAAAACAAATGGCTTTGATTAGCAGCGTGTTTGTCGACAGTCGAGGTTTGACAGGGTAGCAACCGAGAGACCCGGTCCAACGCCTGTATTAAATTCCTTCCGAATGATAAAATAACAGTTGTTAATTATACAACGACTTCTCTGGACTAGTACGGTATTTTAGGTCAACCAAGCATAATCACTCCAACACTTTTTTTTTTGGTTTGTTTTCCTGTGTAGCGGGCCGAATGGATGTTTTGTAAAGTCGTTAATGATACAATTATTTTAGTAGCCCGGTTTTGGTCATGTCCTTCTCTGCATCAACCTGCTACAGCATTAGCAATTAGCATTAGCATTAGCAAACATAGGCTGTGGCCAGCCTATGTTTGTGATACTCACAACTGCTCGTGACCACAAGGTGGCTTGAGGATCTGGAAAAGAAAGAGACGTTGAAAACGTCGGCCGATGATGCTCACTGACGCTCGGGTGTGACGCACCTGCTGCCAATGCTGATCGTGTCCCCATCCGGGTTGGCGCCACGTCCGGCCGCTTGGGCTTTTTTGCCCAGTTCCAGCATCTCCTTGATATTGAGCTCCACGTTCATGACGGAGATGTAGCCGTCTGTGAGAGCCAGGACAGCGCACAGCCACTCCAAGACGCCACGAAACAGAAATTGCGGCCCGCCGAAATTTGCCGTGCATTTCAACTCACATTTGTGGCGCGCGTCCCGGGCCAACCATTTGCCTTTGGGGCAGTTGGTGGTCCGGATGATGCTGACCGTGTCGCCGCTTTTAACGGGCAGGTCATTCTTGCGGACCTTGCTCGCCACCATCACCTTAGCGTGGTACATGGGCTCTTCATCGCCCGTCACCTAGAGACACAGGCACCGCCTCGCGTTTCTACATGCAACACATCACTTTTTATTTTTATAAGCATTAAAGATGGCTGACGATTTTGTGACCTCCACTCTAATGGTCCCATCTAATTGCCAGGTGCACTTGAACAAATAAATAGAGCCCTAAATAGACTCTTGCTTTTTTCCCCCCTCTGGTAACAGTTAGAAAACATTGGACATCATTTCTTGGCATCATGGCTCAAGCTTCAGAAAACAGGCGAGCCGTAACCGGTTGTTACTTCAGCCCTTAGTGACTGTGATGTCATTTACAATTGACAGAAAGTGGCAAAATGGCTGCCCCCGGTGATTAAAAAAAAACTGTGGATTTTGACGCTTAATTCATATTCCACAAACGCGATATTAATGAGAATACCGTGTTGGGACTAACGGAGGAACATGGAACATATTATCAAGAAAATTGGAGGGTTGACTTCTCCTTTAATTACATCTTATGATGCAAGAGTGCCCCAACCAGTCAGTCCGCAATTGCAGCAAGCGATCAGAGCTGTTGAGATTGATCTCTTTTTTTGTTTAATCGCAGTTCATTTGTTTGATCTGCAAATCACCGATGACATTGCCAAAGAATGGGAATCGGGGGCGCCAGCAGAAGCATTTGAAAAATATATGACAGGGGAGCTACAACAGTGTGACGTTTCTGCGCTTGACACGCTACAAACGTGCATCTTTCAAAATATGACACAAAATAACACCCAGGCCTACTTTGAACTTCTTTTTCATTTCATTTTCCTTCTTCTCTCGCTCCTTTTGCTCCTTTTTCTCCTTCTCCAGTCGCTGCTTCTCTCTCTTCTTCAGTTCTTTATAGTCAGCAGTAGTGTTGGGGGTTTGGCGTTCCTTACTGAGAGTTGAAAGAGAGAAAAAAAAAAGATGGACTGTTCAGCGACAACAAAAGGCTTGTTTTCCATTAAAAAGTTACAAGCGCGACTGGTTGAGCGTGAACAAAACCATATGCCGGGAAGACTGAGGTGAAGGCAAATGGAAGGAGTTTGCAGTGCAAAATATCCGTTCCAATGGAATTACGAACGAGTGATGCGCGATATACCCGTGGACAAGATTATGGGATGAGTGTTCTCCCGATATGCTGCCCCTGTTTGAAAAGCACAATGAGGGGAAAAAAAAAAATCAAAGGCGATCCTCCATCCGGCAAAAATGAAGGTCAAATCAAACCAAACTTTTCATACCATGGGTTCCGTGGCCAAATGTGAAGAGGCACCTCCTCTTTCTTGAGGTAAAAAAAAAAAATGTTATTATTTAGGAGCGCAGACGGTGAAGAAAGATTCATTTAAAGGACATCACAATAAATCAGATGTAAAATTATTTACCGCAGGAAGGTTGCTGTCAGCATATGGATCTAAAAGAAAAAGGTTACATTTAGAAGGTCATTTTAGGTGTGTGTGGGGGGGGGGGGGGTGGGCGGGGGGGTTAGATTAAGGAAGTATGCTTACTCTTCAGATTGCCTTTCTGCTTGCGCGAGTTCTGGCACAAGAAGAACTTGTTGATGTTTTCCACATCTTCATATACATTGTCACACTCATAGTTGGGGTCGCTGAAACAAACGATCCAATTAAAAATATAATACATCTATTACAATTATATTATAAAAAATATATTATATTTTATTATTATAAATAATAAAAATTGTAAATTTCCACAGTGTGGGACGAATACCTACCTACCGACTGCTGTCAGGCTGAGGAATAAAAAATAACAATCATAATAATAATAATAATAATTAAATGATGTGAAGGTAAATTGTAAATAGTACTGCGATTTATCCATTTGTGTTCATATTGTATTTAATTGAAAGATGTTTGTTGTTGTTTTTTTTCTCTTCTTCTTTCTACATACATTCTTGCTGCTGGAGGCTGTAAATTTCCCCATTGTGGGACAAATAAAGGATATCTTATCTTATCTTAAAAAAAAAGTTTGACTCTCATTGACTCTCACCTTGCGCGTGTGCGAGTGTCCTCATTCGTCGGGGCCGCTTGGAAGCGGAGCTCAGTTTCATCACGAGCACAGCGGGACTCGGCAGCCGCCAGTTCCGCCTCATCAGCACGAGACGTTGGAGGAGGAGGAGGGGGAACGATCACGTCCTGGCTCGGGCTCCTTCGGTCACGTGTGATGGACTCTGTCAGATTTGATGGTTCAGGGAAGCTGGCTGGATGAGAAGGTATTCCGCTCAGACTGCCAACTTTCAGCTGTTGGGCAACAGAGCTTTCACTGGCGACTTCGGAAGTACGCGTGTCAGATTGTGAAGTCTTGGATTCGGGGACGCCACGGTCAGCTGGCGCAGGAGGCGGAGAGCCGAGGCCACCCAAATCTAGAACCTTGAGATCTAAAGCGGCAATATCAACAGCTTCGATCTGCGTGGGCTCCGTCTCCGGATTCTCAAAGTCCGGGAACACGGGAGCATCCAGGACGGCACCGGAGGTGGGCTTTTCGGACTCGGAACCTTTAATTGGCTCTTGGCTGAGATCTTTTAACACCTCTGCGGAGAGAGATATTAGCACTTAAGCAGATGCCCACTCTAACCACAAGTATCCAAATTGCAGTACAAAACACATTCAGCAGTGTCCAGACAAATTAAAGGGGGGAGGCGAATTAAAAAAAAAAAAGAGAGAAAAAGTTCACATTAACACACCATGAACTGGTTTTTGGTCATGTCTGAGAGATACCAATGGTGGTCTGCGAGGCTTCGCTGGCTTTGGTCCCAGCGACCTCAAGTCAGGCAGAGGATTCTTTTGAGGATTCGAATGGGAATGAAGGTCAGTCGTGACAGAAGGACCTTCAGCTTTATCCGGGCGATACGGCTTGAGAAATGCAGGTTCTTTGGAAGGTCAGGGAAAAAAAGAAAGAAAGATACAAATGTCAAATAAGTGAGCTCATACAGTTACAGAAAAATGTTTGCGACATACTTCGAGCCGAGTTGTTGACTTTAGAGAACGGTCGCGCAGAGATGCAAGCAAGGTGCGGGAGTCCAACGGGTGGCGGCGGTAGCGGAGGTAGGTCAGGCTCCGTATTTTCCACGTTCCTGGGCGACGAAAGGAAGGGCCTCTCGCTCGAGGCAAAGTCAGGAGAACGCAGACTTTTGGATTTGCTGGAAATCAATATGTGTCGGCAGGAGAACTTCCTCTTGGCCCTCTCCAAGGTGCTAATGATGCGATTGTCAGAGTCGACGCTTGTCTCAAGTAACGGAGGAGAGACCGAGACATCTGGACTGGAGAGACGGCGCGTTGCGGGTAATTGGTCCCCTTGGAGCGAAACGCCATCTTCTGAGGTTTGCTTTTCCACAGAAGGCAATTCGCCAGGAGCACTCGCAGGTCTTGTGGTCAATTCAGCATATGTGGGTTCCTCTTCACTTTCTGAGCTAAACTTCGACACTCTGGAAGACTTCAAAGCAAGCAGCAAATTATTCTTTTTGGGCTTTATTTGTGGGACTTCTTTCACCAACTCCTGTTCTTGTGGTGACTCTTTTTTGATTAGAGGGTCAAACCTGTGTTCTTTAGAGCACAGGACAGGAAGCACCTGAGGCATGTGCCGTTCTTTGAAGGTCTGCTTTTTTGTTCTGCCGTCTCCATTAATGGGCTGAGAAGAGGGGGAGAGCTGCGGAGGTTGTGCCGGAGAGGAAGTTGACCGCTTTCCACCAGAAGCTCGCAGTTCATTTCTGAAAATAACTCTGGGAACCACTGTTGTCTTGTTTTCTGTGGCAATATTGATACTACTAACCACGGAACTACAGTGGCCTCCAGCAGGAGGAAGGTTCTTGGGCTTTTCCGCTACAGTTGGTCGAGTGGTTTTGGTCTGGGCCAGAAGAGCTTCCTCCTGAAACTTGGCCCTCAAAGCTTTGAAGTTGATTTGACTCTCCTGAAAAAACAAACAAGAGTATTTCACCACGAATACAATGAACGGAATAAGGCACTGCTTGTTCTGGAACAGTTTACTCTGCCTCAAAACCCAAATAAGAACAGAATGTTTCGTTTAAATGTCTTTTAATTAAGTTTGATCTCAATTATACAAACATAAGGGGGGGAAAAATCTACAAATAGATTTTCTGCAAGTAACTTTGACATGTATCTGTGTACTGCTGCCATAGAATCTTGGGCATAATTGTAATGATAAGGTGATGGTGGCGAGTGTTGATTTTGAACAAAAATCATGTGAACACTACACTGCGGCACTAAGGAACCGCATGAAGGTCGCCTACTCGCCCAATTGAGCAATTAGGAGAAGAAAAAAAACCGTTCTCTTACCTCCTCCATTGTAGCTCGTTTTGTTCATCACTGTTCGGATTTGAGCATTGGAAAAGCACGTTGACGGCTTTCGTGGTTTTCGGGACTGGGAATACTTTCAGGTGACGTATTAATGCTAATCATCGACGATGCTAATGCAAACAATTTGAAAGTGCCGGCGCTGTGGGGCGCATGCGTAATACGTCATTGTTTGCGGGCGCGGTCACGTGATTGCTCAGAAAGCGCCTTCATGATTAGTACAGGATTAGTAGTTTACGACTTTACATGTAGTTTAATGGCGAAAGTGGACACGAAACAAAGTTTTCTGTAGTCACGTTTAGGCTAAACAGATTAAAAAAATAAATACAAAAATTGATGATGAATTATCCATCATTCCAGTTCATAAAATGAATGGAGTGGCTCAAAAGACAAAACAAATAAATCTAAGCAAACAAACATATATGAACTCTGCGGGAGAAGCTAAATGTCCAAAGCGACCTCTTCCTCTCCGCAATTGCAGTCAAATAGATATGGTGTATGGTCCGATGATTTTTCCATTTATTTGCTTGTTTCAAAGCGCTGTGGTCATTCCGAACACAATCACATGATTCAAATCTCAAGTGTTTCATTGCTTTCAATGAACCCACAATTTATTTTGGAACCCCGTGTTCCAGTTGATGTTTGCTGTTGAGATGATTAAACTTTCCCAACTGTTGTCAGAGCTTTTGTTGACTCTTTATCAATGATTCACCATGGTTAGTCCAGATTGCACTGGTAGGAAGACCCCCAGGATGACAACAGTTGCTCTGTAATGTTCCATTTTCATCTGCAAGATTAACCTCATGCTGTCATGGGGAGTTTAATGAATTTACTCCTATGTGTGTGCACGCTGCATCTTTCACTTAGTTTCAGCATTACTGAGAATGCGTACAGGAGGCAAAGGATCCCAGCACATAACAGGACCAGAGGTGCTACTTCTCGTACAGTTCGAGCTGTAAACCAACCAATACCCGTCAACTGCAAACTGGGGCGCTGGTCAACGTGGACAGAATGTAACTCTTGCACAGACCAAAAGGTACAGTCGAATATTTTGTCAGTTTAAATAGAATAACGCAGCGATTCACACGCCCAAGTATGATCTGATTGTCCGGCTGTCAATACGCTCGAGAGTGATAGGATCATTTGTCCTCATCTTCTGTCCGTTTGTTTGAAAGTGACTCGCTGCAGTTGATTTTCAGTCTCGTCAATAAGCCCAAAAAAATAATCTCCTACAAAGACAAAGTTTGTAAAATTAGGAATGACGAGTTCACTGACATCACGTTTGTTGGTATCATCTTAAAAACAAACACAATGAAGATTTTACATCAATCCGGTCAGAGCGATCCGTTTCAACCCTTCGCTTCCTTGTTCACTTTATTTGTCTCAGTTCCGTTTCCGATATCTGGAGACACCATCACAGTTCGGCGGGACGCCTTGCTTGGAGACCCTGTGGGAAACGCTTGCATGTCCAACGGCAACTGCCCAGTGTTTGGTGCCCGATTACTGTGGGGAGAGCTTCACCTGTCAAGAAACTGGCAAGTCAATGGCAACAGTTCAAGTTGACGCACGAGCAATATTTACTGCGGTAAATACAAGTCAATAGCGTCCATGTGCATTTGTTTACAGACACAAAAAAACAGGTTAGAATGCTAAATAAGATGCTTCAGCGGTAGCCCGACAATACGATTTGACGATTTGTGGTTGTCATGGAAACGAAGGAGTTTTTCTCCCGTATTCTAAGACAGCACAATGTCTAATTTTAAGACCCCGGTCACTCCACATTGCTTGTTTATTGCAAGATATTTGACTTTGGTCTGATGCTGCAGGCCGCTGCATCAGCCAGTCCCTTCGCTGTAATGGAGAGGCGGACTGTGACGATTTTTCGGATGAAGAAGGTTGCGAAAGCTTCAACCGGAGGGACGACAAGTGCTCCGCCCTCCTCGCCATTCCTGGTGCCGAGCGTGGCACTCAGGGGTAAAACACTCTTCTTACAAGAACGTAAACGAAACGAGGCACTTAAGACGCTTATCAAACTATGATTTGTACCGTCAACAAAAAAAGAAGGGAGGGGTGGTGGGGGTTCTTTCTGTCTGTGTTCTGCAATTTGTTTACAGCTGTATAGGACCATTATTCCAAATTAAGATGTTAATCTTTTGAGAAACGCTGAAGAGCACACGGTGGCCCGGTAGTCCAGTGGTTAGTACATCGGCTTCACAGTGCAGAGGTATCGGGTTCGATTCCAGCTCCGGCCTCCCTGTGTGGAGTTTGCATGTTCTCCCCGGGCCTGCGTGGGTTTTCTCCGGGTGCTCTGGTTTCCTCCCACATTCCAAAAATCATGCGTGGCAGGCTGATTGAACACTCTAAATTGTCCCTAGGTGTGAGTGTGAGCGTGAATGGTTGTTCGTCTCTGTGTGCCCTGCGATTGGCTGGCAACCGATTCAGGGTGTCCCCCGCCTACTGCCCGAAGACAGCTGGGATAGGCTCCAGCACCCCCCCCCCCCCCCCCCCCGCGACCCTAGTGAGGATCAAGCGGCTCGGAAGATGAATGAAGAGCACACAACGTCATGATTTTTCAAAATGCGCAGTCCTTTTCCAAAACCCGTTGTGTGTTCCACAGGTCTTGGCAAAGCACGAATCAAACAGACGCTCGTATCATCCGAGGAGGTTTCGAGACGTGTACATAATTGCCGAAACAACCAACTGTTTGTTTTGTTGCATCAGAACATACTCTGCTCCAAAAGGAACACATGTTGTATCTCGTTTCAGCTACAATACTTTGACTGGAGAATTTGTGGATCACGTACTGGACCCAAAGTACTTTGGAGGAAAATGTGACTATGTTTATAACGGCGAATGGAAAAAGTTCACCTATGACTCGTTCTGTGAAGACCTGCGCTACAACGATGACGAGAAAAACTACCGGAAACCTTACAACTACCATACCTACCGCTTTGTGGTACTGTCATTTATCCGGGAGGGGTCGAGGGCAGCTTAGCGGATGGACCGAGCTGAGACGCGGTCATGCAAATTTCTCTTTTTGCAGGCAGAGGCGACGTCAGAGGGCACGCAGGAATATTACAGTAACGCGGTGAACCTGCTAAACGCAAGGAAAACGATGCGATCCGTCAACGCCGGCGTCTCGGTCGGCATCTATTATGTGGAAGTGGGACTGAGTGGAGGCAAGGAATCTGAATTTCTAAGGAATATATCACAGCATAGAAGTCAGGTACGCTCATATCCAGTTGCTTTGCGATTGAGGTTTCATGATATTACGTCGGGCACGGTGGTGAGTGGTGAACACATCTGCCTCACAGGTCAGGGGGCTCCGCCTTTCCCGTATTCCTAAAGTGTCACATCCGCTGAATTTTTTTTTTCCCCCGTCAGGACCTCGGGTTCATCAGGCTTTGGTCCAAAGTGGAAACGGCTCACTTCAAGATGAGAAGCGATCGGCTGATGCTCCACGAGGATTTCTACTTGTCGCTGATGGAACTTCCAGAGGAATATGACTTTGGCATGTATTCCCGCTTCTTCAACTCCTTTGGCACCCACTATGTCACCGAGGGAGCGATGGGAGGAACGCTGGAATACGTGGTGGTGGTCAACAAAACATCCATGCTTGAATCAAGTAGGGGCGGGGCCCTTTTTTGTTGATCGGGTATCGGTGTCGACGTCAACCGTATGATCGCGATCTATCCCTTTGCAGAACTTGAATGGAAACAGGCCGGTTCATGCATCGGCGCCTCCATCGGTTTAAGCACATCAATCGGCCAGCACACGACGGCGGGTCTCACCGCGGGGGGCCAATTATGTAAAAAAGGCGGACCCTTACTACATGGTGAGCGAGACAAAAGAACAAAATCGCAGGTCGAATGCAAATATACGTGCTGTAGAATACAAGAGGAAAAGAAATGTATTGAAGACAATGTGACGTTTGCCTGAAGTCACAGACACGGGTTCCGCCATAATTAAGGACGTGATCACGCTGGTGAAGGGGGGTCTGGTAGACACCAGCAGTGGCTTGGTGGTCATCAGGGATCCTGAAACCTATCGCAAGTGGGGGGCAAGCCTTAAATACAACCCGACAGTCGTTGAACAGGAGGTAAGGCCCTTCCATTTCGCGATGACTTTCCAAAATGCGTGTGTAGAAAATTGCAGTTGTTTTCTGCAGGGGGGCGGGGCTTCACTTGATGTAATGATCCACCGGGTAAATCTTTCCTTCCCCCCCAGATCATGCCAATCTATGAGCTTGTGCGCCTCAGCACAGCATCGGATCACGTCGGAGCCAGACTGGCCAATCTCCAGAGGGGACTGGAAGAGTATCAGCAGCAGTTCAGCTCTTGTCGCTGCGCCCCCTGCAGGCACAACGGGATCCCCGTGCTCGCCGGAACATCCTGCAGCTGCATCTGTAAACCGGGCTACCAAGGAGAAGCCTGTGAGGACACTCGTCGAAGCGGTGAGATGAGCAGTGGTCTGCGGGAATTTACTCATTTTATATTAATGTCGTGACAGTGTTGTTGTAATTGTAAACATATGATCGTTACTTAACTGCGATCGATGGGAACGTGGACGTTTTGACTGGATGAATAGCTCCATTCTGCCAACAGGAACCGGAACGGATGGGTCCTGGTCCTGCTGGGGACTTTGGTCCGCTTGTACATCAGGGAGGAAACAGCGTACTCGAGCCTGTAATAATCCGCCACCTGATGGAGGCGGAGCTACGTGCCTAGGCTCCTCCTCTCAGTCTCAGCGCTGTTGAAATACAGCCGAACCTCGTTACGACGTAGCGGCGTAACGAATCCGTATGTTACAACGGTAGTTCGTTGTAAGCATTTCAAACAAAATGGCCGCCAACTACAATCTATAATTGAAAAAAAAAACCACCATGCCCGTGCCTCCCTCGCTGTATATTTTGTTCATAAGCAAGACCACGGGCTACAGTTAGCTTCCCGCGGTTTAGCTTCCCCAATAGTTTTTTTTACTATTTTGTGAGAAAAATCCGATCGGTACATAATGACGTTTACGCTGTAAGCAAAACCAGCAAACGGAACATGAATCATGTGAAACCAGGACTTTGGAAAGTGAACGTTATCGCAGTGAAAACGTAAACGGGGTACGTGGAAACGAGCTTCGACCGTAATATGTTCTCTAGTGCAATTGTGTCATTTTAAGTCTTCACTGTAAAAGTTTCAAATAAAATCAATCATGACGCAATATGTACTTTCTTGTTTACAATGATTGTTTACATTCTCATACAAACCATTACAAAATGACCAGCACTACTACTATATTTGTTTTTTTTTGTTGTTGTCTATAATCTGATCAAAATCCAATACAGCAAGTTCTCAAGGTATCCTACGGCAGCCATGATGCTTTGGGCTATTTCTCTTATCTGGACCCCGTATCTTGTTCAGGATAATGGGCTGAAGTATAGCTGGCTAGTACCTTCGCGTGATTGCCAGCACTTGCAATTTCATTGGGAATGGAGCATTTGACAGAAAATCAATAGCAAGCCAGCGACATGAAGCGCTACACACCCAACGGATCATTTACATAGCAAATGAGTTCATGATTAAAAATCGGTGTTATTTTTCACTTTGGATTTTTCACACATCTTGATTCAACAGCATTCTCAAATCGAAAGTGACTGGATTTGTGCCAATTGGGCAATTTTAAAAGCATTCGGTGGACTCCTGTCGCAAGCCTCTGCACGGCAGGCCGTTAGCGCTCGGTGCCGGGTTGTTACACTGGCGACTCCTCGTCTTTGTTCTTCCGCTGCAGGAGGACCAGGAAGCCCAGCAGCTCCAGCTGCCATCGATGGCGATTTCTGTCAAATGATATGTCAGCCCACCGTTGTCAACATTTCCAAGAGAAACGAGATGATATTGTATGAGCTAACCTTTTTGTCTGTGCGTGACCTCACAGCCGCGGCCGCTGTAGCCAACTGGACACACGCAGTCACATCTGGAGCCTGCGGAGAATAGAGAGGATGTGTTTTTAGCGTTCTATCCAAAATAACACAGACTATTCTATGGAACCGAATGTATTTGTAGACTTTTTCGGATACGACTGAGTTGTTTAAGTTGATTTAACTTTGATTGGAACCGTCCAAAAGGCGTCCGTTGTCAACAATACGGCGTGTTGATTCTTGTGGCAACGGCGGCATTGAACTTCATTGAACCCAATGAGATACGTTGTGAATATTTTTACGCTAAACTACACATCGGAATACTTATTTTTGCCGATATCGCGGCTCATGCGGCGTCAATTGTTAGATTACGGGTCAACAGATGATCGATTTGAGGTACCTCTGAGTACCGCCACTCCATTATTGCGGCAGGGAGCGCATCGACATGAGCTGGCCTCTTCCAGGTACTCGAACAGCGCCCGTTTCAGATTTCTCTTCAAGATGCTGTCATGGGCGAAGTCTCTGGAGGTGATCAGCTCATACAGAGGTCGAGTCTAATGAGGAAACGCAGATGCTTGGAATTAGAGACGACTGGAAGGCTTCATCGACTGAACCTTGACTGTGTTTTCATTTGGAACGCTTTCCATTTGGCGTCTTTTGCCGTTTACTCCCAAAATTTGGCTTTGATCAAGCCAGCTGCTTTGCCTTGAGGGAGCATGCCAATATTGCTAACAAAATATTTCTCGAAATGTTAAGTTAATAGGTCTCCAATCCGCAGATGCTGCCATGAGCAGAATTGGAAATGAAAATGCAAGATTCTATGCGCTGCAGAAAAATAAAATAAAATAAATAAATACTAAAATTAAATAAAATAGGGCGGCCCGGTAGTCCAGTGGTTAGCACGTCGGCTTCACAGTGCAGAGGTACCGGGTTCGATTCCAGCTCTGGCCTCCTTGTGTGGAGTTTGCATGTTCTCCCCGGGCCTCCGTGGGTTTTCTCCGGGTGCTCCGGTTTCCTCCCACATTCCAAAAACATGCGTGGCAGGCTGATTGAACACTCTAAAAATTGTCCCTAGGTGTGAGTGTGAGTGCGAATGGTTGTTCGTCCCTCTGTGCTCTGCGATTGGCTGGCAACCGATTCAGGATGTCCCCCGCCTACTGTCCGAAGACAGCTGGGATAGGCTCCAGCACCCCCCGCCACCCTAGTGAGGATCAAGCGGCTCGGAAGATGAATGAATGAATGAATAAATAAAATAACGATACATCCCAGATATCAATTAAGGAAATGTTAGCCATGTTACATTGTCAGTCATGTTACTGTCCCATTCAAGGTAACGGAAAGAAAGGAGATTAATGTTAAACCACATAATTTTGTACTGCAATGGGCATATTTGGGAAAAAAAAAAGTACAAAACAATCACTTTGGAGTGTATTAGTGTTTTTAGGCCATGGAAAAAAAGGTAGGTTGATGTAAAAGACAACCCTTAAATGAAGGTTCCGCTGTACATACGCCAAAAAGATGAAACGGCGATTTCAACCTGGTTAGTCAAGGAATGAGAGCCATTTTTTTTTTCACTCAGAAGAGTTGAAATAAAGTGTAAATAAATAGTGTGATACCGTTCTGCGAAGGAAGTCTGGATTGAAGCGTACTCCCTCGCCCCATAATTTCATCAGTTGCGGGGAGGGAAGCTTCTGGGACACCAAAGCAGTGATGGATTCGCTGCTACCTCCCCGTACCACCGCCACGATGTCTTCCACCATGCTACCAGCCGAGGTCTCCTCTGAAACAGTCCAAATGCACGGAATCTTTCTCAAAACAAAGGGGGTGGATTCGCTAATAATAATTTTGTTGTTTTTTTCATGGCACATAGCATCCGATTCACAAAGCCCGCATAGATGGTGAAAAGCTTCACTAACGGCGCTGGCAAAGAGAATGCCAACGTCCGTCAACTCCAAACTATTGAGGTGTTCGTTTTGATATTTTCAGAGCGAGCAGAGATGTGCTTGTGAATTTTGGTGATGATTGATAACACGTTTCTGACAGCACTTCCTTGGTCAGGACCCCAAGATGGTTTTTGGATCATGTTGATGTTTCTCTTCCTAAGTGCCATTGTTCCGCCTTGGTGTTCTTGGCTCAAAGCCGGCATTTATACTTTGCCAAGTGTGGTTTATTGCAACCCGTGACGGGGGGTGGGGGGTGTAGGGGGAACACGCAGTTGTCAAACTTTGTGGGCACGTTTACATGGTTATGTCATTAGCACAATCGAAGAGCAAATCACGTGCGAGTAAAGTCGCTCTCAGTGGCTGCAGTTTATTCTTTGTGGATTTGGCCCAGAGTGTAATTTGTGTTTGCAGTAAATCTTACCTCCCATCTCATTGAGGAGACCATCGCAGGAGCCCCCTTGAAATCCCACAGACACGTAAACGCCGTATATGTTGGCGCCGACCTTAAATCCAGACTGCGTGCATGATTTGTAGTCCGTCAAAGAATAATCTGGAACAACAAAGACCCTGTCAGGCATTTTGACTTGTCTATGCCCTCTCCGTATTTTGAGTGCAGTGATTTAAGAGGCAAGGATCCCGGTCAAAGCCCACGTGAACAGTTACCAGGCTTCACATGAGATGATTTGCGGCACCCGGTTGCCTCCATTACCTGTTTTCGCAAGCTTTTCTTTGTCCAGGATGATGGTGTGCTCAAAGTCCCCTCCCAGGGCGGCCTCCGTGATGTAGTGTGTGCCGTAGTCTCTGTAAATCTGCCTGTATTCGCCGTAAACATAGGCCTGAGGCAGGGAGCGAAGGCGCTGCAGGAACTCCGTGCTCAGCATCAAGTCGTCTGACTTGAGCATGTACTGGGCCAACTCCAGTTCGGCTTTGGCCCTGATGAAGCTGTAAGACTGAGGGTTGGGATTTCGATTATTTACTTGCAAGAAAACTAAAGTGGCTTTGCCCAGAAAGGCCTCTTACTTTTCCGGCGGCCCGACGAATCTTCTGGACCGACTTGGAGTATTTGACCTTGTTGTTGTTGTAGCCAAATTCGACGATGCCCGGAATAGCAAAGCCGGTGGAAACGATGGTTTGGGTCGTGCGCTCCTTAATGGTGTGATCCATGTAGTCGGAGTACGACTCAAAAGCCTCCAGAGTGAAATCGTACGAGCCTTTTGTCTGTGAAGAAATGTTCCCGTGACGGCGCCGTATTGGACGTTGACAACAGACGGCAAGGCATGAATTGGTCGGAAGAAGATTATTCATCGGTCAAAGTTTTGCTAGTTTGATTACTTACAACAATAAAGCCTAAAATGCACAATGACAAGTGTGTTTCTAAACATTCATTCATTCATTCATTCATCTTCCGTACCGCTTGATCCTCACTAGGGTCGCGGGGGGTGCTGGAGCCCATCCCAGCTGTCTCCGGGCAGTAGGCGGGGGACACCCTGAATCGGTTGCCAGCCAATCGCAGTGTTTCTAAACAGTTTCTAAATAAATAATGTGAAAATTTGCCAAATTTCGTGCCAAATTTTCTTTACTCGGCGTAAGCAACCAGATCCCATTCAAAGTCCGTCTCATTTGTGACGGACCGGTTAACAATTCTTACCTGCTATGAGTCTTCATTATGCAAGAAAACAGGCCACGCCCCTTGAACTTTATTCTATTCAGTATTCGGGCATTTTGTTGTTCAATTGATCAAGTGATTCCTTGATAAAAGTTATTGTACGATTCAAATAAATACGAAACATACAAAGAATGAAAGCAGTAAATCAACATTATGGTGTACCTGCAGAGTGTACTGCTGCAAGTTGAAAGGTTTCCGGAATCGGACATCCTGGATGTAGTGAGGCAAACAACTGCCGGCGTAGTATCGGTTATCAAGAACAACTCCCTCCAAATTGCTATTCAAGATGTTGATTCTAAAGAGAAAAAAATGCATATACGTAGATATACGATCCAAGGTTTCTACGTCTGAGAAATCTGATACTTGGAAGGAGGACGGACCCCTTGGCAAGGTTCTCGATGCCCCAGTACTCCTCGGCCTCGAATCTGCAAGGCTTTTGGCTCTTCCCACATCCTGCTTCGTCTGACATGTCACCGCAGTCATCCTCCCCGTTACACTGCAGCGTTCTCGGAATACAGCGACCTGCCGGGAGAGCATTGAGTCAAGGGTTAGGCATGACTATAATGTCGCACTTCTCTTTATCTGATTGTCCAGGAACAACTTCCTGCAAAGTCAAGCGTACATATCTTCTTCTCTGTAGTTCTGACGAGGATTATGGGTGAGTTGGAAGTCGATTGTGGTTGACTTTGTGCAGAAGGCAAAGTGCGCCCTTGAGAAGCTTATTCGCAGTTCATACCGATGGACACTTTAAGAGTCTTCAGTGAACCGAACAACAATGCTTTTGCTGTGCGAGTGTCAGAAAGATCCAACGCGAAGACGGAGAGCATGCAAATAGGGCCTAATCTGATATTTGAACCTGCGAGTGGACGTTAAAACCACTCACAGGAAAACACCCACAAAATACCCACACACCAAAGGTTGTATTATTTCATTTTTTTGGGAAGTTTGTTTGCAACACCCTGAACCATCCATCCATCCATCCATCATCTACCGCTTATCCGGGGCCGGGTCGCGGGGGCAACAGCTTTAGCAGGGAAGCCCAGACTTCCCTCTCCCTAGCTACTTCTTCCAGCTCTCCCCGGGGGATCCCGAGTCGTTCCCAGGCAAGCTGGGTGACATAGTCTCTCCAGCGTGTCCTGGGTCTTCCTCGGGGTCTCCTCCCGGTGGGACATGACCGGAACACCTCACCGGGGAGGCGCTCAGGAGGCATCCGAATCAGATGCCCAAGCCACCTCATCTGGCTCCTCTCGATGTGGAGGAGAAGCGGCTCGACTCTGAGCCCCTCCCGGATGACTGAGCTTCTCACCTTATCTCTAAGGGAGAGCCCGGACACCCTGAGGAGAAAACTCATTTCAGCCGCTTGTATCCGGGATCTCGTTCTTTTGGTCACGACCCATAGCTCGTGACCATAGGTGAGGGTTGGGACGTAGATCGACCGGTAAATTGAGAGCTTCGCCCTTTGGCTCAGCTCCTTCTTCACCACGACAGACCGATAGAACGTCCGCATCACAGCAGACGCTGCACCGATCCGCCTGTCGATCTCCCGCTCCCTCCTACCCCCACTCGTGAACACCCTGAACCAGTTGCCAGCCAATCACAGGGCACATAAACCCCGAACAACCACCCACGCTCACAATCACACCCAGGCACCATTTGGACTGTTCCATTAACCTGCTCATGCATGCTTTTGGAATGTGGGAGGAAACCGGAGTACCCAGAGAAAACCCACGCGGGCACGGGGAGTACACGCAAACTCCCCACAAGAAGGCCGGAGCTGGAATCGAACCCCGTGCCTCCGCACTGTGAGGTGGACGCGCTGTTTAAGCTAAGTCCAACAAATATGCTTCATTTTCCAAAATGACATCAAACCGAAGACCGCATATGACGGGAGCGAAAGGCTCAGAGTGTGACTGGGGGGGGGGGGTTGGTGTGACCTGACCTGTTTGGCTGCAAAGGAAACCTTCGCAGAGTGGAATGTTGTTACAGGCGTAACGTGCTGGAACCTCGCAGCTTTTCTCCTCCCTGCCTTGTAAATGGCACGGCTCGCCTCCAAACTGTGATGGCTGGCTCAATTTGGCATAGCGGTACTGCGCGTCGTTGACAGAGAGTGAGAGAAGCACATTTAGAGACAGACGGGAAAATCTTTTGGCAGAGGAGCTCTTCAAGTGGGCTCCGGGGTTCCATAACATGCTGAAATGGCATTAGTGGGCTGTTCTCAACTACAAAGCTTTTAATTCGGCCCCTTTTAAAGGCGGAGAAATGGAGTTGGAGTGCTAGAAAACAATTTTAGTTGACGTAAATGACGTGTTTGTTCAAATCCGCCGTCTGTGTGCAATGCAACCTTTAGCCATGCGGCCCACTTTCGTTTTTATTATTGTTGAAGAGCACTCACTTTTATTAATTTTTTTTAATGCAATCGATCATTTTTCATGTTGTTGCCATGGTGACGCCAGCTCACCGACTCGATTGACATGCACTTTGGTTAACCTGCAGACCTTTTGTATTGTTTGTATTTCAGTACATTTGTTTTAATTTTTATTGATTATTTTTTCTCAACATGAACGGTGGTGCACGTTGTCGTCATTTTGGTTTGTATTGTGAGTCTTTCATGATTCGTGAGCATTTCTTTTGTGTTCATGACGAGCAGATGGCAACCACAGCAATGTTGTACTGAACTCGGGCATATTTGTACGATTCACCCCCCCCCACCCCCACCCCTGTTGCTTATCTTGGTCTTCTAATCGTCCTTACCCTTTTCCCCTGGCAAACGTCGCAGCGTGACCATGGACTCCACTCTGACAGAACACAGTCGACTGGCTGAACCAGTGACTGGCCGCCGAGCGAGCGAGCTTCACGGACTGCCGCATTCTCACCGTTGGCTGTTGTGACATCAACTGTACTGTGACATTTAAAATAGATGGACAGTGTATGAAAACTTTTATGGTTATCCATTAACGGACTGTTCAAATCTGTCTTTTGCATATCAATGAGCCAAAATCTGAGGCAATCTGCGGATGAGATGATGATGAAAATACACATCGGGTGTATCGATTTGCATCTTACCTTGAAAGCAACAAGGTGAGTGTCCATGTGAGGAGACCGCAGCGCAGACCGAGCCCGCGCGCGGAAAACATCGCGGGACGTTGTGACCGGAACGGCGGGACGAAAATGCTAAGCTGTAAGTAAACACAGTGATCGCTGTCAGACACAGAAGGTGGAGTGCAATGCAGAAGTTGGCCATACCTGCGAGGCCAGTGACCTCGGGGAGGGGGTCACTCAGCCTGCTCCTGTTGGAGAACCGTATTTGAATCTCTTAATTGAATGAAGAATGTGTTCAAATGGCGACAAATGCAAAGAGATCACAGAGGGCCAACTTTCCGTTGTAGGCTTTGTATGAATTCTGTTTCCCGAATTGAGCACAAATGAACATCAGGCGCTTGTGGATTAAAAAAGGAGCGATTATTGGGGTGGGGTTGTGGGGGGGGGACATCCCTTTGTAAGAAAGTATATTCCTGTGACTTGTGCTGTCAAATGTTTGTTGATCACACAGATTGGCCTTTAAACTTTGTTTAGAGTCACTCGTTTTACAAAATGACACAATCCCGTGACTCTTCTGTTTACTCAGAGAGCGAACACAAACTTACCGTAACTTGCTAAATCCCATTCCAGTCGCGTCCCAGATGTCTATTAATAATTGTCAACTGCCTGCCGGTGGTGTTTTCACTTCAAAGCATTTGCAACTTTGTTAATTAGCTCCCCAAAAATTGGAACAAAAATAACATCATCATACCACAAAACAAGTGAGCAATCCAAAAAAGACCCTTTGGGAACATTTATCTTCATAAATACATATTGAAATCATTGAAATCATGTATTGATCGTAGCATTACGTACCAGTTAGACGTCATGTTGGTAATTTTGCACAACAGCAAATCTGCGAGGAACATAAGAGGGCATGCTAACTCTACACAGAAAGGCCAGAGGCCGGATTTGAACCATCAATCGGAGAACTGTGAGTTAAATGTGCCAACTGCAGCACCTTCAATTGAACAGAGGAGAACATCGCTGCGCGGAGGGGTTGGCAAAGCAAAAAGTTGTCCAGGCTGGACCACTGCCATCCAAAATGAGAGAGAAAAGAAAATCAAAGGGTATGAAGTACATTGGCAATCACATTTTCTTTTATTTGTGACTTAACAGTGGCACAGGTACAGTGTATGGGGGGGGGGAATCGATACAAAAGTCCCTTTTTTTTCATATTTCTTAAATCCATAAATAAAATTTACAAAATATTTTGGACTATTTCATGTTTTCTTACACAAGCAAGGGGGGTACAGATTTTAAATTGTAACTCTAGCGGTTGATAGCGATATTTCTATTGATTGATATAAATTTTAAAAAGAATTCTGCGGTTTGATCCAGTGGGGGGGTTGGACATACAGTGTTTCCAAAAAGCAGAAGATGAAAACAACAAAGAGACGTACAGGAGTCAGTCAAAAAAAAAATGCCTGCGACTTTCGAAAGAGGAGACCTCGAGACTCACGCCATTGTTTTCCAAGTGCACGACCCCTCCCTTCTTTCTGAACACGAGTGAGACAGGTACAGCAGGCCGTATTTCGATCGAGCATAAAACACAGATTTACACTTTATATCTCACCAACCAAACATAAAGACATTTTCAGAAGAAAAAAAAAGAAAAATGGCAGCAAAAGAGCAAAAACAAACACCCAGATGTCAAAGGCTGAGGTGCACTGAGCGTTATGGGATGGCACAGAGGCTAACCACTGGGCGCTGGGGCGATCTTTTTTTCTCTACAAAATAAAGAGTTTGGAAATTTTGATTTGGACATTGACGCGTAATGCGTTTTTGTTGATTTTTTTTTCTTCCCAAGAACGGTCTGACTAATAAACTCAAAATGCTGTTGATGTGTTTCTGACCTGAAAGAAAGTTGCAAAGCCCCCCCACACCCCACCTGGCCTCTTTCTCCACAGCTCAGCCTGCTAAATTCCACATGAAAGTTTGTTCATGCAAACGGATGAATGGACTGACGTGGTGACACCATGAAAACGTCATCCATCAGTGCACAGTTCTTCTCACGGTCCTTGCTGGTGGCGGTCCACAGAGTGAAGGTCAAACATTAAGAACGCTGCTCCTCTTGGAAAAAAAAAAAAGATTTATTAGTGAGCCGTCTGAGTTGTCATCAGAGACATAAGTGCAGTTTGCTCCCGTTTGCGCTTTCAGGGCGAAGATGAAAGGTCACTTCCTGGCTGAAAGGTTACTTGATTGGGTGAGAGCGCCACAGGGCTCCTGGCCATCGTGAGGAGGTCATTAGGCGGCCGGCTCGTTTTGACGTCAAGCCGTAAACAAGAACGAAACGAAACAAAACAAAAAATACAGTTACAATTTTGTAATCCCTTCGAATTGAGTCGTAGCCATCCATTCCTCTTTTCTTTCAGTTCTTTCGAGCTTCAGTTTTGACCTTCGCGTCTTCCGTTTCCTAGGAGAAGAAGAGTAGTCTTTACACTCAGTGTCGTTACAAATCTGGCCGTTAGATGGCGATAGTGTACCTTTCTGGATGAAGCAAGCGAAAGGGGAGACGATGCGGGGTGGGGGGGGGGGCATATGGACAAGGGAGGCCTCGAAATGAGAGCAACGCAGTCATGCGCCAAGAAAACACACACACACGCACACACACACACACACAAAAGGAGAATGTAGAATGGAAGGCTAATCAAGGAACTGAGAAACTAAACGGAGATGAAAAAACATGGCCACAAAGTGAAGAGTTTGAGGAATGATGAAAGACCTACTCTGATGTTCTCTAGCTGTCTTCCCGTGGACACGCCTGATCCTCAGATGGATCGCTAGCTACACCGGCCAATGGAGAGGATGGCCTCGGGACAGCGGAGTCCTGCGGAGGAGGAGGAAACACATTGATCAGTTACAACAGTGTTTTATGATGTTGCATGCCAGCAACTAAAACTTTGACCTTTGCGTTCTGGACTGGATTGATAGTTTTTTTTCTGTCAATAAGATGAGCTCAAAGCTACTTGGCCGCATTAATTTTTTTACTTATCAAACATGATGTCGTCGAGAACAGATCATTCATAGAAGGATGAGACATGGCAACATTCTATTTGGTTGTTTTCCTGACAAATGTGTGCCCCCACAGGGCTCGGAGGTTTACCGATTGCTCGTCCTTGGCAAGGGTGGAGTCGCCCACGGGCTCGACATGGGGGTGGTCTGTGGGGATGGTGTTCACTTGGCCCGGGGGGCAGTCGGATGAAGAGCTCTGTTGAGGCGCCGGAGTGGATGCTGTAAAGTGAACGTGCGCTTAATTGAAGAGATACAATCAAAGTGCAACGCCTTCTTAAGCGGGTGCGTTAAAAAAGCAGAGCGCCAACTAAATTGCTGTTCCCTCCACTTCAAGGCCGAGGAAGAGTGAAGAGAAATACTTGATAAATAAGCAAATCAATTGATGGTGTTTTTTCGCAAGAATATATAGAATAGTGCTTCAGGGACATGACAAATTGGATTCCGGCATCTAATTGGATTCCAGCAGAACTACGTCATAAAACACGCCTATCCCTTTTTATGTATTACTTGATTGAAAAAAAAAAGTGCAGTTTTTAAGCCAGAACACTACCTGAGAGCACAGAGGTCAACATGAAGAACGACACACACACAAAAAAAAAGAAAGGCTGGGATAGAACAGGGGATTTCCAAGCTATGATGCCGACTGCGACGTTCAAAATTTAATGGTGGGCAGGTTGAGTACTATCACATTTCAAGCATGATTTTTTTTTCCCCCTCATAAAACCAATCTAAATGAGTGAGTCAACTCAAGAAAAGTGAGTTTAGAATGACGATCGCCACAGCTTTGAAACTTTTTCCAAGACGGTAAAGTAAATGTTTTCTCCTCTCTTGGGTGGCATTCAACATTTGGAAAGGCTTCATTTGAGAAAGTGCCGCATGTACAGTAAATTAGATCTGCAAGTGGACTGTTGGATGGCCTTTACAACATGTCATCGTTGCCCCCGACACCCCCACCCCCCTTCACCTCACTGCGCGCTAATGCGTCAAGAAATATCTTGCCAAAGGTTTGCTGGGTGTTGGGACAAACAATGACGAAAAGGGCAACTTGCAAACAAAGTTAGCATATTTTACATAACAAGTGCCTGTGTGGCAACAAAAAAAAAAATAAGAAAAGAAAGCGGCACCATTTAGACGAGAAGATGGCGTTGGAGCAATCAGGTGCGAAAATGAAGAAGATGTACCAGGGCTCAAGGTCATCCGGGACAGATCAAGGTCACTGCCTTCATCTTCCAATGCGGCGGTAGCAGGTGGCGACACTGGCCGACTGCAGGCGGCGCTGTTGTTGACGCCCACCAGGCCCGGCGTGGCGCACCTGCTCACCGATACCCCACTGGGCCCCGCCCCCGATGTCGACGGGCCCTCCCCCGCATCCAAGTCCACACCCAGGCCGTCTTTCGCCAGGCTGAGCCGCCTCTGAAGCGGAGCGGGGTCGGCCGTGTGCTGCGGGCTGGCGATGGCCGAGGAGGGGGCGGACGGGTCGCGGGCTTGGGGGCACACGGTGGTAATGGGCACCAAGCCTTGGAGCACGGCTGCCGGGATGGCGTGCCCCCCCACCCCCACAGTCTGGGCCGGCATGTACGCCGCCATGGCCGCCCATTGCTGCTGGGTGGCTCGGAAAATGTTGGCCTGGCTCCAGATGAGGGGCTGACCTCCGGGCAGCACTTGGGCCACTTGCAAGGGCCCCTGCACGGGGAAGGCGAGAGTCTGAGCCTGGCCAGGAAACGGCTGCTGGGCCCACTGGGACGTCTGCACGGGGCCCATGGTCATATAACCTGGTGAGGCAACCAGAGAAGGAAACGATGCGCGTTACACAGCTGGAGAAGAGGGGAACATTTCGCTCACAACTTGCGAAATCACCTCCGTAAATCAATTTGTGTCGCGAGGGAAGAAATACGGCAACTTTGCGTGCAGCTTTCCTGTGTTTTATTTCCAGACGACCGTGGGCCCAATTCATTTCATAAAATGAGAGCGGACAAATATCAATTCATTTATAGACTCACTCTGGATAAGAATTTAGAGTGCTGCTTCTTCCAGTAATAATAATAATAATAATATAGTAGTAATATATTATAGTAATAGTAATAGTAATAGTATAGTAATATAGTAATAGTAATAATAATACATTTTATTCATCAGCGCCTTTCAAAATACCCAAGGACAATTTATAATCAAAAAAGAGCAATAAAACCACACATAAAATTCGAATCGGGTGTCTTGTTCACGGTAAATCCGTGACTCCGGTATCAGTATTAGCGCTCATTACATTCAATTCAAGCATTAGTATGTCATACAAAAAAAACAAACAAACAAAACAAAAACATGCTTTCCAGGTACATAAGTACATACGGTACTTTCCAGGTACAACCAGCTGTGTTTTAAACACTATGCACTGCAAAAAAAATTAAAACTTCCAGTAGAATTTGCTCAATTATATATATATATATATATACTGTATATATATTTTTAAAGTATATGTATAGTCTAGCGGGCGGCCCGGTAGTCCAGTGGTTAGCACGTCGGCTTCACAGTGCAGAGGTACCGGGTTCGATTCCAGCTCCGGCCTCCCTGTGTGGAGTTTGCATGTTCTCCCCGGGCCTGCGTGGGTTTTCTCCGGGTGCTCCGGTTTCCTCCCACATTCCAAAGACATGCATGGCAGGCTGATTGAACACTCTAAATTGTCCCTAGGTGTGAGTGTGAGCGTGGATGGTTGTTCGTCTCTGTGTGCCCTGCGATTGGCTGGCAACCGATTCAGGGTGTCCCACCGCCTACTGCCCGATGACAGCTGGGATAGGCTCCAGCACCCCCCGCGACCCTAGTGAGGATCAAGCGGCTCGGAAGATGAATGAATGAATGTATAGTCTACTTAAAAATGTATCTGCAGACAATACATCTAAATTTTGAGTAGATGTATAGTCTTAGTGAAAGAAGATGGAGTAAACTCAGCACAGTTTCTTTTTTTTTTTCACTGATATCAGTCCAAATAACTCACCTGATGGCACAGAGGTGGGGCTGAAGGGGGCATACATCTCGGCAGGATTGGGCGGCGGCTGTTGCTGCTGCTGCTGCTGCTGCTGTTGCTGGCGGCCGCTCCTGCTCGGGTCCAGTGTGTTGGCAGGTGAAGGGGGCATCTGAGAGAGCCGCGGATGATAACTTTGTCAAAGTCACTCAGAAGTGAGCTTCTTTATTTTTGTTCAGCAAGACTGACAGGTTTGAGTCCTGCGCAGTGGCTCGTCGTAGAGCGAAATGTAAAATATTGCTGACGATAACAGAATGTGGCTGGAAGGGAGGGACAGAAACGACTCCCAATGTAGCCCTAATTCTTAATCAGATCATTTGCTTTCGTGTACATGATGTTGGAATCAAAAGTGACTGTCAACATGTCGGAGCCCCCACAACAGGATGTTTGTTTATTTTTATTATTTTTGTGTGGGCAGTACTCACCGAAGGAGGAGTGGACATGTCGCCGAAAAGGTCGAAGTGGTTGATATTCTGTGAAACCAACCGAGGGAGAGACGGCAAAAAGGTACAATGACACATCACGAAATTGAAATTCAATCGTCATACATTCTCGAATTCATCCCCGCGTGGACTACGGCGGCGGTGGAGTCGGTGGGGTGGAGTAAACGGGGGTGGGGGATGAGACGGCTATTCACTCGGGCGTTTGCGCCGCGCATGGAAAGAAACGGCGATACCCCCTTTTGTTCCATTATCAGAAAATGGATCTTGAATGGGCCTTTTCACGGCTCGCTATAATTGAGCGAGTAAGGGGCTATTCAGTTCCATAAAACAGACCCTGATTAGATATTCTTGCGTCCGCCAATCAAAAGCCTCCTTTGAGAGTCTGACCTGATTTCGAATGCTGATGCTACCGTGTGAGCACATCGACTATAGAGACAGAGGAGCGGATGAGGGAAGAAGCTCCTGGAAACACCCGACCCGACTTTGACAAAAGGGCCCGCATTATGAGTCGAGATGACCCCTACGGACGGAGGGGGCCCTGATGGGGGGGGGGGGACACTGGATTATCGAAGCTGTGGAAGAGCTACCTTGCATGAAATGTATTTGGGGGCCATGCATAAGCAGACAATGAATCACCACAAGAGCACAGAAAACACAAGGATTTGCATGCTGTAAATAAAGCGCCGCATGTGGAAGGGGAAGCATCCCGCAACAGAAAGAAAGAAAGAAAGAAAGAAAGAAAGAAAGAAAGAAAGAAAGAGGTGGGAGAGCTCCCAGCAATCAGTGTCGCCACAAACGAGTCATTTATGTCCTCTTTGACATAACAGATCTCACAGTTTGCGCTTTGTGACCGCCGAGGGCCCGCGGAATGGCTCCGGGTTTGGAGAGAAACGTAAACAAGTGTGCAAGGAGGTCCCCCCCCACCCCCCCTACTTGCAGGCAGCGACACACATCAGGCGAGCTCTTGGCTCTCGAAAAAAGCTCCGACTGAATGACCAGACAAGCAGTAACGCTTAGAGATACGGAGGGCGCCGCGACTTCTACTAGCGCGGGGCTGTACGAGTGAGATAGCGAAGGGGGAGTTGGGGGGGGGGGCGGTCAGGTTATCTGTTCGATAATGCTCAGCAACAAGCACAACAACAACAGCAACGGTGGCGAGAGAGAAGCACTCCGCTAGGACTCGTCTTATTGAGCAAACGAGAAGAAATGCTTTTCGAAGTTATCGCCGCATGAGGGATGAGATGGATTTTTTTTGTTGTTGTTGTTGTTTCTTTGAATGGTTGGGAGGTAAGTGCCTTCGGTGGAAGGATTTCGGTGAAGGGGCAGCTTTGATGGCGGACTACACGGAGACGAAATGGCTAGACGGCATGCAACTCAAACCACCGACACCCCACCGACAAACCTCGCATTGTCCTCCTCTGAAGGAAGATGGAACGGACTCCCCCTTCGTATTTGTGGGGCGGACAAACGACATGCTCATTTGGTCTGGGGACTGTCTGGTCAGAGAAGATCAGATTTTGGGGAGGGGGAGCGCCGCATTTTGGGGAGCTCGCTTGGCTAATGTCCGGTGAAATTCCAGCCATGGTATTTTTTCTTCACGAGGACCCGACAGAGAGGTTTGAAGGCGGAGGTGCGTGTCCAAACAAATCATAAAAATAAAAGAACACCTACAGTCATGAAATGGCGTTTGGGGACATCATAGATCCCTTCCTTCTGCTGACTGGTTGGGACCTGCATTGGATTGGAGGTCGATTCAAATGTAAATAAGCATGGCAAGACCGGTTTGGCTACTTTTGCGTTTTTCACATCAGAAGCTGAAAACTACTAAAGCATAAAAATCTGACAACGTCCAAATTCCTCGTGTCATTTTTATCTTTTGTCGCAAAGGGTTTTTCGCTGCAAATTGTCCAGTGGTGCCGCCGAAACAAATCGAGTTCAATCAATATCGATTGCAAACAAGGGCAGTGGATGTTGGGCGAGCATCGGGAAGGCCCATTGTTATTCTGCACCAGTCAAGCTTATCTGACAATAAGAAATTGCCTCAGCTAATATTTCTCTCCCAGTCACGAGAACGAGCCGTCGCTTTTAACCTCTCCTCCCGTCTCTCTTCGCTCCGTGTGCTGGTTAACTTTTGCTGATGTTTTTTTTTTTTTTCCCGCCCAAGTCTATTGATCTTGTTTCACTGCCAGATCAAATGGCATGGCAAGTGATTAATCTCTCTCTCTCTCTCTCTTTCTCTGCATCTTTCATCTTCACAGGAAGAGGAGGAGGAGGAAAGTAGCAGAGAGAATGGAAAGATGGGAGGAGGGCGTCGGATTAAACCATACAACAGGTCCCCGAAGTCCTCGCCGCTCCGTCAAATGGTCCGGGAAAAAAAAAAAATTCAATCCAAGGCCTAAAATCGCAAAGACGAAACTGACCTTGACTGCGCTTGCGGCTCTTCGATGCTACGTGAGGCTTTTTCCACTTGACATCTCAAACACAAACTTCCTTCCCTTTAGTTTTCATGTTCAGCTTAAAACAAAGGCCCTTTGACACCACATTTAAACCTGAATTTGCGGAAAAGTGATGAGCTCGACGGGCGCTTGCTGTTAGTACTTTTATCATCTATCACAGGGCATGTAAGAAGGGAGAATAAAAAAGGTGGGTGGGTGGGGGGGGGCGGGCGATGTTTTGTCTTTGTACCTGATAAACGCTCTCTTCTGACTGGGGGCCATGGAGGGGTTCGTGTCCAGCCTCAAACACTATGTACTACAGAACAAGGTGTAGAAGTGCAGAGAAGGGCAGGAGACACACGGCAGGTTTTGCATGGAACATCCGGGGAGATGATGGGGGGTGGGGTAGGGGGGGGGCACGCCATGAGAATAAAGGAGAGCACGGGGGTGTGGGGTGGTATCAAGTGGGGGAATGAAAAGAGAGGGAGGGTGTCAAAAACAAAGTGCAGCAGAAGAGAGAGGAGTGGGGGTGGGCGAGATGGGGTAGAGGGGGGGGGGGCATTGGGAGAGAAAGAAAAAAAGAGGTCGGAAGGGGAAAGAGCACAAGTATCATCAAGTCAGGTAGCAGTTCATAGCAATGTGGAGGTTGTAACCAGAGGTCAACAGAGGCATGAGGGCATCTTTGACAGAAACTAGCTCTGAACAGTCACAAATTCAGCCTGTCATCACGTCAAGGATCTGATCTTCAGTGGCAAAGCAAAACATTTCTCAGACGAAAACAACAATGGCTCAGTCGCTATGAAATGTATTTCTCAGCTGGAGAAATAGGAAATGTGTTTTCGACCCGACGGCGAGTTGAAAGGAGACCCTGATGCGATTTCTTCATCCGCAGGAGATAACATTTGAATTCAATTGGGGTTTCCGTTAGAATATTCGGAAAAGGTCACAAAGCAAGAACGTTTTATAATCCAATGCTGGATTAATTTTAGGAAAGTCAAGTGTTTCAATTTGTGCTGTGATTTTTTTAAAAAAACATCTTTTGAATCCCTGGCCCCATAGCTGGAGTTTTGTCAACCAACTTCAAAACAACACTGCAAAATGAATGACTAAGCAGATAGTCAAGAGGAGCAAACAGATGATTTGGGAGGTGTTTTGGACATACGAGCTCAGAATAAGAGTTAGAGTTGTCTGTATTCAGTGTGAGCAGGAAAACCAAAAACATTCAATCAAGTGCAGGCAAAAAGGAAATCGCAATTCTGGTTGGGAGCAAATCTTAGGAAGGAACTGCGACACCGACACAAATCAACAGAAGGAAAAAACAAACAAAGAAAAAAAAACGAAATATGGTTTTACAACATCGCACTGGCAAATGGAAGTTGAATGGTTGAACAAAACTGTCCGTAAAGATGGTCCGCTGGGGGGGTCGCCGGGGGGTGAAACTGGTTCAATCATTAATTTGAGCAGATCAGAGACCAGATCAAGTCAACAAATACTCTCGAATTGCAATGTGTGCCTCCACACCTACCTGGTAAACGGGATCGTCTGCTTCGTCCTCCAAGATGGTCTGCGAGGAAGGAGGGGAGAAGACACACGACACATTTTATCAACGTTTCGTCGACATTGTGAGATTTGGCATGGAGAAAATTGGGCAAGACTAGCGGCGATGAGGCGCGCAGACTCGTTGACATTCGTCTACAGTGCCTTCGCCGATCAGGGTGCGGAACACAATGCGGGAAAAGAAAATCCACGTAACGGCGAAGATGCGAAAGCTTGAACCGTGTTCCAGTGAGGGATTGCTGCATAACGCAACATTCTTTTTCAGTCCTACCTGGTAGACGGCCTGCTCGCAATGTTTGTCCTTCTGGGCCTTTTTCTCCATTTCCTCCCGTTGCTTAATGTCGTAGATGAGGGTAAAGAGGTCACGCAGGTCAATGATGAGAGGCTCCGCCTGTGCCGACGAGTGAAAAATGGAAGGAAGACCGCGTGAGGAAATGCCGAGTCATCCGCTTCATTCGGTTGATTTCTATTCATTCATTTAACAATCTATTTAATGTGGATGTGGACAACCAACACTTGGCAGTTTATTGAAGGTCGTTTCGAATATTTTGGATACTTTATTACGCGACATGAGAGAATCAATACATCAGAAAAAGAAAAGAAATCTCATTGTGGCTCAGTGGAGCATTTGGTTAGCAGGTTAGCGCTACAGAAAATGGATGCTATTTAGCCATTCGGCGTTCATATGGAGAGTATGAATGACCGCAGAAGAGTTAACGAGCACTTTCATCAAAATACTCACCGACTGGGCGGTCTTAATGGCGACAAACCTGTGGTGGCCCTCCTTTCCACACACGTAACCGAAGGCCCGGTGGTCCCTGGTGTCCTTGGCAATGTAGCTAATTTCATGGACCGAATGCTGATGCTGGAGTACCTGGACGACGGAGGCAGAGACCAAATGTTTCGCCTCGTCAATATGCCGCTTTAAAGGCGACATTATTTACACGTTACAGGGAGGGAAGAATAAGTATCGCGCGTGGCTAATCATCACGTTGTTCACGAGCTGATCAGGGTGCGACGAGTTGCAAACTGAATATTCCAATCCCAAGGCACATAAAGACAAAGAACGCGACACACTCGTATTCATATTACGGGCGGTCGAGTTGCTTGATTTCGTATAACAGGCACGCTTTGGTATTGTGGGAGGAAGATGGCGTCTCGAGAGAAAACGCACATGCTAACCGCTATTATAGCATGCTGCCTAAAAATACGTTCATGTATACAGTATGTCAGTGTAAAATTGTGACTCGCTGAGTGAGAGCGAGTTTAAACGTGGTAGGTGGTTAAAAAAACAAAAATGCTTTTTTTGGGGGTGTGGGGGGGAGCTGTCACCCATGCACACCCACCTACATCCGCCCTATTAGCAGGAATAAGCCCCGGCTCAGGGGAGCGACTTTCTATTCGACAAATTCAGCAGGCGAGCGATGCAAGCGACGTCTGAATTAATGTCGAATACAAAAAAAAACTATTACGACTCCGTTCAGTGGAGAATCATGTCAGCTTTACATAAAAGCGTTTCCATCCAAATGCTTAGCTAAGCCTGCACGGGGAGTGATCCCCCCCATTTCCGAACATAATAACTCACGAGAGTGAAGTGTTATTTACCGCCAGTAATCAGCGAATTAAATGACGAGCATTAGGGGACACCAGTTCCCAAAACAACAAATAGGCTTGTCAAACGTGTTGAGCTGGTTAGCGGGCGCGCCGTTTAGCACATCACTCAGATACAAAATAGATGTGATCACGGAGGTACGGGGGTTGGGGGGTGGGGGGGTGTAGGGCTTTGTGGCACGGAGGTCGGGGCAAATGCCGCATAATTATAAGTTCGGCACGGCTGAGGTGGAGCCGCGGCGTAATTAGTATTAGTGGCAATGATCATTAAGGGGTGGAACGGCGTGCTAATTATCAGTTAGCGCTGATGAGGCAGAGTGGGCCTATCTCGCTGACACTTTGCCGCAGGATGAGGGGCGGGCGAGGCGGGTGGGGTGTTTTGAGTCGGGCCTCTCCATCATCCCGTAATGGAGCAGCAGGCCTGTGAGCTGGCCAAGGGGAAGAAGGCCAAGACGGAGGTAGAAACAGCCCGTCTCCGGACATTAGCATCGTATTGCTCATTGCACTGTGCTGCATCATTAGCAGACAGAAAGGGCCCCGATGGTCTCAAGTGTTTCCCCGGGCATCGCGTTGCTCTTATTGCGATAGATGTTCAAGCGGTTTCATTCAATTTCTTTCTTGCCAAACATTTGCCGCCAGAAGATTTTCTTTGGAAAGCTTTGTCGTTTGAGGAATCTTTGTTTTATGGCGAGCTCACAAGATGGCGGCTGTGGAAGCCATTGCGTAGTCAAGCGGGAAAACATCTGCCCTCTAGATGTCCTCCACGAGGGGTTTCCAAACCCTTTTTTCAATTTTGGGGGGGCCGCACACACACACACACACACACTCAAAAAAATGGCAGGATAAAAGTGTCACTTTCAAATTCTGCAACTTTTCGAGACACGCTAAAGTTCGTCAAGAAAGCAATTGTTCGCTTGTAGTTCATTTCATTTTGTCATTTTTGTCATTCGGACACTTCTGACACCCCCCACGGTTCAGCTTCGATGAGGAAATACCCGTGCATCGACCATGGCTGACTTGACACTCACCCCCGATCTTTCACAGTAAATCTTGATCCCTCCAAATGAGACGGTCAAGAAGATCCTCTGCTTGTGCTCCCCTTTGGAGCGTGCCGTGGAAGCCATGCCCTGCAGGAGATAAAGATGATGAAAGCACACGACTTCTGTACGAGAGACGAAGAGATTTGGTCGGCAGCTTCCTTCTCAGGTGAGTGGGCGATTGAGAGGGGGGTGGGGGGGGGTGACAGCGGTTACGCAAGGTGTGATAGGACAGCTTGTTCTTTCTAATGCCTTTTCTGAAAGTATCACCCTCACAAGAATACACATCACCTTGTGCCGGGAGTTGGATGTATAATCTTTTCACCCCCCCCCCCTCCCCGAGTTTTTTGGACGTGGCTCTACCGCACTTCGGAGTGACACACGTGAGTGCTAGCTGACAACAATAAAAGCTGACAAAATGCAACGGGCCGTTAGCTCCAGCAACTCTCGCGTATTGCTGACCGAACAACCGAGCCGGCCTTTGAAGTCCGTTTTTTTTCCCCCTCCCAGGAAACAGCTCGACTCTAATTAAAAAGAAAAAAAACCACTATTAACATTTCCACTCGGTTCCTCTCGACGCAACCAGTGGGCTTGATGTGTCTTTCATAGAACAAAGGTTGGCAAGAGAAGAAAAGAAAAAGGCCCTGCCTAACGTCTTGACAAAAACGCAGTGGCATTAACAAGCGGTCGACCTCATTTGGAATCAGCCTCCCGTCACCTGGAAACTTTACAGCTCAGCTCCTACTTGACATGCAGCTCATTCGGATTTCTTTCGCATTAAAATCCACAAAGGCAAAAGAGACGCAGAGCATTTGTCTCCATCTGGACTGAAGCTTCACTCTTGGGTTCGGATCATTGTCACAGATCTCGGGTCTGGATGTAGTGGCTCATGATTTTTCTTGTCTGTGGTTTTTTCTGCAATGGGGGCAGGCCCAGACAAACGGCACGAGCCACGGACCAGCGGGATCGTCGATCGCTGCTGTCAATCAGCCATCGCCTTCTCCATTTGTTGGATTAGGCCTCACGGCAGGGGAGGGAGGCGGCTCGATAGAGATCCCGTCCCCGTCTTTATCCCCAGTCCAGAGAATAGCAGTTGCGTATTGACCACTTCTGGCTGTTTGGCTGCTCGCCAGCGGTGTCACAAATGCTGGAATGTCAGATCCAGGCTGCGAAAAGGTTTGTTTTATTCGACGTAGCGACCGGGGGTGGACACAGGTCTGCCGTGGCTTTTCCACTTCCAGTGACAGCACTTTGAAATTATTTGCAGAACTGCTTGAAACAGTCCAAAAAAATAATCAAAAATAAAATGCATGGGAAAGAACATTTGAGACGATTTGACCTTTGAATGTATCTCCAATTTGAGAATCCAAGAAGCTTTAAAGGGTACGAATGACGTGCAGCGACTAGCTTGACCAAAACCAAATCCATCCTGCGGGCGCATTGCGCAATCGAATAATGACTGCCCGTTATTTGTTCTGTCCGTTCGGTTCTTTGGCGTGCTGTAGCGAATCGTAAATTGCGAGTGAGAAGGCAGTGCCTTCGCTCATTTAAGAGACAATTCCGACATGCTCACACATCTCTTGTCTAAATCGTGGCGAGGGAGATGTGGAGAGTTGAACCACACACACACACACACACACACACACACACACACACACACTTTAGAATGAAAAACTTGTGAGGACTGGCCTAAATGTCCTCACTTGTCAAAAATGTCCTCACTACGTTGGTCTTATAATCACAGTGGTCCTCACAAGAATAGTCATACAAACACACACACACACACACACACACACAAGCAAGCTGACGTGTGTACCTTGAGCTTCATCATGGAGTCTTGGCACAGCTTGTCCCCGCGTGCTGCCGTCACCTCATCAATCCCGATCAGCTTGGCCTTGTAGCGAACGCCATCTCCCCGGAAACGCTTAATAAGCCCCGTCTCGGTGCGGTCCTGACCTGCGGGGGAGGAGTCAAAAAAAAAGGGAAAGGAAGAGGACAGGATGCAGGAGTCGGCGTCAATATTTATGGACACGGGAAATGCAGAGTGAATCATAAATTAGCGGCCAGTGAGGAAATAATGAAGCAAAATATTGCTTTACTGTCTTCACCCCAACGTTCGCCAATCGGGGACTTCCTGGGTGGAGGATTCAGGATTCGGAGACGCACTGGTTCGCCTCGAGTTTTCTGCCCCCCCACGCCCACCCCGTCACCCACGCTGATGATGAGTGACACGCAACATGACACCGACTCTCATTTTGTCATTGGCAGATTTATCACCGTGATGACTGAACGAGGAATGTGGAAAAATGGTTTCCCCGAACCTGTTTGGGGGGGTTCTCCGCAACCGCTGACCCCCTTCCGTGTGTGCACAGAGAAGATTTTTCAAGGTCACGGGCACCACCTTTGGACAATCGGATAGTTTCACTCACTCCGTTCTAGGTCACAAGTGCATCACTTGAACGTCAGAGGAAACGGGTGCCTGCTTTCAGCTTTTTTTTGGGGGGGGGGGCCGAAACGGTTCCACGCTAAATCAGAAGCGATTGACGCTAACAAGACACTTTCTCCTGTTTAAAAAAAAAAGGAACTTATCTGGGTTAGTCCAAAGAATGCAAAGACTTGGTTGCTATGCACACTCTCTCATTAATTCATGAGGGTGTGCAATCCTCCAAACGTTGGGGGGAGGGGGCTCAATGATGCTAAAGTCATGAAGGTCTCCCGGCGAGCGAATGTCAAATCTCGCCCTAATTTAGTCTCGTTTCTCCGCCAAAGGACGACGGCGTCTGGAATCAAGCCGCGATGCCGTCCGACACGACTCGTCACGCGCACGCTCAACTCTTTCCCGATTCAAACAATCCTCCCTACACGGATTCTAGCGTCTATTCATCCAGTCATAAGCGCCCCATCCCAATTTCATTGACTCATACTGTAATGCGTTGTAAAATGCATGCTGCTCCAGTTACATTTTAAACACCATCAGTCAGATTCGCCGCGGCTCTCTCCGATGAGCTCCAAAACCAGATGTTCTGTGCTATTTGTTTCTTTACATTCGCCGCCCCCCCCCCCGCCCCCTAATAACACTTCAGGAGAGATTTACAAGCGAGGCCTTTGCATACCGAATGAGAGTCTTGACACAGCGGCATAACTCGTGAGCAACGAATCAAATCGAGACAAGCGAGTGTGCTGTATTTGAAGACTAAAAGGGCCGTGAGGCATATGCTGCTTCATGTCTTCACACGATGCGAGGTGTGTGTGTGTGTGTGTGTGGTGACACATATTCCGCTGGCTTTTTTGGGGGGGGGGGGGGTTTACAATTAATAGGCCCGGTAGTCCAGTGGTTAGCACGTCGGCTTCACAGTGCAGAGGTACCGGGTTCAATTCCAGCTCCGGCCTCCCTGTGCGGAGTTTGCATGTTCTCCCCGGGCCTGCGTGGGTTTTCTCCGGGTGCTCCGGTTTCCTCCCACATTCCAAAAATATGCATGGCAGGCTGATTGAACACTCTAAATTGTCCCTAGGTGTGAGTGTGAGCGTGGATGGTTGTTCGTTTCTGTGTGCCCTGCGATTGGCTGGCAACCGATTCAGGGTGTCCCCCGCCTACTGCCCGGTGACGGCTGGGATGGGCTCCAGCACCCCCGCGACCCTAGTGCGGATCAAGCGGTACGGAAGATGAATGAATGAATGAATGAATGAATTTGAACAGGGCGGCCCGGTAGTCCAGTGGTTAGCACGTCGGCTTCACAGTGCAGAGGTACCGGGTTCGATTCCAGCTCCGGCCTCCCTGTGCGGAGTTTGCATGTTCTCCCCGGGCCTGCGTGGGTTTTCTCTCGGTGCTCCGGTTTCCTCCCACATTCCAAAAACATGCGTGGCAGGCTGATTGAACGCTCTAAATTGTCCCTAGGTGTGAGTGTGAGTGCGAATGGTTGTTCGTTTCTGTGTGCCCTGCGATTGGCTGGCAACCGGTTCAGGGTGTCCCCCGCCTACTGCCTGAAGACGGCTGGGATCGGCTCCAGCACCCCCCGCGACCCTAGTGAGGATCAAGTGGCTTGGAAGATGAGATGAATGAATGAATGTACAATTACCCAAGGTTGAATGGTCCTCACACCATTTCTGGCCCACGAGCGCCGATGCTCAGAATGTGCCTGACAGAGTCTCGCCCAGAGTATCGTCTACTGTTGCGCTGCATCCGAACTGCGACACCGCGAGCCCGCCGCGAGCAAGTCCTGGTGGTCCGGAGTACAAAGCGAGACCTTTGCCACACCGCCGGCCCTTTTAAACAGCTGGACAGCAAACACTCTGACCAAATTTTACAATCGCCTGCGGAAGGAGAGCGGCGAGAGAGGAATTACAGTTGGCCGAGCTCTCCCGGAGTGTTTCGGGGGCTTTGTCTCTCATCGGCGCTCTTGTCGCACTAGAATGGGGACAACGAGGGGACAGATGGCAGCAGATGGCGGTGTCAGAAGTGTCCCTCCAGATACGAGGTCTTGGCAATGGCCAATTTTTTGATGGGGTGGGGAAACGGGCAGAGGGGAAGCTTAACCTTTGACCCCTCGCGAGCATGTACCGGTGTCGGCTTGTCGCCTCACGTTAAGATGACACCGCCCCCCTCTGGCTAATCGTAATTGCCATGGCGAAGCCTCGCCGTGCCTCGCTCTCTCTTACGCCGTCGACGCGATACAAACGACAGCGTCCTGGCTGACCGCGTAGCACTTAAGCAGTAGCAAAGACGTCGAACGGAGTATGTTTTTGAGGAAGGCGGATCCGTCCTCGCCATCTGCCTCCCCCGCGCAAACAAAATTCACGTTCCTAAGCCTCAGCAAACACGGACGCGCTTTTACAGGCAGCGGACTCCCGTCGGCAAAATTAACGGAGGGTTAAATGATGGATTGTACACAGTTACGGAGTTAATGAAGGGTATTGTTTACGCTATCAATAAAGTAAATATGATTTTCCGGGTCGTGATGATAAAGGTAAATGAAAAAGGGGGTTGTAATTAAGCTCGGTTATCTTTCCAATGCGATGGATCGGCGTCCGTTTTGCCCGCGTGCCTTTGACACCGCTACGCCTCCCTTCTCTGTCCAAACGCTCGTACTTGTACCTGCCACTGACATACGTCTTGGGTGATCCCATCACAAGTGGACAGATTACAGTGAGAGAGCAGCAGTTGCTACGGAGACGGAGTCAAGCATTTCTGCCCGTAAGCTTGATGATGTGTACGGCAATCGGGTTCGACTTTTGCAAACATTTGGCCAATACTGTATCGACTTCCGCATCAGATGGTGTGCGTTTGTTTTTTGTTTTTTTCTGAAAGCTCAGATGACAATTTATAAATGGAGGAAAACGGAGTCAGTGACTCCGCGGCCGCCGCGAGACACATTTTCAATGTTAATCCATACGCGGTATTTCTTTTCAAATTCCGTCTCAAAATTAAAAGCATAAAAGCGCCTACGGTTGCTCTTGTGATTTGCGTCTCGTGTTCACATGGGCATAAACGTTTCTCAAAATACGGGCAGCTCAGTGATATATTTGTGTGACACTTTTAGAGTTGGAAGGCTGACTCGCGGACAGCGACAATTAGCCTAATTTCACAAATTCCCTTCTGCTAATGCGGACAAAGACATAAATAAACCGCAAGCGTTGAACTGAGTGGACATGCTCCCAATGCATGAGGCTTTTCTCCAGACACCGCACTGTTACTCGGAATATTATACCCAAGAGTGACTGATTATTCACACAGCCGCGTGTTAAAGGGATACATCACAGTGGTACGCTATTTGCAGCAGTAAAAGATGTTTTAAAATAATTAACTCAATAATTTACAGCGATCCCTCGCCATTTCGCGGTTCGTTTATCGCGGCTTCGACGCATCGAGGATTTTTTTTCAAACACTCATTAAAAATATTTATATATTTTTTTGAAATCCGCAGAACTCAGTGTCTAAGTGCTGTTTACTATGCGTGCTAGTGTGCGCGCCCTCTGCTCAAGCGAGGAAGGTCCACGTGGGGCACGTGTGTGCACGCATGGGCGTGCAAGTGAGTGTATGTGTGTTGCTGAAAGAGAGAGAGAGACAGAGAGAAAGAGAGACTTATAAGAAGAAAGCAGGTCTTTGCGTCCTTAATTGTCTAAACTACCTTAATTGACTAATCATAAACACTTCCACTGCACTCGGGAGGGATCGTGTGTGTGTGTGTGTGTGCGCGCGCTCTGCTCAAGGAACTAAATATATATATATATATATATATATATAATGTTAATTGGTTGCTACTTCGCGGATTTTTTTTTTATAGCAGGTGGTTGTGGTCCCCATTAACCGCGAGAAACGAGGGATTACTGTACTACAAAATCAAGCCAAAGTTCAAAAAGCCTTCCTTGAAAATAAAAGAAAATATTTTCCTTAGGTACATTCCGAAAGCCCGCCATGCCTTTTGCCACCTTGCGCATTTTACGTAACCACGCAAACATCACGTGCAGGTTTTACGAAGCGCCGAGACACACACCCGCTTTGAGTTCCGCGTCTGTTTGTAGAACTGCAGGACGAGCGGCATGGAAATATGACTCATGCGCTCTCAAATCTCTCCTCCCTCCTACAATGTTTTGTCTAAGTACTGCATGTGTCATCATCCTGGTCCTTGATGGTGTCCTTCACCTGTGCCGCGCCACGCTCACATCTGCCGCGAGCGGCGCATCCATTTGGGTCGCCCCATTTCCATTTATATGGATCTAAATTGCATCTTAGTGGATTGAGACAGCGCTCCCTGATTAACGTGGTCAAGTCAGGGGCAGATAGTCCCCCTACGATGAGCCGCACGGCCGTGTGTATAATAGCCATTCTTTCTGTGCGCCCCCCCCCCCCCTCCACTTAGCTTAAATCGATGGGCTTTCCTCCAACCCAGACATTTAACGAAGCGGGCCAACAGAGCCGGCGAAAGAGCCACAGAGGACTCGGGCCCGCCGCTCGTTACTGCCGGGCGGCGAGGAGCTGGATTTACGGAACTGACTGGAGTGGTTTTTTATTCATGGAAGGAAAAATGAGTAAAAATGAGAACGGCTGGAGTCAAGTGAGGGAGGCAAATGAGAAACGCTCCTCTTGTTGCTCACTTCCCCCGTCGCCCTGAATCACACACACTCCTTTCACTGTTCTATTGCCCACCCCCTCACCCCCCTCCCCTCCTTTTCTCTCAGTCAGTTCATTCTCATTTCAATCTCTGAGCGAACTGTTCGGAGAACGCCTCGTCCCATTACATCACCCATGGAGTTCATCAAAGTGACAGGATGTGAATTACCCTGTCCGTGACACCTAAATCACGCCGCTACCCGAAGCCCGCGGCTACACGCAATAGCTGTTACTACATCAGGAACGCCGGGATGAGACAGGGAGCCTCTCGGCGAGCTCGACTAGAGCGAAGCGGCTCGCCGTGTAGTCCAAAATTATTTAGCGCTCTTCAAACATTGCTTTTAGATTTCAGCGTCTGCCAAAGAGGAGAACGTTAATACCGTCGGGAACGCCGTTCGCCTCGACTTCATCTCTCCATTGTCGCGGATCGCGGAGATTTGTATTGCCCGATTAAAGTTCAAGGTGCAACCCGCGCGACACGCATCCCGATTTGATCGCCACTTCAAGCGTGACACTTTTTAACCTCGACCAAAGGGTCGAGGTTAAAAGGTCAAAAGGTCAATTAGAGGTCAATTTTGGATATTTCAACGGAGGTCTATTCTTCTTAAGAGGCTTCCGCTACATTTTGGTAACAACTCACGCTGCCTATCATCATTTCTTCAATAGGCCAAGTTTCATCTGGATCAGATTAGAATTTCGCAACTACTGCTTGTCCTGCGAAAACGGTCCTTTTTAATAACACGACACTGGTACCATTGTGGGGCGGCCCGGTAGTCCAGTGGTTAGCACGTCGGCTTCACAGTGCAGAGGTACCGGGTTCGATTCCAGCTCCGGCCTCCCTGTGTGGAGTTTGCATGTTCTCCCCGGGCCTGCGTGGGTTTTCTCCGGGTGTTCCGGTTTCCTCCCACATTCCAAAAACATGCGTGGAAGGCTGATTGAACACTCTAAATTGTTCCTAGGTGTGAGTGTGAGTGCGAATGGTTGTTCGTTTCTGTGTGCCCTGCGATTGGCTGGCAACTGATTCAGGGTGTCCCCCGCCTACTGCCCGAAGACCGCTGGGATAGGCTCCAACACCGCCGCGACCCTAGTGAGGATCAAGCGGTACGGAAGATGTATGAATGAATGAATGAATTTGAACAGGGCGGCCCGGTAGTCCAGTGGTTAGCACGTCGGCTTCACAGTGCAGAGGTACCGGGTTCGATTCCAGCTCCGGCCTCCCTGTGTGGAGTTTTCATGTTCTCCCCAGGCCTGCGTGGGTTTTCTCCGGGTGCTCCGGTTTCCTCCCACATTCCACGAACATGCGTGGCAGGCTAATTGAACACTCTAAATTGTCCCTAGGTGTGAGTGTGAGCGTGGATGGTTGTTCGTCTCTGTGTGCCCTGTGATTGGCAGGCAACCGATTCAGGGTGTCCCCCGCCTACTGCCTGGAGACAGCTGGGATAGGCTCCAGCACCCCCCGCGACCCTAGTGAGGATCAAGCGGTTCGGAAGATGAATGGATGAATGAATGGTACCATTGTTTGGACATTGCGCGAGTGCCAGTGTACTCTTTTGAGTTTGCTAACAAGAGTAGAACCTACCTTTGATCCTCCTGGACTCCTTCCTCTGGATGGTTTTGACACCCGGCTGGAGCTCGGCCTCCGCTGACATCCTCCACCGCTGAGTCCCTTTGCCCCGACTCACAGCAAGTCCAGCATGGGTTGGCGGCCACACCGGTTAATCCAACGGCAACTCCCAGAGCTGGATTTCCCCACCGACTTGCGTCTCTCTTACGGGCGCGTCGCAATGGGACTACTCATCGATCTCACGTTCATGCCGTCATGCGCGGCGACGCTCCTTCCGCAAATGAAGATCCAGCGTTGATAAATGGCCCTCTTCACTCGGCCATGATGTGTGCGCATTAGCAAACGACGCATGAAGAGCTCGGTGATCCTCTCGAGAAAAGCTTCAGATCTGATTTGACATTATCTGGAGTAAGCCCCCCCCTTGAAGGTCAAGTATCACATGGTTCGACTGGTGCTCTTTTCTGAATGTTCACCTATCGCTCGGGAATAATTCCCCCCGAGGGAGGCGGCGGCATTGATTGAATCAAAGATTGTTCTTCACAGTAGGTCAGGAGTGGCTATTATTCCCTCGGAGAGAACATCGGACGTGATCCGACAGCCTCTCACAGTCGCTGGCTCTGAACCCTGCGAGGAGATGAAGAAGGGGGTTGGGGGGGGGCGGGGGGGGGGGGGGGACAGACGGCGTTAATGTCGAAGCGGAGGTGGTTCCAAATTCAAGTGACAATGGCCCCCAGATTGTTGATGACAAGATTAATTGAACACGACACATGGCAGGCAGCGATTTAACAAATCGACAAAGATGTTATTATCTCCTCCGGATCGTCGGTCCTTAATGAAAGATCTGCAAGCGCGTGTGCTGCTCGGCGGCCACCCTTGAAGGAGACTCGTGGCGGAACATTTTGATGTGCTGCTTGTGAGTAAATACGGAACATCAAAGCGCGACTGCTGCTTCTATGCACGCAAAGGACTTTTTTTTTTGGGGGGGGGGGTGGCGGGGGGCATGAAGATCAGGCCCGCAGCACTTAGAGGAAGGGAAGTAACAGAGAGCGGCAAACGACAGACTGGAGTGGGAATCCTGGCAAGGCCGTCTTTAATTTGGACCCCCCCCCCCCTGCGTTGTGCTTTAATGCCCTTGAATCATCCACTGCTAACAGTGGCACGCAGCCAAACTGGCACCGCAGCTGCCACGACTTCTGTTGGCATGGTGATGGGGTCTTTGTCGGAGAAGGTCTTTAACTTTACCGGGCCTGAGGAGTGCTGAACGTGACGCACGCGTTGCCATTAAACGTACTCGCTGCCACTTAATTTAATTAAATTAATTAATTTGTTAATTAATTATTTAATTGGCGGCCCGGTAGTCCAGTGGTTAGCGCGTCGGCTTCACAGTGCAGAGGTACCGGGTTCGATTCCAGCTCCGGCCTCCCTGTGTGGAGTTTGCATGTTCTCCCCGGGCCTGCGTGGGTTTTCTCCGGGTGCTCCGGTTTCCTCCCACATTCCAAAAACATGCGTGGCAGGCTGATTGGACGCTCTAAATTGTCCCTAGGTGTGAGTGTGAGTGCGAATGGTTGTTCGTTTCTGTGTGCCCTGCGATTGGCTGGCAACCGATTCGGGGTGTCCCCCGCCTACTGCCCGCAGACAGCTGGGATAGGCTCCAGCACCCCCCGCGACCCTAGTGAGGATCAAGCGGTTCGGAAGATGAATGAATGAATGAATGAATTATTTAATTGAAAGATGTTTGTTGTTTTTTTTCTCTTTCTTCTTTCTACATACATTCTTGCTGCTGGAGGCTGTAAATTTCCCCAGTCTGGGACGAATAAAGGATATCTTATCTTAATCGAGAGTAAAATCGAGAAGTAAGTGTTCATACTTTTTGAAAGGAGAATGGCAGCGGAAATTTTGCAAGGTGTTTGGAATCGATCTGCTCAAACTATTCATTTGAGCAGAAGTGGATGGTTCACGGTGCAAAATTTTGCCATCTTTCGGCATTCACGTGTCATCGCTATTTGGTGACAAGGCCCGCGGGTTGGACTGTACATTTGATTGCAGTCCTCGGATAATTCACGTTTCGGGGACTATCGACGGTCAATGAGAAATTGTAAATAAACACTGGGCGGTGCTTCTATTCAGTCACTCATGAAAGAAAACGCGTTGAGAAGTCAAACACCCCCTGAAAAATCTGCATTTCTCAAATATGCCACTCTGGTGTAATAAACAGGAACAGATCACTGGAATGTGTGAGTTCTCCCCTCCCCCAGCTCTCCACCCCCATTACTCAGGGAACATATGCATAGTTTCCAGCGCCTGGTTGTCTTCCTGTCTTCCTTCCTTTCCTTTCCCTGAGCAGATCATTGCAGTTTCCTCATCAGCACCAGTGCCGTTGATGCGTCTCGAACCATGTGCCTCCCCTCATGTCCGCTCAAAAGACAGATCATGTTCGTCGGGTCTCTTCAAATCTCTCTCAGACTAGTTTGTGCAGTGATGGGAGAAGTATTTTTCTTGTCACAAAAATAAAATAAAAAATGTAACAGAATGTATAATTGTATTTGATGTAAGCGATTTAATGTGATGTACAGCTGCTATTTTTTTTTCTTAAACCAATGCTATGTAGGTCACCCGCACTCCGGCGTGTTCTCCGTGTTTTAACAGCTCCCACCGCCTCGTATGATTTGGGTCAGCGTTAACGAGCTCCGCTCGTTCCTCCAGTTACTCTCGACTGTTACAGGATGTCAAAAAGCGCTCGACAAAAGCCATCTCTTATTTATATTTTTACTCATTTTAGTGCCTTCTCTCGTGTGCGTCGAAAATCGGATGGAGGTTGAGTTCATTTTTGCTAGCATTTCATGATTTGCCTTCATCGACCTGCTGCCATCTTTATCAGCCTGCCTGCATTTCGCAAACCACCTCTGGAGATTGTTATTTCCTGCCCGAATCAGGATCCGCACACCGTAAAGTGGCTTTTGAACGGAAGCGGCCATGCTGTGAGGAAAACCTGGCCACCCTGAGCCTTAACATTAGGCAGTCATCAGTCATGCATGTCATTGATTTGTCCGAGAAAGAGGTTGTGTACCTCCACTGAGCCAAACAGACCTGAATATTACCGCATTCCACATCTAGTCAAGTGGCATCAAGTCCCTATCAATATTCACTGCATGCAATTATAGAGCATTCAAGACCCACAAGATTTCTCTTCAATATTTCAGTAAATTCCAAATCTACCAAATGGAATATTAGACTCTTTCATGTCACTGGAGGGGGGGGGGGGGGGGGGGGTGGATTCTGCCTTTTTCGGTTCTTTCCAAAATCAGCTGTAGAACAACAAAAGCAGGTTGAACAAAATGAAACCGTTTCTCCTGCTGAAGGGATCTTGGATCTAAAATGGTGCATCGCTGACATCTACTGGTGGTTGTGGGTCAGTAAAGTTTAAAGTCCAAGCTTGAAATTTAGAGTGGAGCATCATCGAATCCTCTCGCACCCAAAAAAACATAACTGACAGCTATACTCGTCAGTGGCAGTGAATGAGTGAAGTCACAGGTGTCAAAGTCAAGGGCCGGGGGCCAGATCCGGCCAGCCGCGTCACTTTATGTGGCCCGCGAAAGCAAATCCTGATTCTTGCTAAAATCTGTACCAAAATATCAAACTGTCACTTGAAATAAATAACATTTGCTGACATTTTGCAATCATTTTGTTTGCCTCGTTCAATTATGGCTCCCGACTGGGCAATGCTAGGCGCCTTCTGTGGTGTCCAGCATGCGTGTGAATTGCGCTGAATGTCGAACCCCGTTATTTCTTCCGGGCCAAGGCTTACCGTGCGCGGCCCAGGGCCGACGCAACATTTGTTCAATGGGGCCACTTTGGCACCTTACGCTGGTCATCTTTTGTTCCAAAATGCCCCCCCCCCCCCCCCCCCCAGCTTATGAAGCGGGACACGACTGTCGCAACCAAGCCGAGCAGCTCTCCCCGCTGTGTAACCTTGTGTCACCTATGACATCAATTCCCAGTCTTGAGTCTTATATTCAGGCCATATGGATGTGTGTGTGTGTTTTTTGTTCTAAATTAGTTCTTATCATTGCCTTCCAATCAAAAATCGGGTGGTCTTATGTGGCCATACAATCTGCTATGTGCCCCTGATTTCAAACTGAGGTTAATTTTCCTTTTTCTGGGCTAATTAGATTCCTGACTTAAGGGGCCTTTGGGTAAATGTGCCGTTTATTAACACGTTAATCAGGTTTTAAGCAAACAAAAAGATTAAGATAGCTTCACAGTGCGAGGGACTTGAAAACAATGTTTGAAAAACAAACAAACAAAAAATCTTTGGTTTCATTCAATACAATATCGTAAAAGTCATAATTGTAAAAAATAAACATGACATTCACTTAACGCGGGTTTTTTTGTCACGTAACCGCCGCGATAAACGAGGGATTACTGTATATAAAAAAAAAAATAAGTCGACTTGTAAAAATGGACCCATCAGGAATAATGAATACGCCTTGAAATTAAAATCATTTTTAACTTATGATCCGACATAACACAACTCAAAAGGTGACACGATTGTTTGTTGCTTTCTGGCGGCTGCTGGCTCGTTATTAGCCGGCTAGATACTAGCGGCTAAACTGCTAATGTTCATGAAAAAAAATAGCTCAAAATAAAACATATATTTAATCATCCAGCCCTATTTATAGCCTTTGGAAGGTAATAAATGGGGTCGGGGGTAGGTTTTGAATGACATAATTCCGATTTTTCTTTTTTTTTGCTCCATAGTGACACAAGTTGAGAAGTGTGTCGTGGTAACATCAAGACCCAAAATAAATGGAATCAAGATTAGAATCCGCCCTTGTCCAATGTGGTTACAAATCCCATCTCTGCTATTTCCTAGATTGTACACGGCCCGCTTTCAATGTGAGCTTCTTGTCACGATGAGTCCGGCGACATCTTGCAAAACCGTAACAAGCCCACCATGTCGACCGCATGTGCCGCTCGCTCGCACGTTGAGAGAATCGGTGACACCGTGACTGTTTTACATGTGCGCCGTTCAACTTTAAATACAGCGGAACGATGAAGCACGTCTAAAACGCCATCTTCACCACGTTTTGGAACGATGGCATGAAAACATTTCAGCTTCATTAACACGGACTAATTAACACTCCGATGAGATGGCAACGCTGGAGGAAAAGTCCAGCAAAGTGATTAGTGTTCATACTGAAGGCAGATTGTTTGCTCAATCGTACCAAATTTCATGGCAATCCAGCCAAATTTTGTGATATTGCAGTGCAGACTAAGCATTGGCTGAAAATGGAGGGATGAATGCCAGTGGAATGAAAATTATTTTTTGGGGTTTGTTTTTTAAGGAGAGCAGAAAAAAAGAGCATAACATTTAAATACAACCGAAACAAAAATGGGGACGTGCACAATAGCGTGGAGCTATAAACTAAACTCCTCGCCAAAACCGAAATAATGACGCTCAAGATTCTTCTTCTCTTTTGCCTTTCTTGCGTTCCGAGGCGGAGGAACTGCCGGCATCCGAGCTCACCCCGCTTAGCTACGGCTCATTGCTCCCCCCCCCTATTCTGACAAGATGGAGGGTCTCTGACTCGGATGGAACAGTCAAGTGTCAGAGTGTAAGCGGAAGGAGGAAAACTCACTGGGGGGTGGGGGGGAATCTCTTCGTATGTTTGGAGCACCCTCATTTGCTTTCTGTTGAGGAGCGATGCCCCATTGCTTCGGGGTGAGCAGCTACAGCTGGAAAGCTAAATCGGCATGGCCACGCAGTTGCTCGGCTGTGCAGATTTGTGTCAAGTGCACGAATGCCTGGAAGTAGCCGCGGCAAACTCACAGTACGGAGGTCCGGGGTTCAATTTCGGCTCCGGACCCTCCCTGCGTGGGTTTTCTCCGGGTACTCTAGTCCCCCCCACGTTGCAAAAACATGAATGGCAGGCCTATTGAACACTCCAAATGGTTGTTCGTCTTCGTGTGCCCTGCGATTGTCTGGCAACCGGTTCAGGGTGTCCCCCGTCTACTGCCCGAAGACAGCTGGGATAGGCTCCAGCACCCACCCCCACACGTCGACAGCACTTTAGCGATTCCACCGAAAGGTGTTTAGCGATGAAGTTTGGTGCGTTACTTTTATACGAGACGAATTGAAGCTAACAGAGTGTGGCAATAAGAAACAATCGTATTTGGTAGCATGATTTTTGGTTGGAAGTTAACTCCACGCAACCCTGGAGCGGGTCTGAAAATGCGCCCACGAGTGCCAAAATGACACTGCTCTTGTCATAAGTGCGAAATGCTTTCTCCAATTGTCCCAAGTACCTCATGTGATGCGTCTTCCCCGAGGCATCTTCGGTACAGCGTTGATTAAGTTTGTTGCTAGGTGCTATTTATTTGGCATGCCGGGAAAAAGTCAGCTGGATGGACTCCTGAAGGTCTCTCCAAACACCACACGAGCCTGCGTGGTCTCCCTCATTTACCCCCCCCCCCCCCTCCAGCCCACCCTCACCCCTCTGTTTCATTATCGTTGTGATCTTTTTATTTGACTCTCCGGCATCTTTCATTTTTATCTTTTCCTCGTATTTTGGCCTCCCGCCCCAATGCAGTTCTCATTTTCTGTCCCACTCTCAGGCAAACAGAGTGGCTGTTTGTGAAAAGGGGATGAAACATTTTGCCCCCCCCCTGCTTTCTTTTATGAGTTACAAAAGACGGTGGCGACATAGCCTGGGTCGTTACTTTGTTTACTCAAAGCAATTAACGAGGGAAGTGCCCCGCGTCCTCCCTCTTTTGCTCATTCTTCCTTTTAAGCTTGCTTGTCCAAAGTTGTCCCCTTTAATTGAGCAGGGGGGTCAAAATGAGAAATGAAGATCCCTCTTCAGTAAGTTCCAACCCCAAATGTTAAGTCATGTTTCTCTGTTTGCCAATTTTGTTTTTAACGACGGTATAAAAAAAACATGCTGCCGGCAAAGAAAGGTCTATTGTAGTTGAGATGCCGTGATCAAACCTTGCGTGCGCCAAAACATTATGCACAGTCGAGGAAACAATGTTAATGAAGCACCGGAGAAGCGCTCCAAAAAAACAGGACCTCCACGGCTTTCTTTTTTTTTTTTTTTTTGCTTCCCGTCCACCTGGCTGAGCACTAGTTCTAAGTCTTGAGTTGGCCTACTTACCAAGCGACGAGTTCATTGTTAGCATCCGCATCATGCTCCTTGAGAGTGTTTTCATTTTGTATTTCTGCGTTTGACTGGCCCGTACAAAAAAAAAAGGCTAAAAGTGCCAAAATAATTATTAATTAATTTATTAATAAATTAAGTGTAAAATTATGCCTTGTAACAATGAACCAAATGGAACTGTTGCCTTGATCGCGAAAAATTAACATACACGATTGCACGCGCAGGATGTAAAAAATGTTGCGCAATAAACTTGCAGATGGCCGGAAAGCATCTGCTGTGAAAGGAGTGTCACCAAGTGCTTCACTTTTGTGAAAAAATGAATTTAGTGTATGCAATTAACGTTTAATGAGTCCCTTTTTTTTATAGTACTGGGGAGCCTTTCATGTGTCGCAATAAGTGTCAAATCTGGTTTTACAGTTATAATCAGACTTTTCCCTGCGGCATCACTGATGATCACTTTGGTGGCACCGCAAAAAAAAAAAAAAAAAAAAAAACGTACTTGGCATATAATCATAGTTTCAAGTCCAGACTTGGGTTTGACTTTTGAAGTTTGACTTTTGAAAACTTTTGGAACATTATCAGGGCCAAACAGGAATTTATATCTCCGAGTTAAGCGGCACATCGATTGGATATTTTTGAATGGAACTGTAAAGAGTTCAGGCACCCCCGCATCAATTATTTCCTCCAGTCGCCAAAGTCCCAAACATGCTTGATTGAAAGGGAAAAGTGATTATCTTCGCCGCGACTCATTTTATTTATCAAACGTCTCCAGAAGTCACATCTTTCAAATCCTCCTTTCATGAAACATATTTCAGAAGCGACGAAAATTTGGGGGGGTTTTGCCAGATTTCGAGAGCGACTGACACGATTCGAAAAGGAATGTCAGCATGTCCAACAAGATTTGAAAATTAGCTTTCATTGTAAGTCAATCTCCTATTCGAGGCCGAAAGACGAGTTCTATTTAACGTACCGAGAACTTTTTTCTTTTTTCTTGAAAAGGTACTACCCCACCAAACTGCACACTAAGTACTTTTGTACCGATATGGATACGTTTCCTTCTTTGCGAACACAACTAGACACAAAAAGAATATTGACTCCCGCCACGTGCGCGCATGTAATTAGGGAGTCTTCCAAAACACACCTCAACGTCTCTCATTAATCTCACTTGAGCTGCGGCGACGTATGGAGCCATGGGGAGGCGTGAAACCGTGTGTGAAACTGTTGTCATCTCATATGTTATCACACTCTTGAGACTAGAGGGGGCGGGGTTAAATCATGCCCGGCACAGCCCACTGGAAGCTAATCATGCAGCTAATGATGAATTAAATATTCCACGTCTTCTCGTTACAACAGAACGACAAGGTGAGGACCTCGCTCGTACCGTTATCGGCGTAGTCTCTGCAGAGTTTCTCCCAAAGTCATTTTGTTGTACAAACTCCACACGGGGAGCAGATCCAAGCTGGCGTGAAGCCTCAAAGCTCATGACACTTGATGGCTGATTAGAGCAAACATCGGCGTGGTTTCCCCACTGTGACGCTCTGGAGAGAAGTGATCTAAAGGGTCTCGTCAGGAGACGTCACGCTGGCCGCCGTCGCGGTGCCAGATGCTTCGCCGCTCGCCGCTGCGAGGAACGCAAGAGCGCGTTCCCCGCGGCCGCCGCTACGAAAAGTGATTTCGGCTTAATTAAGAAGGTTGCACATCCAAAAGGCTCAAATTATTCAGCCGGAACATGTTTAGTCAAATCAAGTGTCATCCGGCATTGAGACGTACGCTGGCGACGAAGCGAACTGATTGGACAAGCAATGTCATGTGATCATCTGCAGGCGTGTCATAATTAGTCGGGTGTGTCTTACCCTCCGAAGCCCTTCGGGTTCGGTCGAAGCCAGGTTAAGAACCACTGGGCAAGAATATTAATGTTCCAATCAGAAATCAGAAATAATCTCCCTCGTTTTCAATGAGTCAAATCTTTAAATTTTCAAAAATTTCACAAACTCTTTGCTCAAAGAGCAAGAAAAGAAAACATGACATATGCAATCGCTGGAGAATTGAGTTCGATTGCTGCTCCAGGCTAAGCTAAACGTCTCAATTAATTCCTTGGGTGAAGATGAAAAAGTAAAAAGACTCCTCAGAGCCAATATTTAAATCGTCTGTCAGCGGAAGACAAACTCCCGCTGAACTCGGATTTGATTTCATAAAACACACATGCACGCACGCAAACCCAAATGCGGGCCTTCCGCCGCAGCGCCTGCTTCCCCCGCTGGCTCGCCGCACGACAATCATCAACCGCATACGGCGCGGCGGTCCCGCCTGCGGGGAACGGGATTGAGGCGCGGGCCAAGCAGATGCAACCCAAGGGCCTCGCCACTCGGAGGTGATGGATGCGGCGCTGCTCGCTCGTGGGGCCTCGTGTCGTGCATGTGCGAGAGCAGATGAATGGGGAGGAGAGCCTGATGAATTGGGTCACACAAACCCAGCGTTTCGGGCTAATGTGCTGAAAACGCCGGAGGAGTGCGCTTGGGTGATTGCACGTATGTGGGCTACAACTGGGGCAGAGCAACACATTAAGATTTTTATGGGGCGGGGGCTCACCTCACACGTGACAGGACAACTATTTCATTTGTGGCACAAAAACTGCTTTCTCCAGAAATGAAAAGAAGAGGCTCTTGGTCAGACAAGCCGCCTCTTACGTAAGGCCGGTCGAGAAATAAGTACACTGCAAAATTGATCCTCACATACTGCGGATTATTTCAGCGAAGATATTCACGGGATGGGACTATTGTATACTGCAGTTGGTTTTGCAGAGTACTTTTTTGTACTGTCTGCATAGGATGAGGAGGACCTGCGCTGTTCGAGGGTGATCAGGACCAATGAGTGGAAATACACATATCACTGACACCCTTAAAATGCATTTGTTCTTCTTTAAGCACTACTCGATGTAATAAAAAATAATAATAAAATCAAAAGTCAAAAGCTCACCGCATGCTTGGTTGTGCTCAAGAGTGATACGATGAATACACGAGGTTCAGCGTGGCAATATGGCAAATGGGTACGGTTAGCATCTCTATGAGTTAGCATCTCTACGAGTTAGCATCTCTACGAGTTAGCATCGCTACGTGTTAGCATCGCTACGAGTTAGCATCGCTACGAGTTAGCATCTCTACGAGTTAGCAACGCTACGAGTTAGCATCGCTACGTGTTAGCATCGCTACGTGTTAGCATCGCTACGAGTTAGCATCGCTACGAGTTAGCATCTCTACGAGTTAGCAACGCTACGAGTTAGCATCGCTACGTGTTAGCATCGCTACGTGTTAGCATCGCTACGAGTTAGCATCTCTACGAGTTAGCATCTCCACGAGTTAGCATCTCCACGAGTTAGCATCTCCACGAGTAGGCTCAGGAGCGATTGGCAATTAGCTTATGCAAGTGCAAATCGCCGTCGGCGAGGTGCTGAGTTCACATTTAGAAAGAAATGTGTGGCTGGCACGCATCAAGTCACCTATTCTACACCATGTCGATCATGTCTCGATCTCGGTGTTTGGTTTCCTTGTTCTAACCTCGGCACCGATCTCGCTTGGGAGTCGTTAGCGTTTGCGCGAGACTGACTGACAATGCTGCGAGAAGGCCCTTTTACCTCGGCGCAGATAAGAAGACAAACGAGATCCGAAGGCGGATAGGTTTTGTCGGCAGTGCGTGCTGTGCTTAGTCGATATTGAGCGGGGTCTTTCTCGCCCCCCCCCCCCCTAATATCGGCCGCTGTGCAGCCTAATATTTCAAGAGCCGTGCCAACTGGCACAACGCGAGTTGAGCTCAAGGTCATCTTGACTCATTTGCGGCTGGGAGGCGGGGCGGCTACGGACCGCGTCGTTTAATGCCCGTAACTGATTTGTGTTAAAAGAACAAAGCCGACAGCTCGGCACGAGGAAGCCGACGGGGTTGCCTCGCTACGCCGCTTGAGGCGACAGCGCAGACGGGCGAGGAGAACGAGGTGGAGACGTACGGAGATCGGCTACAGATTGGCGCAGCACCTGGAGGCATATGGCGGGGGGCAGGGGGGTATGGGGGGGGGGGGCTCGTGCCTCCCAGCTAATTGAGTCCTAATGAATCACTGCGTTGGCATGTTACATGTCCCTCGTGATGGGTCGGAGATGTCATTTGGAAGGGAGGCGGGTTGCGAGTCCCAACACGGGAGACTTTCGGATACCGTCGGCGTTGCGCCGATGACTTCGCTTACCCACCAGATGTTGCCGGCAACCTCACACGACACAAGAGAAGTCATTGTGTAACGAGGTGGCAATTGGGGGTCTGCGCCATTGGTCGAATACTCCCAACGAGTTCAATTTGGGCTGTGCGCGAAGGCACCTGACTGAGAAAATGCTTGAATGCGACTTTTGGTGTTTTAAAAATAAAAATAAAAAAATCGGACAAAAGCATCAATTGCATAATTTGGTGTGAATAGTCCCCTCCCATGTTCATGACATCGTTTTATTTATAGATATTATTTATGTATCGATCTAGATTTATAGCATAGATTAATTTTCGGTCCATGTCGCCGGCTCACGTGCGATAACAACAATATGAAATATTTTTTTTCTGACTGCAATTGAGTTCAATAGTCAGGCCTCATTGGCCGTACTCATCATTTTTGTGTTTTTGGCTCCGATGACGCTTTTGATGCACTGTTAACTTGCAAAGCACCTGTCGTGTTGATCACCCCCCCCCACACCCCCCGCACCCCGGCAACATGTGCAGCATTCAACACTCCACAATGCACCGCTATCTGAGCAATCTCCCTTTTATTTTGTTCAAATGAGGCAAATCAAATCGCCCCTGACCTGCCTCTGCTAGGGCTCCCCGCACCCCCCCCCATCTTCATTCATGAATGAAATAGACATAAGGCCACGGGCAAAAAAGAGAACAATCTCGCAAGGATCTTTCAAGCTCCGTTTGTAAAAGATTCAAGACATGTTGAAAAGCGTGTGTCAAATATATTCGGTATCCACGTGGGTGTTAGCTCCAAGGACCTCACTTCAGCTGGAGGGAATGTTCGGTGCAACGTGCCACGTGTCCCAAAAGTGTGTGCAATGGAAAAAAAAAAAACGTGAAAACCTCTTTCATGATTTTGTCTATAATTCTTGTGTCTAAGTGGAAAAGCCATTAAGGTCTTAGTCGGGTGAGCTACGGCTCCCCAAACCACTCAGCTTTTGCTGTCGGCGGCTAAATTAAGAGTCGCGTTTCCACCGGGAGACCAGACAAAAGACCTTCCTGACTGGGAAAGTGAATTTCTCCCGTGTTTTTGTGCACAACTGTCTTCAGCTTCACAAATCACACAGTGCAGCAAAGAACGGGCCGTGGACCGCGACGGAAAAATATACAAGCGTGTTTGTTGCCTGACGGCGGGATTGTACAAGTCGCCCGATTGTCTTGCAATCGAGTTCGGCGAGTTCGGCTGAAGATCTGCTGCAAAACATCGTCTAGAAGGAGATTAATTGGTTGCCTTGGACTACGCTCCTGAATTCTCAATGCTGACGCCGACCCTGTCTTGCCTTGTGTTATATCTCGCCAAACCACAACACCACCACACGTTTTCCACTACCGCTCCGTTTTATAGCTACGATCTATTTTCTTCCCGTATGTTCACAAGTAAATATCCAGGCCACGTTCCATTTTCTTACCAGAAGCTCCGGAGCGCAAACAATGTTGTGCTGAGACATCTGGTCCAGTAATGAATTGTGCATTTCAACTGGTCATTCTGCCACTCATTGAGTTATAGCCCGGGGTGGGGGGCAAAGTTCAATACCAGACGAGAATAAGAACCACGAGAACGCCAACATCAATCGGGTTCGTCTACTTAAGAACATCTTGAGCAGTGTTATTCTTTTTCATTTGTACTTGGTATGAAATTGTTCCCATCCGTCGTTACGTGGCTCTTCGGTGACTTTCGCTCGCCTCTCAACGACACGACCGTGTCACAGTGATAGAAACTCGACAAAAGCACAAGGAAGGAAAAGGAATTGACATCGCCAGAGGGCAATGCGGGCCGGCGCTCCGGAACTCTGGGACAATTTTCAAACCCGATTGGTTGAGTAATCGTCTGATTGCTAGAATATTTCAAGCAGAAGTATTGATTCGGAACACCCTGGACGTGGCAGCAGAATGGCTAAAATCAGCAAAGAGAAAGGCTACAAAATCAAGAACATATTTCATCGTATAAGACAATTTTACAGAACAAATATTAAGTTGTAAATGTTGTAGCGTTTCAGCCATGGGGGTCAAACCCAAGGCCCGGGGGCCGGATCTGTCCCGACTCATCATTTTCTGTGGCCCGCGAAAGCAAATCAAACATGTCGACTTGTACGATAATTGCTAAAATATGTACAGACATTTCAACTTGTAATATGTAATACATAAATGAGCGAGATATTGTAAGCATTTTCTTGTCACCAAAGCCCCTCGTTCCACTAACTTAAACAATCGTTGACTGACTTCCTGACATGTTTTCACAGTCATAACGGCCCTCGAAGGGAAACGGTCACGACATTGTGGCCTGCTACTAAAAATGACTTTGACGCCCCTCCCTGCTTTAGGCCATCAGAGGAAGACCTTGCTGGCGTCAAGGGCCAGCAAATTACCGTTTGGTCTTGGCTAATTTTATATTTCTAAACACCACGTTTCTGGCCATTCAACGCGACCAAGCTAATCATCGCTGATTTAAGAAGCTAAATTTAGTCGCGCAAGTGATTGGGGGGGGGGGGGGGAGGCTACAGTTCAGGACATCAATCTGGATCGCGAGCAAATGCTCTGTGTCCAAATGTGAGCGCCAGCTGACACCGTGACCTGATTTACACGCCCCCGCGCCTCCGCAACACGATGGCGTGTATCCCGCTCACGATCCGTGACCCGGGTTGTGAGCGGCTCCGCACAGAAGTACGTACGGGGGAAGGGGGTGGGGGGCAGACAGCTGCGCAGCTCGGCGCAGACTTCGCTCTGCGCACCGGAGAAAGAAGCAACACCACCGCTGCGCGTACCCATCCAACCATTCACGCAGGTCCTCTCATCGCTGTATACGCGTGCATGTGTGTGTGTGTGTGTGTGTCTCCATTTCTCAACACATCAAGTTTTGATTCTGAACATCGGGTAAGATCCACGAAGCGGTGACAACTTGGATCTGGAGTGCATCTCCACATTTCAATGTTACGATGGGGGGAACTCGGGGGGGGGGGGGGGGGGGGGTTTGTCAACGCTTTAATCGTTCGTATCTACACGATGTATTTATTTCATGCGGTCACGTCAGTCTAAATACAACAACCTGTAGTATGAGTAGACTGTACGTGAGACAGCGCAACGTGGGACAACATACGTCTTTTGGAGGACAACATTCAACTTGACAACATTAGTGGTAAACAACAATGAGATCATCCCCCCCCCCCCCCTCCAATCTATTGAGGTTTAATTTCCCCTCAATGGTCCAAACACAGGACCGGTCCGCAGCCCATTTTCATTCAGCGGCCAACACACGTCCTGTCCATAAATCTTGACACAGCGCAGAGCTGTCACGCATCTCTAAGCACGGTGACAGTAACTCAAAACAAAAAGAGACTCATGAGTCGGAGGTCACTCACCTTTTTCCCAGCGGCGTGTCCCATGTATGCGTTTTAATCCATATCTGCGTCCCTTTCATGTGAGCGCGCCAAGTGAAGAGCATGCAGAGAGCGTGTAGAAGAAAATCCATTTGTTAATTCCATTTACCGGGCACACAAGGTGGAATCACATTAGCGCGCTCTTTTAAAACTAATTTACTGCCCGAATCGAAATGTCCGTAAAGCTCGATGTTGTTCTTTCCTACCGCTCCCTCTCCCTCTGTCGTTCTCTCTCCCTCTCTCTCTCTCTCTCTCTTTGCAGCTCTGAAGTTGCCTGGTTACCCCTGTTTCTCATTCAAGGAGGCTGAGGCGCTGCGTGCAGCGGCCAATCATCGCGGCAGCCGGAGAGATTAACTATTTCTTGGCTTCACTATTCTAGTTTCAGGCTAAAATGAGGGGAGAGTGGGCGGGGAATCTGGGCCCCCCCGGTGACAAGAGAGAAAAAATTAAAAATGCATAGAGAATAATGGAGGTGGGGGTGTGGGGCTGAAATAGGGATGGGGCGGGGGGGGGGGATTAAATACTTTGGAAAAATAAAAGGACTGGAGAGGGAGGGGTGGACCAGTTTGCCACTTGTCACCAGATTTCACCCTTGCAGCATGTTATGCAAACTGTGGAGTGCTCCTCTCATCCCCAATTTCTCCCGCCGTCGCTCTGCGCGGTACATACATCCGCGTATCTCATTTCTCAAATCTCCAAAAAGCAATCCGTCAAGGTAACTGATCACCCCTCCCTTTTTTTTTTTTTCAAGATCAGCTATCCATCAAACCAATCCAACACACTCCCCCTCCCGGCTCTCCTCTGTGCCATCCATCCCAGTCCGGTCGTCTCATCATAGGCAGTATTGATTTCAATCGCCCCCCCCCCAACCCCGCCCCCCATAGCGGGGCCAAAAGGTGCACGGGAGCAAGCCAGGTTCAGCCCCCACCTTCGAAGCCCGTAGTAAAGTCCACCACTTTTCATGCATACAATAGACGGAGAGAAGTGCTGCGATCGCAAGAGCAAGTCATAGCAAGCCCACGTTCGCAAATTGGTGACGTTAAGATGAAGACTTGAAGACTTTGGTCTTTACGGAACTCGCTTTGTGCGTTGAGATACTGTCAGCCGCAGACCCGAATGCTATCTCAAACTTCATCATGAATTATCTCGTCGCGTAACTTGATGACTGACGTATGATGCCTCAAATTCTGCCCACGTTTTCACAAAATTGTGGATGGATATTTTGGTCAAGTGAAAAATTAAGATTCATGATTTAATAAAAAAGAGGTCTAAGATAAATTCCTTATTATTTGTCCCCCCCCTCCCAAAAAAAACACCCTTACAATGAACAAAAAAACCCCAACAAAAACATGTTCTTTATAGCACTGGCTTCTTTCCATCCCACCAGATTATGAACGACAACAACATTGTTGGGGTCTTCCCTTCCCCCACGGAACAGCAAAACTGGATGTAACACACACACACACACACACACGCACTGTAAAGTCCATGCACGTAGACATCCACTTAGTCGATGATTGACATGCAGCTCTCGCCTTGCGCAAAGCTTTAATCCCACTGCGTTCACAGATGGACTCAGTCTTCCTCCTCCCTCTTTTGTGTAATGTCACCAGCATGTTATACATTTACACACACACACACACATTACAGTAGCTTTTACTTTTGTTTACGGGCGAATGGGGGGTAGGTTGTGTGAGTTCTAATCCCCCCCATAACACGCCCTCCTTTTAACGGCCACCCTGTTGCCATACAAACAGACACGCACACAAGCACAAGTAGAGGCAGGCATCAATTCATGGTCATTAGAAAAAAAAAAAAAAAGAAATACAAATAAAACAAAGGAGGTCAGTGTCGGGAGAGGAATCGGGCAGCTGGGTCCTGTGAGGCGAGCGTTAATCCCCATTTTCAAGGCCCGGAGATAAACGGGAAGCCTTGCAAGATGAAACCTTTGAAGAGACGAACGGCGCATTGTGACACATTGCGGCACCTCGCTCGAGCAACCGTTCACCTCCTCACTGTTCCCTCCTTAGGCCGTGCTCATTGATTGCAACAGTGTGATATTAGCATGAATTAGGAGGGGTTGCATTTGATGCGTAACCCCCCCCCCCCCCCCACAAACCCCCCCCCCCCCACCCCCTGTCGCTAATCGCGTTCTCCCTCTGCAAAGGCTTTGATATGCGTGGAGATAGCGTTGATGCTGATAATGGCTGCAAGCTGCCTTGGAAAAAAAAAATGAGGCAGAGCGATAAGATACGGCGAGCAGATCCCCAAGACACACACACACACACAAAAAAAGAAAATAAAACAAAGAGGAAAGTCATCACCCCCACATGGCCGGTTAATCTCCCTTCAATCCTGAGATTAGTGCAGTCAAAATTTCCATTGCCGCACGATTGCAAATGATTAGTGGTCTCCCAGAGGGGAGATGGTTAACGGGTAGCCCCCCGGCCCCGTCCCACTACCCCCACCATGGACTTGATTCCTAAGAATCAGCCTCAACGTGCATGAGAAAAGGTTCTCACGTCGTATCGAACGGGATTGGTAGCGTGTCGAGGAGCGGACTCCTCATGCCGCCACTTGGTCAAAACGGTTCGAGAATATCATCGGGAAGCAAAGGTGGACTGCCTGCATCAAATTCTACGCTAATGGATCCTATCGGTCATATTTTTTGTATTAATAGAACCGACTGGTCTTCTGGAAAACCCGGCAGGGAGAAGCCTGATGTCGATAAATGACACGTGACCCTTGACCCTCACTGCTGGGTTATTGAAAAGCTGCCCTCTGCTTCAGGAAGTTTTTTTTCGAGTAGGCAATCAAAAATCTGCTGGGGGGGGGGCACTCCTCAGGTGCCAAGCCAGAGCTGAAGTTGAGTTGTTGAACTTGTCTAGCTTGAGTTACGTTCCCACGCAGTGATTCTGTGATTGTGATGGTGAAAATCTAAACGTGCAATGTGATTGACAAGCGATCAATCCTGGCTGGCATCGGCCTTTCGCCCAAAATTAGCTTTGACAGGAAGCGCAAAACTGACCAGAGTGAATGTTACGGATGATTTTTTTTTCCCCCTATGAATAATAGAAGCAGTTTTCCACTGTCAAGGAGATGTTAGCCACAGTTAATTTTCATACGCTCATTTTGCAAGTGATTTATCTTCAAAGTACCCCGAAAGAGAACTCAAAAAGCGATCCAGTGGTGAATAATTTTGAATAAAGTCAAATTGTTAAAGGACCAACGAGTGGATCGCTTAGTCTTTTTATTTTCCCCCCTCCCTACGTTTGTTTTTTGCCGCTTTCCGCCTTTGTTGCGACTTGTGTGAATGCCAAACAGTGGCTCATTCATCACATGCGGTCATAACAGATGTCTTGTCAAGGTCACAGACGTTTGGAGGATATCATCCACATGTCGTTTGCTGGCAGCACGGCGAAGAAGTGGTTAGCCCGCGTCAGACTAACGGTCAAAAGAGTCTGCGAGTCTCGGTCCCGCCCCGTGATTATATTTGATGTTTCACATTTCTTACCGTTCCCCATCATTTGCAAGCCAAAGCTTCAAACCATCTTCGCCGCAACGCAAATCGCATCCAGCCAATTATTTTTCCACCTGCATTGATAACGTTAACGTGTTGCTGCATCCCCACCGTGACACACTCGGCTTTTCCAATTCTAATCTCCGCATCAGTTCTGCGAGGCTACCATGGTAACAAACCGCATTCGGCTAATGTCCGGTTCTGACAAACGGGCTGTTCATTTTGCTAAGTAGTTTGAAATCCCAAGACGCGCGCAGACACAGACGATGCGCGCGCATTCCACCCACACGCCACCGTGATAAATTTGTCACCAAGACCCGATGACATAGATAATGTGACAGGATGTGATTTATGGTGTCAGAAAGGGATGAAAAACGGGGGTAATTGAGGGGTGAGTGGAGGAGACAAAGTTTGCAAGTGTCAGTGTAACTTTTGCTGCCATCAAAAGACGATGATGAATATATTCATGGGTGGGCGATGCTGCCAAGTCAAGGACAACCAGCATGTAATTACCCAATAAACTTGGGAAGTGATTCATTCTAAATTCAAGCTATTTAATTAAAATATGCAAATATTCAGCCATAACCCATGACTCATAATGTGGCGGGGACAGACAAAGTTTGAGGGACATTTTGACACTTCTGACAGAGTCTCATCAGACCACACACACATGTTTGTGTGAGTATCTGTGTGGGGACATTAAAATATATATCTATATATTCATTCATTCATCTTCCGAGCCGCTTGATCCTCACTAGGGTCGCGGGGGGTGCTGGATCCTATCTCAGCTGTCTCCGGGCAGTAGGCGGGGGACACCCTGTATCGGTTGCCAGCCAATCGCAGGGCACACATAGACGAACAACCATCCACGCTCACACTCACACCTAGGGACAATTTAGAGTGTTCAATCAGCCTGCCACGCATGTTTTTGGAATGTGGGAGGAAACCGGAGCACCCGGAGAAAACCCACGCAGGCCCGGGGAGAACATGCAAACTCCACACAGGGAGGCCGGAGCTGGAATCGAACCCGGTACCTCTGCACTGTGAAGCCGACGTGCTAACCACTGGACTACCGGGCCACCCTATATTATATATATATATATATATATATATATATATATAGATATATAGATATATATATAGATATAGATATATAGATAGATATATCTATTGTATATATTTTTAAAATCCCCAATACCAGCCCCAACTAAAACTACATGACTCCCGAATAGCCCTTATTGTGTTGTTGTTTTGAGTCACAGTCTGAATTTTGTTTTTTTTAAATGCAGGTATTTACATCTGAACCGGATATATAGTCAGAACTCTAGTGCTGGGCGTGAGGCAGAAATGATCCGCTCATGATCCCAAATGGGCAAGTGGTACGGCCTCATTAATCATCCACGATGATGTAATAGACAATGGCGGCAGCAAAATGAACCCAGAAGTTTACAGAAACATTTGGTGTGCCGCTTAAAAGAAGCTCTTGTCTCCTATTCGTTAGCCTATTTTCAGGGTGGGGGGTGGGGGGGGGGGTAACTCTCCTCATTCCAAGACTTTTAAAGGGGAGTGTAGATGGCAGCGTTTGGGCCTGCATCAAGCGTGACACCAATAAAGCATGCTTCCTGTATTTAAGACCACACATGAGCAGTAAAACAGGAACACGTACACACACACTCCCCCAGACCCACAGACACACGCGCACCACATCTGTCTCCATTGCACATCACTGATTTACTGAGCACATTTGCGTTCAGCGGTGGTGACTCAAGCAAGCTGATGCCTTCAGAGCGGCAGAAGAGGAGTTGGAGAGCCATTACACATATAATTGGATTTCATTTCAACCATGTGAGAGGATGGGGGTGGGGGGGCAGGGGGGCTTGTCAACATTCTGGAGAAAAAGGGCTGTCAAAATACCATCATTGTATTTACTGCACTGCATCGTTTGTTTGTGTACGCGTGTATGTATGCCTGTGTGTGTGAAGGGGGGGGGGGTGTTAGTTTACACAGTTTGCCTTGGCGTGCGTCAGTGTGTTTTTCAGTGTGTCGAGTGGGAGCGTATTGCGCATTTCTAAGCATGAAATCCCAAGACACAAACACACGCGTCAAACGAATCCGAGGGGGGGGGGTAGGGGGGGGGGGGTGTTTCCCGGACGCACTTCCAGAGTGGCCACCGGAAAAGGACAAAAGGGATTGCGATATATGCAGGACAACAAGTCAGGAAGCTCGTACATTTTCAGAAATGTTGTTTTACAGATTGAGTGTCAAGTCTGTTCATGTATGCGTCGTAGAAATGTCAATCACCGGCCCTGCCGTTCGATTCCCAAACACGTTGCTGCACTCTTGGCAAGTACAGCGCAAGTGTTAGTGTCGCCTTTGCCAGATTTCTGTTCTAATCTCTGTGTTTGTTTCTTTGATTCTGTGATTTCGTTGCATTTATATTTATTTCAATTGGGGGCGGGGTGGTTTACGGGATGAGTAAATTGGAGTTAAAAGCTTGATCAGGCAACAAATTAAACTTGAAATGCAAGTTACCGCAGAAGTGGGGAAAGTGTTATACTGGTGGCACCAGGCAGCGGGAGGGTATTGATTTTCCCGCCCCCCCATTTCATCGAAATGACTGCAAGTAACCGCGCAAAGCTTTGGCAGGCACACCTCCATGCGCATCTCCAGCACGTTCACACTTTGCTGCGCACGCGAGCAGATGTGTGCAGCCGCCACACACCTCTCGGTGTCTCGTTGACATATATATTCAACCGCCCACGCGCACTTTGCACGACACGCAGGCGAGAGGGAGACGCACCGCGGCAGGCTGACGCGCGGGCGAGCTTTCCATCTCACAGAGCCATGCATGACAGGCTGTCCTGAGACACTCCAGTCATATGACATTGGGCGTTGAGGTGATGCGCAGCCAAGCTTCACGAGGCCGAGATCCAAATTCGGGTGCTGAAAAAGCTGCGGGCATATCGGCTACACCGAGAACATTTGCTGCGCTGACATCCGGAGACGACATCCTTCTCCTCCCTACCAAGCACTCACTAATTCCGCCAACCTATTGTTTAGAGACTTTGATTCTGGCACAATATGGCGCTCCAAATTACACAAATAAGACCAGACTCGTCTCTTCTTATATTTTGAGCCTGTGACCCAGTTTTGATTTGCGCCACCTGGGGCGTCGCTGTGATACGCCGCTTCGCAGAGAAAAACTGTAAATCCTAATAATTACACCAGAAGCAAGCTGCTGGTGTTTCCCGCCGGGTTGCCGCGTTCCATTTGCAACCTGTTTGGTGTGGCGAGAAGTGAAAACGAGTTGGGGAGAGATGCGACATGTGTGTTCAAAACGGGGGCCGTGTAACACCAAAGACGTAGGTGGAGGACAAAAATGAAAAAAAATGGATGCACGAACGGGGTATAGTGGGGGGGGTGGTTTGAAATATTCCGCTAGCCGACATTCCTCGTCGTGTCGTGCAGCATGACGAAAGGTCCCCCGCCTGACTGATGAAGAATAACGCCAGCTGTGGGATGGCGTTTAAAAAAAAAAAAAAAAAATCAAATGTCAGTCGGTAACAGCGGCGTGTTGTATTAATCACAGTCAAGGGGCCTCCTTAAGATGCCAACATCCTTCGGGTGTGGGGGGTGGGGGGGGTGTCATAAAAAATAATGCAGCAAAGAGAGCCGTGTTGCAATGCAGCATGAAAAATGCCCTCCATCTGCAGTGACTCAGACACTGAATTGACGGTAAAGACGAATATATTTACCCTGTCTCCCCGTCTCGTTTTCTCGCTCACACGCTGTAGAGCAAAAAAAAAAAAAAAAAAAAAGGAGGACAGTGAGGGAGACACTTGCTCCAGCTCCATTCTAAAGACTTTTTTTTGGCATTCATTCATCAGGTGCTGTGAGCAGAATTGAGACACGCCCCATTCTCATCCGTCGGCGACGTCAAACAGATGCAAGCCCCTCCCACCCCGCCGCTTGGCTAATCTGTTAATTCCACGTTCCCCGGGTGAGATAAACAACGAGGACGGTGGGCTTCAATGTTCAAATCCCCCCCGGGGATCAGATCTACTTTGCGAGATGGTCTACGGTAAAAGGGCTTTCGAATGTAAACATACTTTGTACACCGCGACTCCGTTTTCGCATCGCAGTTGAACTCCCGCCCCCCCCAACCCCCCAAAAAATATTTACAGTATGTGTGAGGGAGCATGAACGCGTTCCTACTTAGTGGACCATAGAGAAGATGAAGGAAGCACGTGAAAATGAACTCTCATTGGCTTGAGCGAAAAGCATGCCGAAAAATGACATTTGCTTGCGGCAGACAAAAGGCTCAACGCGAGGAGCGTTTTCCACTTCCGAAGAGAATGGAAAGAACGTTCTCTTGAATCTTTGAAGCGATCCGAGGATGCTTGAGACATTGATAGGGTTGTACAAAGGCCGTCAATCAACCGTAAGAATTGATCATCTACCTGCAGGCTCACATTTGTGGGAGGGGCCACTGGAGTCAGGTGGGCTGGAGGCGGAGTCTTTTGTGGTTCGATGCCCGGGTATAAAAAAACGGCTCGACGCTCCATTACTGGACCGTTTTGTGCTCGTCAGAGGATTTTCCATCCTGAACACCATGTTCGAACATAAGGCTGTCCATATGTGCGCTTGGCAGCAGGACACCGCGGACCGCAATTTGATAATTGACTTTGCGGTCACGCCGCGGAACTTGCAGCCGCACGCAGTCTCGGGTGAAAAGAGAGGGGCGCAGCTGTCAACTGATCACCACCTAGTGGAGTGTTGGCTCCAATGACGGGGGAGATGCCGAGCCAACATGGCAGACCCGAACGTTTTGTGGGGGGGTCTGCCGGGAAAGTCTGTCAGAGTGAGTTTCAACTCCCACCGCTGGCAGCTGGCACAACTTCACTCGGGTCCCGGGTCTACATGCCTTTTGCGGACTTGGACGAGGTGCTTGTCCGCCATGTCTTGGTTTTAATTCCCATTTATTAAAGCGAGACAACCATCAGCCGAAAGCCACATTTGACCAAAGTGATAGTCGCTGATTTATGACCTATACCACACTGTTGTGGTGAATTTTAAGTAAATAACATTGACTCCCCACTGACCCGATTTGCAGACACGGAAAATCCACAGACATAAACCACTGACACGTCAGAATAGTTTCTCTCCCTCGTTCAACTCGACCAATGGGACGCAGCTGCGAGGCCGACATGCCGCTGGCACCAAAGCGGCGCATTTCCGCATGCTTGGAAACATGTAAGCTGGGTACACACGCAAACAAACAGCATCATAGGCGCACACGTTCCACCCCCCCCGTGAAGATCATCACGTTTGCTAATTAGCTAGCATCTTTGCAGCTAGCAAACGTAGCACGCCTTGAAATGCTACGTTTACTTTCCAATATTTCCCCTTTTGTTGAAGTCATACCATATTGTGACACGTCCAGTCTCTCGTCATAAGGAGGAGGGCACATTCTTCCCGTCAGTCGATGCCGAAGAACCGTTCGAAGGACAAAGTACGGGAAATGACACACTATGTGGTAAGAACGACAAGAATTCGGACCTGCCCGACTTTCAAACCAAAAAAAAAAAAATCTGGCTACATGTTTGTGTAGTCCAGTGGTTCTCAATTATTTTCTGTCATGCCCCCCCCCCCAAAGAAGAGGAAAACATCACGCGCCACCCCCGCACAGTCGGCACATCGATCTTTCCTCGTCACATTGAAGCCAAGCGCTTCATACGCCTCGTCATATTTCCTCCCTGAGAATGCTCCCTGCGGAAACTCTGCCAATAAGAGCGCTACTGCCCCCTAATGTAGCGGAGGTGCAACTGCACGTTATTTTAGAACAGTAAAAAAATTAAAAAGCATGTTTCCCCGAGGTCAAACGCGCCCGCCTTGATGGTGCCGCCCCACTATTTGAGAAACACTGGTGTAGTCTGACGGCGGCGTGTCTGTGAGTGCGTACGCATCACACGCCGTCACAAGGCCATGAAAAAGCCGGTGATTGAATGAAAGCGGCGAGCGGTTTGAAGGCATTCAATTACATTTGGCGAGGAAGCGGTGCAAATGTATATTGCTCTCATGTTCGCAGCGGCACCTCAGTGACTACAGCCTTCCTATTTGAAGTAACCATGGCAACGACTTGGGACAACTAGGGCGGCGGCGAGGGGAGCGCAGGTCAAGGGGTTGAGTGCTGTTCGGCGAAGAAATCAAATCTGCTCTTTGCCGAGACGGCAGCTTTGAAGATTGATGTCCAGCAGGAGGGGGGGACGAACGCGCTATTTTCCTTTAGAGGTTCGGCCTTCTCTGACCCCGGGTCCAAAATAAATAAATAAAATCCACCGGCCGTGCCCACGGCGACAAAAGTTTCTATCTGACCGACGCATCTCAGAAACGCATCTCCAAACATCACAAAACGTCTGGCGGAAAGGTCGGATTTATTCCAGACGACTTTCTTTCAATCACTTTTGCAGCGGCAGTGCTTCGTTTCTTTTTTGCTGAAGCGAACCCACAGGTGGTCGCTTATTTCGCCGTCGCCATGGCAACCGCCCACAGAAAGCCAAGAGCGTTTAAAAAGGCGAGGGGAATAGGCCCTTTACTTACCTTTCGAGGGGCAGCTCCTTGGATGATGGCTGGCGTGGGCGTTTTCTTGCTTGCTAAGTACGTCTGAGCTCTGACTCATTAAAAAAAAAAATCCTGAAAAAAAACGGATACTGTACCGGGGAATGTCAAGCCAGCCCAGGTGGGCTGCATTTGCCCCTCGGGGCTCATCCACAGATGGGCTAAACCACGAAGGGCCGAGTTGGAGGCGAAACGGGCGCAATCTTGGCACGGGGGCAGGACGAGCCATCTGCTTGTCGGAACCGCTCCGTTTCAGAACCCTGGCCTGGCTCGACAGCGTTGCCGGCACAGATGGACAGCCTTCAGAAACGGGGATCGCCGCGGCGGCCCCGTCGCGGCGATCCCACGTCACTGGCGGGACCGTACGGCGATCATTACGGCGAGGATGGAGTGAGACCCACTGAATAAATCCGTCGGATGTTTGCGCAAGCTGAAAGGGGTTAAGAAGGGGAGCCGGGGCTCCGCCAGTGCCAGTGAACGATATTTACACACATTAAATCAACAGCGCTATCAAATGTTTCAGCCTCCGACCCCTCGTGTTCCAAACACTCACAGGAACACGGACTTCTCTCTGCGCCCTCCTCCGCTTGGTCGCACTCCTGCCACCCTCCTGTGCCATTTTCCAACTCACTTCTGCCTCTGATGTGTTCCCTCATAAGCTTAAACAAATGTGTGAACACTGGCGCGCTTCCATTTTCTCACCCTGACCTCCTAGTCCACCCACTTTTTTTTTTTTGGGTGCATCACAGACGCTCGTCAGCGTTCGCTAATCTGTTGGGATGCGGCGGAGCTTCTCTACTGGGGGTTTCTGGAAGTGGATTTGTAAGAGAAACACCAGTAAGCCTCACTCGCCGCCGTCTTAATGGCAGATTAGAGCATTAAGTCGACAAACGCCGAGCTGCTGTGGAGGAAGGAACAGCGCCGAGGTGGGAGCGCAGAGACTTGACATCCGTCAAAAGAAAATGGCCACAAATGAAACGAGGCCGACTTAATGGCCCACCTGTTGATTCACCGAGGGGGGGGTTGGGGGTAAACACATCAACATGATTTCTACCACGCATGGAGGACATTCGGGGCAAATGACCTTTTCAAAAAAAAACGCCAGGATTGACTGCAGCTCCTTGAAGCATTTATGCCCTTTTCAATTAAAGGTTTCATAATTACACTTCCAGTTAAGGTCACAAAATGCACAAAAACATCCATAAAAGGCACTCACACGAGCACTCAAAAAGCATTGTTTACGACTAATGAGTTACCAACGTGGTTTGAGTACATGCCGAAAATGAATTCCGATTACTCACCAAAAAATAGAATTGAAAAATTTACAAACACAACAAAAAAACTTAACCTCTGTTCAGATATTAAACCTTCATTTAGATCATCATGTCCAAAGTCCGGCCCGCGGGCCAAATCCGGCCCGCGGTCGAATTTCATCCGGCCCTCGGCCCCCGTCATAAAATCAGTGCCGTCTGGCCCGCAGGTTGGGCGCAATGGAACACGTGTTGCATTGACTGAGGTCTCGTAGACTGGTGAGTGATGTTTCATAGAGTACTGCTTCCCTCTAGTGGCTAAATGAGTAATAGCATTCACTAAATGAGTAATAGCATTTAGACACTAGAGGGCATCACTCACGAGTTAACAAGACATCACTCCGTGTTTATATTGACTGATATGTCATATTTCGAATTCCCGTTTCAAATGAACCAAAATAAATTCTTAAGATTGTTGAAATTAAAATAAAAATGGAAATGTGAAACAGACTGGCTTACTAAAATTTGTTGAACAATATTGTTGTTCAATGTAAAGAATGTCAGCCAAGGTCGGCCCCCCGACATTTTACCACATAAAATCTGGCCCCCTTGGCAAAAAGTTTGGACACCCCTGATTTAGATGATATGTAGATGTGTCAGGTTGTAGTGGAGCATGAAAAAAATCATACAATGGAATTGCCCCGGCCGAGCTTAATCACATCTCCATGTTAATGATTTACCGGATTTAATGTGAACGTGTGAATTATCGAAGGAGGACTCGCTGGCGACAAATGTAAATTAAGCGTACGCTAACTTGGCCACACTTGGGCAGATGTTGGACCCGTCCGTATTCACTCATGTGGATTGTGCCTTTCAAATAAAAACGGAATGAAAAACGCATGCACGTTGCATGCGGCGTAAGACGGAAGAGCATGGCAGGCAGCTCGTTATTGGCTAAGTGCTGCTAATGGCTAGCGCAGCTCAGCTGTGACCTACTTCACGTTGCCTTGATGACGCGTCCTCCGGTATGCCGTCGTCTCCAGACAGATTTTAAGATAACCTCAATTTTGCCTGCACGTCGCTGCGCTTGGGTTACCTGAAGGGTGAAAATGAAGCGCTACTTCAAAACTTGAACCCTTTTGTGGGACAGTGGTGACAGTTTAGCATGATATCGGGGGGGACGGGGTGCATGAAAGGGTTAAAAGTGAATAAAACCGCATTGAGATTGATGAAATAGCACCGATCTGATGATTTCATTGTTCTATTTTGAGACAGATGTGTATTTTTGAGGTTTTATTTTCATTGTGATATATTTGCAGTAAATGGCGATTTGGAGGACAATTTTCTCTTTTGTCAACATCTCTTTTTTTATTTATTTATTTTTTTTTAAATCCCGATGGGAATCCAGTTCGGAGTACTCTTTTGTTCAGGCTTGTTAAGCACACTCGAGTAAAGCTCTGAAGTTTTCTGGCATTTAGCACCGTCATTTCGCTATGTCATTTTAAACCACAGCCAACATCTGCTCGGGATGCCTGCCTGAATGCACAACACCTGCCCGGCGCTAAACTGGCGACAGGCCTTTTAGTAGCAGAAGAAGCCAAAAGTTTTTTTTCAAGCACTTTGGAAAATAGACCCCCCCCCCACCCCCACTGCATTTAGGTTACATGAAATGATGGGATACAGTAAAACACATAGTTTCAATATAGTGACATACACATTAACAATCGTGGCAATATTGTGACACCACAGTAATTCATTCATTCATTCATTCATCTTCCGAACCGCTTGATCCTCACTAGGGTCGCGGGGGGTGCTGGAGCCTATCCCAGCTGTCTCCGGGCAGTAGGCGGGGGACACCCTGAATCGGTTGCCAGCCAATCGCAGGGCACACAGAGACGAACAACCATCCACGCTCACACTAACGGGGACAATTTAGAGTGTTCAATCAGCCTGCCACGCATGTTTTTGGAATGTGGGAGGAAACCGGAGCACCCGGAGAAAACCCACGCAGGCCCGGGGAGAACATGCAAACTCCACACAGGGAGGCCGGAGCTGGAATCGAACCCGGTACCTCTGCACTGTGAAGCCGACGTGCTAACCACTGGACTACCGGGCCGCCCCACCCCAGTAATAATAATAATTATTTTTATTATAATACGGTGTTTTGTCTTGTTCTTTGTTCATACGTCCTCTCAAAATACAAAAGTCGTTGATGTAGCGTTGAACACGTGAGCGCGTGTGGGTACACGTTTCACCCACCAGTGGGTTGTGTGCCTCCGCCGCAATCCGACTCCTGTTCCACATGAGTAGCGATGCGTTTTGATGTGTGGGTCCCCGCCGTCTAATCCGTGCGCATGTCGACGGCGGGAGAATCGGCACGTGGGAGCGCACATTGAGAGCGTTCCACTGGCGCACGCGCGCAGACCATTTTATGATGTGTTGAGAACCCACCGGGGGGACAAAAAGCATCACTTTAGTTGTGAGAGACGAGTGGATTTGCACAAAGGCAACCCAATTTAGAAATCGCTAACAAAGCTCGCCTTCCTCTTCCTTTTCCCTCTGCGTCTTTGTGGCGCGGCGCAGCAGTTCTCATGGAAAAGCTGTGAGAAAAGGGGATTTGGGAGACCAGTGAGAAAGGTCCCCCGAAGAAGCTTAAGTCTGTCCTTTTTTTAAATGCTTTGATCTCGCACTGAGGCCGCTCACCCAGGAGGAAACGCTGTAGCTTTAGCAAGGACCTTCTCTGCTTTGCTCTCAGAGCCTTAGCCTTTTTTTTTTCTAGTCCGATTAGCAATTCAAATGGCGGCTATTTGGATACGCTCGCACAGTTTTCTCCCATCGGCTTCGAAGCTAGTTGGACAATATTTTTGATCTCACGCATCTGTCGGGGGAGTTGTGATATGGAACTAGAGGTTGAGGATTGCAGTAGGAGATTAGCAGATTTTTTTCCCCCTGTGACCTGGTACAATCAACAGGAGATATGGGGGGGGGGGGGGTGACAAAATGTGAATGACTAAATGGATACAAAACCGTGAATTTTCACCTTATGGTCAAATCGGACGTTCCACAAGGCTCACATCTGAGCCCTCTACTCTTAATTAATTAGTCTCCAGCTCTATCCAGTCTTTAGGACTTTGGGATTCAGTTTCACTTTGAGAAGGGTAACCCAGGTGTACATCTCCTCAAAACCTCGTGCTTCCCTTCTCTCATCTTGCGTCTCCCCTGATTGCAGGTGTCAAAATCAGTTTCAAATTGAGCACTTCCTGTTTTTCTTCAGACAATTTTGACATTTCATTTGTGGGCAACTTTCAAAGTCAGTTTCCAAGGTCCCTGGATTATACAGATTGAAAATATTTTAAATGATCCAGGAGTGGAGTTGACGTCATTTCCTGCTAAATATCCGTGTTGGACGTGGTCAAATAAGGCAACCGCAGCTAATTAGTGGATGATTCGACTTCCAAGTGTGGGCCTGCAAAGCTGATGGCACGGCCTGGGCAATTTTAGCTCATCAGATAGCATGTTTGCGCACTATTATCCAACAAAAACACAGGCCAGCAAGGGAAAGCGACAGATAACAGCAACAGCGACTTCACTGTGTCACCCGTCAATCAGGTCCAACTGATGAACCGGGCTTGTTCATCTACATGTATTGCATCAGAACCTGGAAGTGATGCTTTTATGCATGGGGGTGGGGGGGCGGGCGGCGCAGTGCTAAGTCAGCGCTCTAGTTAATAAGTCCTTTTCATTAAACAAGCGTTGATTAAACATTCATTCATTCACTCATCCTCATTTGCATATTTCTCATCAGAAAAGCAATCATGAAACATTCATTTGTTCACTTGTTCTCATTTGCGTGGGTTCAAATGCATTCAGCAAATGAAAGGAGCCGAAAGGGGGGGAGGAGAGTGAGAAGAGAGCGCAGAGGCAGAGCAAACGTTGACCTGTAAATGAAAAGCGCAGTCGATTTGCGTTTCACCTCGTCATTATGTGGAGGCACGCGGGGGAACGAGAATGCCTGTTGCGCATCCTTGGGCCATCTCATGAAAACAAACCAATTCTGATTTGAAAGCGTGCACAAAAGGGATATGTGGAATTCGATATGGATTATGCGGGAGAGGGCCTTCACACGTCTCCCTCGCCTGCAAACTTGTTCCATCTTCAACCCTTGTCTTCATTACCTCCTCCTCCCCTTTCCCGACTTTTAACCAGCGCCCGTCTGGAGAGACGCCGACTGAGTGACAGCTTCTGTGATCCCCCTCCCGGGCTCGAAGCGAGAAGGAGGACTGTCAACATGAATATGTTCCCCCGGATTTGCCGCGGTCACAGAGCAGCCGCGGCCACCAGGACTCCTCATCCGCGATCGGAGGGAGAGAAACGCACGCTACTCGGCGGGCGGGCGGGCGGGCGGCGGCAGCAGCACAACCCCCACCTCACCCAACAGTCCTTTGTAAAGAGAATGATCGATGTGCTCCGTTTAGTGCTTGCTCTGGATTGTAGCAACACATTGTAGTTGCCAATTCCCTCGGAGGGCCGTCATGAATAAAAGAAAAGTCCAATGAATGGTTTATTCAACTCTTGTTTAAGTGACAAGAATGTGCTTCTTGGTTATTCATTCATTCATTCATCTTCTGTACCGCTTGATCCTCACTAGGGTCGCGGGGGGTGCTGGAGCCCATTCCAGCCGTCTCCGGGCAGTAGGCGGGGGACACCCTGAATCGGTTGCCAGCCAATCGCAGGGCACACATAGACGAACAACCATCCACGCTCACACTCACACCTAGGGACAATTTAGAGTGTTCAATCAGCCTGCCATGCATATTTTTGCAATGTGGGAGGAAACCGGAGCACCCGGAGAAAACCCACGCAGGCCCGGGGAGAACATGCAAACTCCACACAGGGAGGCCGGAGCTGGAATCGAACCCGGTACCTCTGCACTGTGAAGCCGACGTGCTAACCACTGGACTACCGGGCCGCCCGCTTCTTGGTTATTTATTACAGATTTTGATTACTTTGAAATGTTGCAAAGTTGCAGCAAGTGCCATGGAAGTTGACACCTTTGCTTTCGCGGGCCACATAAAATGACGCAGTGGGCCAGATTTGGCCGTCGCGCCTCGAGTTTGACACCATGTCCTCACATCAGTGAAAAAGGGTCATTTCCATTTGACACATTCAAGCGTCATTTTGAAAAGGAAAAAAAAAGACCTTTTTTTTTTCCTAAAGAGTGCTAAACGCTGGATTCAACTTTCTCAAGGCACCACTGCAGCGCTTTGAGTTTGTTCTCGTCTCTTTTTTAAAGCGCTATATAAATCAGCATGTATTGTATTGTATTGTATTGTATTGTATTATAACACAATTGAATGCATTTCACCAGGTAAAAATATTGATGGCCAATCAGGCGTCTAAAACTCAATATATTTTTTTGCTTATTAAGCCACATAATATCATCTGATTAAAATGAGCTTCATCAAGATCGAATCATTCCAAAGTTGATCGAGTCCCGCCCCACGACCAGGTCCAGACTAGGAAGTAATGATTCAAAGTAACCGGCGTGAAGCATGCAAAAGTCCCGCGGCGTTACGACGTCGTCGCTTTGGAATTCCTCATTTCTGTGTAGACATTTTTTTTCAATTATCCACTTTGATGCACACGGTGACATTAATGCTGCGGCTCAGCGAGGGGTGAACGCCCCTGAGGGCTTGATAAAGAAACGCAAGTTTAAAAATATGCTCATGTGACCAAAGTCACCAAATTAATGAAGGGCTGATCTCGAAGCCACAGTTTGGATCGCATTATGGCATTCGGGATGAATGAATGTGTCAAATCTCGTGTTGCAGACAAATATAGAATTTATTTTGTAATTTCCTCGCTGGATTTCCTGTCTTGGTCCATGATTTTCGATTTTCTTAGTGCCGTCAAAGCTATCGTTATTTAACGTTTTTTTTCTGAGGCGGTCTTTGAACGCCTCTCGAGCCGAAGCCAGAAGAGAGCAACTGTGATGTCATTTCCGGTTGACAGAAAGTGACAAAATGGCCGCCTCCTGAGATGGCAAACAACGGATGGATTTTGTTGCTTAACTCAGATTCCACAAACGCAAAATTAATCAAAATGTCGTGTTTCGACAAGTGGAGGCGTATCAAACACGACTGTCAAGAAGATTTGGGTTTTGACTTGTCTACAAGTCCCCATTTTGTCGATTTATGTTGCCATCAAAAGTGATGGTGAACGTTTGAGTGTGCTCAGTTGTCATTTTCATTTTTAATCAAATACAAAATGAATACTTAATAAATCTCGATTTTGGACAGAATGGCATTTAGCACTAAATAAGGAAAAAAATATTCATTGAAATGTTGTGAACTAAAGTTAGCTATGCAATTCCAGGGCTGAAAATGAGTTCCAAATACCATCTGTTTTTTTTTTTTTGTGTACAATTAATAAAACGATGAGATGATTAAATATTTATTCGGTTTCGTCGACCCACCGAGGGAAGACGTAATTCCAAAGCGGCTTGTGACAAAAATGAGTTTGACATCTTTGTGATAGACTAATCAGCTGTGTTACATTTGTTTACGTGCACCGTCTCGCAAATAAATTTTTACTGGATGCAAATACAAAACATTTTCATGTGAATGAATGAAACAGTGTCTGAAAAGCACGAGTATTCGACAAAACGTGATTTAGAGCTTCGGCGGATATCTTCACGCCATGCGACGTGGCTCGGGGGAGCACAGATTGAAATCAGCTCTTCTAGGGAATGAGTAAAAATTTGCTGGTGGATTTATATAACTGGTTCATTAATTTGGATGAATACAATGTCTTTTTCATTTATAAGTGTTGTACTTAAACTCATATTTGGAGTTGTTGCGGTTAGCCGGCAAGCTTCCGCCTGATGGTCTCATTTACAAAAAGAAGAAAACAAAAAAGAAGCAACAGTTCTCACACACGTTCATAATCAGTAAACGGATCAATTTCCGCAAAAATTTAAGAAGCGGTGCCGAAGCTCAAGTTTTGCTGCAGTTCATTTTCAAACAGAATACACCTTGGGCGTGAGCATTTATCTGAACCCATTTTCGACAGCAAACACAATGTCACCTCCCACACGGGCAAATCCTCACTTCATCATCATCATCATCTGAAAAATTCATCAAAGCCCTCGGCCCTTCCTCTACCTGTCTGCGCTAATGGCACGTCGTATGAATAACGCATAAGAGCAATATGCATTCTTGTTTTACAAAACACAGAGGGCTACTGTGATGTGCAGCATGCGTTTCCGTTTCGCAGTGTGTACACTCGCAGTCACCTGATCAAACGTGTCAAAACCTGAGCAGGCATCAGTGGCGGTGAAGCTCCGCCCGTGGGGCCCGTAACCGGTCTCGTGTGAATTTGAAACCGTTGATCCTGCATTACGTGGGCATGGGATCCGCTTTAGGATCTGGAGCCTATCTCAGCAGTCTTGGGGTGGTAGGCGGGGGACACCCTGAACCGGTTGCCAACCAATCGCAGGGCACACAGAGACGAACAACCATCCACGCTCACATTCCCACTTAGGGACAATTTCGAGTGTTCAATCAGACTGCCATGCATGTTTTTGGAATGTGGGAGGAAACCGGAGCACCCGGAGAAAACCCACCCAGGCCCGGGGAGAACATGCAAACTCCACACAGGGAGGCCGGAGCTGGAATCGAACCCGGTACCTCTGCACTGTGAAGCCCGCGTGCTAACCACTGGACTACCGGGCCGCCCCGGTAATAATAATCAGTTTTAAAAATGAATGGATGATACTGCAAAGAAGGAAGATAAAATATTCAGAAGCCATTTTGTAAGTTAGACATAACAAATCAGGAGATCGAGCGAGAGCGCGGCACAATTCGATCACATTGGAGTATCAAATGTTGCCAGGAAATGGTCATAAATATGCACAGCAACATCCCAGCCTCAAGAAAAAAAAAAAGAACAAAAAAAAAACCGCTCAGTGTTTGTCGACTTCTCCTTATGCAACCCACAGATTTATAGTCCATTTCGGAGCTGCAGCAGAGCAGAGTTTGAACTTTATGAATACTAATAAGTGGCTGAGGGGGAGATTTAGTCAAAGTGCATTCACCTCGCTGCCTCTGCTATGCGAGACGTGCCCCCCCCCCCCCCCCCATTTCCTGCTTTTGGTCTCTTCTCCTCCGCCGGGACAATTTAAAAACAGGTGCGGCGTCCCCCTCGCACTCTGAAGTATTACACGGTTGGACGTTTGAAAGGGGGATGATCCCACGGAGACGGCGGGACGGAGGAAAACAGAAGACCAAAAAGTATAAGAATCCTATGAAAGAAAGACGGAACGAGAAAAGGCCGATGGGGGGAACGCAACGGTGCTCGGATATCAAACGAAGGAATGGAAGGGAGACGCGATGATCTCGTGTCAGGACGAAAAGAAAATAACAAAGCAGCGGTGACGGAGCAGGGGAGTGCGAAAACGGAGAACGGGCATCTCGCCATCTTGACAGGTGTCATGTAGAGTTGCGCAATGCGGGATGTCGGCTTTCTGGCGGCGTACGCGTAGCCGTTAGTCTAAGAGAAGAGTCTTCACAGTCGGGGTTTGGCGGCAGGATTGGTATGCAGCAGTGCAGCTGTCAAGGTAAAATCCGGATTTTAAAGATTAGGTAGAACAACCCCACCCCCCCCTCCAGAAGTAAAACACTACTATCGCTTTAATGCCTGACATTCGTTGCATTGATATTCGCTTCAATTCGTGAGACAGAATTAGAAGTGGACAGCACAAGAGGAATTTTCCAGGTGCTCCAGCGTCCTCCTACATCCCAAAATATGCAGATCGGGTGAACGGAAAACTCAAAATGGCACCACGGGTGATTGTGACTCGTCAGTTTTTGGAGCTGTGCTGGTCCAGGGCCTGAATGAGCACGACATGCTGATCACAATATTCGGCAAAACTGATCCGGCATTTCTTCTCCATCCCGCGGCGATAAACGCACCGGCGTTGACAAAAACAGCCCGGATGCATAATCTCACGACGGAAAAATATGTTGAAATTGGAAAAACAACACGGTCGTCACGGAACGCACGGCCTACATCCATCCAACGACGGATTCACGAGCGCCGTCGCATCAAAAGAGAGATTATCAGTCCATATTTGTTCTTTTAGATCACAGAAATACATTTGCGAATGCACGCACGGCCAAATAACATACTGAGAGGATGCAAGCTACGCCTCCTGAGAAACAATTAGCCGGGAACTTCAGAGGAGAAGATGATTAGCATGCGCGCACGTCCTGAATGGAGGTCGGGGCAGACGCGGCCGCACGATCGATCTTTTACATAATCTACCAGCGTATTTTAATCACGCATTGCTCTACCCAGAATGCAAACGACGCCACAACAACCCACGTATCCTCTCTCTCTCCTCCTTGCGCTCATCTGATTTTCCCTTCCTTAGCTTCGGTAACCTCATTTGGACCACCGGGCTAATTAACGGCCCCGCGAACTGGAGTCAAAGAGAACCATATGCTCGAGCCAGCAGAAAGTGACACAACCTGGATTCATCGGATGTGCCGTCTTCCTCGGAGCGGAAACAAAATTACACCGGCGCCTTCTGCTCACTTTTTTTTTCCTTTTTCGAAACATAAACCCCTTCGTCGTTGGAAATTCTTCCGCTAGATCATTTCAATGAGGTCATACTAGAGTTTTATCAAGCATCAGGAAAAAAAGGTCTTCACAAATGTCCATCCATCCTTCCATCCATCCATTTTGCGATCCGCTCTAACATCACAAGGGTCGCGGGGGGGTGCTGGAGCCTATCCCAGCTGTCTGTGGGCAGTAGGTGGAGGACACCCTGAACCGCTCACAAGCCAATCGCAGGGCAGACAGAGATGAACAACCGTCCGCGCTCGCCATGCATGTTTTGGGAATGGGGGAGGTAAACCGGAATACCCGGAGAAAACCCACGCATGCACGGGGATGGAATCGAACCCTGCACCGTGAGGTTAACTCGCTAACCAATGGACCACTGGGCCGTCCTTCACAAATGTCAATCTAGGAAATTGAGCATGGACGGTCGAAAAAAAAAAATGCTGACGGAATTTTCAACACATTTGGGACAAAACAGAGAAGAAGCAACTGTAAAAAAAAAAAAAAAAAAAAACCTAAAAAGCGGGCAGCCCGGTAGTCCAGTGGTTAGCACGTGGGATTCACAGTGCAGAGGTACCGGGTTCGATTCCAGCTCCGGCCTCCCTGTGTGGAGTTTGCATGTTCTCCCCATGGCCTGCGTGGGTTTTCTCCGGGTGCTCCGGTTTCCTCCCACATTCCAAAAATATGCATGGCAGGCTGATTGAACACTCTAAATTGTCCCTAGGTGTGAGTGTGAGCGTGGATGGTTGTTCGTTTCTGTGTGCCCTGTGATTGGCTGGCAACCGATTCAGGGTGTCCCCCGCCTACTGCCCGGAGACAGCTGGGATAGGCTCCAGCACCCCCCGCGACCCTAGTGAGGATCAAGCGGCTCGGAAGATGAGATGAATGAATGAATATTTTCAACACATTTCAGACAGAACAGAGAAGAAGCAACTGTTAAAAAAAAAAAAAAAAAACCTAAAAAGCCGACTAGAACCCTGCGAGAGGACCGCTTGTTTGAGTCTCAATGAGAACAAATTCTATTCCAGCAGATAACCGACGGCCAAGTAAAGATCCCGTGACGGCTGCCACAAAGGCCTCACATCATCTTGGCCTTTTGTCGTTTATCAAGATCTCACTTGTCACACCCGAAGAGGATCGAATATTTCGCTCAGGATCAGTAGTGGCATTCGCGGAAAAACTGTTGAAAGCTTTTGGCGAGGCGGAAAGCTTCATATCTGGGCAGGAAGCTCAACTGATGTTAACCCATCAAGTCTTTTTGCCGCAGGGGGTTTTAATCCCGTCGGAGGTTTCCGTACGCTGCCGACGGCACGGTAATTATTCAACCTTAGCGGGTAATCGCACGTGACCTCCAAATAAGCTATTTAAGACCCCGTCAGGAGGGGGCGGGGGGGGGGGCATGACCCTGTCAGCTCAGCTAAGGTAGTCATTGTCCGGTGGACTCCAGGAGAAAATAGTAAATGAGGACATGGACAAATAAAGAGGAGTTGTTGTTTTTTCTTTTTCTCGTGTATGTACGATTCATGTAATGAGGCTTGAAGTGCCCTCGGCAATTCAGCGGAACAGGCAGGAGAAATAATTTCATTCTTGTCAAAGGCAGGAAGGAGAACAAGCTTTCCATATCAAAAGAGGGCTAGGAGCATTTTGTTGCAGAGGCACATTGCAAATAGCAGATAAAAAGATACACCGTGTTCATATTTGGGGGGGGCTGTTCCCTTTTGGTCACAGATCATACCCATTTTTTAAAATTTTTATCAAGGAAACAACACCAATTACAATGTGGATTGTGATGTTGCTTTGCCGGGATTATTTGAACGTACCGTTTGTCCACGAAGGTCCACTGGACGGAAGCTGAGCTGCGCGGTGACAATTTTTGTGGCAACCCCGAAAATGACTTCCGCGGGCTTTGAATTTGACACCCGTGTTTTACGCCACTAAGAGTTGATCTGTCGTGAATTCTGAGTTGCGCACAAGCGACATTTTTCAAACAGAAAAGCCGCCGTTTTCCTGCGCTGTCGCGAGACAGATGGATGATGGGATCCAACAGATCGTCAGCCAGGATTTTGCCGTCAAATTGACCGGCTTGTTGTATTTCCCGCCGATCCTGCGTCTTCCTTTCCGTGGCAACCGAACGCGTCTGCTCCTCTCGTCACGTGAAATGTACTTTTTGGACAGGTCCCTATTGAACAGCCCTCCCCCCCTTCCCCTGCGAGCGCAACAAACGATTCTCTTCTTTGCGTCCGGCGTGTCTTTATTTCCGTGACGGGATTAGCGCATTGTGTGTGCAGCTGCAGTCGGGATTAGGGAAGGCGAGGGATGACGGCCGAAGAGCAAACACCGTTGGAACCAATTGCACACAACACTGGGCCCTCACGTCACAAAAATAAAGGCTCGGACTGCTGTTTGGCGAGTACATGATGACTTTTATGCCTCTATCAAAGGGTGGGGGGGGCAGAATAATCAAGGACAAAGAAATGGCAACAACACGACTGCGATCAAGGACTATGCCAAATCCCTGAACAGCATCTGCTTTGTTGGAGCGCGAGGGGAAAACAAAAGAGCTCATCCCGACCCCGTCAGCTTCCCTTTCTCTCGCTCGGATTATGATTTGATTCGTGTGACTGCAGGTACGCGTAGGCGGGCAAGGCAACAAAGCGTACGAGTGTCAGAAGAGGCGCGTGCCGGCCGGGTTGGCGAGACACGCCGTTATCGCGACTCTCGCGCTCCGGGCAAAGCGCGGCGAGTTGACGGAAGCTGCGGATGAGGCTCAGACGGAGGAGAACGTCATGGGGCTGTTGCGACAACTGCACGTTTAGGGCCATCCGAATCAGTGACAACATTGCGCATTTTCGTCCACATTTTGACACTCGGCATTTCCATAAGAGAAAATGTGAAAGTAACGATCGGCGGGAACGTGTCGGCTCCGTCGTCGATCTCTGACGCCGCTACGGTATGTGATTTGGCTTGAGTAATATGACCGTGAGCCCTGTGAACACAAGTTTAGCCTTGAAAATAAATGACATCAGCGATGCTGTAATGGACGCCACCGGAAGAAAAAAAAATTGCTATCCTCTTTGACAGTCGGGAGTCAAAAATACAGTCAAACCTCGGTTTTCAAACGTCTCGGTTCTCAACCAATTCGGTTTTCGACCAAAAATTTCGATTTTTTTTTAAATGCCTCGGATGAAGACCAAATTTCGGTTCTCGAACAAACTGAGCGCACCTGAATGCACCATTTGACTCAACTCACCTTCCTTGACGCTTCCTCGTGTTGCTTTCCATTGTGAGCAGATGTGTTCAATCAACATTTTTATTTTAAAAAGAGCGTGGTTTCGCTTTTCGAACAGCCTTCTGCAACTAATTATGGACGAAAACCGAGGTTTGACTGTAACAATCAAATAATGAAAGGAAACTGCAAGTCCTACCAGCAAGTGGCAGAGGAAAACTGGTTGTGGGCGTTTTTTTTTTCCATTGGTGAGCGAAACAGCGCAAAGAAGAAGAAATACTGAGTCACACTGAAGAGAGGAAACACATCAAGCAAGGGGAGAGAGTCACTCGTGAACACACCACGTCAACGTCATCCAATTGCTCTCAATCCACACAAAAAGCCCCCCCGCCACACACACACACACACTGGCAAAAAGCTTTGAACGCAATTATGAAATTAGTGCAGGAATTTATTTCAACCCAGTAAACACCAAAAAACACCAAAATAACAACAACAGCACACATTGAACAGCTAATCGAGGCACGGCATGACTCAAAGTCCTCCGCAATTCCGACTTTAATGGATTAATCATGTCAAGTCCCTCAAGTGGATTGCATGGCAGAGTAACTCAGAGAAATTCAGTTGTCGGCAGAGTAGGTCAACCAGCTCCAATTTGTTTGTTAAAACAAAATTACCCCTTTTCCTTCATGAAGCCTTTATTAACTGTGGAGGAAATATTTCGACTTTCGTTTTTATAGCCTTTTGCGCGACAACAGTAGTTAACTGGTCTAATTTTAACATATTATCATTGCTAAAACACACAAAAAAAGCAGCATTTCGGACACTTCGTTGCGCGTGGAGCGGGGGGGGGGGCAGCAAACACAATCACCCATCCCTCACTGAGAAGTCTTATCAGAAGCTAATTCTCCTCTGTGCAGCCAAGAGTGTTCAATGCAGTTCTGCGTGAAACCGCCACTGGGTGGGCGTGGCTAACTGCGAGCTAGCACGAGAAGCTAACGCGGCTTCTCAAAATCGGTTCTCTTTGGGAGTCGAAATGCACAACACCGGTCATGGCAGATCCGAATCAAACTCTTTGGCAGGAAAAAAAAAATCCTGAAAGCAGCAAGTGACCACGAGGATTTTGATACCACTGGCGTATTCATGCTCAATTCAATTCAACTTCTGGTGGATATTCTTTCTCCTCACTCATCTTTCAGAAGAAGGATCCCAAAAAAACAGCCAAAGGGGAAAAAGCCAAATGCGCACAACTAGAATTCATTGTTTGATGCGGGCTAAAGTGAGGTCAGGTAGGCCGCATGGATGACTCACGTAATGTGCAGGCATCACATAGCATAAACCCAACCATGCGTTCACAATGTACTGTCCCAAATATGTCAGCTGACATTCCCCAAAAACAAAACAATTTCCCCAGTGAAAGTACCTGTAAAATAGCCAGATTTCATCACAATGACGCACAAACTAGGAGTCACGAGGAGAAAACGGGCAAGGTCAATGAAGGCTGGCAACATGCAATCTTTCAAGCAAAGCAAATTGCCAGAACTTCAAGCGGCTTGATTGTTGTGAAAAGAAATCGCAGCATTAAAAGCAATCTGACTCATTATCCAGGGCGCCTGCATCACGTTGATACGCTTCTCCAATCAACAGTTGCCGATGTGGGAGCCCGACAGCACCAGCGAGTGGAAAGGGGGGTGGGCGGGCAAGGTAAATCAAAATTTCAATTTTCTAGCTCACACCAATATGGCAAAGTATGAAAACAAAAAAACAAGATCATTTGCAAATTACAAATCAATTCCAACAAAGGTCACACTGAATTATGGTGGAGTTAGCAGCATCGGATCTGCCTTTCGGGCGACATTAGCACGCGAGGCTCAGCTTGGACCATTTTGTGTGGAGTTTGCATGTTCTCATCTCACTCTGTTTTTCCGGGTTTTTGTGTTTGTTTGGGTTTTTTTTGCCAATTTTCCACATTGAGCCCTGCAGTTGTCTGGCGACCAATCCTTGGCCCAAAGTCGAATTCAGTGGTCCCATTACTTTTAAATTGCCGGTTTTAAAGCACTGGTTGTGACCACAAAGACAACGATAGAGTAATTAAACATTTCCTCAACATGGATTTGTTTTCATTCATTTCAAAGAGTGTAATTCTACTGTACAACAAACACAGACAAAAATAAAATAACTCAGAGAACTACTAACAAATGGACCAATGGGGAGTTATAATTACGCTTTATAATGGAAATTATTTTCATAATTTTAAAGCTATAATCTTACATACGGCGTTCTCATCATTGCTACTTGCGAATGTGACCGATCAAAACATAGCACGACTAATTGCTGCTTTTATCCGGTGGTTGCCGGCTAGTTATCAACGACTGAACTGCTCATGTTTACGTGTGCAGACTGCTCACCTTTTTTTTCGTGCTTTTCACTTGATCACTTGGGTGCCACTTGTTCAAACCATCCAACATTTTCTTTTTCGTTGACTTGTTTTTGACGACATTCCATGCGAAACGACTAACTCCTCCACGTCGCTCAGAAGACATCGCTCAGGGGAGGTACTTCTCTTGTCAAAATTGTTTCCTCTTCGGAAATCATGGTTGCCCGTCACCTGCGCGTCGAGCTGTACGTGTGGCCAATGTGTTACTATTTCCATTTACTGGCTCTTCTCTCATTTCTTGTCAGAATCTGTTGATTTCAACTTGCAAAATAACGTGACAAGGGGGGACTCGGATTGGCCCGAGTCGCGCAAATTTGGGTACTCCGAGTGGCGCACATGTCCGCCACGTCCGATGGAGTCAATTTGCTCACAGCTCGCAGGTGTGTCTCTGTAGCGGCCCGGTACCAAATGGGCGTGGGCCCGGTACCGGTGCTTGGGGACCTCTGGTCTCATTGACGTTGCCGTTCCAGTACTTTTGGAGGGGATTGTATCACCCAGATCTGTACAGTACTGTACTGTAGTATGGAAGCAGATGCTAAAAATATATAAATAAAACTCCGCACTTCAATTTGAATGACCTCATTCTCAATTGTTTGTTTTTTTTTGGGGGGGGGGGGGGGGTATAACAGCCCTGAATGCATTTAATGAGCGAAAACAACCTTGCTCGAGGGAGAGAACGCCAACATGGTCCTCCTCTATATCCTGTTGCGTGCATTCCTCACCTGGTATGCGGCACCCAGGGGGGAGGTGACAGAGGTCATGAGAGCTGGCTGCACAGTGAACCTGTTTGGAAAGCAAGACACCACAAGGAAAACGAGGACAACCATCAACACTAACATCATAATCAGCACATCTTTAGCTGCAGGACACCGATTTCGTGTCCCCCATCGAAACAATATTGTGCAATGTTGGGGGTCAGTGCTGTGGCCTTCAAACTGATGGTCAAATTTAGGGCGAAAGAAAATAAGAGAATTTTTATTGCCTGTCTTGGGAAGGGTTTGGCTGGGGCCAGACGCAAAAAAGGGCAGGTTAACCTTTTAGTGTCTGGATTGTTTGTGAGTCATGCATTGGCAGGAGTGGGAGGGGGGGGGGGGGGGGGGGGGGTTGGAATCAACCACGCTTCTGTGACAGTGCCCATCATGCATGATCATTCAGAACTGTGAGGCGGATGGTGCGCATCTCCTCCCGTACGTGTGCCTCAGCTGCGTCTCACTCATGTGGGCCTCGCGTGAGAACACGAATTTGACCCAGTAAATGCGGTCTCAAAATTGCATGTCCGTGTGTGCAGCGGTGTAACAGAAATGCAGGATACGAGAGCTTGAATGTTGCAAGCGTATCGGTCGATAGACCTCACATACACACACACGCTCCTCGGGCTTTTGGGCCAGACGAGCCTCGATCACAAGGAACACCTCATTTCACTTCTCCGTGTAACATCACACGGCAGCAAGTGACACGCGGGGTACCGAGGAATTACGAAAGTGAAGCGGTAGTTTCTCTGGAGGAGGCTCCTCATACACACACACAGACAAGACAAACGCACACATCTCCCTGCACCAAAAGATGATCAAATGTGACACGTCTGCGCCAGATTTTTCAAATGGCTATTTCGGTTGTGCGCCCGGGGCCTAATCACAGATGCATGACAACAGGACCCCCGCGACGGCGTCTTCACTGAGAACAAAGCGAAGCCGATTTTGATTTGTGGCTGCCAATTGTCTGATCCTCTAAACAGCCTCGGTCAAAGTTTAGCTCTCAGTAGATTTGAGAATCCTTTCAACGCAAGTGTAACTTGTGTTTATGATGTCCTCTGATCCCGGAACAGCAGCGTGTGGATTCAATAAAAGTGCTTCAGTTCAACCAAGAAGAAGGAAACGAGCAAAGACTCTCATTAGGCGAGGAAAGGGATGAAGTCGTCTTTCATGCGCCGGTCTCAAACGGTAGCCGCGGAAACATCAAAGAGACCCCTTCTCAACAGCTCGAGGGACCAAAATCGAAGAAAGTAAGCTACTCCCAAGGATTATTCTCCTTCAGTCGCATGCGGCCACACACTCTCATCTGTGAAACTGCTGCGTGTGTGTGCGTGTCCATGCCAGAGGAATGACAAATTGATGAGCAACGACAAAAGGAGATGGAGATGCTGAAGGAGAGCTCTCCTTTTTAGACAGAACTAGAGCCAAAAAGAGGGTGGTGCCCGTGTGGCTTTTCTGCGGGTATTCCTCCTTCCTCCCACATTCTAAAGACATGATTGGTTTTATGTCAAACATGGGAGCTATTGAGTTCTTGAGACAGGAGATGCTGAAGGAGAGCTCTCCTTTTTAGACAGAACTAGACCCAAAAAGAGGGCGGTGCCCGTGTGGCTTTTCTGCGGGTATTCCTCCTTCCTCCCACATTCTAAAGACATGATTGGTTTTATGTCAAACATGGGAGCTATTGAGTTCTTGAGACAGGAGATGCTAAAGGAGAGCTCTCCTTTTTAGACAGAACCAGACCCAAAAAGAGGGCGGTGCCCGTGTGGCTTTTCTGCAGGTATTCCTCCTTCCTCCCACATTCTAAAGACATGATTGGTTTTACGTCAAACATGGGAGCTATTGAGTTCTTGAGACAGGAGATGCTGAAGGAGAGCTCTCCTTTTTAGACAGAACTAGAGCCAAAAAGAGGGCGGTGCCTGTGTGGCTTTTCTGCGGGTATTCCTCCTTCCTCCCACATTCTAAAGACATGGTTGGTTTTACGTCAAACATGGGAGCTATTGAGTTCTTGAGACAGGAGATGCTGAAGGAGAGCTCTCCTTTTTAGACAGAACTAGAGCCAAAAAGAGGGCGGTGCCCGTGTGGCTTTTCTGCGGGTATTCCTCCTTCCTCCCACATTCTAAAGACATGATTGGTTTTACATCAAACATGGGAGCTATTGAGTTCTTGAGACAGGAGATGCTGAAGGAGAGCTCTCCTTTTTAGACAGAACTAGAGCCAAAAAGAGGGCGGTGCCCGTGTGGCTTATCTGCGGGTATTCCTCCTTCCTCCCACATTCTAAAGACATGATTGGTTTTACGTCAAACATGGGAGCTATTGAGTTCTTGAGACAGGAGATGCTGAAGGAGAGCTCTCCTTTTTAGACAGAACTAGACCCAAAAAGAGGGCGGTGCCTGTGTGGCTTTTCTGCGGGTATTCCTCCTTCCTCCCACATTCTAAAGACATGCACGGTAGGTGAATCGAACGCTCTAAATTGTCATTCGGTGTGATTGTGAGTGTGAACGGTTGTTTGGCCAGCTGGGATAGGGTTCACCACGCCCGCGACCCTCGTGAGGATAAGCAGATCAGATAATGGATGGCTAGACCCCAGAAACAACTGGCCAAAAATAGCGGACACAGCCCCCCCCCCCCCCTGCACCCCTCAGTAAATAAACGAATGAATCAATAAAATCACACTCAGACAAAAACACACAGAAAATATTTAGTTCATAACCTCGGATAAATCCAGGGTACTGAGGGAAAGAGGATTTCAGTCTGCCTTGAGAGATAATCTTTGGACTAGGCTGGCCAAGAGAAACCTCGGAATTCTGTTCGCAAATTGAAGAGACAAAAGAGCACGAGGCATGCTTATCTCAAACAGACGACTGCAATCCAATCCAGTTTGATGAATAAAGAGCGGCTAACCTAATTTGGCGGTATATATATATATATATATATATATATATATATATATATATATATATATATATATACACACACACACACACACACACACACACATTAATAATGCTGTATATAGATATGCATCCGTTCATCTATACATCTACACGCACACATATGTGATAATTCTGGGAGATTATCGAGAAGTGAATGGAAATAACGTTGAAAAAAAAAGGTCTCCACCTTTTTTTCATACACTTGTAATGATGACTCATCACATTGAAAATGATTTTGTGGCAACGATTCGGATGCTGAATGTGTTATTTTATCCAACACTGCCCCCTGGCGGGGGAAATGTAAATTTATCCTTGTACAGCAGTCCGTACGATATCGTCGCTTGCGATGTTGTCATTGCTCATCAAAACTGGTTTAATATGAATAAATGGATTGGCAAATAGCACGAGATCCGATTGGCTAATTTTCTTTTCAACGCTCAAATTCCAACGAAAAAGTGCCTCAGTCAAAGACTGTATTATCATTATTAGTTGTCAGCATTTTTTTTTTGACAATGTATTCAATTCTTTGATATTTAGGTTCCTGTGTTACACGTCAAATTGTTGTTGATATTTTATTGTAGATTTAATAATGTAATGCGCAAAGTGTAAATGAAATTCCAAAGTATTGGTTTTTAAAATCATAATTTCCTTACTTTTGGAAGCTTATGTTAAATTATTATTTTCATTTTATATTTGAGCATTATGTAATCTTATGTTAAATTATTAATTATTTAACATAAAAAATTTTAACACTTCTTTAAAATCATTAAAGCTGCAGCATTTACAGTAATAAATGGGGAAAACGTGAGAAGTCGACTTTCGTTTTCTCCCAAAAAAGTAAAAATCATCGCTGTATTATTTCTTTTCTTCGGTCGGTTCGAGTAAAGCAAAAGACGTCACTCCAACTCACACTTTGCGTTTTCGTCTTTTCATTCCAAACAATTGGGAACATTTTGACTCGGAAGATGGCGCGACGCACAACAAATACAAATGTCATAAAAATGACAGCAAAAAGGAAAAAAAACAGTACAGGTGATGGAAACGGTCACATGTTCCAACAGGAACTAAAAATCAGTCGGGCTCTTTGACAAAGAGTAAAGCCAGAAGTGCAAACTTGCAGTCTTATGTGGATTTTCCATATCAGACAGGACCTGAGAGAGGGAGATTCAGCCCAAAAGTCCCAGAGCTTTGCTTTGATTTCATGCTCATGATGTCCTGCGTAGCAGAGATGGACAACGTATTGGACAACGTATTGCTTTTGTCTCGCTGCGGGACCCGAAGGAAGTCCACCACGGCACAAGTGGGCTTGGGACGCCTGCGTCTTAACGCCCTTTTCTCCGCCCGGGTCTTCGGCGGGGACAGACCTTGGCATATGCGAGAGCAGGCGCTGTTGATTCCGCACAGGGAGGGATCGTCCGAATGCGACGATGTCTCCGAGCTGCCCTCGGACGGGGACTCTCTGAAGGCGGGGAGAAGTAGGCTCCTCGGTAGGGCGGCCGGGTTTGACGTGACGGGCGCGCTGTTCCATACGGCGGCTCCGTTGCGTGCGAGCGGAGGGCCGTGAAAGGATGTCAGAGTCTGCACTTTTTCGGTGGGTTTCATCTTACGGCGTCTTTTCTGAACGGGGACGGGTTGAGACAAGAACAGGCAGAGGTTAGGTCACATCGGCGCGGCGTATTCTGTGAACCATTTGCGTTCTGTGTCATCGGTGAGACGGGGGGCCGTTTCAAGAACCGATGCTTGATAACGGCTGGCGAACATCAATGGCTTTTCAAAACGGATTTGATCACTTTTGAGCTTGGGCAAATTCAACTCGTAAATCAAGGTACCACTGTGAATAGTTTGAAGTTAATCATGATCTTCTCTGCACCTTTCCATTCGCTTCACTCTCCTCAGGATGAAGACTTTCGAGACCTGGGAGCCAGAGAATATGCTATGTTAATTTCTACTGGTAAAAAAAAAAAAAAAAAAAGGCTTCAAATGTACTTTTCATTGTCAGACAATCAAAAATCCAATTCAAAAGACAGCTGTACCTTGAGTAGGCACTAACTGGATTGAGTGGATGAGCGGGTCGGAGGCGCTCCTCTTCAAACTACAGTCATCACCGGAGGTGAAATTCCTAACGAGAAAAATCATCACAGTTATCAAAGTCCACCACGATTCACTCTGGATTCGAGTTAGGAAGCTTTTAATGACTCTTTAAAAAAAAACGCAGGGCAAAATAAGATGTTTTTTTTCCCCAAAAAAGGCATTTAAAATTGAGCACATTGCTTTTTTTCAACATTCTCTATTTCGCCCGACCCCCCTTCATTCATTTATTTATTTTAGGGGGTCAACAAATGTCAAGATGCAGTTGCGCCGGTACCTCTCGGGACAGCAGTAGGTGTAGCTGTTTAGTGCGGGGGGCTCCGGCTCAGCATTTGGAGGCGTGATGGAGATGCGGCAGCGGTTGGCCAACAGCACCACGCCGAAACACAGACTCAGCAGCAGGCACAGCAGCAGGTAGTTGTGCCTGTCGGACACCTGGGAGACACGCCCACCCGTGATGTCACAAGCCAAACTCCTGCAATCTCTCAGTCTTTCAAAAAATAAATCGACACTGTTGGTGCAGATATGACAGACGTTTAAATGCTTACGCTTCATTCATTGATGGTACTTTTTCTGTCTAATGTTGAGATGTCCTATTTTACTGACAGTCCTTGAACGCACCTCACTGTGATGCAAACAGTCAAGTTTTGTGAACAGCATCCCCCTTCTATAGTGCAGATTATTATTAATTATTTTATTTTTTATTTTTTTTAAACGTGGACTCTAGTGCAGACTTTCCTCGATTGCAAGTGGCTCCGGAACGCATCCCTGGCGATAAATGCGGATTCGCTGCACCTCTCTCCTGCCACAGCTGCCGAGAGCCAGTTCTGTGGCCTTAACAAGTGCAGTGTGAAAAGGTCTTCAGCTTGTGTAAGTGAAGCTAACGCTGTGGCTGGCGAGTGGGCAAATCATGATGCCGTTTTACCGACCTCGTTCTTCAGCTGGCTGACTTGAACCGAGAGGTTGAGAACCATCTGAGTCACATTTTCCAGCTGGCCTTGCAGCGACTGAATGGACTCTGTCTGACGCTGGTCCTACGTGAGAATTTAGAAAGAGTCAAAAGTCTGCATCGGACCACGTGATACTACAATTGGAATACATCGGGGTACTTCCAAAAGACTCTTGAGAACAATCAATGAGAAATGTTCCTCACTTGCTCCTCTGCAATTCTGGAGGTGTTTTGGAGTTTAATAATGGTTTTGTTGAAAGCCTTCTGCATTTCCTCCATCTGCTTCCGATATCTTGGAAGGGGAAAAAAAAGGGTCAGACAAAATAAAAAAAAGACACCAAAGCAACCTGTGCCTGACCTCTGGCTGAGCTGCTCCAGATAACGCCCGCTGAGCGACATATTCATCTCAAGGGCCTTGATGCGGTTGTTGAGTCGCATGAAAACCGACTCCTTCTGGCTGGAGCCGTGCACCGGGTTGCCATTCTGCTCGGTGCCATTCGGGGGATCGGCGTAGATGTCTGAGAGGGACGGTGAGAGGGATGCCGAAGGGAGAGGAGGGAGACCGGGGGTCGAGGCATCTTCGGTGAGGTCATCCGTTTTGCTATCGGGGATGATCGGGGCGCTACTAGAGAGTTCGAGTTCAACGGGTGCGTGTGGGGAAGGCTGGGATGTCTCAACAGAAAGAGTGTCGCCGTCGAGGACGGGGGCTGGGTCCGGGGACGGATTTGCACGAGGGGAAGCGGTCTGGGACTCACCTGTCATGTCAGGATTTGGCACAGAGTCATGCGTCACCGTGCTGGCCTTGAGTTCTGTCGGCGCCACTTTGCCAAAATCCGCCGTGGGTGCGACGACCGAGCTACTGGGAGCTAGCGAAGTCGACGTCTGCTTCTCCGCGGCCGGCACGTCTCGGCTCTCCTCTGAGCTTCGCGGCTTTGCCGGCGCCTCGGAGGGAAGCTGCGGGGTCTCGACAACAGTCGGGTTGGCGGCGGATGAATCGGGGAGGGTGGCGGCTTTGGCGAGGCTTGACGTCTGACTGGGCTCCAGGAGAGGAGATTCGGACGCAGAGCCGTGAAGAGATTCGACGACCGTTTTCTCCAGAGGCTGAGGCGCTCGCGACGGGCTGGCTGCGCTTTCTGGCTCCCCCTCGGACAATTGTGGATTTTCACGGGGCTGACGTGCCTCGCTGTGATCCCGCTCGGGCACGGGACAGGCGGAGGAGGGTGAAAGCGGGGGCCAAGCGGGAGTGCGGTCGGAAGGAGCCGTTTGCTTTCCGTCTGAGGGTTGGCATTTCCTTTTTTGCGCCAGACATCGCTGCTGCAGATACTCCTGAAGAGAAGCGCCGCACGAACAAGAGGCAAACGCACAGAAGTCCACACGTCGCGCTTGATTGACATCCATTTTCTCCCTCTCCACATCCGACTCCTCCTCTTTCTCCAAAAGGGTGATTGTGGAGCTGATGGATTCTTCTTCCTCCGACTCCAAAGGAATCACAATTTGTTCCTCGGGTGGGGGAGGCTGCTGTTCACCGTGATCATCCGGAAGCTGTTCTGGGACAGCGGCTGTTGGGGGTGCTCCGCCACTTTCAGTGACGACTGCGTCTGGAGACAATGTTGCCTCTTCCAACTCTGAACTGGAAGGAGCAAAAACAATGAAAGCGGACTAAATGGGCGGATTGTTTGCGCTACACCTTTCTCTGTGTATTATATATGAGATATTAACCCTCGTAGTGCACCGCTTGCGATAAATGTAAAATGATGTCTTGGAATCAAAGGCAAAGGCATTCAGAAAAACACGAGAGAGCTGAAACTTATGGAGGGGTTCTAAAATGACCTAAATTTCATGACGTCACCCGCTGATAATTCTCAGGCATTGCAGCAATAATAAAAAAACGTTTTGATACCTTAATCTTCACAATTTACATATTTTGCACCATAGAGACCCATTATAATTCATATTTTTGAATGCATCGTAAACCTAATGTGTATACATGCATTTCACACGATTTTTAGGTCAATCGCTTTGTTTTCGCTAGGGGTTGAGGTCATTCCAATTTTGCAACTTTAGGTGGCGTCAGAGGATCGCAAATGAGTTTGCCTTTTTGCAGGAGGCTTCAAACCAATGCATTTTACATGAACACGTCCGGTCGGGATTGTTAGTAGGGCTTGTTTGGGACCTCCAGACACAATTTTTTTTCCCCTTTTGCAAAAAATAAAGAATAAAAAATCCCAAAGAACTAATAAAAACTATATATGTATGGATAGCACAGATGCCTCTGAACATTTTGAGTGTTTGAAAAAAAAAATGTTTTTATAACACAAAATACATCATTACAAAAATTGTAAAATGCGTAACTTAAGGCCTTTTTAATTTGGAGCACACAAGGGTTAAGTTTGAAATGAGGCTTCGACAGGTACTCACACGGCGGTTGAGTCTACGATGGGAGCTTGAGTCCGCGTTTCATTAACACCGGGCCCATTCACACTCACATCGCCGGATGAAAGGTTTCCTGCAAAACATAAATGGGATGTGTTACATTTGATCATGAGCACAAATAATCCCGATTTACATTCTGCGCCCGCGTTACAGTTTGAGCGGGACAGAGAACAGGTTAGAATTCAAGAAATATTGTTCAATCAATAAATCTCTGATATTTTGCATTTTTCACATTTTTGGTACAACTGCAGCATGAGATCTCATTGGAAATTAGAATAGCATAGCATTGCTGCTATTAGACTATTTAAAAAAAAAAAAGAAAGTGAGGTTGATGACTGGCACATACCTTGCATTTCTGAGTTACCACCAAGAACGTTTACGGCGATATTATTGACCATGTTCAAAATGACATCTGAGGAGGAGCGCAATAGAGCACATGAATTTCAAGAAGAGCCGGAAATCGAGTGGCTCTTTTTCAGCCTTGTCGATGCTTTAAACCACAAAGCAACGACTGCTGCTGCTCTCTTACCCTTGGCCGAGCCAATCAGATTCTTGGAATACTTGACTTCACCGGGTCCATAGCCGGATGCGTCATCTGAAGGAGGAAAACGTTCCTAACTTGGCGCCATTTTTACAACAAATTCACAATATTTCAAAAGTGGAACTATTTCTGTGGGTTTTGTTAAACTGAAGACAATATGCAAAATCGACATATTTATCATTTTGACAAAACAAAATGAACAGAAGTCTATCGCAATAAATATATTTGTTAATTGGTCGCCACTTCGCGGATTTTCGTTTATCGCGGGTGGTTTTGGTCCCCATTAACCGGGATAAACAAGAGATGACTGTACATCAATACCCAAGTCGTCATCCTGATCTTCTGGTCTTTCAGACGGCTCGGCTATTTCTTCGTACTCTTCCACCATGCTTGTCCCAAACACTCTGTAAAAAAAAAAAAATTTAAGTTTTAAGTTTTTTTTTCGAGGTGTATCATTGGGTCAAGGGCAGCCGTCGTTTACTAATCAGCCAACAAATTGGACTTGCTCCCGAGTCAACTCGACACGATGGTCAAACAAACTCTCATGGGGAGAATGGCAATCACAAATGTTGGGGGGGGGGGGGTGTTTTTTTTTTAACTTGAACCCTCTTAGGAGGAAGAGCGTTTGATTTTCAGAAACTCTTTTTGGCATGTGTGGCTGTATTGTTTTGTGTTTTTTGTTATTGTAAAGTGTCCTTGGGTGTCTTGAAAGGCGCTTATAAATAAAATGTATTATTATTATATTATAAAAGAAGGGATCTCCACTTTAAACCGATCCCATAAGCGGAGAGAGTGACTCCCTTCTCAATAACATCAAAGCTTTTCAGCTGTATTGATTCCTTGATGGACATGCTGAAGTCGCGGTAGCTTGAATGGCACGTACCGAATGAGACTGAGGGGGCAGAAATGTTCCGAGCCAAAGTGAGAGAGCAGCTCGACCTAAAAAAAACAGCGGACAAACAATTGAGATATATGAGAAAGGGTGGATGCCACGCGGGCTTCATTCATGGCACTTATCTCATCAAAGTTGTTATTTCGTGAACAAAAACCGGGAGCAGTAATAAAAAAAAATGTTTTTTTTAAAGATTCTCGTCGTGGGAAAGCAGGATCATTGAAGAAGATTAGTTCATTGGCATCGTGTGAGTTTCCCAATGTAGGAAAATTGATTGCAATTTGGTTAGCAGCATGTACGAGGTGAAACAGATCAGCCAAATGGACCAATAGGTTAAAAAGGCAAAAAAAAATAATAATAATAAAATCAATTTTAAAAAATGCTCTTTTCCATCAGTCCTATTGAATGCACTTAATTCGCAGACATCTACACAAAGCACAGGCTAACCTTTATGTACTTGGCGAACATCTGAAGCGAGAGAAGGAGGGGAGGGGGAGAAGGAGAGGAAAACATTATAAGCCGTATAGGTGCACAGAAAACAATGTCACATGCTTAACACCACTGACATGATACGCGGTAATTAGGTTCAACAATTGTGTCAGTGTATAAATTCGGACCGGCTAAAGAAAAACAAGCAGAAGAAGAACTGGGCAGTCCAATGAAAAAAAAAATAAATACTGAGGTTACCTTGACGTATTTAGCATAAAGTTGCTCGTCCAATGGAAAGCTCTGGACAGTGCGTTCGTCCCGGCCATGAAAGGTTCCCAATTTGAGCCATTTGTTGGTTGGGTACCTGCAACGGCCAAGAAAGTCATCCTGCTGTTTGGTCGCACATCGGCGAACAGGCACATTCGCGAAGCGACCGTTAAACTTTGTCACTCCTGTCTGGTTCAAAGAGCGCGTTCACCTGTCACTGATGGAGACGAGGAAGTCTTTGGGTGTGGAAGAGAAGAGCTCAAAATTGGCAATATCCAACTGCTTCACCTGAATGGGCTCGCAGAGCTCAATGATGAACCTGCGGGAGAAAAGCACAAACATCGCCGTTCATCGTTCGTTTGCGTCAAGACAACTGCTGCTTCATGCAAAAAATAAGATAAAAACAGACCAGATTTTGTTACTACAGGGGTTAAGCATGTACAGGTCCATATTCTCCTTCAAAATGGCTGCCGTGCTCTGGAAGTGACAAAATGGGACTGTTGAAATCAAAGCCGTTTTGATCGGTCGATAATGGAGTGACGCATAGCGTACCTTCGCTTCTGGGTTAGCACCGAGGATCTTTGCTCCACACTCCACGGAAGCGTAGTTGTTGAAGTTTTTTTGCACCTTCTTCACCACGTTGGAGCCGCCGTTCGTTGAAGTGTGCGTGGACAGAGCTACGGGAAACGTCGGATTACGGTCGCGCTCGTTTCAGCTAAGACTGCTCCTCTAATACCAGCGCACTCCAGATGGACTTTTTACTTTTTTCATTTTCCACCTCCATCATTTTCCGTTTCCACTCGTCAAACGTCGGGATGTCCTCGGGGTCTTTGCCGCTCACACTGGGATCCGTGTCCCCGATGACGGCGGCGCCACTCGCGTCCTACCGGGGAGAACATAAAAGCTGGCGCCGGCGGTTGGGGAGGAGGCGGCGACCATTCGGTAACCAAATGTTCCTCACTTGCTCGTTGAGAGTGTGTGATAGGTTCCCGTCCAGATGCTGACCAGCCTGGGCACTTGGAGGGTCGCTGTGAGTTTTGGTCCCGGTTGTGTGAACGTTTGACATGTTTTCTAAAACTACTGGAGGATGCCTGCAAGGAACACAAAGGCATCGTTTTTAATAAGAGTTCAACACTCAAAGCAACATGGATGAGTTTATCCGGAAAGAACCGGTTGAATGTAGTCCACAACCTGTCATGGTCGTAGGGGTTTGCCTCTTCCGCACATTCGGCGGGAGCCGAGTCCGAGTCAAGGGCCTCGGGTTGAGCGTCGTCTGAAACACTAAGACGACAACGAGCAACTTATGCTTTCGGAGTTGATCGTATTTCACAGAAAAAGACGGTAGTTGATGTAGCATCTTAATAAATAAAGTGTGAAATGAGATATGATTTGGGGGGCTGGGGGGGGGGCGGTGGGGACTTGCCTGACTGTCACGGTGTCGTGAAGGGTCGGAATACCGTGGCTGTCAGTTTCCTCAGCACTGGATTCGTGGACTGTATCGGAAGACATAATGAGGACAACCGAGTCTTTGTCTTGAGCAGCGGACGCGTCAAGGTTTTCCGTTTCTGAGCGATGCTCGTGTTCCGGCTCGGGCTGCGAAACGCCGCCGTTGACCTCCATCGTTGCATTTATGGTGGGCTCGGAGACCTGGAAGATCAAGGTCAAGGAAACATTCTTGAAATGTTTGACCTGTTGAGGGACACCACCCATATCCATATGACATATTTTGTCGTGAAAAAAATCCAAAAAATGACTGGTAACCGTAGTATTGCGCTTGAAGTCACGAAATAACTACTTGATATTCATCAACAGGCAACGGTTTGAATACTGAAGTACTTAGATACAATACTTTACTGGCAAAAACAATAACTACCGGTACTTGTCATTTAACTCGCCTCCGAATGCGTCTCTTTCTTGTCCGCCGCCTGCGTCGGCTGCTCGTCTTTTTGATCGTCCCCTGGTGACTCCTGATTCCCGGACGAGGACTCGGGGAGCAAAGCCAAGTTCTCATCCTCCTCAAGACATCAGACACGTTTTGATACATGAGAAAATATTTTATATTTTACAAACAGTACTTTTACATTGGAGCTTGAGGAATGTCATTGTTTCAACAGCGACTTGGAAACCGTCAGGCCAACCTTGTCTTGCTGATGAGAACCTCTCGACTCCTCCTCTGAACTAATGTCCTGCAAAGGCTCAGAGCGCTGGGCCTCCTGGTCTGGCTCTGTGCAATCAACACGGCAGCTCTGGAACCTGCGGGATAAAGAGGCAACGCTTGTTTGTTTGTTTCTTGGCTGACTACACGTTGCTTATCACCAAGCGCAAAACCCCCAGCTTCGACGGCCCAAATGGAGGAATGAAGAACACAAGACATTTTATGTGTGTGACGCGGTGAGAAAGTCCAGGTGGCTTGTAACGCCACGTGACTAATTTATCTTATCAGTTTACAAAGTCAAGGAGGGCTGACAAATCAAAAAGAAACATGCGATTCGCTCACTCCAACACGTTTGTGTTCTGACAAGAAAATTACTGGAACTCTTAAGGCTAATTCATTATTTTTGCTGGAGGCTGAAAACACGAGCAATTACGTGCAGCTCATTCATTATTACTTTTAATTGCCATTATGGTATCGCCTTATAAATACCATCTGTACAGTGTCCTTGAGTGTTGTGAAAGGCGCTTACAAATGTGATGTATTATTATTATTATTATTATTATTATTATTATTATCATTAATGAATCGGGTACACGACAAATGTTTAATTAAAGCAGCACACAAATGATTGTATATGTTACATCCTTACACAGTTAGGTGACCAACAATTATTTTTGACATGTTCAAAAAAATATTCTGCATACTTGTAATAAACATAAATAATCCCGAATGCATGTATCCAGACATTATCTTCATTATGCACGTCCACTTGAAAGGATTGCGAATGACTGAATAATTAATGAACTTTATGAGTCCTAAAATTGTTGCCAGTTAAGTGTGCAGTGCGTCCCTTCGATCAGAAGGGCAAGAAGTAAGCCAGTCAAGTTTTCTGTGTATCGTCGGGCAACATCACGAGGAGAGTCAGCGTAATCGCTTTGATGATGATTTGATGGCTTTAGCTCTGCAGCAGATGCATCCAGTTTCCAGGACTACTGACGTGAAAGGTTTTTAATCCCGATGAACCAAATCTGCGCTACGTTGACAAGTGAAGTAGGGCGATGCTGCCCTGATTAACGTGGGCCAGCAACAACTGCGCTTGTGTTTTCTCCAAATGCAACTTTATTGTGATGGTTGGGACAGTAAGGACGCTTTGAGCATAGGCAATGTTGGGAAGAGCGAGACCACGTCCCGGGCCGGGTTAGCAAAGAAAGCTACGACAGGCGAGCGGTTACAAGTCAGCCAGATGCCACATCACAACATAGCAAGTCGCTACTAGCACAAGCTAACGAAATGCACCGAGTACGTCGTTTGGCCTTAGCCGATTCCACTTCAACAAGTAGCTTGAGTCTTTTTACGTTAGAGGTTAAACGCTGACCGTGAAATAGAAACTACCGAGCAAAAAATATATCGAGAAACTTACCAAAATACGAGTGCCACAGAAAGCCAGAGAGTCACAGCTCGCCATATTATCATCTTCATCCCTGTCCTGTCGGGAAAGACATTATTGGCGTGCTGGTATAATACGTTAAATTGGCCCAGCTATATGTCCTCCTTGCTGTCGGGGGGGACACGATGGCCCGTTGGTAAAGCTAAACTTAGCCAACATCGGCAAATTCCGAATCGCTCACTGCAGCTTGACAGCCAAACAACCTGCTACCAACTGTCATTGCGTCACGTTTTCTGCTGCCAATGGCAACGTCGTACTGGGTTTCTTTCGGGTGCACTCGATTAAGTGTTTGGGGTCGTCTGCCAGGCGGTGCTCTTTGCAAAGTGGACCGAGCACAATAATTGTGACCGTCGGGTAAGAGAATTCAACGCACTTGAAATCAACACGTCGGAAACGCCGATCAAAATACTACGAGGAAAAACACACAACTATTTCAGATTTATAATAAAAACAAATTATTATTATTATTAGTAGTAGTAGTAGTAGGAGGAGGAGGAGTATAATTATAATACATATTATTATTAAATATTAATTATTAATGTGAATTGGGACTGTAGAAAAAATATATAATATTTTTTCTACTTTTATAAATATTATATATTTATAAAATATAAATATATAAAATATATTTATGTTTCAGAGTGATGGTGCCCTGCAGAAGCAGGTGTTTTGTTTTGATCAGACGTTTTGAACATGCACTTTATTATTGGTGTCACAAGATGGCGTGTGTCGAACAGCAATCAGCAAGAGGAGGAGATTTGACTTATTTCCCAAGGGAAAAATCAGTCAGGGCAGCAAGAAATTAGAGCACAACATCAAAGTAGAGACTGTGGTATATATAAAAACAAAACAAAACAAGAACAGCATGTCAGCATGTGCATGTGTGTGTATTTTTATTTCTAATCTGACACTGTATCTTCAAATGTTTCCAGATGATGAAATTACACATCGGTAACCGTCAGACCAATGTTTAAGAATAACAATTATACTTTTGTTGTGTTTCACCAGCACATCTGCTGGCCTATTGGTGAAACCAATGAACACTATTGCGAAGTACGACTTTTTTTTTTAATTGAGGAACAATACAGAGACACAGAAAATAACAATAGATGCAATTTTCCATTAAGCTCTCTGACAAACATCTTACCACAAATGGAATCAGTCATTGTTCTTTAGTTTTCTTTTAATACTCTGCGATTCTCTTTATATATTTAGCTTTGGCAATATAGAATTGTAATTCATGCCGCAAAGGCAGTCTAAATTCGATGTTGAATGAACAGAGAGAACCATTAAAGCGCTAGGATCCATTGTGAGGTCTTAAGAGTCCACAGGTACAGTATTTTCCTTATCAATACTTATATACAGCAGAACCAGAACACAGTTTAGGACCATATACACATGAACAAACTGACAGAGAAGCACTTGAACACTGACAAGAGCTGCTTAAGATCGAACACAGATGCTGACTGACTGACACGAGTGTCTGGGGAAAAAAGAAAGGATTCTGGGGAGTTGAACAAATACGAGTGCTCGTCTTTCGTGTGCATTAAGTTCGTTGCATGTTTCAAACCTGAGATCAAGACTAAAAGGGAAGATGTCAAATCATGCCGTTTGTTAATCCGCAGCTAAACATCTCGGAGGGTTGCAGCCACGAAAGCAGTCAGCATCTGAATTTGAGCTTAAGGTGTCAAGGGTCACAACTTTGACCTTTGATACAGCACAGGTGGACACCTATGACGAGGTTAAATGTCGTATTGATTCTGTGTCATATAGAGAATTACTCACGGTGCTCCTCCGCCTCGCAATGTGTGTACGAATGCTACTACAGCACACAAACATCTCACAAAAGTCCAATAGTAAGTGCAGCCCGAGGGTTGATGAGTCATCATAAACATCTTTGAACGTGAAAACAAAATGAACTGAAACGGCAACAAACGTGCAGAAGGACTGCGTATGCATAATGTGTCCTCGCAGCAACACACAGTATTACTTGCACACAAACAAAACGCGTGTTTACGCGCACATACTAAGATTACAACTCGTGTTCCTATCGAGAACAGTAGGCTTATAATTAACACTTATGGGAGGAGCGTACATTAAATAAATACTAAATGAATTCGAGTGTATATCTCGGCAAATTAGCCCCTCCCCCGTACGCGCAAAGGACATTCACACACATACACTCCCATGCAATAAAAGCAGCTTATGTGCCATGCTGCATTTTGGAATGAAGACGGCAGCACGTCGGCTTGTCGTCATGTCGAAGCAGCAACATCCGGCGGCGGCTGACTTGGCGAAGGGTCGGGAAGAGGTTTCGCTGGATGATACTAGGATGTGGTTCTGCTGGAGCATACCTGGACCACAGGCGAGCAACAAGCGCACGAAAACACACACCACAAGACAAGTACAATACTGTACATAGATACATGGAGATGGTCGACCGGCGGGATATCGGCGGGGAGTCACGATTTTCACTAATGAGTGGGCGGGGCAGCAGAGCCATGGCTAAGAGAGAAGCGAGGAAGAAGAAGGGCGACCCCCTGTGGATGATTATGGCGGTACTTGTCTTGTCGGCGATGGTGGTGGTCGTCGACTGGAGTGAGCATGGAACGGTGATGTTGAGGAAGGCGACAGAGCGACGCAGGTGGGAGGAAAAAGAAGAAAAAGAGATCAATCACAGTATGTGTCCTTGGGTGTCTTGAAAGGCGCTTAAAAATAAAATGTATTATTATTATTATTATTATTTGTATGAGTTAAATAAGGAGACGCTTTGCGCTTCCTGTCCAGTAGGTGGCAGTGTGCACAAAAGAGCTGCAAAGCACCAATGAACCAAGAAGAAGAAGAAGATGCTGAATGAATAGGAAACAGATCAACAGGGAGGCGGGGGAGGGGGGAACTGTTTTGAAATATAATGGTAAACCAGCATCCTGGAACGATTAAAAAGTTTTCAAGAAAATAATTGCTCTGTGGAATTTCCCTTGTTTTTGAGTTACAGTTGCACTGATGCACAAAATGTTTCTAAGAGTGACTGGAGTGCCCCGTTCTAAGAGCAACTGACTTCCGGTCATGATACAGGATGCCAAATAGTGATCAAAACTTTTGGAGGTCTGTCTGACCTGGTTTTGTATCTCTGTATCTCAGATAATGAGCCGAAATGAGCTCATTATCTGCTCGGCTGATATCGGCCACCCTCTCCCTCATCTGACAAAAAAATTTAATTACATTTGCGTTGCAATGTTATTCCATACATATAAATTCATCTAAATATTATTCTGACTAAAGAAAATCTTAAATGACAACCACTGTATCACTTTTTCAAAGGGGTTCCGTGCTGATGAATTTACGTCAAGACCTCATCGAGTGAAATCCAAATGATCACGTTTTTGAATTCTTTTCATTTCATTCTCACCATTACCTGACTTCTCCTCCGCGTGCGCCTCGCCAAATATGTTTCCTTTCCTCGTAAAGCGCAAAGCCGAGAGTAAAACAAACATCGCATGGATTCTTGTACTCACCTGGGAATGCTTGGGGGGGCTCGATTTGGGCGGCTGGGAGCCTGGGGGCTCTCAGCACTGTTATTGAAGGGCCCCAAGGGACCGGGACGGTTTGGTGGTGGTGGGGCTCCTCGAGGTGCCGGGCGCTGGCCCGCAGACATCCTCCTTGGGGCGGTGGGACTTGGAGGAGGAGACCTGCGGGGGGTATTTGGAATGTTTAGAAGAACAAAAAAAAAAGTCTTGAGTAATCCATGCTTCCTGTTTTGGACTAATTCAATTCCACATCATTGCGAGAGGTTTTTGGAAGACGCTGTCCGCAAAGTACCTGCGACCACCGCTTGTTCCCCCGACCCAGGAGTTGTCAACCGGGGGTGGCAGAGGAACGGTGATGGTGGTGGTTGAGATATCCCCAATGATCGCCAAGGCCTCTTTGAGGGCCTGGTGGGTCCTCAGCACCTCATCCCTCCTCTGGGCCTGCTCCTGGGACTCATCCATCAGGGCATTCTGGTCACCTGCAGAGTACAGCTGGGCCAGCAGCTCGGCATTGATGAACTCCTTGACCTAGTCGTCCAGAGAGGAAGTGGAGAGTGAGCATTCGGGCGCAGAATCAACACGGGGGGGTTGGAAATGAGTGACTTGTTTACATTATTGATCATGAGGTGCATGATGGCCTTGGGCATGAGATCTCGAATGCACTTGTTCACAATGGCCATGTAGGAGTCCACCAGGTTACGGATAGTTTCCACTTTCCGCTCCAGCTGAGGGTCCATGGAGAAGTTATCCGAGGTGGTGGTGGACGACTCACTCTCGACCTTTTGAGAATTCCAGAAGAAAAGAAGACATTGAAGTTTACAAGGGCCGCGTGTGGTCAAAGGAAATGGCCGAGTCCATAGATGGAGGAATGAGAAAAAAAACACTCGAACGTGACAAAAACGGCAAAAAGTTCATGGCGGATTACATGACGCTTTTTGGACCAGACATAACAATGGCTCGATGTAAGTGTGCTCACCGTGGTGGTCTTCTCAGGGTAGACGCCGGCACGTAACAGAGAAGACTTCCAGCTGTCCACGTCATCCTGCGAGTCGCAAGCCAGTTCCAGAGTCCGATTGTCCTTGTACACATTCCTGGTTGCCACAGCGACAACGCGCATCAAAATGAGTCACGTTTGCGTAAATAAGACCAGCGAGCGGGCGACTCACAATTCTCAATTTGATTCGATTGGAACCAAAATCTCAAATCTGAATTCATAGCTCGGTCGTGAATTGAATGGAGTTCTTACGACATCACCCGTAATCCAAAACATATTTCAAATCTTGCGCCCCGGGGTTTCAAAACTCTTTTTGAAGTGTCACGTGGTCAATACAACTCCAAAGTCATTTTCGGAAAGCGGCGGGTCGCTGACCTTGACTCCGTATTAAAAATGCAGAAGATGTGCTTGCTGGACATGAAACTCTTCTCGACGTCGCGGACTTTCAGGTTGTCCAGGGGGAGCATGTACTTTTTCTCCTTCTCCTGTGAACGAGAGCAAAACGCCCTTTTGTTAGTGTCGCAGCTGACAATTGCGCAACGATATTTGCGCACGCGATAGTCCTGGGTGATGTTGGCAAAGCGGGAGGTGAAATTTGGTCTGAAGGGAAGGCGAGAGAGGGCGTGAGGTGACAGGAGAGAGGAGCAATGGGGGAGAAAGGAGAGCGGGAGGTAAAAGTGTGAGCGAGAGGGGGGGGGGGGAAGAAAAGAAAGAGAGGGGGGAAAAAAGAGAGGGAAAAGAGAGCACATGTGGAAGTCATTAGGGAGCGGGTCAGGACGCAGTCGTCGTTCGCGGTGAGTTATGCAAAAAAAAAAAAAGAGGAGAGCTGGCAGCTAAAGGCCGGAGAAAACTCCGGCGCTCAAGTCGGAGGAAACGCAGATGTCGAAAAGCACGGGAGCGCCACATAACGCGCCGCCGCCCAAACGCACGTTGAGCCGTTAAGGGGCAAGGCTCAGGCGCGGCTACGGAGACACGAGTGGCTTGGCGCGAGACGCTTTTGCGTCCAACCATCACATCCGTCACATTTCGACTTTATCTCATCTTTAGAGTTGATTTGACTTCCTACTTTTATCACCCTACGCTCAGTAGTTTTTTCAATATTTTTTCTTTCCATTCCAGAGGGGCCCACTTCCTGCCTGATTTTTTTTTTTTTTTGGGGGGGGGTGGAGAAGGCGGGAGAGACGGCGAGATTAAATGACAGCCTGGCGTTAAAATTCAACATCTGGTAGTGCTTAGCAGCGCTCGGAGAACCAGAGGAGGAGGAGGAGTGTGTTTGAAGTTAAAGAGACGGCAGGCCGAGGAAGGGGAAGACTGACGCGGCGAAAAAACACCAAACTCAAATTTGGAGACGTTGGTCCGAGACGTGAAAGCAAACCGTCGCACCATTAAATTAAAATGAGAGACGAGCTCCGTAGAATCTGAGAGTCGGCGGACCCATTCGGGGTTGTATTCCCCAAGGGGTCACGACACTCCATATATGGTCACGCAGGTCTCCTCCCTCTTCCTCTCTCGTTCTCACTCACGCCCCCCTACATCTCCCTCTTTCCCCCTTTTTTGAAATATCCCCTCCCTGAACGTGCAGCCAGTCCGTCCCAGTCGTCTGGGCGAATATGCCACGTCAGGACTGGATACTCTTCATGGCCGGCGTGACCACAATGGACCATGCGAGGGGGGGGACCCAACCGGGGTGCGAAACGACTGAAAAATAATAATAATCACGCGCAAGAGATGGGGAAAGCGACAACTCTGACGAGCAGATTGCACTTTTAAGAGCTGTTGGCTCGCTGGGATCCTTTTGGTGCCAACACGGGAGGGGGCACGGACGACAACGCCGAGCTCGCCAGCAACCGGAATGGCGCAAAACAGCGAAAAGGCCTGAAAACTTCATTCCGGCTCCGTCCACCCAGTGTTCAGACTACCTGTTCATTGTCATACTGGTGTACAGTAGTCTGCACATTGGTTAGACTGGGCATGGACCTTCTTCTGTCAGTCTCTCTTTCTGTGTGTGTGTGTGTGTGGGTGTGGGTGTGTGTGTGTGTGTGTGGCTGTCTCCGAGCGATGCAATTGATTTGTTTTGTTTCTCTCTTTTTCCCTTTCATCCGAACGAATGTATCATTTGACCTAAGTGATTCATAACTCTCACACCTCCCTTTTCATTTCTTTTTTTTGGGGGGGGAATAAACATGAAGCCGTTAACTCTTGAAGGAAAACCAACAGGGTAGAAGTCTGAAGCTTGAGCGATATGATAGTCAAAGTGTCCCGTGTTTCAAACATTTTTTTTTTATGAACGAGTTAAGTGTACGGGCTACTAGCCTAGCACTTGGAGGAAGATGTGGTTCGCGGGAGGGGTGCAGGGGGAGGAGCATAGGTGCCTGCAAAGCATCAAACACCAGCTAAAGGAGAGGGGAGAGGAGGGGGGGGGGGGCAATCAATCAAGTGGACTTTGGAAATACAGTCAGACCCAAACAAAATCATTTCAGTGGGTGGCCATGATGGACTTGGGGTAATTTGACACATGCCACAGAAGCCCACCGAAGACGCCGTTGTACTCATCCACGCTGAATTTATACGTACGCGTCCATGCATGGAGAAATCAAAGAGTTTTTATAACGGGAGTCAGTTGTGCTCACCTAAATATTGAGATTGACATTTCTTTTTTTTTTTTTTCCTCGCTACAGAATCGTTAAAGGCTGATGTCTCGGGATTAAAAACTCAACGTCGGGAATGTAAGCTCTCCCGAGGCCCAACCGCACCAAAGGGGAGACACACACACACACACACACACACGCATGTGGATGTGACTTTCCAAAGTTCACAGGGTGTAAAGCAGAAATATACACGGCCGGGCTCGCGGAGTCTATAATTTCCTGCATTGCCACACTAAAGTATCAAATAACAATCCGACCCCCCCCCCCCCCCCCATGCCGCGCGGCCCGTGCGCAGTCTGACACCGAGTGGCATTCATACATTTTGGGTTCCTGTGAGCGAAACATGTGGTTGAGATTGGGAAGTATCCAAATTTGAAAAGATGAAACAAATGCCCCTAGGAGAAGGAACCGCGCGCATACGAAAGAAATTATGCAATGCAAAAGAAAAAAAAAAACAAAAGCCGCTCCACACGGGCGACCATTTGAAAATCATTTCCAATCGACGATACTTTCATCAAGGCTGGTGTTGATTTAAGATGGTGCCGATGAATGACGTCGTAAAGTAACGAATGTGATTTTTTAATTTTTTTTTTTGGTATCCCGAACGCCGCATCACGAGCCGAAGAGGTTGCAGTGTGTCCGCCTATCTACACTTGCTGTGCAGAATATCCTCCAAACTGTACAGCAGGCACAGACAGGCAGATAGGCCACAGCCGGCCGACCGAGGCATCCGCCGCATCTGCACAAGCGCGTGATCTCAGTCATCGCCGCCATTTCTGTTATTATTACACATGTCAACCATTAAATGCACTTAACTGGTATGAGTCATTCCCATTTAGGGCACGTGCCACACTTTTCTCAGTTAGCCTTGTTCGTTCGCGAATGCAGCCGATTTGAGACGCCGGATCGTTGCCACGGCGACGAAATGAAGCGCCTGCTAAAGAAAATTGTTCTTCCCCGCGTTTGAGCTCCATCACCTTCGCTTGGCGTTAATAATGGCCCGCGACCGTCATTTCGCGGTGCGTCCTTATCGGTCAAGTCGCGCGTTTCATCGAAATAAAAACATCCGACTCACCTCATCATCCTTGAACCAGGAGAGGCTCTCGGCGGTAAGCACAAACCAGTACTCCTTGGCTCCTCCCTTCATGATGCTGATGTTGTTGATGGTCAGCCAGCCTTTGCGGATGACCTGCGGGAGGGCAAGAAGGTCAAAAGGTGTTAAAAAAAATATCCATCTTGAAAATGAAACGCTGCGAGGACAAGATGTTAATTTGCTTTGGATTGCAATGAAACGTGTGCAGTGCTAAGAGTTAGCCATGTGGTGGTGACTCGACGTCAGTGCGCTGTTATTCGAAAAGGTGAGTTATCTTCTAATTCGGTGACCATCGTGTTAAGTGCTTCAGACAAACAATCAGACAAGAAGTGTGCGCGCGTGTGCACGTGTTAGTTGTCGTAACCCCACGAGACCGGCGCAAACACGCCTGCGGACATAGCGCCATGTGGTTAGTAGGTTAGATTACGGTCGGTCTTGCGCCGCCGCACTAAGCGGGTTACCCCAAATCGTTGATGAAAAAAGCTGCAGCCACATTCTACGGACATAAGTCTTGGGACGCACTTGTAAATCAATTATTTCCTCTTAAGTCTGACGTCCAAATCTTGCCAGGGGAGAAATACAATCCACGGCCTTCGCCATTTGGAATATACTACTATATTCTCTATTATCTATTATTCTCTATTATCGCCGCATAGAGGAGACCAATGCTGTTGAGAGTTTTTGCCGGTGTCCCAATACCTTTGTCCGTATATGTAGCGTACACGCACGACAGAGTACGGAGACAAATGTCCAACGCTAGCGATACAATATTTGCCAAATTCTCGGATATTTCAATGGCTTTATGAGGCGCCGCCTTGTCATCTGTGAGCCTTGTGAGGGTGTCAGACAGCAAACGATTGTTTGGTAATGTCTTACAATCAGGCCCGATGCGGGTGGAGAGGAGGCCTGCAACAAGGAGGAACGGCGGGCTTTTAGAATGGAATATGATCGAAAGGAGACAGATTCTAATAAGAATAGGCGTTCGTTTATCCTGCAATCTGGAAGCGTTCTCACAAAGTTGAAGGTCACTTTCGGCAGATTTCATTAGTCCGTATGGAAAGACATTTCGCAACAACAAGAAAAAGAGTCTTACAGAGGTTAGGTCAAGTTCCCGCAAAAGGCAACGGTGGCAGAGAGCACCATACTTTGGCCGAGATGAAAATTGCAAAGCAGACGCCACGATGAGCAATACTCACCAACAGACACCCGTAAGGGGGCAGCTGACTTTCTCACTACGGGATGGGGATGAAATGCAAAGTGGCACCTTGATGACACAGGAGGGCATCAAACAAAAGCGAAAGGTCTCAACAATGACATTGATGCTGATGGTGGTGGCAACAAAAAAAAAAGCAAATCCAATGCGATTCTTTGGAACTCAAATGATACGGACAAATCAAACAGACACGGCCTGTCCGGCGTCCAGTTTCACACATAATGCGCCATGGTAGAAAATAACGGACACATCTAAAAATAACAATCGAGGCCTATACTATATGTTGTGTCAAGAGCAACAGACAAACTCCAATGTGAGACTACATCTGAAATCTTCCATCTTGCATGTTTTTCTACCGACGCGGTGTCCATCCCGCGCTGAATCCCTCACCTGATTTGTCGCGGAACTCTGACTCTTGTTAGTTTGACTGCTTCTCTGCTGTGCGCTGTGGGGATGAAGGGGAGATGAAGGTGACAAGAAAAGAGAGAGACAAAACTCGGAAACGGCATCGCCCTCAAGGCGAGTCTTTACTTTGCGAAGCCGATGAAGTCCTCGTGGTTGGTGTTGATGTAGGAGAGCTGAATGTCAATCACCAGCAGAACCTGAAACAATTCAAATAGACGCCTTTTTCACCGGCGTGATGAGTGAGATTCATAGTTTGGGCGATTTGTTTTCTTATTATTGGTACACAATATATCAAGCTAGGTTAGCAAGCTAAAGGCTAACTTGGTAGTCCGTGCTCACAAATACTTTGTTTTTTTTCCCCCGTATGAACCTGAAAAACGTTTAGGAAGTGTTTAAAGGTGTTGTTAAGTCCTTGGGTGTCTTGAAAGGCGCTTATAAATAAAATGTATTATTATTATTATTATAAGCTGATTGTTAGGCTCACGTTTAGCAAACACGTATCATCCAAACGCTTCTTTCCTCACGTGCAGAAAAATGTTATTTTAAACATGACGGCATCACAAAACGTACACATTCCACATACAGTAACTAATATTATACCGACCGACATACGTCTGCGACTACGTGCTGGACAGGCACCGTTTTTCGCAGATCAAAACGAGGAATGTGCGCTACCTGTTCCTTCGCCCGACTCTCTCTGTCACGGATGTGAGAAGTCACAATTCTCTCCGTTTCTTCCCGTAGTCTCGGAAAACATTCCAACTGTGGACACACCGCAAACGGCACGTCATGATTTGCACATCATGACTGTTGATAAAAGAACGGTAAAATCACACAAATCAATCTTATCGAGTATAAAAAATGTACGAATCACCTTGTTGGAACACTGGCGAACAGTGTTGATGAGTTCCTGGATGACCATGTCCACGCACTTGACACAAGGCTCCTTTAACTTGATGATCTGTTTCTTCACAATGGCTTCAAACGCCATGTCTGGAGTGAACAGCCCCGTCCTGACGACCAGCAAAAGAAAGAGAGAGAGAGAAAAAAAAAAGACAGAATGTTGTTCTTCTTCTCAATGTTTCTGTCTTTTCCAAAATGGTGGACGCATCCGCCATTTAGAGTCTGTTTTGATCCCGTTTTCATCAACTGTCCGCAAGAATGGTACGTAAAACCTTCAAGGTACAATCAACAAAAGTAATCAAACACCATGGGAACCGCTTGTATTTTTGTTCAGAGAAGAAAAAAAATATAGAATAATAAATATATAAATATATTTGATGCTAGTTGTTGCCAAGAGAAAATAAAGGCTTCTCCCATTAAAAATCATATTTTTTTAAGTATCTGGATTGCCATATCAAGGAGCTTTTTTTTTTTAAACGGGGATTAAAGGAGACACAAGGAAAGGCTCCCACCTGATTCCGTGGATGTTCTTGATGGCGTAACTGATCTCACGACGCATCTCCTTCTCATCACATTCCATCTACAAAGAATACACAATCAGACAAAATTAGGAGAGTCGGTGAAGTAAGACAAATTACACAAAGAAATAGAATCTTTGTCTCCTATTCGGCGTGGCGTTCGGCGTAGGCAAGAAATTACACAAGCGACCTTGTGGGAGTTCTATTCGACGATCGCTTTCAGAAAGAAAAAAAAATTGTCGGCCTTTATACAGTTCAAGCAAAATGATTTGAAAAGCACAACCACTTGAAACGCTCTCACTGGCCGTAATCGTTTCGCTCCAATAAATAATACAGATGAAAGATGACCTTGACCAGTTCAAATGGGAAACGCTCATGGAAGATGCGGTTGATTTTGGCTCCGCCTGAGAGTTCCACTGTGTCCACCTGGTCTCCTGAACCCTCGATCCGCTTCTCAAAGTCCACAGAGAACTGCTGCACCATCCTGAAAAAGGGATGCACGACAATCAGCAGTAGTCCCAACAACTGGCCATACATGATCTGAAGCGATTATCCTCACAAGGGGCGCCGGTGCGCTGGAGTTGGGTACGCCCCGAACAACCATTCACACTCACAATCACACCTCGGGACATTTTAAGAGTGTCGAATTAACGTAACATGCATGTGTTTGCAATGCGGAGCGGAAACCGGAATACCCGCAGAAAACCCACGCAGATACGGGGAGAACACGCAAACTCCACACGGGAAGGCCGGAGCACAGATTCGAACCCACAACCTATGCACCGTGAAGCTGCGAGACATTTTAAGAGTGTCGAATTAACATAACATGGATGTGTTTGCAATGCGGAGCGGAAACCAGAATACCCGCAGAAAACCCACGCAGATACGGGGAGAACACGCAAACTCCACACGGGAAGGCCGGAGCACAGATTCGAACCCACAACCTATGCACCGTGAAGCTGCGAGACATTTTAAGAGTGTCGAATTAACATAACATGCATGTGTTTGCAATGCGGAGTGGAAACCGGAATACCCGCAGAAAACTCACGCAGATACGGGGAGAACACGCAAACTCCACACGGGAAGGCCGGAGCACAGATTCGAACCCACAACCTATGCACCGTGAAGCTGCGGGACATTTTAAGAGTGTCAAATTAACGTAACATGCATGTGTTTGCAATGCGGAGCGGAAACCGGAATACCCGCAGAAAACCCACGCAGATACGGGGAGAACACGCAAACTCCACACGGGAAGGCCGGAGCACAGATTCGAACCCACAACCTATGCACCGTGAAGCCGCGAGACATTTTAAGAGTGTCGAATTAACATAACATGGATGTGTTTGCAATGTGGATCGGAAACCAGAATACCCGCAGAAAACCCACGCAGATACGGGGAGAACACGCAAACTCCACATGGGAAGGCCGGAGCACAGATTCGAACCCAGAACCTATGCACGTGAACCTGCGGGACATTTTAAGAGTGTCGAATTAACATAACATGCATGTGTTTGCAATGCGGAGCGGAAACCGGAATACCCGCAGAAAACCCACGCAGATACGGGGAGAACACGCAAACTCCACACGGGAAGGCCGGAGCACAGATTCGAACCCAGAACCTATGCACCGTGAAGCTGATGTGCTAAGCAGTCATCCACCGCGACACCCATGAAAAAACCGAGATATTTTTCAGTGGCCATTAATATGATAGAAGAGTTTTCTGGGTGAAACCGGGTGCTCTGATACTGACTGCAACAGCTGTTTGGTTTTGCGGGACGGGTCATCCGGTCGGTATCCCCGGTATTCCTCGGCCTCTTTGTCCAGAGCCAACAGCTGGGACTGCAGCTTACTGCGAAAAGCTGGCAGAGTGTCTCGGATGTGGTTGGTCAGTTGCTATGGGAACACAATTCCGACAATAATCATTTTCGTAATATTCGACCATATAGAACAAAAAAAAATAAACCGGCTCGATGAGTTATAGTCATGCCGGATTTTAAATGGCACGATCAGGAGGGTACAATGTCAATTTTTTGCAGTTGTCCACTGAGAGATGTTTCCAATAACAACCTAAAGTGAAATCAAACATAAATCCGTACATCCACTAAATATTAAAAGGAAGGAAAAATAACCACGTGAGCAGATTTGTTTGCATCCACGGCGTCTTGCATCCTCCAACAATGACGGGTCAGATAATGAAAGCGAGGAAAAAAATAAAAATCTAGGCCACCATCTTATTAATTATGCAAAGTGCACGGCGAGTAAATCTATGATCACCTGGTTGAGCACTTTCTGCAAGCGCGGGGTGCCCATTTTATCCCCTATGTGCCTGTAGGCCGGATGAGAGAAAAAGAACTTTCGCTCCGCCTCCAGAGCTGCTTTGATATCTTTCTTCCCATCGATGTCCTTCTGACTGCGGTTCACCACTCCAATGTAGCCTGAAAACAAAACAACCGCAAGGACACAAATTGGCCAAAATAATCACTGGGCCCAGAGGGAGGGGGGGTGGGGGGGGAGTTGAACATGCTTGAGTTGTGTAAAGGAGGCTGGCGGGCAGTCTGCTGACAAACCTCTTCTCAGTGGCAGCAGCTTGTTCTCCAGCACATCACGGGCATCTGTGCCCTCGTCCATCAAATCCAGTTTGGTGATCACTCCGATGGTCCGCAGACCTACGGGACGCAGAGGCGAGCGCGCGACCGTCACGTCTACTCGTTTGCGGGTGAAAAAACAAAAACAATCTGCTCCCACGTCATCAACTACTATTTGCATTTCATGTTAACATACGCATAGTAAACGAGAAGGTGATTTTAGTTAACCCCCGCCAAAAAAAAAAAAAAATTTTAAACTATAACTGATTTTTTTTAATTGCTAACAAAATTCCATTTCCTATGTTTTTATGATTTTATGTCCTGTTTTTATATAATATCTCGTTTACTAATTTTTACATTGTATTTTCTTATCGTCTGTACAGTCTCCTTGGGTGGCATGAAAGGCGCTTTTAAATAAAATGCATTATTATTATTATTCATTCATTCATTCATCTTCAAGCGGCTCGGAAGATGCACCGTGCACCGTGAAGCTGCGAGACATTTTAAGATCAAAAGAAAAAGCATCACACAATGCTTAGTGACCGCTTTCTTTTTTTTTTTTAATCTTGCATTGAACATTCATTCATTCATCTTCTGTACCGCTTGATCCTGACTAGGGTCGCGGGGGGTGCTGGAGCCCATTCCAGCCGTCTCCGGGCAGTAGGCGGGGGACACCCTGAATCGGTTGCCAGCCAATCGCAGGGCACACATAGACGAACAACCATCCACGCTCACACTCACACCTAGGGACAATTTAGAGTGTTCAATCAGCCAGCCACGCATGTTTTTGGAATGTGGGAGGAAACCGGAGTACCCGGAGAAAACCCACGCAGGCCCGGGGAGAACATGCAAACTCCACACAGGGAGGCCGGAGCTGGAATCGAACCCGGTACCTCTGCACTGTGAAGCCCACGTGCTAACCACTGGACTACCGGGCCGCCCTGCATTGAACATTCATTCATTCATTCATTCATCTTCCGAGCCGCTTGATCCTCACTAGGGTCGCGGGGGGTGCTGGAGCCTATCCCAGCTGTCTTCGGGCAGTAGGCGGGGGACACCCTGAATCGGTTGCCAGCCAATCGCAGGGCACACAGAAACGAACAACCACTCACACTCAAACCTAGGGACAATTTAGAGTGACCAATCAGCCTGCCACGCATGTTTTTGGAATGTGGGAGGAAACCGGAGCACCCGGAGAAAACCCACACAGGCCCGGGGAGAACATGCAAACTCCACACAGGGAGGCCGGAGCTGGAATCGAACCCGGTACCTCTGCACTGTGAAGCCGACGTGCTAACCACTGGACTACCGGGCCGCCCATATGTTTGAAAAAACTAAAACAAAGCATTTTCAAAAGCATAAAACTTAATAAATTCGAACAAACCTGCCCGAAGAAACTAAGTGAGATGAAAAAGCAAACACTATCATAAAAAGTGCCAAAACAACGATAACCCCGGTGCAAGATGGATCCCTCCTGTCCTCATTCACCACCATGAATCATCCCTCCCCGCCTCGTTGCTTCGCCCTCTTCCTGTTTGCCTTCAAGTTCATTCTCCCAAGCGTCCTCTCTCGTCCCCCCCCCCCCCATCCGCCCCCCGCCGCAGTCTGGAGGTCAAATTACCCTCCGTCATCCCATCCGCAGTTATTGCCTTGTCGTCCTTCCTTTAGCGGCTCTTTTCAATTATCTTCGCATCTCCCCCTCCCCGCTCTCTGAGAATGAATTGACCCTCGAGCAACCGCTACTGATAAATGGTGCGCCCACATTTACAGAGGTCAAAGCGGAAAAGTTTGAACACAAATGGTGTTTTCTGACAGCAGACAGATTGGCCGTCTCGCTAAGGGTCGCGCCATGCGTTGCTGAATCCGAAGGCCACCCCCCCCATCCCCCCCCTCCCTGTTTGCAGTCGCCCTTGCCTCACCTTGAGGATCAACGTCCTTGGCCAGTTTAAGGGCGTCCGAGTTGGCCAGGTCGGTGTTGGCCGGAGTGACGGCCAAGATCAGGCAGCTCTCCCTGGTGATGAACTGCATGATCATCTCCCGGATTTGCTGCTCGATGTCAGCGGGCTGGTCTCCGACCGGTACCTTGGTGATCCCCGGCAAGTCGATGAGGGTCAAGTTCAACACTGTTCAGGTGGGAGAACAGGAAATGAGAACAGGGGAAAGACATTTGGAACGATTATTGGGAACGCGTGAGTTATAGGAATAAATGTCTTCACTGGAAGCGGCAGGTGAGTACAGTTCTTGACCGTTCTCCCAATGAGAATTGCGGGTCAGCCGCAGCCTATCCAGGCTGACTTTCGCACATCAACAACATGCAAAGGTCACACGGGAAGGTCGGGGATGAAATTCAAACCCTAAACCCACAAATCTTAATTATTTGGCTCACTTCTGGAAAATTCGCAGACAAACTTTTGCAGGTGCGTCTTGGGAATGGCCCAAATGTGACCGGTTCACAGAAAATTGAAATATGCAAATTGGGCCTGTTCAAGTCCAACAGATGTCAGCGTTTAAAAAAAAAAAAAAAAAGTCGAACCTTCAACAGCATCTATCACTGAAAGTTTTTTTTTTTTTTTAAACCGATGATGACTGTCTGCTTCATTCTGAACGAACTGTGACTTCAGATGTACATCGGCACCGGATGGACGTCATTGAGTCGATCCTCTCAAGTGCAATAAATGGAACACAGAACAGCAGAGAAACCTTCACGCCCTCTTTTATCACCATCCTTCCATTCTTGACTACAAGCCAGTAATCAAGGCTGCATGACAACCCTCAGTGGTTGATCAAAAAAAAAAAAAAGGAACAATCGCAGTCTATTCCAATGCCTATTTTGAGTTGTCACTTAAGTGTTGAAAATGGAAGGAAAATGTGGTTTTCGCACCATTTGGGGAATACACGCGTAAGTTGATGGGCACGGGAGATATGCCTTTGTTGGCACCGGTGACACGGTCCGTCTCGGCTTCGATCTCCTGGCGGACCTCATCGAAATCCGTGAACTTCTTCCCTTTGCAGTGGAGGAATTCGGCCCATTCTGCGAAGATGGACGGACAACGTGCAACAAACAGAGGGCGGTGGTGATGGAGCAACGCATGAGAGGGAAAGAACGCCGGAGTGGGAGCAGGGAAAAAAAAAGCTCAATTTAAATAACCAAAAAAAAAAAAGACAGGCGGGGTGTGTGAGGGGGGCTCATTTGTCAATTTGTGAGTGTGCCAGCAGCATGCGTGGGTGTACAAATGCGTGCCTAACCCACCTGCAGTAGCGCTGATAAGCTGCAGAACCAGCGGCCTGCGAGTGACAATGCCAGATCCGCGGGGCAGAAAGTCCCTGTGGACAAACAGCCAATCCAGTCAACAACGCTAAACATCTTTCGATTTGTACGCCTGCATTTCTTGCCATTTATGCTTTCATTAGCTCAAACGGTGACTAGAATGCTGGCCGTTTTTACAGTCCGCAATTTTCCAGCTGAAAAAAGCAAGACAAGCTGAATTGAAACCGAAGCACTCATTTTAAAATGAGGAGCCCACCATTTTGGGGGCTAGGGGGAGGGGCTTAAATGTGTGTTGGTGGACATAATTATTTTAAATTATTATTCATTCATTCATTCATCTTCCGAGCCGCTTGATCCTCACTAGGGTCGCGGGGGGTGCTGGAGCCTATCCCAGCTGTCTCCGGGCAGTAGGCGGGGGACACCCTGAATCGGTTGCCAGCCAATCGCAGGGCACACAGAAACGAACAACCATTCGCACTCACACTCACACCTAGGGACAATTTAGAGTGTTCAATCAGCCTGCCAAGCATGTTTTTGGAATGTGGGAGGAAACCGGAGCACCCGGAGAAAACCCACGCAGGCCCGGGGAGAACATGCAAACTCCACACAGGGAGGCCGGAGCCGGAATCGAACCCGGTACCTCTGCACTGTGAAGCCGACGTGCCAACCACTGGACTACCGGGCCGCCCATTTAAATTATTAATTTATTAATAATTATTAAATTCTTATTAAATAAGCCATCAGGACAGTTGCTCCTCTGAAAAATGTCAGTACTGTACAGAAAAAGCCTACTTTGCTCGCCGAATTCCATCATTCGCCAAGTCAGTTTTCACAAAGCACAACAATTTCAACAAACAGGAGTAGAGCTGCCCCCAATTCAGTTTTTGCAGATTCTCATAACCTGGATAACAAAATTATTTAAAGAAAACACACACACACACGGGCACAATTTTCAGCTCAACGCCACAAGTCAGAAGAGTTGAAAGAAAAAAGCAACACTTGTCATCCATTCAAAGGCCTTCACGTCGCCTTCGCCACAGACGGACCGTTGCTCGGCATCAACTCGACAAGAACGAGATAATAATATTCCTCCACCTGGATGGGCACTCTTGCATGTCCGACCCAAACTCTTTGCTCCCTCGAAGACTTTCAGGTGTACCGCAAGGCAGTGTATCGCTACCAAATGTGTTCATGGTGAACTAGAGCCCATCCAAGCTCACTTTTAGGCAACCCTGGAGTAGTTTCTTCTTCATTCATGTTAAAATTATGAATATTAGTGAATGAGGGGGTGGAATAGGCAGCCGAGCATGTACAATATAATGCCAGGAATTGTCAGCCATCATCTTTCGTAGTTGCCGATCGGGCTGAGATCCCAAAGGTGCCGCCGCGACCTAAATCCAGCTTCGCTCCAGTAGTCACAAGACGGGGGTTGTGTCGTGGTTTGTGCAGTGTACACAATTTAAAACTGGAAGTCACTAAGCATGGTGACCGCGAATGCTTTGTACTCTGCAGGTCACTAGCGATTCCCCCCCCCCCCCCCCCCCTGCTACTTATGTCACAAGGTTAAGGGATTATCCTATTTGCCGTGCTCAATTTTACCTGCCCACAAAGTTCTCCAGCACGGAGCTTTTTCCTGCACTCTGGCCGCCCACCACCGCGATTTGCGGCAGGTCCAGGTTGCACGCCTGGCCGATGGAGCTGAATGCATCCTGCAGCTTGTTGACCAGCGGGATCAGTTCCTCCATGCCACGGTTTCCCATGGTGCCTTTGGACGGAGGGATCAGCGATTGGAGAGAGAAAGAGAGAGCGAGAGAGAGAGAGAGAGGACAGACGGGGGTGGGGGGGGGATAGAAAGAAAGAGAGATGGAGGAGGGGATGTGGCGTTGCTATATTAGTCCAGGATACCGCGGAGCTTGGTGATGTAGTGAAGTCATCGAGACACGTATTGCCCCGAGCCAAGAGAGGGTCGGACTGACTATGGAAGAAGGGAGGACTGCAAGACAGAGAGAGAGGCGTAGAAAAGAGAGAGATATGAACAGACAGGGAAAGACAATTGCGCAGTTGCTTATCATCAACACCAACACCCCCCTCCCTCCCCTACACACACACACGCATAACTAGAGGCCTATCGATTCAAGGGCATTTGGTGGATGACGCTCTCTAGCTTTAAATTCATCATGCACATGCATTCTGCAAGGCCAAACGGCCCACAAACGCCAGGTGAAGCACCATCATCCGCATGCATAGCTCGTAAAACACCGGCGTTGTCATCGGGGCGTTCGAAGTGACCGCGGCGTGTCAGCCTACCTCGCCTCAGGACCTCCTCGCCGTTGCTGTGGTGCGGTGGTCCCTCCCGATCGCTGTCCAGTGCTGAAAGGACGCTCGGATCAGGCGGCGAAGAAGCTGCGAGCCTGCACCATTACACGAACGGCGCCACCTGCTATGGCGGCACTACGGCGGTTCGATGTAGACTTCCTGCGCATTAAACGCTGCTCTCCGGGCTGTGCTACGTCACGCTCGGGGCCGGATGTCTCTCATTCCGAGCACAAATTCAGCGTTGACACATTACTCATTTTACCCTTCTCTCTCCCTCTCTCTGCCTGAAATCGCAATGGATGGCCTCGATGCAGTATATCGACGCGCCGCTGAGCCAATGGGAAACGGCGAGAAGGGAGCGTAGGCGAGAGACGGCGGTTTGTGATTGGCTGAGCGGGTGCATGTTAGGCCTACCTGAGCCCGCCCCCTGTTTACATCCGTGCTACTGGCTGGACTTGGAAGTCATGCGGCACGGCTGCACACCGACGCAGCACACCGACCGGACGAGCAAAAGGCATGACAGTTTAGTGATAAATGTACACGTTTGGGCAGATCGTAATGTCCCATTGTTGGAATCACGATATTATTTCATTTTCAAAACAAATGCACTCACACAATCTGTCAGCTCACTGTGAATGACAAAGTGGCTTGTCGATTACTGTCGAGGAGATTGTATGCAAAGACACACACAGAGTAACATAAATACATTTCTAAGATGTGCTTTTTAGGCAAAGTGATGAACTGACCTTTATTAGGAAATCATCATGCTGAAAAGCAGAGGAGGCATGCCATTGTTTCCAATGTATTACATCACTGCTAGTCATGTATGCTGAAACAGGGCGGGGGTGACGATGACTGACAAGGACACCCCCCCCCCACACACACACACAAAAGACTCTTTTCAATTTGCAGACTTTTTGTGGAAGTGGTCCGAAGTGATTTTTTTTTTCAAGGCGGTCCCCAAATCCCTGGAAGCAAGCGCATCTGCTCACAGTTACAGTGAAGAACACTCGGTCCCCAACGTGTTCATGAGGGCTTGGTACTCCCTCTGGTGGGCAACAAGGGACCGGAACACTTGATATTTTCTTTGGTAAAATCTGCAAAAGAGGTTAGTTAGGTTTTTTCCGATGTTTGATGGTTGAAGTCTTTGCAGTTGGATCAGTTATGGGACACGGATGTCAAAGGGACGATGAATAAGAATTATGACATCAACGTTTCATCTTACCTTTGAAGACTGTGCTCGGGCTCAACTACTTTTCCCACTTTCGCCATTTTCGCCATCGCCTCCTAGAGTTGTGATGAGAATGGAAAAAAAACCCAACAAAACAAAACATGTGGTGCACTTTCAAGGCCAACCATGACCCAGTTGTCGAAAGATTTGGGCTACGCTGCTTTTTAGCACGGCTCAGACACAACAACTGGCTGCTGCACAAATGTTTGAAAAGGGAGGCAGGGGGCCTTGAACAGGTGTGGCCTAGTTCAAACAATAACGTCTTATTTTTAGTGTATCGTCATGAGATCTGATGCCGGGGCATCACAGAAAAGGTTATTCAGCATCTTGAATCTTAAGCGCTCTATGCGGAAATCTTGACTCTCTTCTGTGAAAATAAGTGAAATAATACAGTGTGGTATACCAGGGCGGCCCGGTGTGTGTGTGTGTGTGTCTTTTGCACCTGTATAGTGCCGTGATCGTGCGATGCACACGCCCCAAGAACCGCCGCTCCCACCAAGACAGCCTCGGTCTGTTCAGGCAACACCACCGGCAACCCTGAAAGTGAGCAAATGTGTTACTCAACAGCATTTGGAGTCAATAAATAGGAACATAAAATGAAAGAAAAGAACTTGAAGTGAGGCTATGTCTTGAATATTTGCTGTAGGCTGAAAAAAAATCTCGATGTCGGCTTTTATTTTCGAGGTATTCACACTTGCATCGAAGACGGCAACTTTTGTTTGAATCCTTTGCATTTTGAGCAAGTTGCCCTTTTCCATGATTCGAACAACAATCAATGGCGCATGTGATGGTCTCTCCCGTTTGGACTTTGTACCTGTTGCATTAGCGTGAGTCTGCACAAACAGGCTGTTCTTGCTCAATCCTCCGCATAAGAAGATGGTTTTGATGTCATGGCCGGCTTCTATCATGGCCTCCAATATATGTCGTGTACCGAGCTGAAATCGGAGGAGGATCCAATGAGGGAAGCAAATACAAAAAAAAATAATAATAATAATAATAAAAGCGATGGACTGACCGCCAGGGCTTGTATGGTGGCCAAGTAGAGCAAAGCTAAGTCGTCCAGAGTTTGAGAAAGAGACAGTCCCACGACCTGTAAAATAATTAATGGTGAGAATGCTGCACGTGCCACATACGGAGCAGCAAATTCATTGACAACTTTAATTCAGCAGCTTGGTGATTCAGATCGAACGGCAGAGGGGGGAATCCGATCCACCCGTTGTCGTCATGGGAATTGAAATGTGTACTGGTGGATCACTAGCATTAGCTAATTTCAGCGAGGCAAAAGTGTGTGTGTGGGGGGGGGGTATTATTTATTCTTGATGCTTGATTTGATCCCCCCCCCCCCCCTCAAAGCATGTCACAGCAGGACATCCAAGCGTGTTTTCAAATGTGATATATCATTCATTCATTCATTCATTTTCCGTACCGCTTGATCCTCACGAGGGTCGCGGGGGGTGCTGGAGCCTATCCCAGCTGTCTCCGGGCAGTAGGCGGGGGACACCCTGAATCGGTTGCCAGCCAATCACAGGGCACACAGAGATGAACAACCATCCACACTCACACTCACACCTAGGGACAATTTAGAGTGTTCAATCAGCCTGCCACGCATGTTTTTGGAATGCGGGAGGAAACCGGAGCACCCGGAGAAAACCCACGCAGGCCCGGGGAGAACATGCAAACTCCACACAGGGAGGCTGGAGCTGGAATCGAACCGGGTACCTCTGCACTGTGAAGCCGACATGCTAACCACTGGATGACTGGGCCGCCCTGTGATATATCACAATTTTTTTTATTTACGGTATTTATTTTTTTTACAGCAAGTGTCGCAGTGTCCACAAACATAAAGGTTTAGCCCCGAGAGTTAAGTTTTGACTCACCATGCCCTTCAGGGCGGGGTCAGCCAGCGGCGACCTGTTCCCGTGAAAGTCTGGCCACACATGAAGACTTGAGCCCAGCAAGTCGACAGCCGAAGACGAAGAAGCCATTCGACGTAGGTGGCTGTTCAGGTAGCTGTAGAAATCGTCGGCCGCGCTATGACGAGTGAGAAAAATAAAAAAGGTCCTTAAAAATTCATCTGGGATCATTTTATGGCTGTGTTCCGGGGTTTGGGAAGCTCCAAATGCCAAATGCTCCAACCTCTGCCGCGCCTTTTCCTGGAGCTCCGCGTAAGCGGCGTGACCCTTCACCATGTGGTCGATCTGGAACAGGAGAGACACCGACCCGCGGAAAGGTCACGTGTGGTCAACGTCGCAGGGACAAAAGAGTCATTTTCAAACGGTGTCTAATATGGCGGCTTGCGAGTGGACATTCCATTGGACGACAGTTCAAATATCTTTCGTGCAATGGATAGATTGACTTTTTTTTTTTCTTGGCTCGGGGCAACGTGTAATTTGACACAACTTTACAATCTGTCCTGAAAAGGGGACTTTTATTTTAAACAAGATGACATTGTACGGACTAGCTACAGCCTTGTAAAATAAAATGCTACCAGCGATTAAAAAAAAAAAAAAAAGTGACATTAAAATGCTTGTTATTTTATGTTCAATGTTCTGTAAAGCGCTATGCTACAGCTGCAACTATTGTGAAAGCGCGATATGAATAAAGACGGAAGTGGAAAAATTGCGCTTCATCTGGTCTAATAACCTCTTTTTTTTTGTTTGAGAGAATACATTGCAGCAGAATTTCTCAGTTGGTCTCGACTGTCGATGAATATCTGGGCTTGTGGACGCACCGGCGCATGCAAGGACCATGGCGGCAGAATGCACTGACCAGACGTCCCGTGACACTCTGTCCTCCCTCGTTAAGCCACACGTCGGGGACCATGGCGGACAGGCAGGGACCCCACACCCCCGGCACAAACAGCGGCTGCTCACTGATCTGGTGAGAGTTGAAGCCAATCGCTGTTGACTAAATACAACACTTGACTTAAAAAAAAAAAAAAAACGTGCATTCATGTCGACAAAACACTGGCCATGCAGTGGAAGAAGATTATTTTCGAGTTGCATTTTATCCATCCATCCATTTTCTGAACCGCTTAATCCTCACTAGGGTCGCGGGGGGTGCTGGAGCCTATCCCAGCCGTCTTCGGGCAGTAGGCGGGGGACACCCTGAATCGGTTGCCAGCCAATCGCAGGGCACACAGAGACGAACAACCATCCACGCTCACATTCACACCAAGGGACAATTTAGAGTGTTCAATCAGCCTGCCACGCATGTTTTTTGGAATGTGGGAGGAAACCGGAGCACCCGGAGAAAACCCACGCAGGCCCGGGGAGAACATGCAAACTCCACACACGGAGGTCGGAGCTGGAATCGAACCCGGTACCTCTGCACTGTGAAGCCGACGTGCTAACCACTGGACTACCGGGCCGCCGTTGCATTTTCTCATTTTTGAAATTATACTCGGATAATAAAAAAAAAAACATGGTTTTGTAACCAACATTAACGCAAACTAAAATTGTATCCGATTATTCATGTGATCGATGGAATAAACGATAGAATAATCAATTGCAGAGATATTCGATCGTGAAAGCCAGAGAGCTAACAGCAACTCCTGCAAGCGTGTGTTCAAACGTTTCAGTGCTCTACTTGGGTTCTAAAAATGGCGATGAAGTGCACTGGGGACTGTTTTTGGCTTTCCTTTCGCACGTGCAAGGGCATTGCAATAAATAAGTACATCGTAAAAAATAATAATAATAATAACAAATAAATTAAATATCCCTGATTAAACAAAATGTAATACACGAAAGATAAGAGGGGAACACTCACTGCCATGTGACAAGACGACGTCCCGCAGATCATGGCCATCCGCGTTGTGATTGGCTGGCCCTCGCACGGCAGATGGAAGCCTTTCACGTCTGCTCCGATCACACCTGGAGAAACACGGAAAAAGACACACGGCCCTTCTGTATTAAAAAGGAATTGCTATTCTATTAGCATTGACTGCTGCAAAAAGGTTTTCTGTTCCTAGACACGCCCACTTGGGGTCAAAGAGGTTGCGACAAGAGACGACAATGAGAAAATATGCTCCGCGTGCGGTACCGAGGCCTCCGGCGTGAGCATCGATGAGTGAAGCCCCCACCGCCGTTCCTGGATCTAAACCCAAATCCGCTGCTGCCTCTAGAGTCAGGCCGTCCCCAAGAGGACTCCCAGGTGAACACGTCACGTTGCCTGTGAGACAAACAATGAATAATTCCACAATCGATCAACCTCTTTTCAAATAAAATCATTCCGTTTCATATGATACTTTTTTCTTAAGTGACCTATTTTGGAAAAGTTGTTTTCAGTGAGATCCTCCAGTCCTATTGAATTCCAAAAACTGGCATCCCATCCCACCGGGGGGCAATACGTCCATTTACAAACCAGAGTGCAAAGGGATCTGTCAAACGGTGAAGAAAGTAGCGTGAGCAGCTGCGTGTTTTCCAACAAGCGGAAATAACAAGCTTAATAATATAATTCGGTTCTATCATAAAAAAATATCCTTGTAGAAGATACACATTGTTATTGTGGTGTGACAAACCTGGTCAATGAGCCGGTGGCCTTCCATGAAAGAAAGTCTGGAAGGTCAAAAAAGTGGGCGGCTTTGTTCCAGCAGCTTTCCCTTAGGTTCTGCAGGAGTGGAGAAAAAAAAAAAAAAAATATATATATATATATATATATATATATATATATATACACACACACACACACACACACACACACACACACACGCACACACACACACACACCGTAAAGGGTTCGATTCCAGCTCCTGCCTCCCTGTGTGGAGTTTGCATGTTCTCCCTGGGCCTGCGTGGGTTTTCTCCGGGTGCTCCGGTTTCCTCCCACATTCCAAAAACATGCATGGCAGGCTGATTGGACGCTCTAAATTGTCCCGAGGTGTGAGTGTGAGCGTGGATGGTTGTTCGTTTCTGTGTGCCCTGCGATTGGCTGGCAACCGATTCAGGGTGTCCCCCGCCTACTGCCCGGAGACAGGTGGAATGGGCTCCAGCACCCCCCGCGACCCTAGTGAGGATCAAGCAGCTCGGAAGATGAATACTATATATGTTGTTCAAACCCCCACAAAGCAACTGCAGACATGAAAAAAATGCTCACATAGGGAATGGGAAGGACCCCCCCCCCCTAAAACATCGACTAAATCATGACACCAAGCTCACCTCTCACCTCTTTGAGCCAGAGTAGCTTAGGTGGTTGCATCTCTGGTGACATGACCCCTCCAACCCGACTCAGCACGCTGTGGCCGGTGCTTGTGATACTAGCAGCCTGCTCAGCAGCGCGGTGATCCATCCACATCACCACATTTCTCCGATTGTTTCCTGGATAAGGACGAAAGGCCATCACGGCGGTGGTTAATAGTTTTGAGACGTGATGACGTCCATTCGTCGGGTAACATGTTGAAAGTCATTGGGGCGAAAAGACGACTTTACCGTCCCGATTGACTGCTACGGGCTGAAAGCTTTGGTCCAACACCACAAGGGAACAGGTGGCATCAAAACCGATCCCTCTCACCTGCTTTTTGTTTACTCCTCGTGTCACTTCCTGAAACGCATACAAAAACAAAAAAAAGCCCACACATTTCTACAAAGACTATGTTATTTGGACGGACGATCAAGAGAGTAGAATTTAAATACATAAATACATGTGTCAGGAAGACTATTTATTTTCAACATTGATTGATTTCAAATTATTGATTGAAATTCAAAATCGATTTAATAATTTGGATATTTCCATTATTTCACAAGTTATTTCTTTCATTTTGGGCACTCTTGTTCTCGTCCCCGTGTGCGTGTGCATCGTGAAATAATAGTACGTCATTGTATCTCACGACAGTTTTCCACGGCGATTGTTTATCTAGGGGGCGCCATTTCGCATCTCCTCCTTCGTCTTCCTCGCGGAGCTCGCCCCTACCCTGACAACAGCGCAGCATTTGTCCCAGATCTCAGAGGAAGACTGCACATAATGGTCACTGTGAGGTTCCCAGATGCTGACGGGCTCCTGGGCAGCGGTTTTCAAATGACCTTCCTTGGTCACTAGAGCAGCCCTCACACTGGCAGTGCCCACGTCGACTCCGACATAGAAGACTTCAGCCATGAGGGAGGACAGCGCCTGGTGGCTCAGCAAATAGATTCAAAATCCCAAATATTTGAGCAGAATATGTCGAGAAGACCCATATTATGTATTCCTCCGCGGCGCATGCATGAAACGAGTGCGTCCGGACGAAAGGAAGCATTCGGTACAGCAGCGACAGTCACAGATTAGATGCACGTAATAGTTTGCTGATTTAAATGACAGTTTTTCATCAGACACATTTCTGAACTCACCCAGTGGCCGAAAAGTTTGAAACCTAAGACCTTTTTTGAATCTGCACAGAAAAAAAGTACCGCACTTTGAGCGAGGCACTCACTTGAACAACGGAAAATGAAAAGGGACAAAAAGCAATTCTTGCGTTTCAGGCTTTAAACTTTCCATGAGCCAAGCCGATTCTTGGCAACGCATAAATCAACTTCTAGTTTCTAATAAATGGCAATGTACGTCGTGTAGAATTGCGTTCTTAAATGGTGATACTCTGTCACAATTTGGACTATTTCACTGCGTGGTGTACTCACTTTTTTTTGGCAGGAACATAAACAATGCCAAGGTGTTGGGTTGTTTTGAGGGCAAAGTAAATTTTCATTGGTTTTACAAGTATGACAACTTAACAATGGAGAAAAGTATAATTTCTCCAGTGTTGCAAAAATAGAACAAACTGAGTGGTGTAATCACTTTTCTTGCATGTGACAGTAATGGCTCCGTGTTCGTGTATTTTGAGGGGACAATCGATTTACACTTTGGTATACGCTGTACACTTGACATTGTAACAAATGAAAAACATAAATCACATAATGAACAAAATGCAAAGGGATGTATTCAACTTTTGTTCTCTCGCTGAATCAGAGAAACCTGGGAAAGTGTTTCAGAATATGTCCTCTGGACGCAATCATTGATTTTTTTGGGGGGGGGGGGGCACGTATTTTGCAGACACCATGTGTCTCTTTCCCTTTCAACCCAACCCTTTCTTTACAAACGTACATGCGTCACCAGTTGTTGGAAAATTCACATTTACGGTAACCGTGACTCAAGTACCGAGTCCGTTTGTACATTTATGTTTTGACTTGTGAGTAATGCTTTTTTTGATGACGCTTTAACTCAGTAATGTTTGCTATTTCCTCATCTCCAAGCTGATGTGGGGAAGGTCACAGTTGCAGTTATTTATTGACTGCTGACCACAACCAGACTCACAGCATTAGATGTACCTAATCCATATATATTATTTTAATCAGAATGCTGCTGGGAATGTTCAAGAAGTATATCGGATGGATTTTCATGATTTGGCTTTCTGGAGCCCATCGATGTAATTCAGAGAGTCCTTTTTGTCGTGCGCCCATCGTAAATGGAGGTTATGTTTTTCCTCAGCAAGATACATATTCACATGGAACTGTGTTGACCTACGCGTGTGAAAATGGATTCAAGCCAGCAGTGGAGGGCTGGTGGGCAACGACGACTTGCCACAATGGCAAATGGTCCACTCAACCGCAATGTATCGGTAAGTGTTGGACTCGCAGTATGTCAGAGGTGAGAAAAAGAATGTGCTGATGTTTTTTTTAAAGGGGCAGATGGGCCTACGTTCTAACTTTAAAACAAAATGTGGAAGTAAAATGCGAAAATTAATTCTAATCATATGCATTTCGTGCCTCTATTGTTGTTGTGCAACTTTTTTTTCCTTGGAAAAATGACTTTCTTGTAATATTACAACCTTATTTTTTCCTCTCTAAAAATGTGAATTTGTTGCACACACTACACACATGAGCTTCGTTTACAGATGCATATGAGCAGCATATTTTGCAACTTATTCTTAACCAGACATTTTGGACAATTGAAGGAGTCCCAAAGGTTTGGTTGCAACTTGAGTGTAGTGAGTGTACAGGTAATTAAAGCTAAACAAAACATATGTTATACAGGAGTCATTAAAAACGGCTTAAAAGTTTTATTTAAGATCTAAATGTGCCCCCCCCCCCCATTTTGGTTCCCCAGATGTCAACAATTGCATTCCTCCAACTATTCCCCATGCAAAATACACGTCAAGCCAGACGGGTTGGTATGAGGACGGCTACGTCATAAGGATAACATGTGACCCCGGGTATTCATTCAAAGATTATGACGCTACAACTCAGTGCGTCAATGGCAAATGGCTCTCTGTACCGATCTGCCAGCGTAAGTCGGTGCGATTTTTTTTTCTTAATATGTTTTCATATTCTGTACAGCACCTTTATTGGCCTCGTTTTCACAGGAAGCACCCAGGCATGTGATGACCCCCCTAAAATAACCCACGGCGTAATCATCAATCAGGGCCCTCGCCAGGACGTGTATGCTTCCGATACTGAAATACCGTACGAATGCGAAGATGGCTATGATGTCGAAGGAAAACATAAAAAGTCCATTTATTGCATCGGTGGAGCGTGGTCGGCCGCCCCGCCCTGCGGTGAGTCGAAATGAAGGAGATTCGTCATGTGGGGTTTTTAGGGCAGTAATTGTGCGCATCATTGCTGAAATTGAGAGATTTCTATTGATTGATTGATTGACATTTTCCACAGTCAAACAAATAAAGCCAACTCCTGGCAGTTCGACGTCTACTGGCGGTGAGACGGGGCCTGCAGGTGGAGGTATGGACATGGACAAACGACATTTGTGGTGCCATTCGATTTAAGAAAAGCACACACACATGTATACAGTACACTCACAATTTAGTCAATGAAATGATTTGAAACAGAGGGAAGTTCATTCATTCATTCATCTTCCGTACCGCTTGATCCTCACTAGGGTCGCGGGGGGTGCTGGAGCCCATCCCAGCCGTCTCCGGGCAGTAGGCGGGGGACACCCTGAATCGGTTGCCAGCCAATCGCAGGGCACACAGAAACAACCAACCATTCGCACTCACACTCACACCTAGGGACAATTTAGAGTGTTCGATCAGCCTGCCACACATGTTTTTGGAATGTGGGAGGAAACCGGAGCACCCGGAGAAAACCCACTCAGGCCCGGGGAGAACATGCAAACTCCACACAGGGAGGCCGGAGCTGGAATCGAACCCGGTACCTCTGCACTGTGAAGCCGACGTGCTAACCACTTGGCTACCGGGCCGCAGAGGGAAGTTAATACTGCTTTTTTTCGGCTCCAAAAGAACAATGAAACTCACCTGGACAAAACTGATGGTGCTCCCATCCCATGTATTTTGCGATGCTAAGCTAATTGGCGCAAGCGAACGTGTTTCATGAGCTATCTTGTGTTGATTGCTAGCAAGCGTGCCCAGAATCTAATCGAGACAAAAACAATTCAAATAAAATGCATTACTCACGATGTGTTCATTATATTTCGCAGGATCTTCAACCCACACCGGCTCTACGGATCCACAAGTGACCACAAGTAGCTATTCGTTCGCCCCGCCCCATCATCTCAGATGCTCAACGTTAGATATCTTGAGTGCATTTTATTATTTCAGTTGACCAGTGCGGAACGATTCCCATTGTCGCCGATGGTGAGGTTGTGGAACGGGATCCCATGTTTTTGAAATATCAGTGCGGCAGTTTCTACAAACAAGTGGGTCCGGAGAAAGTGTTGTGCTACACTAACGGCCAGTGGTCCACGCCGCCCACCTGCAAAGGTTCAAATAAATGAATCGATAAAAGCCCCAAGGAACACAACTGACTGTTACGCAGGGCATTTGGGTGAACGTATTTGTTGCTTCTCGTACGCGCAGCTTCCTACTGTTCCGTGGACACCGATCACTACCCGCAGTTGAAATACGACGGAGTGAAATACATCAATGATGGGGAGAGGGTGAGACTGGAATGCGTCAAACTGGACCACTGGCTGACGAGTCATTATTCGGTGGGGCGGTGCAACAATGGAAGAATACAGTTGGGCAAATGTGAGTATGATTTGGAAGTCAAATTGCTGTAAATTCACAAACATGTCCGAAGATTACGGTAACCAACTGCTTTGCGAGAAGAATGCCGTGACCCTGACCAAAACTTGAGGTACTCACCATCTTTTATGATTGTTTCAGGTTGCAATTGGTGGGAACTGAAGTTTGTAAGTCACACTTATGAATACAATGTTCTTTTTTTAAATCTATTTTTCCGATTGATTAAATCTTATGTCTTTGCCATCAGAATTCATGCTAAGAGGTCAAGATCGAAGATGGATCTCGTCACAGCTCCGATGATGATGGTTGGCTTGTGGTCCCAAATCTACTTTTGGAGCTTCACCGAGAGCTTTATGAATTACTTTGTCAACTTGCTTGCCACTCACATGAAAAACAAACAAACCAAAACACACAATGTAATGTTTGATGGACCGTAGTCAATAAAATCTTGAAGCGAAAATAATGATCGTTTTGAGGTGCTTCTTGTGTGATTTGAGAAATCATCCATTACTCATAAAGCCCAAAGCCCGAGTACGAGGCAAGTCGCACTTTCAGGAGAAAGTCCACGTCGATGCTGACGAACCGACACTGAGCCGAAACGCCATGGATGGAAACGCAATCTAGCAAATCGAGTATGTGAGACTCAAAGCTGCAATGGTTTGAATCGCTTCAAAAATGCGGAAGGAGCATAGTGGGGGGCGGGGGGGGGGATCATATTTTTGTGACTGAGAATGCTCAACATACATCAGAGGATTCACAACTCATTTCATTCAACACAATGTATTCGAGAGTGTCACCACTGTTGCAGATTTTGAAGAGGAATGCCAAAGTTTTTTAAAAAATAAAATATTTCGATTTGACGAAAATAGTTCAAAAGCAGCTTGAAAATGTTTTCGAGATCAACGTAAAGTTAGTTTACTTGGTTCAATTCTGCCACCTTGGCGCTTAAAGGGGTACATTATACAATACAAGACATTGTTATTTACACGTTAAGAAAAGGAACGCTATACTGCGGAATATGACACAAAATCATCAAAGTCACAGGTCACGGTACCACCGTACTAGCAATTGGGACTGTTTCGTGAACCAACCAGATTTCAAATGTGTCCTCACAGGACCGGTGAGCTGGCCCTTGATGACCTCAGCATTTTTAGTACATTGGCAACTGTTGCGCTCCCCCCCACCCCCCACCCTCTCACTTCCCTCAAGCGTGTCTGCAGGTCACTCATCGTTGAATTAAGTAGAAGAAACGCTCTTAGGCCAAGGTACCAATGTCATTCGTAGTTGCTGTCCCTGAATGTCTCACCGGTGACTTTGGTTGGCGTTTGAGATATTTTCCACAGAAGAAGTGGAATCCAAACCAAGAAGTGTTCCCAGGTAAGCCTGCTCTCGGGTGTCAAGCATGTGATCGGACCTCACAGGGGCAACGATGTCGGCCGACGGAGGCGCCAGGGCGTATTTCTCTAAAAAGGCCAGCTCGGAGTTCTGGTAGCCTGAATTCGGCTGCGGTTCTTCAGCTCGCATGCCCGCGTGAGCGTCCAATTGGCCCTGCCCGGGTCTAGCCGCCATCTGGACAGGGTCTAAAGTGCCGGGCGCGCAGACGTCCGTAGGTGTCGACTTGGGTTGGGTACTAAAAGTATCGGGGCCCATCTTGTCCTGGGACAGGGTTCCCCCGAGCGTCTGCTCGAGGAAGCGGCTGCTGTGGACGTGGTCCACGTGATACTTGAGCTTGTCTTTTCTCTTGAAGGCGGCGTTGCACTGTTGGCAGTTGAAAGGACGGACGTCCGAGTGGATCACCATGTGCTTGGTCAAGGTCTTCTTGATCCGAAACGTCTGGTGGCATTCTGGACAAGTGAAGGGTTTCTCACCTTTTGCAGGAAAATCAAATAACAAAATCAAAACACTGTCGCGCGTCGTGTGGGGTATCATTTCAGTATCGCGAGGCCAGGGCGAGCGAGCGTCCTCTTTTTTTGGGGGGTGGGATCCAAAATATGGTGAGCCTCATTTACACACAATGATAATTATTAGGTAATACAATTAAGCAATGACCTGAGTGGGTCCTGAAGTGCATTTCCAGACTGGACTTTCCTTTAAATTCTTTCTTGCAAACGTCACATTGATGCGTGGCCGGTTTATACTTCTGCCACACTTTCTCTCCCAAATGAACACTTCGGTAGTGGACTGACAGGTGATCCTGGCGCCGGAAACACTTGCCGCATTCTTCACACTGATGCGCTTTTTCCTCTGAAATAAAAGCAGGCGTGTGAGAAATAGTGACATGCCGCGGTGCCTCGAGACACGAGCGATCCGAGCCATCGCTCGGACGATCCATCGACTGTTATAACCTTATGACCAGCGGTGTAGCAACACATGTAGACAGACAATATCACAATACTCATTGGCTGCTCACTAGTGGCCGATGTTAAACTGCATGACTTTTTTGTCATTTGCGACACACAGCTCTATCTCCAATTTTTTGCTCCGACGTCAAAACAATTAATTGTCTAACAGCTCATCTCTGAAGAAACTCATAAATCGACTCACTGATACGTCAACTCATCTGATTAATTTCCCAAAATGAGCTTTCAAGCTCCATTTTGCAACGTTTTGAGAATCACGAGGAAATATAGTTGGCGTTTGAAGGGGATCGTACCAGAGTGCGTTTTCTGATGTTTGGTTAGGTGATCGTGGCGTATGAAGGTCTTCCCACATTCGTCACACTCGTAGCGCTTGTCATTGCGATGCATTCTCAAGTGGAGCCTGTTAAAAAAAAAAAATACATGGTTGCGAGAAAATCCATCTTCAAAGCCAGAAATGGAACTCGAATCTCCTCTGACCAACCTGTATGAACTCTTGTGGCGGAAACCTTGGCCACAGAGAGCACAGATGTGAGGCTTCTCGCCGCTGTGGATCCGCATGTGCTCCCGCAGCGTTGTTCTGCCAATCGAAAAAAAAAAAAAAATGTCGTGACGGGCAGCATTCCAAAGACAAGACAAGACTGTGTGAAAAAGATCCTTTCCCACCTTTCCCTGACCGATTTCCCACACACAAAGCACATCCACTTTCTTTTCCCTCCGTGCGTGCATTCAATGTGGCGCCTCCTGTTGCCGGTGTCGTTAAAATTTCGGCCACAGATGTCACAAGGAAAAGGTCCTGAAAATGCAAAATGTGTTTGTGGTTTGATGAATTACACTTTTTAAAAAATATGTAACTGTAAAATTCATTCATTCATTCATTCATCTTCCGAGCCGCTTGATCCTCACTAGGGTCGCGGGGGGTGCTGGAGCCTATCCCAGCTGTCTTCGGGCAGTAGGCGGGGGACACCCTGAACCGGTTGCCAGCCAATCGCAGGGCACACAGAAACAAACAACCATTCGCACTCACACTCACACCTAGGGACAATTTAGAGTGTTCAATCAGCCTGCCACGCATGTTTTTGGAATGTGGGAGGAAACCGGAGCACCCGGAGAAAACCCACGCAGGCCCGGGGAGAACATGCAAACTCCACACAGGGAGGCCGGAGCCGGAATCGAACCCGGTACCTCTGCACTGTGAAGCCGACGTGCAAACCACTGGACTACCGGGCCGCCCAAGTGTAAAATTGTTACATTAGAAAAATGTGCGTCTTTTTTTTTTTTTTTTTTACGTCTAACGGGGGTTTATTACGATGCTTCCGTTTAATGTGTATGACAAGTGAGACTGTTAAAATGATACTTAAAATTGCCTGTGTGCTTACATGTGGATTTAGGATCGAGAAAGTGGATTATTTCCGTCTCCAACAACTGAACTGATCTGATGTTAGAGCTTCCACGTTATGTAAAATCCGTCACACAGAGGTCAAAACTCTCATTTCTCAGTTCGTCAGGTTGAACAAGCAATTTCTCCGAATAAAGGGAATCCCAATTGCTCACCCAGGTGGTACTTTTCTTGGTGCTTGAGCCTTGCAAACCTGGACCTGAAGTATTCGTCGCAGAAAGCGCATTTGAATGGCCGCTCTTGGGTGTGCAGGATCATGTGCTCCTGCAAGTGAGTCCTGCGGGTAAAAGACTTCAGACAAATCTGGATGGGCAAGAGAAGAGAAACGGATTCAAGTCATTTGCTTTCATGAAACGCACGAGCTTCTTTCCCGATATAGCGGTGCGTGATCAATTTAGGGTGATTAAAAAAAAATAATAATAATTAATCAATAATAAACCAAATGGAGCAGCTCTCACGGGACATTTCCAGCCTTCACTCTTCTTCTTCCTCTTACTGAGAAACTCTTGGAGGTGTTCTGGGTGGAACCTGGTGGGACAGAGGAGACCAACACTTTCTTGCAGTTGAACAAATGAAATGCTGGCCATGATTGCGCAATCGCGAGGGATTACTGTCAACAGTTTTGAAATCCAGATCAAAAGTTTAGAAAATTGCTCTTGGAAAATGTCAAGAAACTTGGGAGGCAACCTCGTCTCACCTGCGGACGTGCTTGGCCAGGGTTTTTGTGCTAGCGTGGAGTTTGTTACAGAAGGGACACTTGTGCTCTTTCATCTGGAAGGGCGCGTCGCCGGCGTGCTTCTTCTTGTGAACCGTCAAGTTGGACTTGGTGGAGTAGCGCTGCAGGCACACGTCACACTGGAAGGGTTTCTCTTTGGTGTGCACTCTGGTGTGACTCTCGTACTTCCCTGGTCGACACGGGAATCGCCAGTTCGGGGAGTTGGAAAATTACAGTTGTTAGAGCCATAAGGAAAATTTGGTTAAATTATAAATGCAGCCTTTTGAATAATTAGAATTTAATAGATGCAAGGCGTTTGGTTTATATTTGATATTTTATTAGAACAAATTTATTAAGAACATCGAAGTATCTGGGCTCCATTGGTTGTCCTGTTTTTAGTCTGTTAAGAGGCTAGATTTATGTAAACATCATCAGGAAGACAGTAGGGCATGGAGCAACACCTTTTTTTGACCGTACTTCGTGTTTGCTTAATTCGTACATTATGGGAACTGATTTCGTATTTCGTTTAAGTGTATTGTATAAGTTTTATTAATCCATTTGATAAAGCCTTAATTTGTGTTCAAGAAAATAAAGAGATTCGTTTTTTTTTTTTTGGATCAACGATGGCGGCCTCGTGTATTCCTTGTCGTCGCCGTGGAAAGGAAAAGCCCGTCGAAGAAAAGCACGAGTCAAAACCTACATGCCCTGCTGACGTAGCGACAAAAGAATAGTAAGTTGCCGCTACAACAGTCATTAAAATCAATCATTTGGAGAAACTCCATTGACAACGCAGTCTCATATTTGAAGTCAAGTGAATCGCGATAAAAATTGCTTCCGATGCACACCTTCAAAATAAAAGCTTGGCAAGGCATCGCTGTCCATGCAGCATTGTCTAGCTTTTATTTTGAAGTCGAAAGTTGAACGCCACCATTCCCACCTGCTCGATCAAAGGTCTTGTCACATTTGGGGCACTTGAGAATCTTCTTGCTGGCGATGCGGATGATGACAGGATCCAGACCTTCGGGATATACGGGACCTGGGGCCGGTGCCTTACCGCCCTCCTCAATCTTGCCGTCTTCCTCCTCCTCCTCACCCAAAAAATCTTCCACGTGTGATGATCTTGTTTCATCCACCACCAGTTTGGATTCTGCGGCTTCTTCTTCGTTCCATATTTCTTCCACCTGCTCCTTCGGTGAGGGAGTCACTCGTGTTTCTTCGGCGTTGTTCAAGCACTCCATATCGTCTTTCTGAAACTTGGCTGGAGGTTTCCTCCTTCGAGCAGATCTCCGCATGGTGGCCGCCGTATCGCCACGTCTCTGGCTTTTACTTGGAGTTTGTGCCTGACCGTCATTCAGACTCTGGTCCTGTGGTGAGTTTTCATTGCATAACTGTTGATCAAACGATGCTTGGGTGGCTATTAGTGATTTCGTCTCATCCCCACTGACGGTGTTGTTGTTAGGCCCTTCCTCACACACCAGCTTTAACACATCCATCATGTCCAGGAAGCGGGCCGCTTCAGTGACAGCCTGGAGCTCTGTCTCGGCAATCACGCACTCCGACGTGTACAGCAAAGCAAGCAGATGCTGGAAAACGGAGTCCTCCACGTGATCCAGAGTCATGTGGCTCATGGCGGGGTTCTTGGACAGCTCGGCGTGGAAGTAACTGCTCCCGTGGGCCAATACCACTTTATGGGCGCCGTACAGCTTCCCACCCACGGACACGGACACGTCGCAGAACCTCTGCCGAGTCCGATCCTCGTTCAAGAAGTTCAGTAGGTTACGACTGTGATGCGCCATGGTCAAGTGCCGGTTGTGTGGGTCTGCTTGTTGGGGAAATGCAGAGCCGGTTGAGGTGCCAGGTGCTGTTTTGCATGGTTTCGTAGCCCGGCTTTGCCTGTCGTATTTGGCAGGTGAAGCATTGGCTGTTCTTTTCTTCATTGGAGTGCTTGAGGATACCATGAATTAGTCCTGAGGGGCAACAACCTAAGTGCTTGAACACCTGAAACAAACAGAGGAGGACATTGAAGTATGAAAAACGCCGTGCAATATGATGTAGCGCAGTTGTACATCGCCGTAAACTAAAACCACAATAAGAAGCATCTTGTGACATAAATTCTTATTTAATTATTTTAATACAAACTAAATCTCTACAGTATACATAAAGGCTAGCCTTCACTGTTATAGTGCATATGAACAGTTTTGGTGAGATCAATACAAATATTTATTTCCACCATTAATGTGACCCCTAACATGTACAAAAATGGAAAATACATTTTGAAGAAGGGAAGTTACAATGAACAATTTATATGATGTGACTGCACAGATGTGCGCACCCCTTTGTACTACTTTACATTTTACACTCAAACTCATCTGATATGGAAATCAACACACACCTGCCACCATTCAAAGTGGCCCAAATAAAGTTCAGATGATCAAATGGTCTTTTCCTGACTTTTTTCTTCTCCACACTTACACAAGGTTATATGCTAACGCCGACTGACTGTATCATTTTTTATATGAGAGTAGTTACAAGGCATTTTAACTGCCATTCTTGGTTAAATGAAAGAGCTGTGGTTGGTTGTAATTCACTCTCCACCTCAAGGACCCCTAACATGCCACCAGTCAGAGGACACACAGGGCCCCCCTCCAAGGAGATGTTGACAAACGACCTCAACGCGCTTACATGAATTAGCGATAGAAACTGGATTTTTTTTCCCCTCGACAAAAAGCATACCTCAAGTATGTGAGCCGTGTTCACCAACACGTCCAGATTCCAGCCAAATGATCCTGTTGTGGGGAAAATGAGCAGAGCAATAATGATTTTGTGTACATCTGAAACGTTCCTCCTTTCCTTCCTTACGGACTTCGCAATAAACAGGTCGCCCATTGGTGTTTCAAAACTATTATTGTTTTTAAAAATTTCGTAGGTTTTGAATATAATAAACAATCGGACATCTTAAATTAATACTTATATTTATAATACCCAAAATATAAATATACGTGAAAAGCCACATCAACACAAAAAGGCGGATGTGTCGCTGAGGAATGTTAACGTTTCCGGTACTGTGGAATCTTGGGTAACGTAGTCAAAATTCAAATTTTGAAACGTACGAGATCTCTTACTTTATTTAACAATACGTTATAAATATATTGTGATATTGACATAAAACACATTGTGGCATTTAAAAGTATAAAAACGCTCAGTTTTCTCACAAGAGAAAGTTCTGCATCTTGTGTTTATAAGGGTGACGTTTTCCTGTTCAGAGAATGGATGGATGGATGTCCACATCCGCGTTCGGTAATTCACTTTACGACTACTACTCTGAAGGCCGAATTCACAAAAATAGCGCGTGGCTTTCGCGTGGCGCTCAGCAGTAAAAATGGAGCAAGTCCACAAATCGTCTAAACCACAAACCACGCGCAGAATAGTGAGATGCGTCACGAGCTGAGATACGTCTCGGTGCGCCAATGGTATTTGCGCGTATTAAATGAGGTAACATGCATATGTTTGACATTGACCACCTATATGCAAATATGCCTCATTGATAAACGACGTCTAATTCATTAACACCAGCGCGATTAGCCACACGCAGTTTGAGTGACGCCTATAAAAAACTTTGTAAAATTGGCCCACCTGTGTCTCAGATTAGCGCAAATGACCCGAGGCGCCTTTGAAACTTCATGCCCCAGACCAGCAAGAGGTTGTGCCAAGCATACTTAGGACAGATTTAAGAGAACATGTTGCAGGACATGCAGGTTCTCACGTGCACGTTTAAACTGCATCAAAACAAATACGCAGCTAAACGTTGGTAATATGGATATATTTTTATCATTGAGAATAACATTAAATGACAATAAGACAAAAGTCAATTAAGGAAAATATTGCCTCAAATAATAAAATATTGTATTTTTGATTTTCTCATATTGACTTCATCTACGAAGTTGATTTTAATATCACTAGTCCCCCCCCCCCCCCCCACCCAATTGTACATTATTATCACTGAATCAGACTCTAATTTAAAAAAAAACATCTGAGTCAGATCTTCCCTTGAGGGATCACACAAATTAGCCTCTTGGCTGGAGCACTCCTTTTGCCAACACAATTAAAGTGTAAGACGCTATAAGTGCATTAGTTTAATCTCTCCAATCTTGGCTTGCGACGAAACAAGCGTGCCACTGAGCACACAAGTTCGCATGGAGGAGCAGCCATGACGATGGCGCTGCATACAATTCCCCGACTGGATTTGGTGTAAAATGAAGACATTCTTGAAGAGCTCTTAATTTGGAGGATTTGAGGAGCACTATGTTAAAGTTCATCGCGCAGGTTTGGATTTTATGGTGGCTTTTTGAAGGTAGGCCGGCATGACTCGACCATACACCAACTCCGATGATTTTTTTTGTGGCTTTGACTTACGAGCGCAAATTGGAGATACTTGCGCTCGTGTGGTTGTCACAAACGTGAGTCAATTCACGTCACGATAGGCAGTATCTTAATGGTACAACCTTGTCTTTCTAGGCATTTTCTCTGATGGCGACAACAGCGGATGTCAACAGCAGCCGTGCCGAAACGGCGGCATATGCGAGAGTCACCTCGGCGGTTTCAGATGCCTTTGCTCCCAGCAGGCCCTCCACGGCCGTTTATACGGGGGGCAGACCTGCACGGTTCCACTTTTGGGCTGCGATGACAACCAATGCGAAAACGGTGGAATATGCTCGCCCTTGCTTGTACGCGGGAAACACAGTTTCTCATGCATCTGCCTCGCCGGCTTCTCAGGCTCCAAATGCCAGACCTCCACTGTTTTTTCATTTGAGAGCCACGGTTACATGTACATCGAGACTCAACCTATTGACCCGGAAGCCCCTCTGAATGTTACACTCAGCTTCCGGACAGAAAAACTTGTCGGGACTCTATTGCAACGCAGAGTGGCTGGCCTCCTTCTTAGCATTGAGCTAATGGATGGACATGTGTGCCTCTGCAGTCTCAAAAACCAAGGGTCCAGCACATTGGTTCAGCAGCTACCGGAATTTATTTCCAACAACGAATGGCACACGCTGGAAGCCTCACTCGGCGGCGTGGTCAGCCTGATCCGGCTCCTTTGTACCGAGGGAAACTGTGCCGGGGAAAGCAAGACCGAGGTGCAAGTTCTCGAAGCAGCCTCGGCTCTCCCTCAACCCGGGACAGTACGTCACAGTCTCTTCATCGGAGCAGGTCCAGGCGACAAAACGGAACCCTCGCGTGCTTTTCTGGGTTGCTTAAGAGATGTGCTCGTCGACTCCCATTTGGTGGTCCCGGTTATGTCGGCGAAGGGTTCCGACGTTCAGGTGAACGTGACGATGGGATGCAACGATAACGACAAATGCGATGACGGACCGTGCCAGAACAGAGGCCGCTGTGTGAGCCAAGGCTGGAGGAGTTACATGTGCGAGTGCCACAGACCATATGAGGGCGGCAACTGTGCAGAGGGTAAGGCGTTTACTTAAGTATACGGGCCTTTTCGGATTCTGGTTTTGCTTTGGAACCTTCAAATTCCTACCCCAGCGGGATGACCGGGAAGGACTCGGAGAAAAGTGCTTTACAGAGGTTCCTTAGCATCGCTTAGTCCTCGATCGGCATTTCTCAAAAGATGTTCGGCATAGTCCCTCACAACAGGGGTGCCCATGTCCAGTCCTCGAGCGAGCCGATCCGAGCCTGTCTTGCATGTTTCCTTCCTCCGACGCATCCGATTCAAATGATCAGCTCATCGGCAAGCTTTGCAGAAGTCTGACCAGGAACTTGATCATTTGAATGCACGATCTTCAAAACAGTAGGCCACCAAGAGCTTGACGACCCCACACAAGGACCCTTGAGAGTCCAGAGAAAGGGACACTGTGAATCAAGGATTTAATCGGATTGATCTATGATTCAGAAATGACTGTAGTCAAAGGGGTCATGCTTCGTCAAGTCCGACGGTGTGACTGCGGGGTGGGCAGAAAGCCACACCCACAAGACAGTCGGGTTAGTCAGCAGACTTTAAAGGCGCTTAAAGATAGAAATAGCATCGACATGCAACGAGGAGGTATTCAGGCATCACCCGTGGGCTCAGGATTTGCCAAAACGTGGCTTTGAGTAGCTTATCCGGAGTAAGTTCAAGAGTCTTACCGAATCACGCTAAGGCGAGACGACATCTGAGAACGACAGAACCTCACAAAAGTAAGTCCGCCGCTCACACTCCTGTCAAGATTTGAATCGCGTCATTTCATGGGACGGCAGCAGCGTAGGAAATGTTTATTCGGAGCTGCGGAGGTTTCAGATCCTGAAAAACTTTTCGTTAAGACAAAACTTAACACGGTTGCAGTTCACATTGAGACCTTGTAAAACCTCCTGAGTCACATGACACCCAGGAGGGGAAAATAGCAAACCGGGTCTGGGTTGGACAGTTTCACAACGGGGCGTACTCACTTTTGTTGGATGTGTGTTGAGTGAACTACTGAGCATGTAAACAATGTTTGCTCCAGAATACAAAATAATCCGTCTCTGTTTCCCTTCGCAGAGTACATCACCGCAAGGTTCGGGAGCAAAGACTTGCAAAGTTATGCCATCTTCTCAATAGACGACGACCCCGGAGAGACTTTGACCGTGTCCTTGTTCGTTCGAACCAGGCAGCCGAGGGCCCTCCTCCTGATCGTGGCCAACAGCACCAGTCAGTACCTTCGCCTTTGGCTGGATCAGGGCAGAGTCAAAATTCAAGTCAACAACTTTGAGACCTTGCTCGGCCAAAGCGTGATCAGTGACGGCCATTTCCATCTGGTGACTGTGAAGCTAGACGGTCCGGAGGTAACCTTGACCCAGTCGGCCCAGGTTCAAAGCTCTCGACCCATAAGACACATCTGGGCCCATCACGGGGATCGGGTCTTTGTGGGCGGACTGACGGACCCGAGGGCCTCGGCGACATTCGGAGGCTACTTTAAAGGATGTGTTCAGGATCTGCGGATGAACAATAAGCGACTTCAGTTCTATCCCATAGCATCTTTTGTGGAATCTTACAAACCGGAGCAGCTGTTTAATGTTTCGCCGGGATGCAGCAGTGACGACGCCTGTGCGGTAAGTTACTGGCAATATACTCCATTCGATAGACGAGACCGGACCGTGAATTCGGTCCAGAGCAGTATAAAATACTAAAAGCTCAGCTAAATTCTCGTTCAAACACTTCCTGCCAATGACAAGCGTTCATCATTTGCAGCGGTGGATTGATTTGAGCTTTTTTTTCTCTCCTGAAGGTTAACCCCTGTCTCAATGGCGGGGTGTGCTACTCCGTCTGGGATGACTTCACCTGTAACTGCCCCCCCAACACGGCAGGCCAGCGCTGTGAGGAGGTGAAATGGTGTGAGCTGTCTCCCTGTCCCGCCTCCACCATATGCCAGCGGACCTCGCGGGGCTTCGAGTGTGAGTGACACAAGAAACCGTTGCGCACTTTTCTTGCTGTAAAATACGTTAGCCTGAGGTCGTTAAGACATTGTTTTAGAAAGAAATAGGACTTCAACCCAAGGCCAAATATCAACTTTGTGACTCAAATTGAATCATCCTGAGTTTGTTACTTTTATTTGAGCGCACAGGTCATTTTAAACATAATTAATTGAATCTCAATACCCATGGAAAACCCGCCATTCAACAACACACCAAAAAAAAAAATTCGAATCACCTGACCTCTGAAATATGCGAAAGAGCCTCATAGAAAGGTCTCGTAAACTAGACCCGTGTTTGGACTTCCTGAATCGAGCGGTCCTGCAGCGTCTCGTCAATGGTGAGTAGGTGTGTCAATCTACGCTTGGAACTACACAACTGAGTGTGCACCTCCAGTCGCACAACAAACTCTAAGGGATGTGGGAATGGTGTGGTGTCCCGTTTGTGGACTAAACTGGTGTGGGAATGGAGAGATGAGTGTAGAAATGTAATGTGTGTGGTGCGCGCCAGCGTCACCGTGTGCACCCTGAGCATCAGAGTAATGCACAATTGTTCACACACACACAGATGTAAAGATGCTAACGTAATGGTGGCCAAAAACAGCGCTACGTTTTTGTTAGCATGCGGACTCTCACCGGAAAACAGCCAGTGTTGATATTTGAAGTGTCACTATTCCAAAAATGACTTCATGTTCCACTTTTTCCTTCCTTCTACAGGTCTTTCTAACGTAACAGTTCGTCCGGAAAGTGCAATTTTGCACTACCGGAACAATAGGAACAACAACCGCACTGTCGGTGTCACCAGCGTGTCTCTCGGTTTCCGCACAAGACAGACCGCCGCCACCATATTGCATGCACAAAGGGGCTCCAAATACATCACCGTCTCCCTTCGGGACTCCCGCGTGGTTGTCGAGCACTCGGCTGGAGTGGAACACGACAATTCCTCCGTACAGAGTGAGCGTCCGGTCAGTGACGGAGAGTGGCACTCTGTGAGCCTCGGCGTGGACGTTCGAGCCTCTAAGTGGATCATAAATGTGGATGAAAGTACAGAAGAAATCTTTACAGGTGTTGCGGACTTGAATTTTCTTTTGGAGGGAACAGACATTTTCATCGGTGGGCTGAGCTTGGACTCCCCGGTGAGTTTCTCCGGATGTTTGGCTCCTGTGGAAATCGGAGGCCTTCTTCTTCCTTTCCACTTGGACACAGACTTGAAGCTTCTCAGGCCTCAGGAAGAGCAGTTTTCGCAGTTGAACGTCAACGCCCATCCGCACTACGGCTGCTGGGGGGCGAGCGTGTGTGCGTCCAACCCTTGTCATAATCAGGGTTTGTGTGAGGATCTCTTCGACCTGCATCACTGCAATTGTCCATCCACTTGGAGCGGGTCGTTGTGCCAAGAACCGAGCGACCCCTGCGTGGCCAAGCCGTGCGTGTATGGAAACTGTCGCAACACTCCTGGGGGGTACCAGTGTGAGTGTGAGCAAGGATTCACCGGGGCGCAATGTGAGATGGAGGTGGATTTGTGTGTGGATAGCAATTGCAGCAATGGTGCGACATGCCTCAAAGGAGTTCAGAACTACTCGTGCCTCTGCCCGGAGAACCTCACAGGTCAATATTGCAAGTGAGTTCTTATTCATCATCAATAAGACCAAAATTCCAACAGGTATGGGAAGCCATTTGAGCATGTTTTTTTAAATATCCAGCTTAACCCTGAATTGAAAAAATTAAAAAAAGTAAAATTTGGTCCTTTTTTACATTTGACAGTCATAAAAATAAATACCCAAAAGTGATTCTTTCACCTTAACTTCTGTTGACTTTTCCTCAATTCATTGACGGCATTTGTAACTCAGCAGACTTATTTTCTTAAAGGGGAAGTCACCCCCCAAAATGTTTGCAATAATATATTCTATGGGGCCCCATGAGTCAAAAGACGGCATTCTGAAATTGAATTTTGCACCCATGCCCCTGAAAACATCTTATACTGACAAAAAAAAAACATGTCTCTTACAGTGTGAAAATTCCAGAGATCCCCTGGTACATCGAGACAACCCCGTAAGTGCCTCAACATTCATTCATTCATTCATCTTCCGAGCAGCTTGATCCTCACTAGGGTCGGGGGGGGTGCTGGAGCCTATCCCAGCTGTCTTCGGGCAGTAGGCGGGGGACACCCTGAATCGGTTGCCAGCCAATCGCAGGGCACAAAGAGACGAACAACCATCCACGCTCACACTCACACCAAGGGACAATTTAGAGTGTTCAATCAGCCTGCCACGCATGTTTTTGGAATGTGGGAGGAAACCGGAGCACCCGGAGAAAACCCACGCAGGCCCGGGGAGAACATGCAAACTCCACACAGGGAGGCCGGAGCTGGAATCGAACCCGGTACCTCTGCACTGTGAAGCCGACGTGCTAACCACTGGACTACCGGGCCACCTTATATATATAATATTTATGTAATATATATATTAGGTACCGTTCAGTTGTATTTAACTTTTACAAGCACAACACATTTGCATTAAATCTTTAAGAAAGGTCGGAATGTTCTAATGTTTGCATTTTATTTTTCTCTCTCTCTCTCTTGGGGTCTGTCAAGTCTTCCTTTGCTGCCTGTGTCAAAGTGTAGCGGTACGAGACGGAACTTCAGCTGCTTTAATGGAGGGAATTGCTCAGTCGTGGACGACAATTGTCTCTGTCTGCCTGGCTTCTCAGGACAATGGTAAGGCGTTGGCAGAAGTTCAGTTTTGGTTCCTCGCCTACGTTGGACTAATTGAATCCACACGGGGGCGCCAGAAATACAAAAAAGCTGCTCCAAAGCTGATCAATAAAAGTTGGGAAACGAGGTATTTTCCGTGATACTTTTGTTCTTATCGTCTGTCTTTCGGCCACAGGTGCGAAAAGGACGTGGACGAGTGTGCCTCCGACCCGTGCATGAACGGAGGATTCTGTCTCAACTACGTCGACAGATTTGAGTGCGTGTGCGATTTGAATTACTCGGGAATCCACTGCCAAATAGACGTCAGTGACTTTTATATCTACGTCTTCCTGGGCCTGTGGCAGAACTTGTTCCAGCTAGCGTCCTACCTCATCATGCGCTTGGATGACGAGCCAGAAATCGAGTGGGGCTTCCAGATTAACGATTAGCTCACATTTGTACACAAACGTAGTTAAAAGGAATGAAATGTAAAACACAAAAGAAAACTTTGGGGCTGGGTGAAAAGGCCTTAGAAATAAAATCTCGCATATTTTTTTTTTTGCACAAAAGTACTATTTCTGATTTCAATACATGTTTTTTCGCACTTCATATCGCCGCTATTCTTGGGAGGCTCGGGTTCATCGTTTGTAAATGGCAGAATATCGATTTGGTCAGACATTTAAAGGTCGATTTGAAAAGATTGATCTACTACTGACAATTATATTCTGTGTCCTACATTTCATTTTCATGTTTTTAATCACAGGGGAAGGGGAGGGGGGTCTCGTGCCTTAGCTCCTCATTTTGAATGCCGAGCACCGTTTTTTTTTTAAAGTTAACAGCCACAAGAGAATTTAGAGCAAGAATATTTCTAAAACCGTCCCATTGTTCTGAACTCAATAAAGACCGTGGTGGATCGCATTCCATTCTCAGTGTCCCTGATCGGAAAGAAAAATAAATGTTGTGAAGCTCCATGTAAATGCATTTTAATTTGGTCGTAACATTCGGGCTAACATTTTACAAACAACAAAAAAATAAATACTGTAAGAGTTCAGAGTCCACTTCTCCATACAAGAAAATATTCTATTCTGCTGTTGCAGATAACAAGCACAGTTTTAGCTTTTTCTTTGTAAAAAGATGCACACGTGATTAAACAAAAAAACAAATGGGAAAAACAGGGAATACCCCTAAAATATAGGAAATTTAACAATAGGATGTTGTGAGGGTACAGAAAAGCACCTTTGCCAACATCTGATGCTATTTTAATATCAAAGCCATCAATTAGTGAGGCGTAATCGGGGCCCAAATTTCACATGAGTAAATTCAGATGAGATCGGTCTGATTTCAGTGTACATGATTTGGTCAAGTTTTCATTTGTTGGTGTAATGTGAGATTTTTATTCTAAATATGATATATCTAAAAAAAAGAGTTCCGCGATTTGGGTATTCCCAGTGCAATTTTAGCCTGAACTTAAAATGCACCATCAGCTTCTCAGGTGAAGTCAGGTGGAAGTTTTTGAACGCACGTGACACTTCCTGATGAGAGCCCGGGCCAAAGTCAAATCTCATTGACCACTTCTCGCTGTCTGGGGCCTCGTCATTGCAAAGTTTGTCCGCCTGCAACTTCAGTTGAAGGCCGGTTTGAGAAGCTTTCTGACCGTCATGCTGCGCCGCCACGTCGAGTTTCTCGGAAACAGGATACGGTCCTTGACAAAACGGCACGCGGCGGAAGACGTTCTCGCGACCCCATGAAAATTTGATGCCACTCTCAGAAACACGTGCACTGTTTGGACATTAAAATGTATATATTTAGAGAAAGTCAAATCAAAAGTGGGATTTTTTTTTGATCCCGATATTCAGAAATATCACCTGGAAATCCCAAACGTTTTTTGGGGGGAGGAGGGACAGAATGTCATTGTTGAGCCTCTCCACGGAGCTTACATTCACAGAGCTCTTTATAGATTCGCTTGCGTATCTTTGGTATGTTTCTCTGTGAAAAACAGAGCGGCTGTGCCAAGGCAAGGCATCTGGAATACTGAGGACGACAATAACAAAAAAAAAGGGGGGCGGGGGGATTTTTGATTTGATTATCTGGGCCGACATGGTCAAGAGTACCGAGTTACGGAAAGTACCTCCAAGACGAAAACGCCGCAGTCATTCTCGTTGGTTTGCTGTGGGACGTTCTGAAAAAGAAATCGCATACTTAGGCGGCGGGTAGAATTCTCGGCCCCGTTTTCGCGCCGGCTATTAGACGACGGTATACCTCATCTAATGACACGGTCCAACCATTGACGAAAGATGCGCGTTGCTTCTCCCTCGCTTCCGCCGTCAAGTACTTGAGGATGTTCTGCGGGAAGCAAATATGCGTGGAGTCCACCCCATGGTGCCACTGCGGGAACGGGTAACACGCAAAGTGGCACTTACCTGCGCAACTTTATGCAACCCATTCCGTTGAGAGTCAAAGAGACAGATTTTCTTTCTGACGACATCTGTGGTTACGAGACACCAGTGAACCTCCAGATGGACGGGCACCAACAGGAGACTCTTGGAGAACAAATCAACCTGCAGATTTTGGCAGAAAGACACCCAGGGACAATCGATACTCAACAGACACTCTAAATGCCCTTTTTTGTAGTCAATCTCATCTGGGATTTTTTTTCTTTATTCATATTTATTTTACAGTCAACACCCTATCAAATTTCTAGGAATCTGGTACGTAAAACGCCCCTCTTAAAATAAGAGTTTTAAAAATATATGTAAGGGCCTATATTTTTTGTTCAAACCATAAATACCCCACAAGCGATGTTGCTGAAACACTTGAAAATGATTTCAAACTCATCTTACAACACAAAAATACTCGGAGAGGAAGTTTGATTTTGTCAAAACGCATAAGATGCACACGCGTCAAAAACTCTGTTATTTCCATTAACAACCCAGGCTAAACTACGCTCCTCCCTGACAGGCAAAAATGTAAGCCTTTCGTCGAGACGTATCAACGTCTCTCCCGGACATGAATATTTACAACTTTCCTGTTTATACAAGGCACTGGTGCCATCTTGCCGCATCTTCGGAAATTTCAGAAAAGGGTACAAAGCTACGGCGTAAACATAAGTCAGTCAAAGAACTGAGCGATGACTTGTGACGTGGGCTAAACGTACAAAAGATACCAGTGGACCTACAAATCACACAGTCAAAGAAACAAAATGGAGAATAGGAAAGTAGTAATTGGTATCTTTACGGGTCGCGAACAGGTGTCGTTATACTTCTTATGCATTAAAAAAAAAAAAGGCCACACATCAGTCAGCGATTTATTTTGAAAGGGAATATTGTGGGATGAGTTTGGAAGCACATTCAAGTCTTAACGGCTCATTGGAGTCTCTTTCGAATTAAAATAACACCGGATAGGAAAACATGAACACCCCAAAGCGGGCGTTCGCTATGGTCCACTGAAACATGGGCTGCATGAAGAACAAGTACCTGCTTTGTCCATCTCTTAACACCGTTATAACCCTTGGTCATGAGCTGTCGGTGGAAGAAACTGTTGAGAAAATGCACCTGGAACGAGAAACGACACGCAGGCAATCACGAAACAAGTACGCGGCAAATCGAAGAAAAGAACAGCCGCCATCTTTCGTTGCCTCTTAAAATTAATTCAGCGGCAACCCTTCTGAGCTTTCTTGCTCTGAAGCAAACCCGGAATGTGTCCGATTACCTTGTGTTGGGCAGCTTCCATAATCAACTCCCCATACATGTTTATAACCTACAGGAGGAGGAAAGAGATAAGAAAAAAAGAAGGTCGCAAGCGTTGCTCTGCTCGGTAATATCAAAGTGGAAATGCTGTTGCTTATGAAACCTGGTCATTGAGCCAATTCTGATGGGCCAGCGTGGACAAATCGTCCAGTGTCAGAGTGTGTTTTTTGAAGACCACCCGGAAGGAGGGAGCAGGATTCCAAAGCGCTGGGGAAGAGATTCGACGTCGGACCACCTCAGAGATGAAATTTCTCCTGCGTGAGAATGAATGACATGCAACACCCGTGAACATCGGCATCAGTGAACGGCGTGTTTAAATCTGTGCGGCAGAAAAAATAAAAATTCCTTAATTAAAACCCATCGAAACAAATTGACCTCAATGCCTGAAAAAAAAACCCCAATGACAAATCAATGTGAAAGTCAGCAAAAAAAAATACAATAAAAATCACTAGAGACTAAATGAAAGCAAATTTGGGATTTTGTGCGTGCAGAAGAATGATTCTTTGGATAAAACGTGTGTTTATCAGAATGTACCCAAATTCCCCCCCCAGGCCGCCCCCTTTTTTTTTTTTAATGTTCTCGGACATTCACCTGTCAGTGAAATCGGCGTTGAACATTTTCTCCAGGTGGCTCAACACATCGCTTTTCTGCAGAGGGATGAAAGTTCCGTACATTGTGAAGAAGGCGCCGAGAAATTCTAGAGAGATTACAAACACAGAATATGTTATTCACAGAGCCAGTTGGAAAATAAATATTAAAAAAAAAAATAATTATAATAAATAATTCATACCATCTATATGGTCTGTCAGTTCTGAGAGGCCAACTTCAATTTGAGGAGGTGTTTTGTTCTTGCTGGAGATTTTGGCGTCAAGTATTTCTTGATAGGCAGACGTGCATCGTCCTGACTGGTCACCAGCGAGCACACAAACACCGTTTCTTCGTTTCGTAACATGAGAATCCAGCCCAGTTAGTATTACTTCCGATGTGTTTGCAAATGGATATTCCACCATGCTTTCGGGCGCCGTGCTTGTGGTTTGTAGGACGGTGCCAGGAGAGTCGGATGCTGGCGAAAAACGTGTTGTTTTGCTCGTATGTCCGAGGTCTGACTCAAGAGTGGATGCCTTCATTTGCGATTGTCCCTGAACTAGTGATGGGCACCTGTGAAAGTTTTTTTTACTTCTCTGTGCCCCGATGCTGAGACACGATCTGTCGCGCCTGATTTGCACCAATCTTCTGCACCTCAAAAACCCCCCAAAGCACTTCTCTCTCCATTGCCGCCACATCCACAGCTGCAATGGACAATACAGACGTCTCTTGGCCCGCCTAAAGAGAGGGGAATCTCCCTTCATTGAAGACATGGATTCGCTTGTTTACTCGTGGTACTTCACTTTGTGTTCGGGGTTCTTTATCCAGTACACCTGGAGGAGTTGGAAAGGGGAATATGAGAGTAGAGTATTTTTTTTAATCTTTTGAAATTTAGAATACAATGAACCTCAGTTTATCCTGGGGTATCGCCATTCATACACGCAGCTCAAGCTTGTGCTAACATTTGAGCTCAGAGGAAAAAAAAAGGTTAAATCAGAGTTGCTTGTGTTCACCTCACTGATTCTGGCACCTTCTCCAGTCGACATGTGCACATTGTGAGCATCTCCTTTAAGACAGAATAAACATGTCATAAATTGCCTGACACACATGCTCATGTCACATTGTTCAGTTGAAAATCTGTCCATCTATCAATGATCGAGTTTAGATTTTTAACATCTTCTGCAAAATAGAAGTAGGTTGTTTTTTTAGCCATCAAAAATTGCACTCCACGTATGCTCGTGTTAAACAACAAAGTTCCTTCTCCGCAAAAATTTTGTAGAAGACATTCCTTAAGCAGAATGGGTGGACTACACACAAATCTAACAGGGATTGGCGGTTTGATTTTTCAGCAGAATGGTGAGGAAGGACAGCTTTTTTGGTGATGAGTGGTTGTCTCCCAACCTGAACGTTGTTGGTTTAAATCCTCAGCGCATGTCATTACGTCAAAGTGTCCTTGAGTAAGATACTGAAACTCAGTTGCTCCCGATACTGCATCATCAGTAAGTGAAGGGGAAGACAGTGTAGAAAAGCGCTAAAAAAAGTGAAAGGCAATTTACCACAACAATTGACAAGATCCCAGAAGGGGGTGACGTTTTGATTCACAAACAAAACGTCTGCGAACGCGGGTTATGCAAAGTGAACAGCATCGTGTGAAAAACACGACGTACCACAGTCGTAATAGTACTCTACATGTATGCACCGCTATATTTACGTACTCTAGATGTATCGTATGTACGGTTACATTTACGTTTACCCAGTAAGTATCTTTGCTAACATTATTTTCAACAACAAAAAAAGAAGAGCCGCTCTAACTTACCGTTACGCGTGGAGTTCACAGAAATATTTTATACAACATTGACCAAAAAGAAAAGCATGGTATGCTGGTACCAAGCGTCGCAAGTTGATGATGTCATCACCCTCTTCTTCTTGTGAATTTGGTAAGAAACGTTTAGGTGCATTGTCGCCATCTACTGGTAATGCGTGTGAAACAGATTGTCGCGAACCTCTTACTCGAACTATGAACTTTCACAAAATGTTTAACAAGCATCTCGGCGGTCTCGTTTTTCCTTATTGCTATTATTTCCCCATCATTTAAGACTGCATCACCTTACTCTCTCTTCACCCCATTCATTTTTCAATTAACCTTCCACATTTGATCCAGATCAGTGTCCCTTCCCACTGAGTTACAAAAAGATTTCCAATTCCCTCTCTAAGCATCCTTTACAGTTTTTCTCCCCACTGCACGCACGTCTACGTTTGTATTCAAGTTTCAAATACTAGAATCCCTCCTCAATTCTTTCAACTCTTTACTCCTGTGCTGAATCATGCTTTTACAGTTCTTGGTCCATCAAAGAACCGTCTTTCTCCTGTGCCAACATCCCTTCTTCTGGGTAGAGGACCTTTGCTGCTCTGAGAATGCTTCGATCAAGCATTCAGCGTCTTCATTCAAACGAATGATATTTTTCAACCATTTCATACTCAAATTGTTGCTCAGCCTCAGGTCCTTAGGTCATTGCTCTTTCCCCGTTTATCTCATGCATGTTTGCGAGCGCATGTTTGCGTTCTTGTGGGCTTTGGTGGTGGGTAGGGGGGTGATTTTTGTGAAAGACTTTGAGTTGTATTCTTACATACAAAAAGCCCTTGACAAATAACATTTGTTTGATTGAATAAATGATTATTCAACACATGTATAGAACGCTCACATTTTCAAATATTCCCTCATTTCCACATTAACATTCATTCCCATTTTACATTCCTTCTACATTTCTTGACAGATTCAAGGCATTTCAACCGTAAACTGTTCAACTTATTAAAGACACATATGGAACCATTCATCACATTCCCCAAAGATCCCACATTTTCACAGTAAAACTCCCAAATTAAGAGAAATATTATATACATTGACTTCTTCCTTCCACATTTCTCGAACCAATTCAGATCATTCCAACTATCATCTTTTTTGGGAGGTATATCAAACATATTCCCCAAATTGCACATTATGCGGGCTATTATACATTGTTTATTTTCTTTTTATGTTTCATTTTATACCATTGTACCACCCCACCAAAGAAGAACAATTAAAGAACCACCAAAAAAAACTTGATTGATTTATGATGTAAGAAATAGGATTGAAACACCACAGCACACTCTCAGTACCCCACCAGGGTCAGGAACAACTGAATGACCTAGAATAGACCAGCAAATCCTTCCTGTTTGCTCTGTTAACAAACTCTCTGTTAAATGTAGAGAACAAAAGTCCAAGTTTTACTCCAGCCAGACAACAAATTAATATTCAGATGTTCAGACTCCACACATTCAATCCTAGGTAGTTATTTATGTTTTGGAACGAGCATGCCAATTTTTGTTTTAATTATCCTAAAAATCTCACGCAAAATCTTTTTCCGCCCAATTTTTTTCCACGGTGTTTCTTAATATTTATCACACAAAAACAACACACTTTACATGACAAAGCTCTTACAACAAACCACAAAACAAAAACGCTGGAATAACGATGACCTCTGCCGCATGGTACACGGTGTATCCGGTTGGTCTGGAAATCGATGAGCGCTCCTCTCCTCAAATAAGCACCTCATGACAAACATACTTTTGATTGAGCAATCCACTGATAAGTGAGGGACCCTGCACGGAGTCTGTCCTCGGCCTGTGCACTGTACTTGTCCTCCATTCATAATTTTTTTTTTACATTCAGCAGACATTTCAGGTTGCGCTTCATGATCGATGCCATGTTCATTCAATATAAAGGCGTTGAATATCAAAGGGGGTGTTCTAAAAAATAACTTAGCAGTGATGGGACATTCATCTTCCGAGCAGCTTGATCCTCACTAGGGTCGCGGGGGTGCTGGAGCCTATCCCAGCTGTCTTCGGGCAGCAGGCGGGGGACACCCCAAATTGGTTGCCAGCCAATCACAGGGCACACAGAGACGAACAATCATCCACGCTCATACTCACACCTAGGGACAATTTAGAGTGTTCAATCAGCCTGCCACGCATGTTTTTGGAATGTGGGAGGAAACCGGAGCACCCGGAGAAAACCCACGCAGGCCCGGGGAGAACATGAAAACTCCACACAGGGAGGCCGGAGCTGGAATCGAACCCGGTACCTCTGCACTGTGAAGTCGACGTGCTAACCACTGGACTACCGGGCCGCCCAGTGATGGGACAGTGATATATATATATATATATATATATATATACAAATATATATTTATTATTATGCTCTAATCAATATACCCCCAAAAAGTTGCTCTGTTCGTTTCTATACAGATCGCTCTTATTTCTGAAGGCCATACGGCTTTGATCACAGTCAGCTTTGGAAAATCTTTTTCGTCTTTTTGTTGTATTTTGACTCGTTCATTGCCAGTGACGTGTATAGACGTCAAAAGATATAAACACTATATATATTTTTATATATATATATATATATTTTTTTTTTTTTCAAATTGACACAGTTTCAGTGCTGAACAGTCGACCAATAGTCGAAAAGTACCCCGATACCTTGCTTTGAGAATTACACGATACCGCTTGATTTTTATGGTAGTAATTTCGGAATGGGAGTCTGAGCTGTATGTACTGGGCAGTGTCACTGCTCTGAGCATTTGGACTCATTTCATTTAGAAAAAAAAAGAGTATTTTGCTAGATACCACAAGCTAACTTATTTACTCAGTCCTGATTTTTTTTCACACCTATAAAATCCACTTTCTTTCTGCTTGAATGAATGAATGAAAAATAGTGACAAAGTCCCAAGCTTTTTTTCGTACTATTGATCTCACCGTTCGCAGCACGCGGGTTCACCAACCCACACGTGACGCGAAAGGAATGACAGAACTTGTTTGACTTGGCTGTTTTCCCGTTTGAAGTGCTATATATATACGGTGGAGCCTGCGTGAGGTCTCCCTCTTTTCTTCAGCATCTTCCTCCTCCTTGTGCACAGACATGAACCGACTCAGTATCACGGTGGTCCTGGGACTGCTGGCGCTCGGGTGCGCTCAGCTTGGTAATCGTCAGCCCGGGTGTGACTCTCCCGAGGCGGAAGAAGCCGCATTTGCGGCTCAGGACTACCTCAATGCTCAGCATGCTCATGGCTACAAATATGCACTAAACAGGATTGAGGATATCAAGATCCTCACCAAGGTAAACCGGCGACATTCTTGTAACATTCAATTGTACAATTTTGAATAAACTTTTGTAATTGCTGTGAGAAAAATATTTCAACAATCCTACATATTGTTAGTTTTATTTTGAGTTTAAAGATACATTGACACTTTAGTCTGGAATTATCTAAAATACATACATTTGATATGCTTTTTTACATTTAAAAATCTCCCCCCCTCCAAAAAAAAAAAAATGCATGCGCACACACACAACATTTGATGCAGGTTTCATTTATTTTTAACATGCATAAGCAGCAGACCATAACATTTTGGGCAAAGCTGGTATAGACAGAAGTAAGATTTTTTTCCCCCCCCAAATAATTTAACAGAATGTCTGCTTTGTCCTAGCCCAATGCAGATGACATCTATATTGTTGAAGTGGACCTTCTGGAGACGGACTGTCACGTGTTGGACCCCACTCCTGTTGCTAACTGCACAGTCCGACCCAAAGCACTCACCGTAAGCATTTGAGCAATCGTAACACATATTCTGCATTGCTCTCAAGGTTTTGGACTTGTTTGATTTGTGTCTCAAATCAGTCAGTAGAAGGAGACTGTGACGTGGTTCTGAAAAGGGTTGGAGGAGTGCTGACTGTCACGGCCTTCAAGTGTAAGACTGAAGGTAAACTCTTGACACCGTGCGTGTGCCGTGTCTCGACATGAACTCACAACATGATTTGTTTGCAAAAATTTGTCTCATTTGTCACTTTGGTATGGAAATTATATTATATTGATTTTTTTTTTCTATGATGGTCTTTAGAATCAACAGAGGACCTCTGTTTGGGCTGTCCTACTCTCCTTCCGCTGAACGATACCAAAGCCCTGAACTTTGTGCACGCCTCTCTGGCTACGTTCAACAACAACACAGTGAACACAACTTACTCTCTGCTTGAGGTCGGAAGGATGTCGACACAGGTGGGTCCCTGCGCGTTGTCTTTTTTCCCCCCCCACATGCTTTTCTGCATCTGGGTCTCTTGCTTTGTGTGACAACCTGCTGAGGGTGAAAAGATTTGATTTGTTTTTTTTTTTTCAGATTGTCTCTGGTGGGCCGCGCTATCTGGCAGAATATGTGATCGTTGAGGCTAATTGCACAGATGAAGTCTGTGTGCCGCTGAATGATGTCACGGCTGTAAGTACACAAAGTAGGCCTCTCGATTAGTTATCCTCCACAGCGGTGAAACCCGACCAGTGACCCCGCAGGAAACGATCACATTTCACCTCATAATCATGTAGGAATAATTGACTTATCTTTGCCCGCGGCGGTATTGAGGCAGACAGAACAATTAATTGCTCTTCCAGTAAATGGCAGTATATATATATATATATATATATATATCCCGTTAATCAATTTACCATGTTGGAAGTAGCTTGAGGTAATACTTTAACTCTTGAATTTTACTGAGTATTCTAAAATTGCACCCCTGCCATCGCCTGGCAGGAGCTGTGCAGCATTATGTCACCTGAAAAATCATTTTTTTTGTTTTTTGTTGAGAAAATAAGAAGTGAAAATGGGTTAGAATCATTTGAGTAGGCCCGTTTTGTTAAAAATGAATAGCTATCGGGGATTGGTGCAGAGGTAGTTCGCCACAAAGGTAAATTGAACTGTTGACATTCTCGGAAATGCATTTTTTTATGAAACCTGAAGGCTCTTCTGTCATGTGGCTTTTCTACCTCTCCCAAAAATGTTGCTCAATTTTTAAAACCTGTGGGCCAACTTTTTTTTCAAACATCCATCACAAGATGGAGACGAGTGGTTTGATGTGTCCATACTGTCTGTCTCAGAGTCGCGGTATTTGCACTGCCAAAGACTTTGGAGCTGCCCACACAGTTGACTGCAAGATGTTTTCCGTTATGGTGAGTCATACAATCGTCTTGTCTACGGGACCGGACGCTACTCACTCAGGAGTTAGGAATGACGGGCTTTTCCCGGTGAGCCTGTAATGCAAAAGAAATAACTTTTACTCTGCTGATGCATGTTCTTCAGGTGCCTCCCCAAGACGCAAACAGCACTGGGGGTTCTCACGTGTTCCCAAGCACACAAAACATGACCAGAAAGCATGTTCTGAGACACCACAAACTGACCGCTCTCCATGATCCGCACGCTACCGGCCTTCTGTCGTCCGAGTCGGCATCAGAATCTGCCGAAGTGGTGTCCGTCGCCACCCCTGCAGTCGTGAACGCTACAGCACCTGCTCCAACTGCCGACACATCATCCGCCTCAATCAGTGGAGAGGTTCCCGTCGCCGTGGTTAAGAGAGACGTACCCGACACCCCTGCCACCGTTACAGACCCAGTTCTTCTGATAGCACCATGCCCCGGAAGAGTCCGATTCTTTTAAAAAAAATGTTCCATCATGTACTTTCATAACCTGGATTACTTCTAAAAAACACTGGCTCCAAGTATAACTCGCCTCTTTATTTCCATACATTTGTAAGGTTGCCATTTAACCCGATTACTCTTTTGCTTGACGTGTCAGACTGAAGAAAAAAAAACATTTTATTATAATAAAGAATTCTGAAATACTATTTGAATCATGGCTCAAATTCATATGTTGCATATACACCCATATTCTACTACTTGAACACATTTGGAGGTATGACAAATTCAAAGTTGACCTTTAATACAAAACAGACCAAACGACTGACATTGAAAGCAAGTCTCCTTGAATTCCAATGTAAATCAGTGGTGGGAAATAAAATACAATCAAATATTACAGTATTTTAGTTTTCAGATACTGGTACTTTTTGAGAATCTATTTTGAATACTTTCCACACTGCACATTTGAAAACAGAACTGTTCTTTATAGTCCAAGGTAGGCTTTATCCTTTTTTCCCCCTCAACCTCCAGGGATGACAAACAAAGAACAGGTAAAGTCAAAAGTTTATTTGCAATTCATGCATGTGATCTTAGCTCGTGACCCTCTCTTTCAATGCCACGGTCCAATCCTGTAAGAAACAAGATCAGTTTCAAGATCATGAGAGGAAATTCAACCTTTAAACTGACATACCGTGTCTGTTGAACTCCATTGTTTTGATCCAGGATGAAGTGCTGTATTGGTTTGAGATTTTCTTGGTTGAAAGCGATTCTGAGAAGACTTGAACAGTCCTTCAAGCAGAGATTTTAAATTCCTGGTGCTAACGTGTTCAGGATGAAGAGGCTTCCCAATAGGTTGGCCTGGGACATCTTGGTTAGGAAGAACCCTGAAATTATTTGGGGACTCTGGAGACCTTCTGGGCTCTTTACCTGGTGGACCACGCTGGAGCAGTATATATGCTTTTGGTTCAGACAAACGCCCAGTCGGATCACGCGTGGAGGACTTTTTGTGCTTCTTCCGACGGGATGAATGTGTCAAATTCTGGGCGAATGAACTGTTTTTTGTTGATTCAGCATCATTAAGCATGGAGTAAGGGAACAAGGGGCCAAGCTCCTCCTGGACCCCAAGATGAGAAGGCCAATGAGATCCAAAAGAGAACCCCCTAGGTGATGTCATACCATTTGGGTTCCGCTGCTCCAGATACGGGGTGAGTGGAGACCTGGCATTCGGACGAGGCCAATAATTGAAGACCCTCAATTGGTCGTTGGGCTTTTTTGACTGCTTGTTTTGTGCCTCTTGATTTACAGGAATGTAAAATGAATTTTGAACTCCGAAGGGCATGTCTTGAGGTGATATGCTCTGTGGTAAATTTGGACTCCTCTCATATGGCAAGCTGGAATACTGTGAATTAGGTTTAGGACCCAAAAAAGTGTAACTTTCTCTTCGAGGAACTGCTTCCTTGTATGGGGCACTTCCTGATAAGAAAGCAGAATTGACACCTGGGACGTGGTGATATGGTTGATTTTTATTGGGAAGAGAGTCTGAGGCCTTCTCCGGATTATATTTTTCTTCATCTGGTTTTTGATCAGGCACAGTATGACCTATGTGAGTTCTAGGTCCAAAATGCTTGGAAGCAACAAATGGAAATTCTTGTGAGACCACATCTGTCACTTCATCAGATGGTCCATGAGATGCGAGATAAAGATGCTGATGAAAAGTAATTTGTGGGCAGCAACTTGAAAACCCAACGGCACAAAGTTGAACGCAACCACTTGAGCCCCGTGGGACCACGGCAACATCAGTGTGCTGCGGTGGTGGAGGAGCCTGTTCTGGTTCCTTGGCCGGGGGTAATGTGATGGACTGCTGCCATTGTGGATGAGGCATCTTACCCTCTAGAGGTTGGATGGTTGCAGATTGTTCATCTTTAGGCTTCTGAGTGTCAACATGTGTTGCCGGTGGTTTGACAGGTGTATGAGGTTCCAGAGGCCAATAAGCATTCCCAGGGACCTCAGGTTTCGGTGGGTTGTTGATAACGGCTCCAACATTAAATGGAGGGAACGGTTTAGCTGGTTGATGCACATGACCAGGGATTTCAGGCTGCTTTGAGTCGGGTGGGTGCGATAAAGGTATTGGCTTTTGGGGCAATTCTGGGTTAGGCATAGGGTAAACCAGGTAGGGATTGTGTGGCTGCTGGACCAGACTTGGAGGAAGTGAAAGTGCTGGGGGATGGTCAAGCTTGGCACGTAATTTGTTTTCGTGCCAGATAGCGTAGACTGGCCGCTGCTCCACATGACTCAGTGGAGCGGCAGGTTTCAACAGCGATGGCTCTAGCATTGGCTTTTTGGCTGGTTCTTTTGGACTGGGTTGAGGGTAAGGTGGAAAGAGGTATGGTTTCGATGGCTGCTTTACTTGTCCATGGGCGACTCTATGGTCTGGTGGTTTGAACGGCCATGGATCTGGCATTTGCGTTTTGGCTGGTTCTTTAGGATTGGGCCTTGAATAACGTGGGAATGGGTATGGATCAGATGGTTGCTTGAAATGCCCATGAGGGACCTTGGGTTGCCGGGGCTTGATTAGCCATGGATTTGGTATTGGCTTTTTGGCTGGATCGTTAGGACCTGGCTTTAGGTAAAAGGGATACTGGTATGGATTGGGTGACTGATTTAATGGACCAAGAGGAGATATTTGTGGTTTGAATGGCTTTTTGGATTGTACTCCAGGACTGGACGTAGGGTAAAGCGGGTACGGGTAGGCATTGGCTGGATGCTCCACTGCATCTGGAGGGACCTCAGGCTTTTGTGGAGTAGGTAACGGCTTTTTAGTGGGTTCTTGAGGGCTAAGCATAGGATAAAGAGGATTGGGATATAGATCAGTTGACTGCTCCACCTCACCTGGAGTGACCTCATGATTTTGTGGATTGGGCATTGGCTTATTGGTGGGTTCGTTAGGACTGGGCATATGGTAAAGTGGATAGGAATAAGGATCGGTTGGCTTCTCTAATGGACCTGGAGTGACCTCAGGGTATGGTGGATTTGGCAGTGGTTTATTGGTGGGCTCTTTAGGAGTGGCCATCGGGTAATATGGGTAGAGGTATGGATTGATTGGCTCATCCACTTGACCTGGAGTGACCTCAGTCCTTTGTGGATTAGGCATCGGCCTTTTAGTGGGTTCTGCAGGATTGGGCATAGGGTAAACTGGGTGGGTGTACGACTCTGGTGGCTGATGCACTGAACCTGGAGGCACTTCAGGGTTTTCTGGATCAAGAGGCATTTTGATTGGTTTATTGGGATTGGGCAAAGGTAGATAAGGGTAGGGAAAGGCATATTGATAACCTCGCTCCTGCACTTGATCTGGAGGGAAAAATGGATAGCGATAAGGATAGAGTGGGTGACTAGCTCGACCCGTTTGTGCCTCTGGGCTTTCTGGCTGGGAAGATGTAGGCTTGGCATCAGCTGTTTGCAAAGGGTAAAATGCATTGTTAGGAGAGGCTGGCTTTGCTCCTTCACCTGGTTGCACCCGTGGGTTTGGCAAGAATGGATAATATGGTTTATGGAATTGACCTGAAGGGACTTGATGTCGATGTGGCTTGGCGGGAATAGAAGGATCTTCAGTCTGTGAATTGGGCAAAAAGGTATAATGTGGCTTCTCCACATGAGGGATTTCAGTTTCATGTGGAGCAGCTGCGGGCTTTTGTACAGGGTCAGGTGTAGGATTAAGTGGGTAGGGGAAGAGAAAGGATGGAGATTCAGGCGTTTGCTGTTGTGAAAGCTGCGGCGAAGGTTTGGGTTCATTTTCAGGCCATACAGGAACAAGAGGGTTCACTGGCTGCTCTCCATGACCAGAAGGGGATTCAGGTTGTAATGGATTTCCAATAAGCCTGAGGTTGGGTGGCACCACAGGTTTGGAGTGACTTGAAGGTGGATAATAGAATGAGTGTGAGGGAATCAAGCCTATGTTTGGCGGTTCCAATTTTGTGGGTGTTGGGCTTGTTGTCGGTTCAGATAGACCTGGGCCCATTGATGGACATGAAATCTTCGTTGTTCCTTCACCAGCCAATTCAACAGTGTAAATCCCATCCTGTAATAAAAAGAGGTCAACCATTGAAACACTTTAAAAACAACAACTGGAAACGATAACTTTACCTTCTTCTCAACACAGGCACCATAGCTGACAGACAGGACCAAACCATCATGATCCACTACGCCGATCCCACATTTATGTAATACAGCATTTATCAGCTCCCATTTTCCATTCACTGTTGAGATAATATGCGATTAAAAAAATACACAACTTGTAGGTCTGCAAAACTAAATTAAATGGCAGCTCACCATTTATTTTAATTCTAGAGAGTGGGACACTCCACTCCGTTTTCACAATCATGCCTTCTGCATGGCATGTGACCATTGGCAGGCTGGATGAAGGTCTCGTCACAGGGCATGACATCCTCATTGGTAAACCCCACCAAAGCAATGGTAGCACATAAGAATCCTCCTGGAAAAACATTTTTTTGCCGAATTATCGTGTGCGCGTTTGTTTTTAGTGTTCTCAGTGCAAGCACCACATTTCTGGATGCGTCGCTAGGCGTTTTGTTTGTAAATGATATTTGTATGTATTACACAGTGGCATCATTCAAGTAGGAAATAAAAAGAACATTTTTGTATTGATTACCGTACTTATATGTTGCTGGTTGTATTTGTAAGAGTAATATGTACTAGGTTCATTTTCTTCATTTGAAACATCTAAGTGAATCAACTAAGTCATCACAAAAATGAGTATCAAATATGAAACATTCTCGCAAGTCTAGCATGATTAAAATTTCCAGTGACATGTAGTGTTTATCAATATTTTATTTTTTACATTAGTTTAAAATTTTGTTTTTTTATACATTTATATAATTTAAGTTCATTTTTTAAAATTTTACATCTATATTATCATTCTACTGCATCATTAATGCGTTTCTCACATTTCAAAAGCTGCTCCAACTTTCCGAACAAAATTCATTTGTTGCCAAGTGACTGCGGAAAGCTGTGAAATCTAGCAACAAAAGGTGCCAAGTTGCCATCAACAATCTTACCTCCAGAGTGACAAAACAACCATCATAAGGGGTAACCAAGAACATTTCGTTTTGCGTTTCCCCGAAGGTGTAACGACAGCTTTGTGGCAGCTTGGATAGAGGCAATGGAGCCAGGCTACCTAGGGCACAATTTCAATTTAACAAGTAATTTAGAATTAGTGAGAAATTGAGTATTTTTTGCATTTGAGGTGAAATATTCCAAAGCGGAAAACATACCCCTATCCACCCAAATCAGCGATCCAGCAGTGGAAGCGACATCTTGGACTTGAAGTTTCATAGAGTTTGTCGTACATTCTACCTTTGGATCCATTTTAATGAGCTGATGTGTCACCGCTTTGGAAAAATGTTCATCCTGCATACTGGCTTGCTTGTAAAAATCCCACCCTTTGAAGGAAGAGGGGGTGGGGGGTGTCATATACAAATGCATTGATGAATTTACAAAATATAGTATATACAAGTGATACAATTAACCATTTTAATGGTCACTTCCATAGCCCTCAAGGGTCAGGATCACCATAATAGGTGGATGTGGTGTCATTTTGTCTTTACCTTTTAAAGGGGAAGTCAACTCAAACATTTTCTTGACAATAATGGGTTATATGCAGCCCAACGAGCATTAGTGGAATCACACGAATTAAGTTGCAAAATCCACCCATTTTTAATTTAGTCATACATACCCATATCTCCTTGGTAATCTGAATCCGCATCCACGATGTGACTTGAGGCTTTGTTCGGAGGGGCAACCTGCTGGGAGATCAACAGCCGTCCGCTGTAGGAAACGTCATGTTTGCTTGTAATCGGCGGGGAGTTCCATCTTGATTTAACTGCCAGCCGGGAGCATTGGCAAAATGTGTCGGAAGCAAGCAGAAAAAGTCCAAAATACAATAAAATCTTTGAGCCCCTGCGCTCTCTACATGCCATTGGAACTAAAAAAGAAGGCACCGCATAAAGAGAAAGTCGAGTTCTCCTATGCTGACCATTTAATGAGGAAACAACAAGCCGCGCCGCACCAGGTGTCATCGATGGCTTAATTGTGGGCGTGGCCCCAAGTGTGTCTTATTGAAACACAGCGGCAGGCCACGCGTGGAGTACCTGGGCCTCCAGCGGCGGCTTAGCCAACGTGACAACCTCTGATTCTCTAAAAACGCGGCATAACAGCACACGTACATGATCTGGTGCATTTCAGAAATGCCGTTTATCAAATTGCATTTTAGTCACCGGCTTATTTAACATCCACATATGCAGATCTCTACAGACGTTGTTCTGCTGGTCAAATAGTTTTGCTCTGACCAAACCGGTCAGAGAGCAGAAAGATATTTTCGAGGGCCAGCTGCTCAATTTCAACCAAACCGGAGCGAGGTAATTGATTTTGGCAGTAAAGAGTTTTTACTGTTGGAAAACACTTGAAGTCACAGTCTTCAGAAACCAAAGACCAATATTTCTATCATCATTTTACTATACTGTGAGGCCGTTAGTATGTCCGCCTCGCAGTATAGAGGTCCAGGGTTTGAATCCAGACTCTGGTCTCCCTATGCCTGGGTGGGGTTTCTCCAAGTACTTCGGTTTCCTTCCACATTACCAAAAAACACGCACAGGAGGTTAACGGAACACTCGAAATTGTCCCTAGATGTGATTTTGAGTGTGAACATTTGCCTACGTGTGCCCTGCGATTGGCTGGCAACAAGTTCAGGGTGTGACCTCGCCTACCGCCCAAAGACAGCTGGGATTGGCTCCAGCGCACGCACGACCCTTGGGTCAGTAGGCAGTTCCGTTCATGGTTGGATTTGGATGTTGTCAAGCTAACAGGTTCACTCTGTCACAATGAAATATTGATACCAACAGTAGTCTGCTTGCTCACCAGAATCGCAGTGGCAAGTGAAGGTCAGCCAATGTGCTTAATGATATTTTATAGAAGCAGTAATGTCCACCATGTCAGCAAGCTCACATATTTTTCTGTTTATGTGTACATTGTTACTAACTACATGAGCATCCATCTATTTTCTGCAGAGCTTATCCTCACTGGTGGGGTCCCGGGGACGCTGCAGCTGATGATACTAATGCAGCGTGTTATACCGGAGACAAATTCCTTGTGTGTTCTACATACTTGGCCAATTATTCTGATTCCCGCCGTCATTGAGCGAGTGGTGGGGGTTAGTACACCCTGAACTGGTTGCACCAATTGCAGGGCACAGAGAGATGACCATTCCCAGACTAATGGAACGTAATTGGTTTCATATTGATAATTAAAATATTTTTCCAGTAACACATTGATTGATTTTCATTACTGATTTGGGGCAATTCTTCTTGATCTTTGTGCTATTTTCACTAACTCGTGTCAGAGAAATTGGAAAGTCTTTCCAATCGTGAACATTTGCGTCTCCGTTAACTCATCATTTGAATTTCAGAATTGCTTTTTGTGCTATTCTCACAAACTCATGTCAGAGAAATTGAAAAGTCTTTCCAATCATGAACATTTGCGTCTCTGTTTACTCATCATTTGTCAGAATTGCTATTTGATAAAAAGTCAAGTTTTTGGGTTGATGAAATTAAAATCACATGCAGTTTCCAATGTCAAAGAGACCGACACATTTTTCTCTCTCGTTTAATTCTGTACATATTCCACAAAGTCTGGAGATGACTGATGCCAAAATGTCCCTTCAGAAAGTGCCATTAAGTTATATTTTGCCAGGGCAGCAGGTAAAAATCCAACTAGTAGCAACACATGAGGTTGTTTTTTATGGCACCGAATACACAATTCTTGGAAGTTTATCACAAGACACCTTACAAATGTTCTTATTCCAACCAACACCACTTTCATTAAGTTTAGTGTACACAGCATTGTTTTTTATTCTTTTTTTTAAGCTATAATACTTCTAAGTACCATACGATGACAATTTGTGAATACATCTTGGATGACTAAAGCACAATGCAATTAATGACAAGGTGTCCGAAGCCGACACCCTTGGTTTACAGTCAATATGCATTCATGTAGTTTCAGTAGTTAATGAAGTTAGTCAAAAATGAAAAACAAAGTCTAGTAGTGTTGACAAATTTAAAGTAGTGTCAAAGTCTTATAAAGAAAAAAAAGGCGCCATTACAATTTTACAACTTTCTGAAGCCGCCTATGGTTTTATTTTTATTACAGTCAACAAGTGATGCCAACAATCATCTATCAGAATGGAGGTGAACATAACCTTGTACAATGATTGGTCCAAGGTGGGAACAAATGGGGAAGGAGGACGCGGAAGGGGGGTGCCAATTAACAGCCAATAGGACAAATTGCACGGGTTGACTGATATATGTGAGCTGTCAGGGGTGGAATGAGCAGACTCCACCATGGATGGAAAGCAGTTTGAGAATTTATTCAATATCCTTGACATCCAACCTGAGGTCCGTGTACTAGTACAACGTTTTGTCATTTCCAGTTAGACAATTTGTAGAGGTGCAACAACACTTGTACAATGACTCGCATGCACTACTACAACTCGTCTCAATTCTCCTCGTTCCACAACTTGTGCTACTTTGGGGCCCACTACTGGGAACTTATGCGAGGTACCAACAAATCTCAAATAAATGCTGATGTGGCTTTGTTCAATTTGACTCCAGCTTACCATTCATATACTAGTACTCCTTGTCTTCACTAGCTGTACGCCTGGGACATACTAGTCAAAAAACAATATTACTGGCTAGGAAAAAATGTGTTGTTGACAAGTGAATGCCGCTACGAGTAACAGTTGACATCTCATGTGCATTTTTGCTTCACTATTCGTCTGTAGTTGTCCAACAAGTGAGGACAAAGAGCATTCGTACATGTACCTTGGGCTGGATATTAAGGATCTCAAATAAATGCAGCAACTGTTTGGCATCACGACATTTTGAGCATTTATTTGCAGTAGACTAGTTTTCCCTCACAATTCAGTGCACTGGTAGCATATAGGCTAAGAGATCACTTGGCTGGACAGCCATTCGAACATTCACCAATATCTTACTAGTGCATGGACCTTCGACTACAAATCAAGGATATGAAATAAAGACTCAAGACAGCTTTCCAGAAGAATGATTTGGAAGTATCAAAACGCTGTCTTTGGACTACACTGAAACAAGAAACCAGCATCACATCTTTTCAAGACCACATCCAGGTACAAGACATATAAGCATGTGATGTGATGCTAGGTAAAAAAAAAAGGGATGAGTGGCAAATGTATACACAGTAACAAGCTTAAGTCAGCGCAAACTGTTTTTATTGGAGGAAGATGAAAATATGTTTTGGCTGGGAGACGGGTGATGGGCCAGGGGAACCAGAAGAAAAGCAAATATGCATGCAACAATGCCGACATGCTGAGGAATAGGATGGGGAAATGCCTTTTTCTCTTTTTAAATTAGCAACGAGCAAAGCAGATGTCATACAAGGCAATTTCAATTTTTATTACACTTTGTGGTTATTTTTTTCTCCACTCCTTTGGTTTATAAACATTTAAACAATTTCAGTGATCATGCCATTGCTGTAGTGTCAAACAGTAGTGTCAACAAATGTTTATCTCATAAGGGTGGTGGAAAACAAAATGTGGCTGCGTATAAAACAGAAGGGGATGAAAGAAACGTTTTTGCCCTTTAATCCTGGAAGTATGTGGTGAGCTGTTAAGGTGGATGGATGGTGAGGTTGCTTAATATCCAACCTTCCTCAGGTAATCCGCCATTTTATGTGCTTTCTTGTTAAGATTTCCACCATGGATTGCCTCCTTTCCCATGACAATAACCAATACTGGGGCACATAAGGGGGGAAAAAAACAGAGAGAAAATGAACACAACAGAACTGTCCTCGCCCCAGGTGACGGAGGGGGAGGTCCAGGTGTCAGGATCTTACCGCTCTTCAATGCTATAAAGGTTTCCATGACATTTGACAGCTTGCAGGAGAAATCTTAACAGCAATATTTATTTTCTCTTCTTTATGTCCCTCAAATTTTTACCTAAATGAGCCTGGGAAACATTAAAAGCCCGAATCCCGCAAGTATTTTGCCATTGAGTAAGCCTTCTTATTCAATCCGCCTCCATGGACCCCTTCTTTTCCCATTACAAGAACCAAAACTGAAAGACAAGAGATGGGGAAAGGGGGGTGGGGGCGGTAAAGGAAAAAAGGTAAGAAACGAAGGAAAGCATCCCAAAGTACTTTCATGAGAAGATGAAGATATGTTGTAAAGTTTGCGAGCCACGTTCTTGTACCCCGACACCCAAGGGTGTGTTTTCTTGAATAAAAACTAAACATACTAAAAACAGCAAAAAGCGGCCCAATATCACCAACACAGCTTTTTCAGTTTGGGTTCGATATGAACAAACAGCTGCAGGTAACCAGTTAAGCCCAAAAGTTGGTGACTTTTTGAATTGATATTCTATGACAGGAAATACCTATTCACAAGATAAAAACTTGCTAACAAAGAATTTGACTGGTGTATGAATCAATTTGGTTTGAGCTCTTCTTTATTCTTACAAAAGCCAGATATTGAAAGAAGGCATCATAAAAAATGTAGGGGGGGGGACCCAAGTGTTAAGACTGTGCGATCTTTACGCACTTAAAAAAAAAACATTTATGATACTGCATCGTATAATTGAAGGGAAGGGGGCTGAAAGAAAATTAGAAAAAAATGTTAATTGTGTTGGTTTTTCCCCATTGGATTTGGACAGACTGGGAAAGTTGATACAAGAGAAAGGCTGAAACAGACATGAAAAGATCAGAAGAGAAAATGATTTAGCCAATCCTTACGTGGGGTTTAATGAGGGAGGCTATATATAGGCTAAATAAAACTAAGCTAGTACTTACGCGCATTTCTATGGTGCAAACCAAGAGTCTGCTTCATAAATCTCAGAATTCTCCCAAAAAGTTAAGTTGCTACTTTGCCCTGTCCAATACAGCAAAAACTAATCATTTCAAAGAGGCATCCTACCAATATTTAAGTTGGCTCTGCGGAACGTTTTATCTTAATTTACGTAGCAAGATAATACCTTTTTACAATATGACTGTTCTAAAACCTTCTATTTACCTTGCCCAGCTCGTCCCACAGAGATGTTATATGTGGGTTCTCCTCCTTGGCTCTTTGTCCTCATGTCCATTGTCCAGTCGCCCTCATCCTGGAGGCTGTCTCTGAGCACCGAACACTTCTTTGAGCCCAGGGTGAGACCGCAGGTATAAAAGGTCTCTCTGTCTTTGCCGACCAGAACGTCAATTTCTTGGGACTGGGGAGGGGGAAAAAAACGAATACACAAATAAATCAAATAAAAGCAGGGCAACAACAAATGCTGCACCTTATTAACATAATGTGCATTTTATTTCAAATTATTTTGCAGAATTCATAACACTGTTTTGCTCACACACAATCCAAAAAGTAAAGGAGTACAATGTCATATACAGTGTTGTGAAATGGCATTGTTAAATCACCAAGTCACCGTGACTAATGACAGTTTTGAGAAAGCTGAGTTCAATTTCACAGGCAACACCCGCGCACTACATTTGTTGGATCAAGAAATCACATAAATAGAATGTGTCAGGCAAAGTGCAGTAGACTACAAGATCAAGAAACAAACAAATCATACCACGATCCAAAGAAATTCAAGAATAAATTGTAAAAAAGTTATTGAAAACTGCCAGTCTGCAAAACATTACAAAGCCATTCCAAGACTCTTGAACTGGGAGTGTGGAATTGCGGAACGGTAGCGGTCTTGAATTAGCGCAACATTTTCAAGTTGCTGTGCAAAATTCTTAAATTTGGTCATTTTACATCGAAAAGTGAGGTATTTGAGTAACGCACCATTATGCAGGATGCATAAAGGAGTTCCCATGAATGAACTGAATGTGAAAGAAACTTTTTGGCTGAATGCCTCGCTTCACTGAGTGTATATCTCCAATGTGGGAAAATGAAATTGTCAAGAATGGGAATTTTTCAGGGGGCGGGGGGTATTTCCCCGAATTTCCTGAATCTTGCAAAGAATGGGATGCTTTTTTTTTACATCCACACAAATAAAGCAAAATATGCACATTCAGAAAAATAACAGCTGAGGAATGAATTGCGGCCTATGGATCGATCCATTTAACTATAATAATCAATGATGTCACAGAATCAAAGCAATTAGAAATGACGAATCGCTTCTTTCCACTGATGAGTACAAAAATCCCACATCGGCACAGTAACAATAAAGATGGTTTTAAATGTTTTTCTGTGACAGATTGATCAAAAGTCAGTGAGTGTAAGCTTTTGTGTGTGTTGTGACCACAGGTAACCGCAGATCGGCGGCTTAACGTTAGCTAATCATCACAGCCATGGCACACAAAGAATGCTCCTTTTACTTCAAAGCCGAATCCAATTTGCTTGTGGGTTTGGAATGAAAACAACTGTGAGAGAGTATTTCTTATGATCTACAATTGACTGTGGGTGTGACTACGATGTTTTGTGTTAGGGTCCACGCCCGTTTCGAATGTGTCTCGTCGCACACGAGGCGGCGAAATAATCCTGCGGCGTTTACTTAGCCAGGAAAGGCCAGCGATGCGTTAGCTTAGCGTAGCCGCTAGTTGGCTAGTCATTTGCATAGATAACGGATTTTTTTCCTCCCCCCGGCGCTTTATCTGGCAAGCCTCGCGCTGAGATTCTCAACAATTGACACCTACCTTGCCCTCGACTTCATATTCTTACCGTGATATTGTTGAAAGTCCCACCGTCATGTGCTGCCCAAACGTATTTGGCGTCCAAATAGCCAACAATGGCGCTGTCCTGACAGCTGCCATCGGCCATCAGGTTTTCCACGTAGTTTTGCCAAGACATGTTGAATAAAGACAAAGCAAGGATACAAAATGGCCGAGGAGGCACGAGCAATATACCAAGGCCGAAAGGAGAACGATTCGGGAGCCTCGGATGAAAGCCACCACAACTCGGATGCGCTGGGGCGGCAAAGAAAGCCGGGGCACAAGTACGGTTGCGGCTGCGGCTGGCTGGGTGTAGTCAGGATTTGAGATCACTCCGCACAATGAGCCTCCACCGCTACCGGCGTTTTTTTTTTACGGCAGCAGGCGGCGGAAGAAAGAATGAAGAGGGAATGAGCTAACTGTCTGGGGGAATACTGGCCTGGGGTGCACACAAAGGCTGCTCATTTATTGTGCGAATGTTGAAGAATTCGGCACCCTTTTTCCCCTTTTATTTGATGACCAAGTTTCGCCTTCCTACGTTTCTTTCAACCATGCCAACTTTTCACCTCAGTCAGGACATCTTGGGAACTATTTTGCCCAAATTCCTTTCCCCCCACAAATCCACATTCTCGAAGACATTTTTCTGTCGGAGTGTTGTGCTCAATCTTGGGAACTATTTTTCATATTCCTTGACGTCACATAGTTTTCGTTATTTCACATTTTCCATGTTACAATCAATGCATTGATTTCACATCTTTCCTCGTCCTTCCACATTCATGACCAATTCAAACCATTGCAACTTCAAAAGTTAAGACCACTCAAGATATCTTGGGAACAAATGATTGCATTCTCCAAATTCTCGAATGCAAAAGCAAATATCCACCATAGATATTTTACATACTACCCCTCACACATTTCTTGACTAGTTAAAAAAAATTACAACTTCATACTCTTTTGAATCATCATCATCATCCTTCGATGTTTCAGCTCATCAAGACAGTTTTAAGACAGTATCTCCCAAAAGCAGTACACACACTGCGTGTAAACTGTTCTGATATGTCTATATTGTACTTCTCCCTGGTGGCCAAGGCGGCCGCACCAGAAGGAGCCAGACAATGAAGTCATTGGGATGCACAAACTGTTGAACTCTTTACGTTGTATTTGTTTTTCACTGTATGTTTTTCAAGTACTAGTAAAAGTGTGATAAAATTTGCTGGTGGTGTTTCATAGGGGGGCTGGGGTGGATTAATAGAAACGCCATTCATTTGAATTGGGAAAGATGATTTGAGATTCAAGTGTTTTGAGTTACGCATCTGGTCACAGAACAAAAACAACTTGTCAGTCAAGGCACAACTCTAAAATATCTGATGGACCTTAAGTCCATGGATTTAATAAGGTACAGCCCTTTATAAGGTGTTACTTCTCCCTGTTGGTGATTCTAAAATAAATATCCATCCAATTAAAAATACTCAAATAAATGTTTAACATCACGTTTTTTTAAGTTTGCTTACATTTCCAAAAACGAATTAGAAATAACACAATAAAAATGAAAAATGACGATTTTGTTAAAATAAACAGTATGTCATATTAACCTCACTGATCTCATTAAATAATTGTTCATTTCGCATGTACATAATATATTGATTTAACAAAATAAATAATGACAAATAAAATAAAACATGAAAATGAATTATGAAGTTGCTTCATTTAAATTACGAATTAGATGTATTTTTCTTACACATTTAAATAAAAAACAAAAACCCTTTTGTCATTTAGCACATCATAATTACACGATTAAATAAAAATGTATATCAACATGAAATTGTTTATTTAATTACATTAATTTATAATGAGAGAAAAATGGCCGTTAACCTAATTGTTGAACCGAAATATGTGAACATGCAGTCTATCTATCCATCGATCTATTTATTTATTTATCAATTTATTTATTTATTTCTACATTTATTAATTGCCTATATTTAGCCACTAGGGACAGTATAAGTCTAATGTCGGAGTACCGCTGTCTACCTAAATCCCCTAGTCAAGTATGGTCGCCTACGCTAATTTTAACATGAAAAATACAAACGAAATGATAAAAAACATGCACATCCTGCCACGGTTATGTTGGGTCTCACGAGTCTGCCACCCGCCACTCCCGTTCTCAGACAAAAACCGTTCTTGTGGCGCTACGTAATGTTTCCGACTTTTCCTCCTGGTACCTGAAGGCAGCACCGGCTGCACTAGTCTCCCCATCATGCACCGCGGTAGCATACAACATACGAACAGAGCCATCTTGTCACGGAGTGAGTGAGGCAATAGTGCTGCCCTTGTCGTTATATCCTCGTTATTCTAAAACTGTGACACTTAGGGCCGTTTTTTTCCTTTCCTTTCCTCGACCGTAAATTATTTATGGTAAGTGAGCGGTGAAGCGCGTGGACTGTGCGTGGGGGAGTGCTTTGGAGAAGATGTGTCGCTTACTAGTTCCGACGTAGGGGGGAGTGTGCGGCAGCCAGTTGGCTTGACTCGCTAGCTCTTTGCAAGGGCAGCGGGGCCCTCCTCAGCCCTCGAATAGTTCCCTCCCGTAACGGCGGAACACACTCGACAGCGGCACCGACTCGGGGAGACGAGCGGGCAAGGCAAGGAGGGCGCCCCCGGACTTTGAGGCAACTCCGTCCGGTATTTGGACGTCGTCTGCGGGGTGAATCGCATCCGGAGACGTGAAAGGGATGGCGCAGATTCACCTCAGTTACTTTTAATCCTAAAATATGACCTAGTCTGCCGCTCAGTAACTCTTGGATCAATTTTGACACCCAGAAAACCACAAAAACACCTGATGGACAGGACGTAAATTGGCCTGCAGAGTAATTGTCAGCCTCTCCTTTTCTGGTGGAGCAGGATCTCGACACACTCGAGGTGAGGAATCAGCCTGGAACTATGTCGAAAATGCCGGCCAAGAAGAAGAGCTGTTTCCAGATCACAAGTGTCACTCAGGCACAAGTGGCTGCCATTGGGGCAGTGGACGACACAGAAAGCCTTGAGGACCCGGATGAGCCCCACGCCGAGGATGTGTCGTCAGAGATGTACGGTGTGTCCCAGACTGAGTATGAACCGGCGTGTGACATGACTTCATCCGAAGAAGTGTTGAATAACGTCGGAGAGGCAGAAGCGACGGGAGTTGTGGCGCCGTCGCATTTACCTCATTTCTCTGTGCTGTCAGTCAATCCCTTGGGGGAGTTTCGGAAAACACTGGTGCCCGGTACGACTCTTGGCGCACAGCAACAGGCTGCCCCGACGTCCAGTCCTGGGCCTGTCATTGTCTCCGTAAATGTTTCCCATCCCGCTACAGTGCCCAGTCCAGGTCCTCCTGGTGTCCCTGCCGCCTCCACAGTGACCTGTACTTCCCGTTTCAGGGTCATCAAACTTGACCACGGTACTGGAGAACCCTTCCGAAGAGGCCGGTGGATGTGTACAGAGTTTTATGAGAAAGAGTCGGATGGTTCTGCAGTGAATCGGACTGTTGATGGCACGAGGAGAGACGCCAGCGCACTGTCCGAGGCTGCTGCAGACAGAGACATTGGGCTAGGGCAGACCGGCGGCTCTGTAATTGTCCCGATAACACACACAAACCAGGCCTCCGGTGCTTCACCAGATGTCGCCCGCTTGCATCCAGCCGAGATATCCGCGCATCAGAACTTCATCACCCGGCAACATGCTCTCAGCGGGTCTGGCCCGCAGATTGCACTAACCAGTAGCAAGTCCACATCTGTCCCAGTCCAGCCTGCAGTGGCGAGTCTCCAACCCGCCGCATCCCAGAGCGTTGGGAACGGATTGCCTCACATGCAGAGGTCCCCCATCTTGCCTGCATCGGCCCAGACGCAACCGTACCAACTTTCTGCGGGACATCACCAGACTGAGTTCTATCAGCAGCATTCTGGACTCGCTGCCGGACAGTCACTGTTGGTGTCCGGCCAGTCCGCGGGGCCACAGACAGTGGGACAAGCAACCTCTCCTGCTATGCCCCAGGGGTCGACAGGAATTTCTACTCCCAGTCATTTTGGGGACGTCGCTGGCGGCGGAAAAGTTATCCCTGGACAGACAGCTCAGAGCCAAACCATTGAAATGGGAAGCGTCGCGGGCTCCGCATTGGGCGGTGGATCTCCTCACGGTCAGTATGCCACCACCGGACCGTCCAAACCCCACGGCGACCACCCCGCATCTTCTAGTGTACAAAATGTGCCTGTCACTGCAGAGAGCTCCGGACTGACCCCTGCTGTGCCAACTGCTGTGCCCAGTGCCTCCACCGCGGCCGCGCCAACGGTGACAGCAGCTAGTTTGACTTCAGGTCAGATGAGTCAAGGCAGAACTGCAGGGGCCTTGGCGGGGCACAGCCTCCTTACAACCGGATTTGGACAGTTTGAGGCGGGCGGCGTAAGGAAATCTGACGGGGTTGTAAATGCACAGTCGTTTGGGAAGGATTTGGTGAAGCCCCTCATGCCCGAGAGCCTGCAGCTCGCCGCTCCAACGGTCACTAGCCTGTTTGGAATCCACATACCCGTCGACGGGGATGAGGAGAGGTAACGTTCTATCTTCTTTTACGTTGCAAATTGTGTGTTGTTAAAAAGCTCACATCCGTGGCGAGATTTACATTGTCAACGACATGCCCGTGCGGTATCACAATCGAGTGCCACTGATGTCCTGATCAGAATCACTCGGTCATCATTAAAAATGCCGTACAGTAATGAAACAAAATGATCTTTTAAGTAGCCAAACATGAGCACACATGCCAGTACAATAATCCAACGGTCCAGCCATTCTCTGTGTTGCTTATCCTCAGTAAGGGTCACAGGCGTGCCTGGGGCCTAACCCAGCTGATTTTTTGGGCGGGAGGCGGGGGTACACCCTGAACTGGTTGAGCCTCTTAAATTAAAAAAAAAAAAATGCAGGCACTTCCCATAGCATGAGTTAGATTGTGCACAGGTTGACAACGTTTCGGAGGAAGTGATAAGAGGAAGGGCACATGTCAGATGTTTCTCACTTGTGCTCAAAAGTTGAGGTCGCGCATGTGTAGAAGACAATCATCACTTCCTCCGCTTACTCAAAAACGCAATCGTGCACATGAGTCACATTTGAAGCTTTTGTGTTCACGAGAAATTGTCTCACTTCATCCCGCAGTCCTTGCTGCAGATTCCATTTCGAATGACCATTTCATATCCATTATAGTGACCAAAGCGATCGGTACCGTCGCGTGACTGCTGAAAGAAATGTCAACAAGAGTGTGAGATGAGGTACTTGCAGTGCCCGTTGATGACATCATAGCACATTCAATAAGGGAGGATGGTGGCAGAGTGATTTAAGAGTGGAAAAAATAGATTTTGGCGGGGTTGTACAGTATAAATGGCACGTAGCAGAAAATGGAGGAATCGCTAATGATAGTAATATGGTGTCTCGGCGTCTGGAGATCTGAAACATCAATGACATACCATGATGAGGTAACAAACGAACTGCTTCCTCACCCTAAAGTACACATTGAAGCAGCTTTCAGGGAGCTGTGGCTCTCCACTGGGCCTAAACTCCCCCCAGATTCTGCCGTACCGTTACAATTGGATGACATCATACCCTTTTTTTAGCTGCTGTTCATCTCCTCTCCTCGTTTTTAGAAAAGCCAGGGCTTTCCGTCGAAATGTGACAAATATGTACAGTACGGCCGAGCTATTGGCTACTTGATGTACCAATTTTCTTTCTGCGTGACGGTGCCAAATAAGGGCAAGCTTGCGCTGTGCCTGCATCGTCCCTGCACCCTGCTCTGCGGGTGATGCCGCGAAAACCAAGTGCAGTGTGTAAGCACCACTTATTGTTCTCAACGTATGCTTTTTTTTTTTTTTTTTGGAAGACAACTCTGGTGAAGTTCTTCTCCCGCCCCTTCTCCGAATTCTGTTTTTCTCTGAAGGGACCCAGCTCCCTTACTGATAAGAGCCCGGGGGTCCCTTACCTCAGCAAAGCCCTATCGGACATGGACATGAAGCAGCACTCTTTCCACTGTGATACTATTTTGCTGATAAGAGCTCTTGTCAGCGGAGTGTGCCGACCAACTGCCCTTGTGACATACATTTTCTATACATTCCATTTTTGGCCCTCCTGAAATTCGGGTCGAGGAAGCAAGCAGAGGGACGACCCGTGTAGCTACTTCAACAGGCATTTGCGCTATGCTTCAGTCGCCCCTGCACACTCTGCTGTATTTCTACATTTCCACTGCACTAATTATGTTTCTTCACACGTGGAACACAAACCGCACGTTAGAGCAAACACACCCTTTTACCTTCCGGCTTGATTCATGTTGATGGCGTCATGTGTTTTAAATAGCAAAGCTCAAACGCTCTATTGATTGCTACGAACATAGTTGAAGTAACCCGGCCCTGTAGATAAAATTCCCCTCCTTCACCTTGCCGCCGCGGTCCTTCAGACTAAACTGCAGAGATAGCGAAGGCCGCTTGCATACGTGGAATATGAGTCATGCTGCTTTAATGTTTCCCCAGATGGTTTTTGCTACCCGTGGTGTAAAAGAACAATGTCACGTTGTTCTATCTTGCTCCTGGATTTGCTTCATTTTTTATAGAGTAGCTCGCATGAACTGTTTGTGTTTGAAGTGGCGGGTCGGGGGGGGGGGGATTCAGATAATCGCACAAGAGACTGGACAAGTCAAGGTAGTGTTTTGATTTGATGAGTAAGCGAATGGTTAGCAAAGTGGACATTCTGAATTGGAACAGTGCAGTGTCCAGAGTGGACCATCATCATATCATCATTTGGTTTCGTGTTCTCGTTTCGGTCCTCCTCTCGCCTGAATGACTTTATACTTTGACAACTTGCTTTTATGTTGCGATGAGTCCTGTGCTCAGAAGCGAGCTGGGTCTTGGAATTTGAAACTACTGTATGGCCTTGCGCTCATCACGTCGTCAAGAGAATTTCCCATTGGAAGTGGACTGTGTGAATGGGACGATGAGTAGTTTGAAGCCTGTGATTTCCCACGCGTGCTCTCCTCGAATCAAGATCCTTCCAAATTCATCACCTCGATTCACCCTTTGTGGAAGACCCTTTTTCACAATGTCACAATAAAAATGAGACCAAAAAAAAAATGCCGCAAGCCATTATGTAATCAGGCTGAATATTTCTTACTCATTTAATTTCAGTGGTATAATTGTGTGATCCGTCAAGTGAAGGCGATTTTAGCCGATGATCATGATGATCTTAAATATTTCGGCCCCCCCCAAAAAAAAATAAAATTGGTCAATATTTTTGGAAGGTGAACATTTACATTTAAAAAAATCTGGCATTATCTTCTTGTGCACTGTCTGTGACCAGATTTGGCTCGCGTCTCTAAAATTGTAACCGTTGAATGTATCATTTTTTCAAACCAAACCGCACTTTCATGGTATTGTTTGTTGCTCGAAAACAAGGAGCCGGTGACTCACTCCAAGTCATCTGACCATGATCATTTCAGCCCGTTGCTGGCTTTCTCCAAGCTCTGAGCTTTAAACTGTGAAAGGAGTTTGTCTCGGGGGTGGGGGAGTGGCGTGGAATTGCATGTACGTACGTGCGTGTGTTTGGGGTCTTAAGCATCTTTGCCAACAAAGTAAAAGTGTGCTCGAGCATAGGGAGAGGTTTGTGAAAGTGTTTAGTCATGAGGTAATGTGAGGAAGTGTGTTTGTGTGCGTGTGCATGTGTGTGTCTGTGTGTTAGGTTTCTAGGACAGGAGCCTTGTGTATGTGCTGACACACATGCTGTAAATCAACTCCTTATTCCTGCGTGTGTGCGTGATGTGTATTGAGTTGGTGTGTGTGTCCACTTGCTCGCCGTTTGCCAAGTTGCGGTGTGTTTGTTTGGATTTGCTCGTTGCGGTTTGTAAAATCGTTTCAAAGTTTGCAAATGTTTGGATGCAGGAGGGGGAGGGGGGTGCGGTGTTGCCGACGAGGGGGACAGTGTGGGGATATCCTCTCCCCTTTTCCAACACACATCCGGTACTGCAGTACACGGTGTTCTCGCTGCCAAACATCAGGAATCTCTGCAGGGGTTACGGCATTAGGTGTGCAGTCAACATTCCACTGAGGTTTGAATCTCTCGGAATTGAGCGAGTTCCACGAAAAGAAAGAGTGCACGAGCCAAGGAAGAACTGATACATTTTGCTATTAGAACCACCAGATTGATTTTCAACGAGTTTCTGCTGACTGCTACTGACAGGACCGTAGTAGAACACTTTTAGAGTGGTCAGTGAAGGTCGCATTTTTTGGGCCTCGATGGCGTGCCATCTTTGACTGCACGGCGTTCTGCTGTTCAACCTGAAGTTACAGTACCTCACATGTTTTTTTTTCTTTTTTGTATTGGGTTACTTGCATCAACAGTTGAACACGAAAAATGGAGGTTAAAGGTTATCTTCAGTCCAGCTTACTCATGGTGAAGAAGACCTGAACCAACCATGACCAGGTTTCGATCAATGATGCGGAAGTTTGTTTTCTCCAAAGTCACACGATTGGCCAAAATGGTGAAATTGAATTGCCACTTCTTAGCAGCTGATGACACAAGCGTCTTGTTTCCCTATTTCATCTGTCCTTATTTCTTTTTCTTTTCCCCCCTTTCCTGAATGTGGCTGACACAGGAACCCCTCCAAGGCTTTCTACCAGGCCTTCCAGTCTGGCACCAGATTAAGGGACTCAAAGGCCCACAGTGATAGGTACAGTACTATACTGGAATGGACTGAGCGGGGGGGGCCTTGCGAGAGTGCAACAATGTGTGTGCAGTGTTCTTTCGGGAGCCCAGAGCTTTGCTGTTCGCCACCTGCATGAAATGAGTTTGGAAAAGCTTGGCAGCAAAAGTGCAATTGGCCTACAGACTTCTCAATGACATCTTTGTTTCTCTCCAATTTTTCCTCACTTTTCCTCCTCTTGCACTTTCTCTGACACTCTTGCCGTTGGAGAATGAAATCTACAAGTTGATTGCTCGCCCCCTTTAATTGCAAACGTTTTAGGAAAAAAAAAACCATACCTTAAATGGGGCTACGCGATATAGCGAAAAACCTCCGTCATGGTGGCCTGTGCGATATGCGTATCGCGAAGACATGCGATCGTATGGTTTTATCCAACTGACCAATTAGATGCAACATTGAACGAGCGCATCGCTATCCAAGAGGAGAACCACATCTGGAGGCTAACACTAAATACATTTAAAATATATCTACAATTGTTTCATTTTTGTCTTCACACGTGATTAATACTGTATTCCACGTTCAGCTTTTCATACCTATAAATGTTCATACTGCATTATACATCATAGTTGCCGACCATTTTATTGGAATTGGTTAGAACGAACTACTGTTACAACGTACAACTTTATGTCTCTTGAGGTCCATTGTAACGTGGTTCGACTGTATAGCACACAGGTGTCAAAATCAAAGGCCCGGGGGCCATATCTGGGCCGCCACATCATTTTATGTGGCCCGCCAGAGCAAATTAAACATCAAGCACTTCGATGATGCTTGCTAAAATCTCTACCAAAATTTAAAATTACTAAATTAGAGACATATTGTAAGCATTTTCTTGTGACCAAACCCCTCATTACAGTAACTTAAATAGTTGAATAACCCGATATTATTGACTTTTACACCCCCGGTATAGCCCCACAAAACAACCCGAGCGCATCTGTTGCCGTGCATAAAGAACGTCTTGTGACATTGCAATTGGCCCGCCAGACACTAAGTGACGCGATTTAAGTGTTTCGCAGCATGAGAGGTTCTGCAGCCAATTTTCATCCGTGGCTTAATTTGAAGTTTTAGGATCGAGGACCCGCCTATGGATATCCGTTATTTCCTATGAGTAATATTGCATCCAAATCTGAGCTATTCAAAAGTCTGGAACGCGTTTACTTTCATTTCATTGTGTTCTCTTCAATGTTTTATTTATTAATGTATTTTTCCTTCTTCAATGCATCTGGCCACGTTGTCCCAAGTAGTTTCCACAACAAGCTGGCATCCGCAAGACCATTGAGAGGTGATTAGTTTAGGAAGCAGCACCAAATCATGACATGTCAAACGCTTGTCCACTTTTAGCACTCGCATCAAGTTTCACTTCTCAGAAAGCAAGCCGCTCAAAGCCTTTTATAACTTTTCCTGGTCATATGACCGCTCATGTCGCATGAATGAATTTTATTTTTCTATGTGGGGTTCACGTTGTTGTTGTTCGGGATCCCTTATCTTGTTTTTGTCAGCTTCCAGAAATGCTCATTCAAGCTTCTTGAAACACTGCTTTTTGTCTGGTAAACTCAGTCATAGTTATGTTCTCGATGTACAAGACGAGAGGTGCCAACAATGAACGGACAACTAATGCATCCATTTACCCCAACCGCTTATGCTCACGAGGGTCAGCATGATCAAATAAATTTCTAATTATTTTTGATCATGGGTGAATCGTGAAGACGCTTTATTAATTTAAATTGTCCACATGCTCGGAATTTCACCTTCTTTTCAATTGTTGTAGTCCTGCATGAAAGTCCACTGACCATCTTTGTTTTGAATCAAAATAAAACATTGTGTTTATTTTGGAAAACAAAGGTCAACATGGTTGCCTTTTGTCTGACATGTATAATATATATACATATACCGTATATTTACATGTATATTACTATAAACTAGTAACTGACTCGTAAATAGTTTGTGCCGATTTGAAATACTGTCTTGTTTTTCAAAAAAGTGATGGAAATGTCAAAAACATTTTATTAGATTAATCCGTTGATGAACTGATTATTAAAATAACCATTGCAGCCCCATATGGAACTGTGCATCTTAGGGCTTGTTCAGAACGCCGGGCAAAATCCTTTTATTTTTATTTTTTACCGCATCCAGATTGAAACCGGGTGGCCCTTTTGTAGTCTGAAAACTCACAAAGAACATGAAATCCCAAGTAATTAATTGATTAATTAATGACTGTTGGGATTGAAGCCACATTTGGGAGGTAGTTTCATATCGGATTTGGACAGCTCCAAATACACTTTTTGGGTTCAACGTTCCTCTGCGTCAGTCACTCTACGCGACGCAATTCTCAACGCGCTTGAGCAGAGAGACAATTGTTCGCCCCTCAGTTGCATAAGGCCATAGAAACGACTCTGTTTACGTTGTACACTGACCCAGACCCAGCGAAGTCACACTGCGAGTTTTGTTTTGAAAGTCAGCCACTCAAACAAGCTCTTTGTCGCTTTGACATGAGCTCCGTCGGCTTAAACAAGATCATGTGTGTCAGGAGAGACGCAGTCTTGCCAGGCTCTCTCTTGACTCGCTCTGCAAAGCGCAAGTCATTCACGCTGTTGCTTCAAAAGTCTTTGCTTTTGTGCCAGCAATTCCTGGAAGTTCAACTCTCTGTTCCAGATGCTGTCCTAATATGGTTTTGGCTCGAGGGCCGTCCTGACTCGCTTCGGGTGTTTTCAAATATCTTTTCAACCAAGCCCTCATGAATCATCTCATACTCATTTTAATCTGGTTTGTATATTTTGGCTCGTGTCGGTCTTCGGGTTCAACGTCACTGGCCAGCGAGCTTGGGGCTTTTAGAGGGTCCTATACTATCATATATGTGAAATATGGAACTGAGTTAGGTACTCATATACAGTACGTGTACATTCTTGCATCTGAGTAATGTGAGGTGTGTGTGTGTGTTTCTCTTTAGTTGGAGTCATTGAATGTCTCAGTCGCCAGACTTGCCTTTTGCACAGTGCAGTGACTTGGCACGTCGCCCACGCTGTCATCTCCAATGAAGTCAGTCGTATAGGATATGTGATGTGACAGTTTGATGGTGGAGGAGGGGTGGCGGCCTCTTACCGTCGTCCCATAAAATGAAGGCCATTAAGAAAAGGGAACGTCTTCTCCTGAAAGGGAGAGTCATTTGGAGGTTTTTAAAGCAATGAATTATAGCAACATGTAATTGTACTTTTCTTTTTGGGCCAATAGAGGGCAGTCAAGGTTCATTTGTCAGCAGTCAATGCATCCACCAATATGGGGGTGGGGGTGGGGCATCTTGACACTGCAGAATTAAAGAACATTTCTGTCAAGGTAAAATGTGCTTTTAACTTGATGAACATATTTTGCCCAATTCCTTGTAGTGATTTATTAGTTTTATTTTGTTTTTACTTGTAAGTGGTTATTTTTCCGATTAAAAATAAGGCAGTGGCAAAACACTTGTGTTGGAGATTTTTAGGCTTTTAATGTTCAAACTCTGCAGAATGTTCGACTGACTTAGAGTGAACATTAAATGTACTTTTTAGGAGTCAAACCTCTCGTTTCTCATTTTTGATGAGCACTGAAGCCTACTGTATTTGAGTGCAGGTTGTGACGCTGATACTTGGTCAGACAAGTATTTTTTTTAGGTGGTATGTGCCCATGTTGTAAAAAGTTACTACAAAATATCAAAACTCACTATGGGAGTGACTTTAATCATAGCCAATGTCTCTCGCTCTCTCTCTCTCTCTCTCTCTGTCTCTCGTTCTCTCTTTCGCCTCGTGGTTGGTTCATGTTTCTTTATTCTAAATGTGGTGTCACGCTTGCAGCCACTAAATACCTCCCGTCCGCCACCGTGGCTCTCTTTTTCGCAACTGCCCAAGGAAGCGGTCGGTGCCGGCAGACAAAGCATGCCGTGTAGATTTTCCTACAAGGTCTCATGCTGTCCCGCCAGCCCGGCCCGCGGAGGGACGAGCCCGCCGCTCTCCCGTCGCCCGCCTTGCAGGTATTTTAAATGCCGGCCGCACGACTGCAAACCTCTAATGGCTTCAAGGGCTTGGGAGTTTCAAAATAGTTGCAGTTAAAGGTCGCGATTTGGAGGATTTGCTTTGGCTCTCACTGCAAAATGGGAATGTGTGGTATTTGCACTAACCTAGTCTGCGCTTCTCTTTAAAACCTGACCCACATTTGATTGGGAGGAGCAGCTCAGCTTGATGTGAAAGATCTATTTTGTGAAAATTGTTGAAATGCACACATTTAAAACATTTCCATTCACGATGTGTCTCCAGCGCTTGTGTTTTGTGCCTCTGAGTTGACCTGTTTTGTTTTCCCCTCTTCTTTGTTGCAGTGCCTCTGGAACGAATATTGTTGCCATTGATAATAAAATAGAACAGGCCATGGTAAGTACTTGCTTTATAAGTGATTTTTGTGTGTGTGTGTGTGTGTGTGTGAGGTTTTGTCAACACAAATTCTGTTGGCATGTGGATAATTGATAAATTTGGAAATTGGATGTGTCTGGGAAGTTGAGCTCCATCCAAGACGTGGCAACCTCTTTGCAAGATGGCATCCAAAGAGTGGTTCAGAACATTCACAGACATTCGGCCATCCCACTAAAAACGATGTTTAAAAAAAAAAATTTCAATTTCCGTGAAATCATTATTATTTGTAACGCTCCCCATTTTTCATCAAGGAACTTTTGACCATCATTTCGAAGCGAATCTGGCTGTAATTCTTTTTAATTTGGGAACGTGAAAGCAGTTGTTCTTTAAAGATGGGTTTCCTGACCCCTGGGGGTCTGCAAAATTATTTGCAATAAACCATTGTATCATTTTTCACAATATGCTCTTCTCCCTAATTTAGCTTTGGGCCGATTTAAAGCTCTGATGTGCTTGTGAGGCGTCAAAGAAATCTCACACTGTTACATGAATTGTCTTTTATTTTTCTAAGAATAAAACGTTTATCATTACTAGCGACAATTGCACGTTATTGGTTCGCTGGGGAAATTTGATTTCATGTGTGTGAATGAAGTTACGAGCTTAATCGCGGACCAAACTAAACGTATAAATCAAGGGATACTACAATATCAGAGACACCGTCTTCTGTTTGTCGTCAGGACCTGGTGAAAAGCCATCTGATGTACGCCGTGCGGGAGGAGGTGGAGGTCTTAAAGGAGCAGATCAAAGAGCTCTTCGAGAGGAACTCTGTGCTGGAGCGGGAGAATGCCGTCTTGAAGTCTCTGGCCAACAGCGAGCAGCTCTCGCAGCTTCCCGCCCAGTCCGGGGGTGCTTCGACCGGCCCCGCACCGACGGCACTGCCGCCTCAGTCTCAGCCCTCGCTGCCCCCCCAGCAGCCGGCGGCCGGGCTTCAGTCTCAAACGCAGCAGCAGCAGCAACAACACCCGAAGGCCCCGCAGACTCATCCTCAGCTCGACGCAAGCCAACAGCAACCCAACGTCACCTCAGCTTGACAAAACGTGCTACGGGTGTAAACAAACCCGAGAGACATTACCATTACGGTCAAACTCACGTGGGAGTGGGACGGAGCCCTGTGGCCAATTGCGATGCCAACCTAAAACTTAAATCCAACTCATCGTTGGCCTTAAAATGGCTTCCGGATGATTGGATTTATACAAATTGCACCGGAAGTAATGAATATAACTTAACACCTCTAAAAAATAAATTAAGTGTTTACAAAGTGCTTTAAAAAAACAGAGACCATCCATGAAACAGAACGATACCCACAATCACAAGTATAAAGGTGTACTAGAAACGGGAACGAGAGGAGAGTTTTTTTTTTTTTTTTAAAGCTCAGGCAAGCCTTTCCGCTAACAACCCTGGCAAAACATAGCTCCTTCCTGACCTTCAAATTCAATTCACTTCAACCTACCCGACTCAAATATTGGCCTTGAACAAGGAACGGAACTGCCAAATTCACAACAGGTGTTTGAAGCCATATTTTCAGGGATATCCACTTCTGTGCCTTTCGCTGCCTCTTCGTTTGGAGTGCCACTGGAGGAGTCACAGAAAGACACAGAAGTGGAGGAAGAAGGTCATGCCAAGTCACCATAAAGGTCAAAGTGCGTCAGAGGCTTCACCCTAGATTGCTCCGCCACGCCAATTGCCCCAACCTTTTGTGAGCAATGCGCCTCCTTGACACCAAACCCAACTTTCCTATCGGCCGTGTCTTTGGCACCTCCTTAGGGCAGGATGGAATGAGCACTAAATTACAATGAGATCTGCGGAATGGTGAGGGTTTACGAATGTCTATATGGGTTCTACAGGAAAAAACAAAACGTTTCAAGAAACCTTTGTCCTCTTAGCCACCAGCTTGACCACAAAGTGCAGTGTGTGTGTGTGTGCGTATGCGTGTGTGTCTGTCTGTACAGTGGGCCTTTCCAGTGTTAATGCAATCATCATGAGGCAGAATCAAACGGCATGTATCGGAGAACTCGGGGTGATGTTTCATTTTTGAAACTTGGCAAGACACCCCCACCCACACGCGTGGACAACTGCAGGAGTCCAAGACTGATCTGAGACCTGCACAAGTCCACCGAGGAGAGGTTAAAGGGAGGGAGTTTTGCCTCATGTTAAGGGACAAATGATTGTCACATAAAAATATTTTTTTAAGAAGATCCATGTGAGTAAAGTAGGGTGGGGTGGGGGTGGGGGGGGGTCATGGGGAGGGGGGGATTTTAGCCTTGCTGAATCCATGTAAAGAGAGTCTCATCTATGGAGCGCCAACTCTGTCGTTACTTGTACATCAACCCTTCAGTTCATCTTTTGACTTTTGCTGTCAAGTGATTTATTTATTACGGGGGGGGGGGGGGGCGGGCTGCTATCTTCATAAATGAATCGAATGAAACAAGAGCCCCTTTATTTGTTTGTTTGATTTTTTTGGTCAAAATAAATATGCCGACCTTCCCAGGGGAGCAATGTTTTATAGCAGGGGTTCTCAAACTGGAGTCTGGATCATGTCTGGGGGGGGGGGGTTTCGCAAAACAGAATCCACAACAAATTCCAAGAAAGAAAAGTAGTCCAGTTCCCTTGAAGCAACCTTTGCAAATTCACATGACCTGGATGACACGCGCACATTTTTTTTTTGTCGCTGGTATCAAAAAAATCCAGATTCATTATTGAAAGTCAATGATTTTTCAGACCAATTAGGTGAATGCCCTGCTACCTTATGACCACTCTTGGCACACTGGTAGCGAATCACTAATTTATGGCTACGTATGGTCGTTATGTTTAATTGGTGTTATGATGAGGAAAGGATCCTTGGAAAAAAAATTCCCCTGGCCGCAGAAAGTTTGAGAGCCCCTGCGCTCACGTATAGTAGTGAAAAAACAAACAAACCGAAAAGCAACATGGAATTCTGACCAACGTAAAACACTAACTCAGATTTCATACTGCCCTTGCCAATTTCAAGTAAACAAGACTCAGTATGAATGTATTTTTTTTAATCAAATCTTTAAAAGCCTCGATAAGTGACTGCTCATCTGCTGATATCAAATCTGATCCAGTGCCCCGGAGGGGAGGCGTCTGATGACCGAAGTCGTCGGCGAAAACTGAGATGGTTTTGCCGCACATCCCCACCTTCACTTGGCCTCGGGGCTGAAGGGAAAGCTGTGAAATCATTCTTTGTAACCAAAGATGGAAAAATCTGTCACTTCAGTTTTTTTTTCTCGTAATGCATGCATGAACACTATTTGGAAAAAAATAATTGGGATTTCTGGTGAAATTTCAGGATGGATCAAAAATTCCCTTTCTGTCACACGCTGCCTCTTCCGCTCCCTCTGTTGCAAACTGTTGATGTCACTGGAAGCTCAGTGGCCACCGACAAGATGGGGCCAGTTTCTCAAAACAAGACCTGCTCTTGACGAACCGTGCATCCTAAAGCCTAATATGACCACCAAACTCCTAGAATGGGCTTTCGCGCAAAGGAACGGGCCACTTCAATGCCTTCTGTGACTCTTCCAGTCTCCAAAAGGCAAGTGGACTGAGTGCATGCAAACGTTACGTTAAAATGAGGTTCATTTGAAAAGGATCGAGTGCATTTTAGGTTCATCCAGAAATCCCCCCCCCCCCCCCCCCCAAGTCCAATATCCCTCGCTTTTTCCTCTTAGTGTATTTTCCCTTTTTCTTCTCGTGACGCCATCACAAAATATTTTTGTTGCCATTCAGCATGCTGTGTAACCTTCAAACCACTCTCTTACCTCATTTTTATTCAGCACTCTTATTGTAAGTCAGTCTGTGAACAGTGTAAGTGGGCTGGCTTGGGGGGTAAAAGAGGTTCAATCACCGCAGAGTTGGCGTCAGCGGTGAGAAAAATAAATGCTGGTGTTTACGGACACTAGTCACACAAAATGAAGTGAGCCATGTTTTGTTCATTGAAATGTTTGAATTTCGTATGCCAATAGTTTTGTTACATTGCAAATTTTATTGTATTTAAATAAAAGCAATATTCAAATTCCAGACAAGTTATTTTGTTTGTCACCTCTTTGACTATTTAGTACCGTACTTGAATATTTGTGCTCAACAACCACATACAAGTTCTACGGACAGATGTTCCTCTAATCCAGGGGTGTCCAAAGTCGGCCCTCAGGGGGCGCTGTCCTGCCTTTTTTCCAGCTCTCCCGGGAGCAGCACACCTGATTCAAATCATCAGGATTGATCCCAAGCTGCTTCAGAGCTGGCTGATGAGCTGATCATCTGAATCAGGTGTGTTGCAGGCGGGAGAGCTGGAAAACGGGCACGACAGTGCCCCCCCCCAGGTCTGGAGCTGGACATGTCTGCTCTAATCAGATCATTTCATCTCATTTTTGTCTCACATTTTTTTTAAAGACGAACGAAGGGTCCGAAGACTCTAAATTGGCCACATTGTGCACGATCGCGGACTGACGAAGGCGGTACTTGTGAGGAAGACATGAGCTTGGTACAAATACAGGAGGTACAGCATGAGCATTTCACATTTTTTTTTCCAAAGTATATTTTTACTAGAAAAGTTAATTTTATTTAGATTATAATTTGTACTCTATCTTTATGTATAGTCCTTTGCTTCCGCTGTGGGTTGTTTTTAAATAATTAACTCTGTCAATAACGTTCAGTCAAATGAGACTTTGACAAAGTCATGCCCTTTAATTGAATAATTAAAAAAACATTCTTTAAAAAAACATACATTGTGGTTCTGACAGAATCAACAATAACATCAACTGTTGCCTATACAACAGTATCAAAAGTGTTATTTTTTGTTCTCGGTTCACACACGCAACCTGTTATTGAGGGGAAAGTCAAGGTGAGTTGGGCTTCTGCGGGCTCTCGTTTTTTTTTTTTATTGTGTGCAGTTCCTCCTTAAATCTAGTCCACCACAACAAATCTGTTGCCTTTACTTTTTTTTGCACGTCCTTCTTTCAAGATGCGGAATCTCTCGTTCAAGGTCATTGACGTTTGCTTTTGGAAGGAGGGGAAATAAAGGGTGACATGTTAGCTCATCCCAGTCGTATGTAGGTTCTTAGACTTTGTTAAACTTACTGGTTTCCCAACACTGTTGATATCAAATTGGAGAGGCACTCCTTTCGGTATTTTCTTCTCTGCCGTTTCCACGTCACTTGCGGCCAAGGGAGCCGTCGCGGGATGCAGAGTCCAGGCAGAAGGAGGCCTACGGAGAGCAAGCAGGTCCAAAAACTCTTATTCGTGCTGCGTGTCACATTATTTTTGTTTCCTGTCAGTCTTACTCGGGCTGAGTCATGGCTGTGGGGTTGTCGATGGATACGGTCAAAACTCCGGGGCTACTTGTAGACGTGCGCCACCTAGTGGATTGATGGGGTAAATAAGACTTGCTGTTGATGACCTCTGATGGAGCATCCTTGCATGTACATTCGACAAATCACAGCACACAGACTTTTGGTGAAAAGCTCTTGCGTCCAAATTCGGCTTCGAATGATAAAATCTTAATTAAATTTGACACAAATGTGACAATGATTAATTGATGACATCATTGATATTTGATAAAGAATAGAGCTTAGCGCAACTTTTTGGCAACAAACAGAGCTGAACTGGCTGGCGACGGTGGCAGACAAACGCGTTGAAAATCCTCTGTCAATTTAATGGGTGTTCTTGGCGCAGATTTTAAACGGCACAGCTGGCTGTGGCAACATGCCATGAACAATTCTATCATTCATTCATTCATTCATTCATCTTCCTAACCGCTTGATCCTCACTAGGGTCGCGGGGGGTGCTGGAGCCTATCCCAGCTGTCTCCGGGCAATGACAGTGAAATAAAGTTGTGATTTTTTTTAGCATATTAAATTAGCATTTAAACATGATTATGGGAATGTCTTGTGGCCTACTATCAACTTTAATGATGCAGTGTTTGTTTGTTTGTTTGTGTTTTTATTTTTATTTCCCGATAATTCGTAGTTTTGGAATTGTGAGGACTGCACCTGACAGCAACAATATTAAACAACAACTCACGGGCGAGGTCTAACAGGACGATTGTGAGGACTTGGCTTCTGTACCAGAGTTTGCACCTGGCGTAGAGCAAAAAAGAGGAAGTTTACAAAACTGTGGCACTGACATTCATCAGCAGATGCACGCATCCCATCACCTTAAGTCCTCGGTGATGAAGAAATGTGGCCTGGCGTGCAACCGTCTGATGCACACAAGGGAGATGTCTTTGTGAATGGAACACAGAAAATTAATTCCATTTGATGTACTTTCATTTTGTCAAACAACCAAGAAGTCAAGTTGTCCTCTCGTCAACCTTTGAGGATGAGTAGCAAAGGTCTTCTCACCGTTGTTGCTGTTGAAATGGTCTGTTGACTGGCTTTCCACTGCGGTCCGTCTTGGTGATGGCAGCAGTTCTGTACAGAGCAGAAGCCCCAACCTTTCTTTCAACACGCAGAGTGTACTGAAAAAAAGGTTGGGGCTTTTGTTTTGTTCTCTAAAAAAAAAAAAAAAAACAGATACATTTTTTAAAAACATTTCCATAACCCAATAATACTTAATTAAATGTATATTGTAATCTGTTGATACAACTAATACACTGCACAGTGCTCAACATAAATGGGTGCGCTTAAGTTAATTCAATGTTGCAAAACTCCCCCATCTCTTTTAATTGAGTATGTCTTAAGATTTACGAAGATCTAAGAAATAATGCGTCAATGCATTCTAATTGCAAAAAAAAAAAAGCCAAAGCAAAATCTCTGCCATGACGCTTCACAGTGACAATTTTACCACAGTAGTACCTTACTACGTCACATGGCAAAATCACCAAAAAGCAGGCCGTCCTTGTAAATTTATCCCAAGTGAATAGTAATCACCCAACGTTTGCAAATACAAGTTATAGTTACTGTATCTATCTGATGAAGGGATGTGAATAAGGTTACGTCCTGTTCGAAGTCACCTGAGCAGGTCGCTTGAGGAGGGTTGCATTTCTCCGGGCTGCCAGACCGGTGACGACTCCCTGAATTCGCCGGACACCCGGCGTGACCCGAGTTCTTAATTTAGTTGCTGCTGATCCTCCAACTTGGAACACACCGCCTGTAACAAAATTTAATAGGTATGCTTAACGTATCGACAAGGCAACAACATGAAGAAACGTAAAATACCGTTGTTTCTGGAACGAATTTTCGTTTTTCCTTGTGTTCGAGGAGTCCTTCGCCGGTGGAGTGTTTGTTGATTTTTGTTGGGTTGTTTCCCTTTTGTGTGTTGCTCTTTTTTATTCAACCGAATGATGTCATCTGCCAAATAATCAAACAAAAGAGCAATGGCAACAGAGACCGGAAGAGTCACAGAAAGTCATGGAAGTGTACCCAATCAACAACAAAATATATGCACTTTTTTTTTCTTTTGCTGGTCTAATATAATTGGATGTGTGTGAAACTAACCTGGCACATGGAGAATCAAATTAAACGTTAAACATTGGAGTCAATGAAGGTAACTGAACTGAAGCCAGCTGACTGACAGCAACAACCAATAATCCATTTTTAGGCTAACGCGTCCATGCTGAGGACCTTACCTAATGACATGTCCACCTTATCGCGAACCAACTGCTTTTTATAAGGACGTTTATTCATCCCGATTGGCAGCACGGATAAAAGCCAGGAAATAATGAAATAAAAACTGACAAACACGAATACGGCGCGACGCTTGTTTCCGCTAAACCTTTCGAGCTAAATTGTTGTCCTGGACCCTCCCCAAGCCCCTAACATAAATTGGACGACGCATGCGCGAAATTTACTGTTGCATTGTTGACAATGTATTTCACGTGGCAACCCGAACGTGGGCGTGGCCTTCTCTTTGGCCGCGTCCCATTCAGCTCAGAATGGCTAACTTGCGAACAGGCTAGAGAGACGGCGAGCCATCCCAATGTACGGGCCCCAACCAGATGCTTTTCTCACTTGCTGGCTGATGACGAGGAGCCGAGTTAAAATGAAATGGAACGCGACTCATACATAGTGTTACAAAATGTTGACGTTTTCCCCATCGTAAGACTTGTGTAAACGCAAACCACTCACGTGGATTCGTCCTGTACGGTAGAATTACAACGATTATTTCATTCAGTTTTATTATATTGTCGTTTTTGGCGTCTTTTTATTTTTTACCTCCTTTACACCGTGTATGAGGCATTGTGTTACGAGGACGTAAGTTCGAACACGAATGAGTACTTCATTGGTAATAACGAATGTCTTTGGCATTGTCTTGCAGCATGTAGTTTTTTGTCGTACTGTATTCCGTTTTCTCATTTTTCTTCTTTATTTCACAGCTCATTTTTCTCTTTCCCGACCAAGTCGTTAGCTGCCATCATGTCAGACAAGAAGCGCAAAGCAACCACAGCTGCTGCTGCTGCTGCTCCCAGTGCCAAGCAGCAGAAGTTGGCCTCCACCAAGGAAGGCAAGACGGAGAAAGCAGCAGGCTGGCTGCAAGACCTTGTCAAACAACACAGGTCCGATAATAAGGACATGAAAGTCAACAAGAAACGTGTTCGGTTTATATCAGACACACAAGAGGCAAAGGAAGAATCAGAAGGGGTCCTTTATTGGATGCTGAGGGACCAGAGAGTACAAGGTGACCGCAGGATCACATACATTGAGGGGAAAAATATGTAAGCTCTTCCTTATGGTCATTTTAATAACACAACATCTTTTTATTTGATTTTTTAAAGATAACTGGGCGTTGATCCACGCCCAGCGCCTTGCCACGAACAAGAAACTGCCTCTCCACATCTGTGCCTGCTTATTTGTCCCCAAATCCGAGTTGTCCACACTAAGGCATTACAGTTTCATGCTGAAGGGTCTGGAAGAAGTTGAAAAGGTACTAAAATGTAATTTATATTTAGGACTGGATCATTTAAGACGGTAAATTGTAAATGCATGTATACGTTGCCATCTGCATTTCATGTTCCCTCTGCCCTCAGAATCAGTAATGCCGGCCCATGTAACTAGGCAGATTAGCAATGGGGTTTTAAATTCATCCTCACAGGGCCAGACATCGATGATATCAGCATTTTTCCACCCTCTGATTGCTTGGTCATAACAGAACGTGCTACTTTCATTTTAAACTAGCAGAACACACCTTCAATGGTATCACTGTGACATGATAGTGGTTATTTTAAGAGGTAGTTGGGTAAGTCCCCAGTCAAAGGTACCAAATGCACAGGCTGCGCCAAGTTAAAGCAGTCCATTCTTGTCATCAAACAGGAATGCAAATCTTTAGACATCCAATTCCATTTGCTGCACGGCTCCGCGGACAAAGTGCTGCCTGGCTTTGTGTCCGAGCGCGGCTTTGGGGCCGTCGTGACGGATTTCTTACCCCTCAGGGAGCCTTTGAAGTGGCTGGATGATGTGAAAAAGGCTCTTCCAGATGATGTTCCACTCATTCAGGTAAATGGAAAAGCTTGGCGATAAATGCAGTTGGATGATCTGGAATTCCCGGAATAATTTCTCAACCCGATTAGCTTCCATTTCAACTGGCCACATGATTTTGTTCTACAGGTTGATGCGCACAATATTGTTCCATGCTGGGTAGCGTCTCCTAAACTTGAATATGCCGCCCGGACAATCCGAGGGAAAATTACCAAACTTTTACCAGAGTTCCTCACTGATTTCCCCTTGGTTGAGAAGCACCCCTATACAGCAACAAAAAAATCCAAAGTAAGTTCTGAAACTGGAGTGTCTGAACACCCCAGAAGTGCACTAATCATGCGGTATCATTTCAGGAATGTGCATATCTACATATGGAGACCAACGCAATTGAAACAAGCCAAAATAAAACAACAATTACTCTTCTCCGCTGTAGCCTCGGGCCAATATAAAGCTTTTTTTTTGCACAGATGTGGATGTTATTACAGCACTAAACCACTGTCATGATTTTTTTATTTTCTTTCTCTCCCCCCCAAGCCAGTAGATTGGGCCAAAACCATCGCCTCCATGCAGGTGGACAGAACCGTGGGAGAGCCGGAGTGGGCCCAACCAGGCACCACGTCGGGCATGGTCATGTTGGAATCCTTCATCGACGTTCGCCTCAAACTGTTTGGCACTCAACGTAATGACCCCAATGTTGCAGCGCTCAGCCAGCTCTCCCCTTGGATCCGCTTTGGTGAGTCCCACCCCTAAAGAAAGATGTTTGGAACACTTACATAATCAAGCTTGCACACATTGTTTTCCATGGCTTGCAATGTAATCATACTTGCTTAAGATAAAGGTTCTTAAATAGTGGATTTAGGCACCCCTTTATATCTTGTATTAACAAAGTTATAAAGATATGCACATACAGCGGTGCCAAGTCAACTTTTCCCTTTAAAATGCATGGAAATGCCATTAATCTGCCCCAGACTAAAACACACATAAAAAAAAGTAACATGTTATACATAAGAGAGCACTTACAGTAATGTGTTAATGGAATGTCAACATTTCAAACGTTTCTGGATCATAATTCAATGGGCCTTGTGGTGCGCCTTCTGGTATGTGCGCCATGGCCCCTGGCGAGCATCAAGAATATTTTCTTTGTTCTTAAAATAAAGAGTTTTTTTTTTTTTGGTATTGTCTGTCCACATGTGTTGCCACACTATTTGTCTTCAAATGCCCATTGCTTAAAGGGTTAAAACTACAGCAACATCGATACTAGTTTCACTGCAAGTAGGTGAGTTTTTCAGCGCGCAATGGCTGACAGATAAGAAAAAAATCCACTAATAAGGAATATGTTCAGGGACCACATGTTCATACTGTACATATATTATGAAATTGAAAGTGAACTTTTCCACTCAAAAGTCTGTTTTTAACCAATCCAAGTGCAAAAAAAAAAGAAACAGCTACACGCAGAGCTTTAAGTGGTTGTGAAAGGGGCCCACTCAATAAAAGCGCATTCTGTGTAAATGGACCTCAAGCTAGGCCCAAGTTGTGGTCGCTCGACACTTCCTCCATCCGTAAAGCGGCCGTGTGGCACTCTCCCACGCGATCATGCTGCTGCCGCCTCTTATCCTTGAACCGCTGGATTGCTTTTGTCACAGTGCTCTTCTATTGATTTCTCCATAGAGCCATTGATCTCAATTGCATATCACGAAGAGACGCAAGTGCATTCACGTGCCATAAGAACGGCCCAATTTTCCATTGCACTGTTGAACCCCTGTTTACGGCGGGGGATATGTTCCAGATCCAATCGCAAATGGTAAAAATCTGGCAGAAAGTGACCAGAGAAATGTATTTTTATTTGTTCTAGTTTTACCCCTCACACACTTTCGAAACGTATTTAATTTTATTAAAACACAACTAAACTTATAAAAATACTTTTTTTTCCTTGTAGTTGTAAAGTGCCTTAGTGCCTCTCGTTTCTCAAAATAAACTTTTGTACAATATCATTTTGAGCAAATAAAAAGACTGGCGCGCTAGCCAAAGTTTCTGATGAAGAGACCTAGAGTGCTTGCTTCAATCTTTCTTGTCCCTTGCATTTGTAAAACCGACACACAGAACAAATGAGGATTCAGCATTGCAACATTTAAAGACTAAAATGTTCAACCAAACCATAGCATGTCATCTGATGAACGTCTGCTAGCCCGATGCTAACATCATCTTGATACCACATCGACAGGCTAACCGACATTAGTATTGATGGTACTCTGCTGCATGCCTTCAAGTGGAGCTCAGTGCTGCCTGGCATGTTGTGGCACAATGTGGCACGACACTGAATGCTCGCAAAACTGCAAAACCCCCTAAAAAAGGATCGCTTAAAAATCTACAATCTAATTTGGGGGGGGGGGGGGGGGCGTCACTGTATTCTGCTCTTGAAACTTCTGACTGACATGATCAATTTCTTTGTGGCCGATGCTATCAGGACACCTGTCTGCCCAGCGTGTGGCGCTGCAAGTCCAGCGCGGCGGGAAGAACGCCACTCAATCGGTCGCGCCCTTCATCGAAGAGCTGGTGGTGCGAAGAGAGCTGACGGACAACTTCTGCTTTTACAACGACAAGTACGACAGCGTGGAGGGTCAGTTGAGCTCTTTTATGTCTTTCGTTCACAACGGCGGCCTAAAAGATGACTTTGAAAACGTGGAGTGTGTGTTTATTTTGGCATATGCAAAAAGGGCACCCGTGATGACGCAGAAAGATGGAACTAATGAATACTGAAGAACAGAATGCGAAAAAAAGAACAAGGAAGGTTCATACAAGGGTTTTTTTTAACATTTAAAACCAATTAATGGCCATTAGTATTTCTTATCGGTAAAGATGTAACCGTTATGTTTTCGTGACGTCATTTTTTTTAATGTGGTGAAGAAGCAAAGAAACAAATCCACTTTCTGACTTAATTTTCGGATTGAATAGATATTCCTTCTTCTTCAAAAGTTTTTCATCTGTTCAATTTGCCTCTTAAGCAGTGGATGAGTTCCTCCATTGTCAGTCCACAGGGTACGGACTCATCCTTTTATTTATTGATGTACCTATTTCATTATTTACTTGATGCGGTATATTTCCAGGCGCTTACGAGTGGGCCCAAAAGAGCTTGAGAGATCACACCAAGGACAAGAGGCCGTATGTGTACACCAGAGAGCAACTGGAGAGAGCCAAGACGCACGACAAGCTGTGGAATGCCGCCCAGGTAGAACGGTGACCTCAAGCAATGGGGACAATAGTATGGAAAGGACAGCGCAACAGAATCGGGTTACTCTTCTGCTTGACCTTTTTTTTTTCCCAACAGAAATCTTGTCCTCTCAGCATTTTGGTCAAAAATGTCTGTTTTGGTTGAAAGCAACCTCTATTCAACTGTTGATTGTCAATCCTTTCATGCACTGTGTAACCTGATGACATGATAAGCTGTCCACTGTCGTAACTGCTGTCCCTGAAAGGGTTAAATGGAAAAAGCTAACCACACTTTTTATGGGGGGTGGGAGTCTAGTTTTTGTGTTTTTGACAGAAATGACAATGTCGCGTCTGGAATTGTGCACGCGTGTGTTTCAGTCTCCCAATATAACATCCTTGCTTTAGTATCAGATGGTCTCCGAGGGGAAGATGCACGGCTTCCTGCGGATGTACTGGGCCAAAAAGATTCTCGAGTGGACTTGCTCGCCAGAGGAGGCGCTCTCCATCGCTCTCTACCTCAACGATCGCTACGAGCTTGATGGCCAGGACCCCAACGGATTTGTGGGTACGCCACATTTGTACTTGCTCTTTTGTACTCATCTGGTGAAGCCAATACGGTCTCCTTTATTGATTCCGCTCGTTTGTGTGCGTCCCCCCCACCTTTAGGTTGTATGTGGTCTATTTGTGGCATCCACGACCAAGGATGGGCAGAGAGAGACGTTTTTGGAAAGATCCGATACATGAACTACAAAGGCTGCCTTCGCAAGTTTGACGTACCCGAGTTTGAGAAAAAATACTGTCCCAAAGGTCTTTGAGAGGCATACTCTTATTTGTTTTTATTTTTGTTTGGTGGTTATTACTGGCTGTGTTGTGACATGCTGGTCACAATCTTTGGTGCCGATGTTTTTCTATTAATGTTTATTTATTCCAAGTGTGAGTGTCTGTAGTTTTACGGACCATGTGATGTTAAGAGACCATCTGTCATAAAATGACAAGAAGCTGTACTGCATCAGGGAGTACTTCAAATTTTGAGAATTGCTAATGCTAATACATTGTGTGTTGGTTTAAGAAAAGTAAAAAAGGACGATCTGTAATTTTTCATCGTGTTTGGTTTTACTGTTGGAAAACTCTTTTTCTAAAAAACGATTAAAACTTTGTGTTTATTGTTCGCTGGTCTGAATTGTGTAAAAAGTAATGACAACAAAAAAATGAACATTTTGAAACAAAACATACTCATCGCCTGTCTGCCAACATCGTGACTTGCATCACGGTTACATTAGCTTGAGTGAACACTAATTACATTCCGCTTTAAGTCTTAATGAACTACACTTGGGTGTAGGGCGGCAGCCTTGACCATTAGCAAGCCGCACACGTTTCATAAACAACTATCTTACAAATACGAAACTACTCGGGGCTGTTTTTATTTTTTGAATCACAACATTTCCGACTAGATATTGTTTTGCCCTAATTAGCAAGACGCCATCCACGCACCGTAGGCCTTCGGCGCAGCCGCGGATGGGTTGGCTAAAAGAAGTAAAGCATATGAGCGTATGAACTTGCATCTCCAACGAACTCCGTCAACTAGAAACTACAGTTCTCTCACAGATTGTGCCTGAGCAGTTTCGGAAAAGCAGGACATCGGACGAATACTGTGATCAAACTAAAGAGAACTAGTTGCAAATCCCTGCCGGGCGACACAACTGACGCGACAGTTGAACCGCGAGACGACGCCGCGTAGCTACGGCGTTGAGGATTTACGTCATACGTCACGTAAAAAGCACGTACACGTCTCGGGCTGTGCACGTTGCGCGAAGAAAAAATGGCGAACAAAATAATCATTGCGGTCTGTGGGCACGCAGAAAAGTTGACATCTACTCGGTGTCCTGTCAACCAAGACGGCACTTAGCATTAGCCAACGATTTAGCACCTGCCACCTGATTAACTAGCGAGGTTCAAACTTGTTTCTCTGTCGGAGGTGCCCCCGCCCCCTTCTTTTCCTCCATTGTTACCCGAATGAAGCTGCTCCGTTCAAACTCCCGTGGGAAGTGTGACGTGAAACAACGTTTCATCCTTGATTTGACCCAAGTGTAAGTTGATCATTCCTTTGACATTAATAATAATAATAATAATGCATTTTATTTAAACGCGCCTTTCATGCCACCCAAGGACACTATACAGACAATAAAAAATACAATGTAAAAATTAGTAAGCGAGATATTATATAAAAACAGGACAGAAAAATCATAAAAACATAGGAAATGGAAGAGCTACGTATTGTAGGCAATCCTAAGAAGAAGAAGAAGAAGAAAGAACGGGGGTGATGTGCTGCTGGGAAGATGTTTTTGTGATGATGCGAGCAGAGGCGTTTTGAACCAGCTGGATTGCAATATTGTCACCTTGTAAGTCGATTTTCTCTTGACAGATTTACTTCAGTGCACGTTTGAGAGGCTTAAAAGGGAAAAGTGATAAGAAACGACATTGAGCTCTGTATTTGTGATTGTTGTTGGCCATCTGTTAGTTAGCAGTCTACTTCCTGTTTTATGGAGTATGAAGAGTCAATGCTGAGTGCCTTTATGATTCTCGGGAGGGGTCGTAAATTGTCACCCAAATATATTGAGGTTGTCCTTGCTCGGGCTGCTGGGAATTAACGGTGCGTTTGTTTGGGATCATCGCTGTCATTTCATTGGGGATCGCTTGACAAAATTAGTGGGACAGGGGGGAGCACTTGTTTTCCTGTGTTGAGTTTACTGGATTATTTTCCTAAAACAGCTACGGTAGGCTCCGGTATGACCCGAATCAGGATAAGCGGTTGGGAAAAGGGATTATTTTTTTTTTTTTTTAATTTCAAATCACATTTGACACATCTTGGCAACATGAACTGATAAAATCAGCAGTCACCGTGGTTGTCGTGATTGAGTCCGCTTGGTTCCGTGATACAAATTGGGTCCAATTGTTGACATCCAGCATACTGATTAGTGTTGACCGAAACAAACTCATGATAATGTTGTCATGTTTCTTCTTGTCCCTTCCGCTTTTCCATCGTAGCTCCACGACTCCTAAACTGTGACTCATAGAGAGTTGCAAAGAAACTGCCTGATGCAAAAATACTTTTAATGAAGTCCTTTTGCCGCTCGTGTTTCAACAGCTTTGTGCAGAAGGCGGTTTCATCCCGGAGCAGGTTCCACTGTGAATATGAAAATGTGTTTCAAGGCTCATTAAGGCAGAACTGCTTCCCATAGAGCAATAAATCTGCTGTTTTATCCCACCAGCTGCACCAATGTTTAGAAGGGAGGTCATAAAATCAGAAATTCAAGGCATGGGTGCGTTATATGCCGTCGGTCATTAAAACAAGAGGTCATTGATATTCGCATACGGGACCTGCATTCCAGATATTTTACAACATGATACATTTTAATAAACGCTGCATTTCAAGAATTCAACTCCAGCACAATTGTCACACAATAGCACAATTTTGCAAGACGAATTGGTCGTGATTTTCAAATCGGTATGCCTCAATACAACCTGTGTGTATGTACTGTATCAGCACAATGGATGTCGGTGTTGTTCTTACGAGCAACAATCCACCTCACTCCACATTTGATTGTCCTTATTTTATATTTGATTGGACAAAAGGCGGCCAGGCGGCACACTGGTCGACTGGTTAGCGCGTCGGCGTCACAGTGCAGAGGTGCAGGGTTCAATTCCAGCTACGGTCTCCCTGTGTGGAGTTGTTCTCCCTGCGTGCTTGCGTGGGTTTTCTCCGGGTACTCCGGTTTCCTCCCACATTCCAAAAACATGCATGGCAGATTAATGGAACAGTCTAAATTCTCCCTTAGGTGTGATTGTTAGCATGAATGCTTGTTTGTCTCTGTGTGCCCTGCGATTGGTCGGCGACCAATTCAGGGGGTATGTCGTCCACCTACTGAATGGATCCAATGCTATGCAACCATGATTAGAGAACCAGAAATGTCACAAAAGGTACTATAAATACAATGAAATTTTTTATTCCCTCAGAAATGAGACATTTTCAGGGCGGCCCGGTAGTCCAGTGGTTAGCACGTCGGCTTCACAGTGCAGAGGTACCGGGTTCGATTCCAGCTCCGGCCTCCCTGTGTGGAGTTTGCATGTTCTCCCCGGGCCTGCGTGGGTTTTCTCCGGGTGCTCCGGTTTCCTCCCACATTCCAAAAACATGCGTGGCAGGCGTATTGAACACTCTAAATTGTCCCTAGGTGTGAGTGTGAGTGCGAATGGTTGTTCGTTTCTGTGTGCCGGTTCAGGGTGTCCCCCGCCTACTGCCCGAAGACAGCTGGGATAGGCTCCAGCACCCTCCGCGACCCTAGTGAGGATCAAGCGGCTCGGAAGATGAATGAATGAATGAATGAGACATTTTCACAACCCCACAAGTGAGTTTCACTTTTTCTTTGGCTTTTTGTGTGGTGTGTGGTGTGAGTGTGAGTGTGAAGAAGGTCCCCATGAAGCCAAAAGGTGAAGTTGTAGTGATTGAACAGAATTGGGACTAGAATATTGCGTTTAGCTTTAGTTACTCAGTACAACACAACACACACACAACACAAATAATACATTTGAATTCAATATCAATGGCAGAGACAAAAATCTTTTTATCCATTTTGTGTTTATATTGCACTTAATTGAACGGTGTTTTTTTTTCTTCTTTCTTCTTTCTACCTACATTCCTGCTGCTCGAGGCCGTAAATTTCCCCAGTGTGGGACAAATAAAGGATATCTTAAATCTTAAATATATGTTGCTAGTTTAAGCAGCGTACCACAGCGACGGTGCTCATTTTTAAGTGAAATTTCTTTTTATTAGCAGGTGACGAATATATCAGCAGAAACCTTTCAAAATATAATTAATCCACACGGTATTTAGGGTGGCACATGGTAGTTAAATAGAATTAACGTCAGGATTATGAGGGCTCCCCGGACACCCCCCCCCCCCAAAAAAAAATCAAGAACCCCCGGCCAATTAACACAATCCTGTTTTTCCGCTCTTGCCGCAGTCACGACATGTTCGCTTATCAAACAACCGCCGTCTGAATAATTCAGCCATCCCGGTTGAACGTATTTTGCGTCAACGTGGCCGTTCGAGTCCATCTGACGCTTGGCTGCGCTTTCTGGCTCTCTAAGCTGGAGCGCAGCGACCAGGTGTCGCTGTGGCACCAGATGTGTCGGAACATTTCTCTGAAACGCGTGGACATGAGATTGTAGAGGACGGGGTTGACGGCGGCGCTCAGGTAGAAGAAGACGCCCGAGACCACGTGGATGTGCTCGAAGATCCGCAGGTGCCCCTCGAGCGACGTGTCCATGAGACTCCACATCAGACGCTCCACGTGGAAGGGAGCCCAACACAGACCAAAAACGATCACCAGCACACCTGGACAGATGGGATATGAAAACGGAGTGTGAACCCGGGTGTGTTCTATTTCCATCACAGTAACTGAATTTGCTGATCTCAAATAGATGGTAAAAAATGCGGGAATAACTTGATGATGTCACCTACACAACATTTTGGTGACTTGAAGGTTGCGTTTGTTCACTTTCTGCTTGTGGGATCTGCGGAGGCTTTCCGGTCCAAAGCTGCACGCGTCCTCCACCGTGCTCAGCATCCTCTCCTTGTGCAGCTGCAGTCCGATCAGAAGGTAGAGGATGCTGATGATCAGCACGGGCAGGATGAAGAAGACCAGCGTGGAAATCAAGATGATCAGGTTGTACATCCATTTGGGCTTGACCAACTCTGAGGATGGAAACGTTGCAATGAGGGATCGAATCCAGCCAACCGTTACATCATCCGATCGTTTTTGTCCAACTTGCTGCCCTCGATCACGAATGGAACGATGCACTTCCTGGTTTTATTGGAATTGGATGACATGTTTCTGGTAACCAAGGTAGAACCATTCCCCATTTATTTTTACCCGAATAATTCTAGCTAGGCGGCCCGGTAGTCCATTGGTTAGCACGTCGGCTTCACAGTGCAGAGGTACCGGGTTCGATTCCGGCTCCGGCCTCCCTGTGTGGAGTTTGCATGTTCTCCCCGGGCCTATGTGGGTTTTCTCCGGGTGCTCCGGTTTCCTCCCACATTCCAAAAACATGCGTGGCAGGCTGATTGAACACTCTAAATTGTCCCTAGGTGTGAGTGTGAGTGTGAATGGTTGTTCGTTTCTGTGTGCCCTGCGATTGGCTGGCAACCGATTCAGGGTGTCCCCCGCCTACTGCCCGGAGACGGCTGGGATAGGCTCCAGCACCCCCCGCGACCCTAGTGAGGATCAAGCGGCTCGGAAGATGAATGAATGAATGAATGAATAATTCTAGCTAAATCGGGTTAGCACAGATGCTCTTAAGTGCCTCTTGGCCCGTCATGTTCTGATAGGGTCCCTCATCCTTCTCACATTCTGTCTCGACTTTCTACGAATGAAACCGGGGCCCGATGACATCTGAGAGAAGTTCCATACTTACGGCAGATGGCAGAGCGCGGGAAGTCTCGTCCGAACCGTGGCGGCAGCACCGCAATCCCGTGCAGGCTGGTGTTGGGAACGGAGCACAGCATGGAGAGCGACCACAATGCGAAGACCACCCTCTTGACGTGAGTGGACGTGGTCATGTGTTTGACCTTGAGGGGGTGCACCACGGCGATGTAACGCTCCACGCTGAGGGCCGTGACGTTGAGGATGGAAGCGAAGCAGACCGTCTCGAACAGGAAGGTTTTGAAGTAGCAGCCGCCCTCCCCGAACAGGAACGGATAGTTCTGCCACATCTCGTAGAGTTCCAGCGGCATGCCCAGAAGTAGAACCAGGAGGTCGGACACAGCCAGGCTCAGAAGGTAGTAGTTGGTTGGCGTCTGCATCACTTTGTAGCGCAAGATGACCGCGCAGGTGAGGGAATTGCCCAAGACGCCCGCCGTGAAGATGGTCAGGTAGGTGACGCAGACGGGAAGGAAGACCGGAGACCTCGGGGGCCCCAGTTCCATGGACATGTATTCCTCTTCGCTCAAGCACATTTCCTCCACGTCCTGCTCGGTGGCGTTCTCCAAGAAGCGGGAGATGTTTAGACCACACGAGAGAGCGGCGCCGCTGGGGCAGCCGATATCGGTCGAGATGTTCACCGTGGGAGCGCTCGCATGGAAGCAGATTGGTTCTGGCATCGTGGCATCCGGGTTGGATTCTTGAATTGCCAACGGAGGATATGAGGAGGAGACGGTTTCGGTTTATTTCGAACTTGGAAAATCAATACTTGACAAGGAATTTTTCCATTGTTCAAAAAGGAGCGGCAATAAATCGAGACATCTCGGGCTCTATTTTTGGAGACCGTCAATGTGGATGTACTGGCATTTTTTTTATGCAAAGTAGTTTAACAGATAAAATAAAACCTAAATAATGATGGGTGGCACGCTGGATGACTGCTTAGCACGTCCGCCTCACAGTGCACAGGTGCAGGGTTCGAATACAGGCTGTGTGGCTTTTCTCCGGGTATTCCAGTTTCCTCCTACATTTTTCAAAACAAGGGTGAAAGCTCTAAATTGCCCCAAGGTGTAATTGTGAGCCCGAATGGTCGTTCGTCTCTGTGTGCCCTGCGATTGGCTGGCGACCGGTTCAAGGTGTGGCCCGCCTAACTGCCCAAAGACCGCTCGGATAGGCTCCAACACGCCCGCAACCCTCCTAAGGAGAAGCCGGTCAGCTAATGGGTGGATGGATGGATGGATAAATAATGATGCCCCAAGTCAATAGAATTTAATTTTCAAGACCGGTATTTCTGATTGAAGGAGTTCCTACTTCACTGTTGGTCTATTGGTACATTTACTTCTTGCCAAAAGTTACCCGAATAGAATGAAGTAGAAAATGGATAGAAGGACTCCTCTTTGTCCAGCTGAATGTTTCGAAAATGAAGTGCTATTTGAGCATTTCATGAAATGAATCTAATTTCATGTCATGTGCCGCGGCGCATTTGTTCCTGGACTCTAGTGGAAAATGAGAAATGTGAAAAATATAAAACCATATTTGTCTTCTCCTCATTGTGTGTACATCATGGGCGTGATCGGGTAATGTGCACATCATCGGGAGTCCCTACAGGAAAAGCTTTTGCCGAAAATTGATTGATTTAAAAAGGATTGGGTAATTGTTGGAACCCAAAAAGACCACTCACTTCAAAGTAGGCTAAAATTAAAAAGTTGGACAGCCAGCAAATCACCCATGACACCCATGACACAGCTGCTTTCTCGATGAACGACACTTTGTGTCATTTAGTCGCGAGCATCCCGTTTCGCAAGCTTCCATTACGCGCATTCATTTAACTCATTCCGCCGCCGTTTCATTATTTCAAGGACAAACCTTTCAATGTCCACGCGCTTTAATACACGGTAATAATACGGTATATCATGAGTGTGTTTTAAATCATCGTTATGTGAGTGTATTTTCAATCATAAATTTCCCACACATTAGTTGCACAAATAAATTATAAATATACAATTTACTTGACTCTCTCCCAAATTGAGGAAAACATTACCTTTTTACAGACAGGAGAACAGACCTATTCAATTCATTTCTTTCAACAAGTAATTCGAGGTAGCCTTAAAATCCTGAGCAACAACTTGCAACTAGTGTACTAGGAAATGTGGCATTTGGAACAAAAACTCATAGCCAGATATGAAATCGCAATATCTCTTTGGTCATATATTGTGTTCATGCAGATTTTTTTTTTTGCAGGGTTTCCCATTTATTTATACACACGAGATTCATGGTGATCAACTTGTATTCAGAGCAGAAGAAAATGAAAACACACCTGCAGATTGTAGTCCTCAAGGAAATAGATGCAAGTGCGAAGCTATGGGACAGAACTTCAAATGTTGGTAGTCCTGTCAGAACAGAATGCAGGCTGTGCTCTCGGTGACTCTGTGTCGTACGACTGCCTCAGATTCTCAGATTGTGGAATAGAAACTTGCTCTCTCACTCTCACTCTCGCTCTCTCTCTCTCTCTCTCTGACACACATGTGCACACACACACACACAGGTGGGGTTTCTCACCTGGAGAAATGCCCCATTCCAGAGTGACAAGGCAATGGATCCCATCATGAGGGAATAGAAGGGGGGGGAAGCGGCAGTAAAACAGGCCAAATTCCAGATGCAGGTGGGACAAGATGCCACTAGATTTGGTGTAGTTCAACGAAATGTAAAAGTGAAGAAATACAGTCAGTCTCCCATCCGTCGGTAGCCCAAATGGAGAATGCTGTACAACCTCCTGACTTCTTTTTTAGCGTCAGTGACCAAGATGCTAGCATGTTGTGAGATAAGGCTCGGGATGGAACAGAAAGAATGCTCAATCTTTGATATTCGGTGGCACGGAAGCGCAGGCAGACTATAGTGGTGTTTGGCTGCGGGAAGAATTATTAGGGAGCTTGGTTTGATTTGGCACCAGGATGCACCCCTGACCCCCACCGACCTCAGGCTCAGGCCTTCAACCATGACAGTCGTGAAAACCCTAAACCCAAATACGGCCATATAATAACCGCAAAGTTGCGGACCCTCCAACTTCATCTCGGTCAGCCGTGTGGTAGCATTTCAACAAGGATGAGAACAGAGATGGAAAGTGCGGAGTTGACAAGACCCAGACGACTTGCCATAAGCACTTCAAAAGAACTTTCCCGAGTCACGGGCAACACGTTCCACATGCTAATGCACCTTCAAAGACACCATCCTGGATTTAATTTAATGGGGTGAGGGAAGAGTAACACAGTCTACTTTCAAAAAAATTGATTTATTATATTCATAAATGATGTATAGTGTGAAGACAATCAATGCAATATCGTTATCGATTTATATCAAATGTAATATGAAACCTTTTTTTTATGTTTAGTTTGGCATTGACCTTCAGCTAGCATGTGACTCTTCCGCCTCCGCAAAAATGCGGTAAGTGTGTTCATGTTCTTGATACTTGAGTAAATTAAACGGAAATGATGTCACATTGTTGGTTTGTGGCCAAGTAGACATCAAGAAACACGTTTTGCTTCGTGTAAATATGCAACACACAGTTTTCAGCTGGAGAGTCATCGGGGAAAAAAATTTGAAATGAAGAATATAGTGGACTGCATGTTTCGTTGCTCAGGCGGAAGATTTCCAAGGTCAAGGCAATCAATGACCTCTTTTTTTCACACGGCTGCACCGCTGCCGTCTTTCAGGGGTAAAAGTAATCGAACAAAGGATGAGAAAGGAAAAGGCTCTGGGCTCACGGACAAACGATAATAAAAGCTAAATGTCTGCCCGGGAGAAAGTCCGAGTGGAACTTGTCAAATAAAGGGCGATGAAAAGGGTTGGAGAGAATCATCAAGAGTCTGAAGAAGCAAGTACCAGCACTGTAGATGAAGACGGAGACCTTCACCTTCTCTTTCGAGATTGGACATGTCGAGGGGAAAAAAATACTTTTATAAAAGTTTAAAATCCTTGATATGCTCGTGCTGGAAGTAAATGCGAGTGGTTGATTGATTGATGGTTGGAGGATTAAAAAAACTTGTTTTTTTTTTTTAAATAAAGGGGCTGGTTCAGTATACTGAAAAAAAATATTTTTCTCGTCTTCAAAACTACAGTTTTCACTTCCATGATGTGTGGGAAGGCCATCTAGAGACCCAACGATTAAGAGGACACAATGCCCTTTTTCTAAAAGCACTTGACGGCATTGTGCTTCCATTTTGACAGTCAACTCAATTTTACTTTTCGATTGTTGAGCAAAAACCAAACTGCAGCTTGACAGAAAACGGGGAATCTGAAAATGAACACGGGCAGCCGGTGAAGGGAGGCAAGACGAGGAGTGGCGGCCTCACTCCTCCACGCTCCAGTTCATCATTTTGAGCAAACAGCTGTGTGAATTACGACTGGCTGACTCCAAAGTAAATTGCGTTACGTTTCGGCCGACGTGATGGAGACGCGGATGACTGTTTCAAAAATTTTCCTGTTAAACAAAAAGCGTTACCTTCAAATGCTGGCTTGAATCTCCATGTCCACCTATTGCAGGGGTGGACAAACTACGGCCCGCGGGCCGGATCTGGCCCGTTTGTCTTTTTAATCCGGCCCGCCAAAGATTGGTGCACAATTAAGGTTTGATTGCATTCATTTCGTTTGGACTTGTAATGACAGGTATTTCAACACCAGGTGGCGCAGTTACTTCAAGTTGCAGAGCACAGGGAGGGAGGGGAGATGAAGAAAGAGGGAGAGGGTAATGACCATGGAAGGGAAAGTGATATGTATTTGATTAAACGAAGCGGGTAACAAAGTACGAATCATTCAGGAGACGTCTGGAGTCGGAAAAACCCAAATCTACGAGACTTTGAAAAACAAGGAAGCGATTCTTACTCAGTCCGATTCTGGCAATTTCCATGCACAGAGTGAATTGCTTCTGGCTCGAGTAAATGAAAATTTCCTAGAATGGTTTGATTGTTATGTTAAAAACTTTCCGCAAACTGGACCGCTAATAAGAGTCGGAGAGCAGTCAAATGTGTACAGCGTGAACAACAGGGGGCTCGGTACACATCCTTGAGGAGAACCAGTGCTGAGTGTGATGGTGGAGGAGAATGTTACATTATTACTGGCATACAAAGACATGCGCTATCTTCTTTATTTTCTATTTCTATTTCAAACTTTTGGCCCGGCCCTCCACAATATTTTCTGCTTCTCATTTGGCCCCCCGGGGAAAATAATTGCCCACCCCTGACCTATTGCCATTCATGTAACCTAATAGCTTTCTTTGTGCGCAATTCAACAGGTCCTCATTTCACACCAAGTACATTTATGAGTACACTTTGACAAAATAATTATTTCTGTATTTACAAAATCATTATTTCCGTATTTACCCTCTTTGTGACAGTTTAGTTTGGTGCTTCACTGTGAGATTTTTTTTCTCATTGGAAAATGTGTTTTGGCTCAATAAAGGTTGAAAGGTACTCCATGAAATGCAATAGCCTGCCGGTTCCTGATCCCAAATGAGATTACACAAGATTATAGGCATTGGTTGCTTGTGTGGTGGCTCGATGTATTGTTTCCGTCAATAATTGCATGCTTGGGTCACCCCTTTACGGATTAGTTTCATGACCCCACCAAAAAAAAATGTACTTCCACTTTCATACACTGAGAGGCGCTGTGGTTCCATACGTGATTAAATTTGATAGCAGACCATACGTCATCTTGCATCATGAGTCTTTTTGCATCAGTGTCTTCCTGCCAGATTCAATGACCAGCATCCGATTTTAAATTTGTGTTTGTGTAACACCCAGGCGTTTGTGTCCCCTCGGCCTCTGTCGTCACCCTTTGCAGAGGACTGCAGTGCTCCAAAGGGGCACACAGTCACATACGCTCATTGTCATGACCGGCACCGTTTTTTTAATGTACTGTGTAGATATGGCTGGGGAGTAATTTGAGCAATGTGCGGTTTTGCTTTACCCTGACACAGCCCTGTAGGTTATATCAGTATAATCTACTCAAGCACTAAATAAACCTTAGTCTACCTACCTTCATCTCTCTCTCTCACACACGGATCTCACTTCGAAAAAGTGCGATAAAGGCCCGCTCACAAGTTAGGCGAGTGTCCTGCTAAAAGTCAAGGACAAGGAACTACAACTCCAAATGGATCTGTTTGGATATATTAAAGTATCTTCCACATATGTGTGTTTCGCTGCTCAATAATTCCCCCATTTGTGCTTTTTGTGCTCTGAAAAGCCTTTCGATGCCACAAGATGACGCCAAATCCTTACCCAAAAGATGCATGTTGAAACGACTAAAAATATTTTTTTTTTTCAGGGAGGAGCTATATTTAGTCTGGGTTGTTCATGCGGTAGCGGAGAGTCTACACCACGTGGGCTTGTTTACGGGCACTTCCGGTGTATTTTGTTCAACTATAAATATATGCAATTCCAAACTTTTCTTAAGGGGATGTTAATGACTCGCGATTTACGGGAGTACTTTTCCTGCAGGTTTCTGTACTGTAAAATTACAATCTTTGCATGGACACCTTCATCCAGTGCTGTCACGTGATAACGAAACCAAATAAGATCACAGTTCAACGTTTTATAATAACCGATGACATTGAAAGGACAGAAGTTACATCCAGAAAATGCAAACCGCTCATTAGCAAGAACGCTACAAAGGCCAGGCTGGAATTCGTAAAGATTAACCAAAGTGATTGAAGACTGACTAAAGTTTGGAGAAAGAAATGATCTGCCTTGTTCTTCTGAGATGGGCTCATTAATTTTCTGTCTGCCAATTTCAAGCAAGATAAAACCAAAATGATTGGGAGATCCTTCATCATGCAGAAAGATAATGACCCACTGAAAGCACTGCCAAGAAAACAAGAGAAGTTCATCAGGGGCAAGAAATACGGTCTCTCTTACCATTAAAATGTTTTTGTTCCAGAAGATGGTCACGGGAGTTAGACATCGGTTAGTCATAAAAGTTGGAATTCTATCAACGTCATGTCAAGTGAGACGTACACAGTATATACTGTATGTCAAAACCACGCGACTCGCAAAAATCTGCAAGTTAACACCCAATGCAAAACGAGTCAACAGAACTAGTGGTTGTACTAATTGTGACTCTGTGACTCTTCTTCATGCGTTATATCTGTATTATACTGCCACCTCGTGGTGGCCAAGGTGCGCATATCATAAGGAGCCCAGTGTCAATGGTCATTGAAGCATGAAATTGTGATGCACAAACCATTTAATTCTTCACATTCTATTTAATTAAATCATTACCGCATGTTTTTATAAAATACAAATGTGTAGAGCTCTATTTTTCTTTTTAAAAATGCATTACAAATATTTTATCTTGATTTCTTTTGTGGGGATGGAACGGATTAATGGCATATCCATTCGTTTCAATTGGAAAAGATGATTTGGGATGGAAGTGATTTAGTTATGAATGTGGTGACTGTACGATAATGTCCCAAATAAAGTATCTTGTAAGTGTATTCTACATGTGCTACTCTCATCAACTTGCATATTATAAAATAACTCCCCACAAGCCGGCGATGGAAACGGCCGCCGTGCTGTCTTTAATTTTCATCCCTCTCTTTTTTAATTTATCTCTGTCCTATTTGAACATGTCTTTGCTCCATTGCGGCTGATGAGAAACAATCGTCTGTATTCTTTTTCAGCCTTCACTCTTCCCTTTGCACTCTTCCAGTGGGAGCCCAGTTGGCTGCATCACAACGGCGAGGGAGAGAAACCAAGGATTCTTCCAAAGCAAGTAATTGTTAAATTGCTGCAAATGTGCCCCATGCGAGCCAAGCGAATACACAGAGAAATCATCAAAGCCAGCCAACACTTTGTTTACCTAAGTAAAATTTAGCTCATTGGAAGGTTGGAAGAACACTGCAAAGCGCCACCTCAAATAGACCCGCCCCCACCGGGGTCTGTTTAATCACTGCTACAGATGAGCATTGAGAGGGAACGGTCTGCAAATGGAAGTGGAATTCTGACTCACTCACAAGAGATTAAAAAAGGAGAGGATGAATACACGAGAAGGAAAACAGTGGGGAATAAAATTACAGAATGTGGCGAATCATCAATAACACCTGCTGAGAATAATTCTGAAGGAAACTGCGCCGGCGCTCACTACAGTGAAATTTTTCTTAATGAGGATTTGCCAAGTGTCTGCTCACCTCGCGAATCAGCGCTCATTATTTTGCTAGGCATTCGTTGCTTAGCGTACCTCCAACTTTTCAGATGTCAAATTGAATAAGATGTGCCCATTTAAACCATCCATACTGTTCATCTGCATGTGCACGTACTGTACATGGCTTAAAATTGTAATTTTTGTGCCTTTTCTAGTATAGCATGTATGCTATAGCATGTATGCTATTTCTTCTCTTCTTCTTTCTACATACATTCTTGCTGCTGGAGGCTGTAAATGTCCCCATTGTGGGACAAATAAAGGATATCTTATCTTATCTTATACATGCTATACTAGAAATACATGCTATAGCATACATGCTATACTAGAAAAGGCACAAAAATGACTATCTTTAAGCCGGACCCAGTCTACCTTCTGTCACCAAATTGTCAGATGCGTCGGGGTTGCGGCAGCACCTTGCGCTGGAACACCCAGTGAGGCGCATCACTATCCTAAACACGGTAGATTAGACTTGCACCGGCACGATCATTTGCATCTGTTTTTAAGCCGAGCGCATGGGGCACCTGGCCAACAGCAATCCTCTTTACTTGATTACCGAAAACAATTACCTCCATTTTGCCTTAGACAGTGACACTTCAGTGGTCACAGACTTTGAAGCATCCGTACAAAATAATTACATTTGTATAGGTTTTCATTTCCGTGTATTTTTGGGTCACGTTAGGAAAAGTCATCAAATTTCTAAGAGGGGGTGGGGGTAATAAATGACATTAATGGCATTTTTATCACTGTCAAATTAGACTCGTATAGCATATCATGGTTAAGTCAGTGACAGCTTTGGCTCATTAAAACACTGAAAGTTTGCAAGTCAGAGCAAGTGCAGCTGGTACTCCAGGAGCTACCAGTGGTACTCATAGCTTCGCGACAAGGAGTCATTTCCGTGAGATAAACACGAGCGGAGCAACACGCTGACAGGCCATTGTGAAGAGCCCAGCAGTGTCTTTGCCCTTTGGCACCTTCGAACAACCAACTCCCTGTTAACGCATACTCATGAATCATTACTTTACCATCCTCCGACGCAAAACCCACCCCTGCACTTTTTCCAAGTCCTGTTTCATAAGGGATTGTTTCATCCTTGTGAACAGATGAGTTCAGACAGGGTGAGATATATTCAAATGTATATAGGGTGAGAGAAATCTTCCGAGTGAAATAGCTGGCTGTGGCTCAGTGTGTGCAAGACCTGAGGATGGTGTGTCGAAATTTTCAGTCTGTTTCAGTTGATTTAGAGTTGTACAACACAGATGGGCATACTTTCATAATTTGGAGATGGCTATTCTGCCACAATTTCAGTAAAGATCCTGAAGCTCAAGGTAACAACTCAGCATGAGGTTACTGTGAATGTGCCCGCGAGTGCAAGGCAAATATTTGACTCCGCATTAATCCAGCCTTCTGTCTATGGTTATTTTTACTTGGGCATGGTGATTTCTCCGAAAAAAACCCCCAAATTCTTCCGTTATGTAAATCCGTTGAATCATTACTTCTTCTTTTACAAGTATCTCTCTCAGAGTGTGAGTTTTTGTCACCTGTGGACATCCAATAAGGACCCAAAAGCAAAACATCTGCTATGGGACCAAAAATATGCAGATTGATGCTGGTTGATGAATATGCCAGAGTGCCGCCTACCAGGAGGGTTGCACTCCAGGGGGATATGTGGGTTTCAAACAAAAATTGGGCAAGTGTGTGAATAATTTTGGATCTCGTTTATGATTTACGCCTAATGTCCTCGCTACATAAGGCCGGCGCAAGAGCAATATTCTGCCTTTGAGATAGCCAATCATCCTTCTCCATATCACGGTTGACTTTTTGCGGTCTCACTGTATCGTTGCCTTTTACATCGTACGTCAGCTGCTCATAATAGACTGTCGCACAGATTGGAAACTTTGGTGGCATTCAATGGAACCGAAAATCATTCAGGTCCTCCTTGGAGGAAATAAGTTACATTTTGACAATTGGAAGTTTTGCATCTATTCGAATGGCCATGACATGTGGGATCCCTCAAGGGTCTGTACTTGACCCCTTTTTCTGCAGTCTCTGTATGCTGTGGTCAAATGCTTCAGAAGGCCAATGTTAGCCGTTATGGTAGATGACACACAGTTGTAGTCCCCAAATGATAGCTGTTCAACGAACATATTGGGCCCTATTTTGGTAGACCGGCGCCCATGCGCTCAGTGTAAAAACGAGCCTAATTTCTTTTTCGTGCCAGAGCAAGTCTAGTCTCGTGCGCTCGGGGCCGGGTTGCGGCCGTCTGGCCGTGCAGCTCAGATAAATAAAATAAACAAACATGCAGAGTAATTTGGTTTTCCTCAGAAGTATTAGGTTAAAACTGCGTAGCTACTCTTGACAAACGGGGCCATTTCTTAAATGTTTCCGTCAACCAAATCTCACTTTATCACCGGTAATGTGGCCAGTACTCGTCGCTAAATATTTTGTTTTTACATGCTGATTGGAAACAAATGGAACCCTCTTGTAAAACATGAGGAGCGCTCATCTAAGATTAATGGCAGAACTGCAGCTGCACAAGCATAACATGAACCTGGTGGTCATGCGTTGTTTATCCTCCGCACAGACACAGTGTAGGGTGCTGGGCCGACTCCATAATTCACAAGTCGTTTAGAGTTTTTGGAAGCATTCTGTCACCCCCTTCTTGTCGGTTTAGCGCTACCGCTCCACCGAGCTACTTTTCATTTCCTCTGCTTCCATCCATGACTCCTTTGTGTCTCTTGGACTTTTAACCCCCTGAGCCCGAGACCTGACTTGTCATCTGAAGCCAGATGGGATGAGTCTCCAGTTGGAGCAATTTCTCTTATTTTCCACACCTGTCGAAACAACAACTAAGTCGCCGACCATTTTTTAAACGCCTTCTGCTTTAGTAATGGCATTCAAATGCGAACTCTTAAGACATTTCCATGCCATTATTTACCTGCTCGTATGACCGACGGGTTAACTGTATGAGTTTTCCTGCGTTTGAGTACGGCGAGCCAAAGGGAGCTGTCAATCACTTCCCCCGACAGTGTGGGCTGACCCAAGCCTGCTGTGAACTGAACTGTAGTTAATTAGTGCACAAAGCTGAGGGGACAAAAGAGAGTTGGAGGGCGGAGGGGATGAGGGTGGTAGAATTGCTAAAGCCAAAAGGATTGGTAAGGTGGTGGTGGTGGTGGGGGGGGGGGAATAAAATAAGTGGGAAAGGGGGGGGATGAAGAAGTAGGGGATCTCAAGTTTAGGATTGTGTGTGCGTGTTTGTGTGTGTATGTCGGGGGTGAGGATCTGGTAGGGGTCGGGGTGGGGGGGGACTGGTGGGACTGTAAAAGCAGTGGGGAGTACAGACTGATGAATAGGTACTGTGAAAGGGAGCCTTGTGCTTGAGTTTTTAGAGCTCAACCCCTCATCCACAACTATACTACTATACTATGCTACTATACTATACTATACTACACTATACTATACTATAATGTGTTCGATCAGTATTTGCGGGGGGTCGTTCCCTGACACCTAGATGTCACAACAAAGCAGCCAAGCAGTTCCTTGGCAACAGGATGCCAAAGGACAGCAGCAAAGTACTACTTTTGCCTAAATGAAGCTCCTCGACTCACTCCAACATGCTTCCTTGACACCAGGATGCTACAAAATGGTGCTAAAGCACTAGCTTTGTCTAAATGAAGCTGCCTGACTCACTTCAACAGACTCCCTTGGGGCCAAGATAAAGTTCTAAATAAAACTCCAACTCATTTCGACGAGGTTCCTTAACACCAAATTGTCAGTAGAGCACTTCTTTTGCCAAAATGGAGCTCCTCGTCTCACTTTAGTTCTCTTGGTACTAGTATGCTACATGATGGTGGCAAACTTCCTCAACTCACTTCCTTCGTACCACGATGCCCCCAGATGGTATCTATTATTGCTTTAGGCCTGAGCACAAAAACAGCCTTCTCTGACAGTGACAGACACTCTAAAGGTCAAACACGATCTAAAGTTTCTTCTTCAGCTGTGTGAGGCTTGGCTTTGTTTGGATGTTTTTTTTGGGTTCAGATTCATTTACTATAATTTGCATGTACACCCAAATGAGTGCGTGGAAGCACACAGGGTTTTTGTTGTGCGGTATCAGTCTCAAAGGGCATTCAATAAACCGCGGGAGGTGCTGTCTGTCCATTGTTATCCAGGCTTACACAGACGCTCGCCAAAGTCCATTTAATACCGCGATTGATCGACACGTTGCTGCCTGCTGTTTGGATGGACAAATGCTGCAAGGGATGTTGGCCGTGCTCAGCCAGCTACAAAACCTGCTCAACCTCAGTCTCAGCACCCGGCAGCAGCTTCTGTCAAGACCCACGCAAACTTGCAGGGCAAAATATCCATTTTGACGACAAAATAAAAGAGCTGGTGTCTTAATACAGTGAGCGCACGACACAGTGATGCGCTACCCCGACGTGTCATCGCTGATGAGATGACGTGAGGTGTTGTGGGTGTGACGTCATAGTTTTAAATCATTTTCAGGCAGCTGCTCCTTCGTGACTCATATTTTTTTAATTGCTCCCAGTCCAGGAAGAACACACAAAGTATCTCTATAACGGTCGACTGACAAATGACAATGCGCGTAAACAATAAAGAAAGCAACATCTTATTTAGCTTGTATAATTATTTAAACAATCAATACGAGCTTTATGGAAAAATCCAGTATTTTTTTAATTGTGAGCCTCTAACGAATGTTCGAGATGTCACTTGATGTAAAAATGAACTAGAACAAAGCATTAAAAAATTTGAGGGGAAAAGTACCTTTTTTGAAAATATAAACGTCCGTTTTTGTAAAAACAATACGAGGGTAGGTTACTTGGATAGGCTGAATTGTATGTAGTTATGAATGCGAGCATGACTGGTTGTCTTGCCCGAAGACAGCTTGTGAGCTAACAAAAAGATCAAACATTTTTAATCTCCCCTTTCTTCTTTTCTTGTTTTTACCATTACCGTATACCGCACATGGTAGCTATTATTTTGAAAGTGTCCACCGGATGCTGTCGGTTCACGAGCTGCGGTTTGAAACGGTACATCTCCCCCTCTGCCCCAAGCCCCCACCCCTCTTCTCCAGAGCCCTCTCTGTCTGTCGGTCCCAGCGTTGCCATTCCGACGCACAGCCCCCAACGGAGGCGCAACAGCTAAACGGAGTTGCCCAAGTGGACTTCCTTTAGAACCTCCGGTCCAGTCCCCACGTCTTCGGATGCGGGTTCCTCCCACCTCCCAACCTAATTCGGTGCGCGTGGGGTGGGAGGACAGCAACCCCGGAGTGAGATAAAGAGAGAAAGACAAGAGATGCGCCCGTGGTCAGATGCTGGTGAAGTCAAATCACGGGAACGAGACGGCGCCCAGTCACTGGAATAACGGGACGTGAGTAAATAACGGGGGTGGGTGGGAGGGGTTTAAAAAAAAAAAGAAGCAACAATAACAACAAAAGACACTTGGATGATGCTGGAATGGTGCGGCAGGAGCCCTCCGTGATATGAGTGAGGAACACAAAGCCCCGCAGCGGTGATCACTGTTTGAGCCCACCATCCATCCTTCCTACCATCCAGCCAGCCAGCAGCCATCCTGAGGGTCTCTATTCATGTTACAAAAGCCTGGCTCCTGACAATGGATTACTTGCTGTGGGTGTGCAGCCTCCTCGTGCCAATGGTGTTGGCTGTTGAAGGTCTGTTTGATTTATTTATTTTTTCTTCTTCTTCAGCCTTTTCGACACTTGTCTCCCACACGAGAACAATGGCTATGTTTGAATTTGGTTCTATGACATCCCGCGGGATGAAAAGTAGCTCGTGCGATCTGTGGTTTCGGCGCAGTCACTTTTCGGCTCGTTGAAGGCTGCAAAAAGACAAGAGTGTCAGTGGATGATTTTGTGGGGGTTTGCGATGTGTGATGCTGCACGGCCGTGCATTGCGGCTCAAGGGCTGCCCTGTTGCTATTGTCCCTGTTCTTGTCACACCCACTAGCACAGAGGTTCACAAATTGGGGTCTGAGGACCCCCACGGGTTGACAAGCTGTTACGTGGGGGCCCGAAAAATCAGCTACAATACATTATTACGGTGCATAATTAAAAAAAAAAAAGAGAAAATGCATGATACCTATATAGGGACTAGCAAAACCAATTTCTTCTCCCCAATTTAGACTAATTAGACCAATTAAAAGCTCTGATGAGATTGTAACAAACCTGCAATGGAATATGACATCGGTGCTTGGATGAAGCAGATACATTTTTTTTCAATGTGTTCTCACAGGATAGGGGTTGAACGGCCGTTGATTTTTTTGTTGTTGTTGTTGAAAACAGAAATGAAATGTGCACTCTGGATTCGTTGTGGATGAAACTTGGTTTGACATGTTTAGTTTTTGCCCATAAGGATGATAGATTAAAGATTGAACATCTGATCAAAGTCAAATTGAAATCGATTTAATCGATGACGTCTGACTTTTTTTTTCCAGCAAAGTCAGAAGTAGTCAGAGTCTTAAAAAAAATAATGAAATGGGGAATGTTTTACTTCATACAAGCAGAAACATTGACTTGGCAAGATTTCATCAAACAAGTAAACATAGCCACCCTAAAACTCTCCATTCCCTCCCCCACATCCCAACCCACACCTATAGAATGATGGTCATTATTATTTTAAGATTAAATCGTAACTTGGGCCCAAAGAGTTTGAGATCTCATGCACTAGCAGAACGCGAGGGTGCTCGATACCCCTCCACCACATCTCCTGGAGTGTAAATTCCATCCATCCATCCATTTTCTAATCCGCTTATCCTCACGAGGCTCGCGGGACGTGCGGTAGCCTATCCCAGCTATCTTCGGGCAGCAGGCGGGGTACGCCCTGAACTGGTTGCCAGCCAATCGCAGGGCAGCGAGTGAATTCATGTCTTTGAAATTGAAGCGTGCCGCAGAGGTTTAAAGCGCAGATCAGACTGGACAGCGGTTATCCACCCCCCCACACCCCTACCACTATTCCTGCCTCAAAGCCAGCGGGACATACATGTGAAACATGATAGGTGACAATAGTGAATTAAAGGTCAGCGGTTTAACAAGTACGCCGCAGCCCCTTGAGTTGTCTTCAGCACCCGGGTCGTGTTACCGTGCTCGAGGGAAAATCAAGTCCACCCTCGCCTTAGCCGCCATACTCGCCCGAGCTCCTCCCCTTCTGGGCTTCACCTCCCCGGCCATTCTGCCTCGCTTGGCGCGCGGCCAGCATGATTCGTCATCAATTCTGCTGTCAGCAAGTAAATCAATGCAGCGGGCACGCCGGAGTCCCAGTAGGCTTTCGCGGCAAGATGATCGGGCTCTTTTCTCCCAAGCCGTCTGCAGATTTTAACTGAAGGCTAAGGGGTTAACTAGTGTTTGTCCTCTGGGGATAAACACGAAGGGCAGACCATCGCAGAGGGTTTAGAAGTGAGCAAGGCCTTTTTCTGCTGTGATTATTCAGTTGTACCTCGGTAGAGGCCTATGGCGCCCAAGGCGTGGCATGTGTGGCAAAATGCTTCAAGAGGAACTAAACTCAATTTGTTATAACGATGTTTTAAATGTTGTTATTCTTTACCTGATACTTTTCACTTCAATCTATTACATATTAGTCCTATTCTTGTCGGCGGGGGCTGCGGGAACGTGAATTCGGGAGAACGATATATATGTCAGCTCATAAATATTCAGCGACGATAAACTACACATCGTTCAGATCTACTGACCAGCTAATGATGGATGCTAATAATATCAATATGGATTGGGAAAAAAAATGGGAAACGAAAAACAATTTTTTTCAAAAAACGTCTCTTCTGTCATATGTAACTCATAACATTTATGAGAAAAAAACGGCAGCTCCTTAGAATAAGCTCTCTTTAAACGGACATTTAAACTTTATATCTCAGGAACAAAACACTTCACAAGCATAATGTGCAGACTCACTCTCGCGGGGCAGTGTTGCATTCTTTTCATCAGTCGTCTGAGATTTAATGAGACACTTGAGCTGACACGTGCCTGTTGTGATTTCGGCACGGCACTGCCACAGTTTATTGATCTTGGAAATGAATGATTAAATGTTTTCAGGTATCGCTTGGAACGTGCTCCCGTACCCCAGGTTGGGGAAAACTGCGCTAATGCATAGCATAGCATTTTGGCGACTGGCTTGACTTTGACTGGAGAATGAGCTGACGAGAGTTTATATTATTGCCATTATGTACGATACAAACATCACCGCAAAACCATGTTAAATCGCTAATTGAAAGCACTGCATATCGTACGCAATTACAGCGCCTACCGATCCATGTTTTTTTTTTTTTTTTTTACAAACCAGGCGTAATCAAATGCTTTACCGAGCAAAAAAGCGACTGCAATTGTGACGTCACTTCCGGAGGGTGCTATTGGCCAACATGGCAGCCCCCTAAGATTGATGAATTATTCTTTATACTTCTCATTCCACAAATGCAGTATTAATCAGAGTACCGTAATTTGAATAGTGCTGGCACATACAACATACTCTATGCATCCATTTAAAAAAAAAATCTGGATAAAGATGATTTTGTGAAACCATTCACAAAATAAAATTGAGGAATTTCAACACAGTTTTTTCAGTGAACATCTGTCTAGCCAAGGTGAACTCCATTTGCTTACCTAGACGTCCAAGTTGTTGACAGGAATGATATTAAACCTAAAAATTAGCATTTTGTGCACACTTTGTCCTAAATTAGCATTTTGCGTTCACATTATTGCCATATTATGGTCAGATTTTTTTTTTAAATCTCTGTGTTGCGCTTGAGGCTCTTTAGACTTCATCCCTTTCGTTATTTCTTTCAGTTTGGCAAGCTTCAACTTGATGATGCTCGCGTAATCGCATCTCTGCAGTTCACACCAACAGACTGCAATAAAAGGTGGCATTTTTATGTTGCATTACTCCCATTTTGCACAGAGCTTTTACGGTATAGTTGTTTTAAAAGATCATAAAGTGGAAGGGCGACCGTTCCTTCGCTTTTCCACAAAATAATCATCACCCATTAAAGATGCACTTTATTCCGACACGCAATGATTCACGCAAGAGATTCTTAATAATTTGCTGACCCGCAAATGAATGTACAATCAGCTGTGTCGTGAAATGAAACCAGGTTGACTTTAGTGGTGGAATAGCTCCTCATCAAGTGTCGAACGAGTCCCACCGGAGAGAATCTCAAGCAGAGATGAAGCGCGGCTGTGCAAAAACTCAGATGTCAGATCCCCACAGTGGGCTGATTTTCCGCCCCCAAAATATATACAGGATACCTTTTTAATGGCTCTCTCGCTCATCGTCCTCTTATCACCGATGCTAATATTTGCTAGTGAATATTTCATATGTTTGCTTGTTGGCAGGCGAGCCCGCGTTGTAAGAGGAAGCCTCCCTTTCATGATGCGCTGCGCTTTCTCAAAGTGAATAAAACATGTGTGAGCTCCCAAAGTGTGTTTCGAACTCGTGGATGTGTGGCATTGTGGCTTCGGTGATGGTAACTTAAAAAAAAATTAAAAACAGGACGGTAAATGCCACGCCACTGGTGGAGATGGTTTTAAGTTCACTCGCTGCAGCATTTTTTATTTTTTATTTTTATTTTGTACCCCAGGGCAACTCTATAGCTACTGCTGCTGCTGTAGTTTTATGGGCTGGGGCTGGTGTATGAGCTGGGGGAGAGGAGGGGGGGCTATGACTAATAGCGGCGGTTATCTCAAAGGTGTAGTAAATTTAACAAGGGGGTGTGAAGGCTTTCAGGAACAAACGGGATCTTTTACGATCTGAAACAGTTTCTGGAACAAATGAAGGAAATGTGTTATGAGTGGATTTAGGTGTATGACATCAAACCTCTTGGCTGGATACGAAAACAAGGTTTTTTTTTTGTATCCGAGTGAAGATAAATTCACACAAGACTGCTGCTGCAGCATATTTGAAAGCTTCCTTTTTGAAAAAAAGGGATAAAGAAAAAAACACATTCGGATTTTTGAAACAGATTTATTTATGAGAGCATCATTGTATTTCTTCAATAAAAAAATATTCATAAACTTTACATGAACGGAGATGTAGTTTTTTTAAAGTCATGAAGTGACCGGAAGAAATTCTTATTTTTTAAGAAATAAAAGACATCATCTTTAGAAGAGGCGGCCCGGTAGTCCAGTGGTTAGCACGTCGGCTTCACAGTGCAGAGGTACCGAGTTCGATTCCAGCTCCGGCCTCCCTGTGTGGAGTTTGCATGTTCTCCCCGGGCCTGCGTGGGTTTTCTCCGGGTGCTCCGGTTTCCTCCCACATTCCAAAAACATGCGTGGCAGGCTGATTGAACACTCTAAATTGTCCCTAGGTGTGAGTGTGAGTGCGAATGGTTGTCCGTCTCTGTGTGCCCTGCGATTGGCTGGCAACCGATTCAGGGTGTCCCCCGCCCACTGCCCGAAGACAGCTGGGATAGGCTCCAGCACCCCCCGCGACCCTAGTGAGGATCAAGCGGTACGGAAGATGAATGAATGAATGAAAGGATGAATGAATCTTTAGAAGAACAAGCTTTGTTGTTGTTGTTTTTTTAATAAAGTTGCAATTTTGTGAAAATAATGTTTTTAAAAAGTAATCTTTATGAGACCATTCTTTAAAAAAAGTCATGAAAAAATTGTCTTTGTCAAAATATGTTGTGAAACTAATTCTTGTTTTCCAAAGAAAACAAATCGGAAAACAAGTTCAGATTTTTAAAAAAGGCAACTTCTGAGGATAACTTTGTATTTGTTTCAAGAAAAAAAATTGTTGTAATGTTTACAAATTTATGGGACGATGTCACCGTCATATCAGATCTTTTTCATTGACTGAAAGCCACAGAAGGAAGAAATAATTGGATGTTGTTTCTTTTTGTTTTGTTTTGTTTTGTTTTTTTTACTGCCATGCCGGTCCCAACGTGTAGGAATGCACTTTTTGACAGCATGTTCATTAATTGCAAACTATTTTGCGGCACCTCAGTTTGTGAACGACTGCCCTCACTGCCCCCTGAGCAGAGGGTGAACCGGATCGGGCTCCTGAGGGGCTGAGCGTGATCCCAGGCTCAACCAGCTGTGTGTGCTGCCCAAGGCCCGAGAGTAGTCAAACAAACACAGCTGCGATTGGTTGCTCCCCACTCCCACATCCCCCAATCCCTTCTCTCACGACGAATGACAAAAACTAAGGTCTTCATTCTTGTGCGTGTGTGCTCGAACCGAGGCGCTGTCATTCACAGACGCGCGCGCAACAAAAACTGACCGAGCTTGAAAAACATGAGCAAAAATAGTGAAATTTGGCATATATTACGACGCGGTGGCAGGAAACTCGACTCACAACACAATAAGCAGCAGTTTTAGTGAACAATAGCTCAAGGAGAGGCCTCGGGCTGTTCATGGCCACTCCCTGTTGAAGTTGACTGTCAAGCTAAAGATAAAACGGAGAATTACAACCATGTAGCCTTGGCTAGCTTCATACTAACAAATAATGGGAATCTTCCTGGGGTGACATTTATGTGGCAATGTTTCAATGTGGCAATGTTTCATGTTTTTTGAGCAACAGATATTTGAACATAACGCGTGAAGCAAGAGAGATAGATAATATAACAATATCTACTAGCATATCTGCCTTATCCTCTGCGAAGAATGCCAAATATTACCGTAGGCTTCTTGGGAATGAATAGTCCCCATCTATATCCCTATGTGTGGATTATACTGCTCCCTGGTGGTCAAGATGCGCGCAAAGGATGGAGCAGCACAATGGGCATTGAATTGAATCAAAATCTGACAAAAATGTTTTTTTCATTTTATAATTTGTCAATATTTTTATGAACTACAAAACCATACAGTGTTATTTTTCTCATTTTAAAACCCATTTCTTGTCGATTTGATTTGAGTTTGATTTGAGTTTTTTAGCAGTGTGTTATTGCTGCTAAGGCAAACGTGAGCTGAACTCCGAACTACTTGACACACCCCATTTAGCCGACTAATTCAACTATTCAACTTCAGGAAGATTCTTGACGTTTAAATGCGTGACCTTTCCCGAATTCCTGTTGTGAACCATGAAAAAATAATGGAGTTTATGGGAAAAAGTCCCGGCAACATAAATCATCTATTAATATGTGCTGAGAAATGTATGTGGCGACCGAAATCAAAGGGAATAGAGGCACGAAGTAGAATTTTTTTTAATATGCTCCTGTGAGGATTCTCATAGTGCGATGTGTTCTTATCATATTTTCACAGAATCCTGTAAAAAGGCATGGGCGCTAAATCAACCTTCTAAGTCAAGTCAAGTCAACTGTATTTATAGAGCACTTTCAAACAGCTATCGCTGCATACAAAGTGCTGTACATGGAGCAATTTAACATGCACAATAAACAGTAAGACAAATTGATAATAAAGGCAGTATAAGGCGTATATATATATATATATATATATATATGACTGTTACATTCATTCATATATATATATATATATATATATATATATATATATATATATATATATGCAGACTTTCTTCTACCGACAGCTTCTGAGGTGCCTAAACTTTTCTCATTTTCTCAAAATCCACCTGACGAGCCAGGATGCAGCGCCATCTACAGATATCCGTTTGTAAATACAAACCAGAATTTCACAGGCTAGCTGGGCGAATCCGTGTTCCGCACCTACCCGTTGATAAAAATACCTTCTCCACACATCCAATATGTACGTCGGGTGGATTAACGAACGTCCACGGTGAGCAAAAAAAATGTTTGCTTGACTTCCGAATATAAAGACGTTCCACTTTTGTGGTTCCGCTGTAAAGTGATTCCCCAAATGCCTTATTGCAGTGCATTACTTTTGAGAAAAGACTCAGTGGAGTCTATGAATTAAGCCGTTAGATCGAGATGAACTCGGATGTTCCTGCACGTCTCTTTGGTAATTGATTCAAGCGTTGTTAAAGGAAGAGCACCCGGAATTTGTGCTGCATCCGCATTCATTCATTGCAAATTGTGCTGGATTTATTCGCTGCGTGAGCTTCTCCAGGTTTTGAACATTGTATCTGTGTAGCTGCTACACCAGATGTCAGGTCTCGTCTCCATTTACACACACACGAAGCTCATTTGCATTGCAACGAGAAGGTCTCTTTTTTTGGCTGCTCCTCGTTTGCGCTCATCATCTAACTGTAGTAAAGCTAACATGAGAAGGCAAGCCTGTTACATTTTTTAACACCGTTTCTGTCCTTTCAAGGAAAGAATACAAAATGGACAGTCAATCCGCGAACAGGGGGAAAAAAAATCTTTGAGAAACTTGTTTTCCCCCAATATTGCGTTTTTATTCTCATATTTGGCCATTTTACCAATTAGAATGGTTTTGATTTTGGTGAGATATGATCACAGTTTCACCACAATTTAGGGACTGTCTCAAAAGAAAAAAAAAGAAAAAAGAAAAAAATAGAAAAAAATATTGTGGTCTAAGTCCAACCATCCGTCAAGTCTATCAATTTATAAAACGCAATTTACTTTCCGAATCTTCTGTCTGAATTTCACTTTCTGATCATTTTGGGTGGGGGGCGGAGCCTGCTGTAATGGGCGTGGCCATTGGATGAATCAGGAAAAGTGCCGAGTGCAATATATGGATGCTTGTTTTCAGCAGCTAATAGTGTCCTTTCGCAACATTGATTTTCACGTGCCGCCGGTGGGTCTGGAATGAGTTCATACGTGAATTCACAAACAGCAAACCGCAAAGGTGTATTCCAAAGAGAAGCGAGGCCATTGTTGGGTTTGAAATGAAGGCGCTGCCCAGACTGTAAACAGTGTGCAGTCCTATAACTCAGCAGCTACAGATGGAGCAATGATCTCTTCGGGCAAGTCAGGGACACACAGCGTGCTCGCGCCGCATTGCCTTCTTTCTTTGAAACACAACAGTATGCAACAAGACCGGGAAGAGTGTGGCTCGTCTGTTGTGCTCTACCCAGGGGCGTGCGCGTCTATGTTTGCCGGCACCATCTCCCTCTCGTCGGGTTGCGCTATCAACAACTTGTGAGCAAATGGTGCACAGCAGGCGCCGTGCCATTGAGTCTCTGGGAAGAAAGTGTAATTGTTTGGGTAATTCTGCGCTAATAACAACATCGCTTTGGGAGGCCTTTCGCCCATTGTGGGAGTTGGGAGAGGTGCAACAAGCCCGCTGGCCCAGGTGAGGACTAATTGACATCCAGACAACAGTGCCGATTGATCTGCCATTTGCTTTGTCTACATACCTTCCTCTCTCAGCTCTCTGCAAAGTCGTAAATAGCGTAAATAGTCGTCTGATAAGGCTGTTTGCCAACTCTCAGAGGAGCCACGGTGTGTACTTTCACGGGAGCCTTCAGAATTGGTGCGGCACGGTGAGGTTTTTGTTCTTGCAATGCAAAATTTAAGATCAAACCACAATTTAAAGATCTTAAATCAAGGCAAAAATTGCCTTTTTTTGTGGCAGGCAGTTTTGTGAAAGAGAAGGTCACTTTGTGCACTTGTTTTCCTTTAAAATATTCATAAAAAAAAAACAATAAAAATACATTAGTGAAAACCCCTCGTAGTAGGTAAATGATTCTAAAGAAAAAGAAGCATTTGAACATGGTTCTGTCTGTGTTACCGTGGCCAGTGAGCAGCATAATGTCCATTAAAGTGAAGATGATTCCAATGGTGAAAGATGATTTCAGATACGGTTGTTATGAGTTACTGAAAAAAAAAACCCTCAACTAATAATCGCATTGCTAATAATAATGGGGAAAATTGATGGTTGTATTATTTGGCTGCAACAGGCAGAGATGCTTTTGATTCGGTCTCAACTGGGTTGTGATCTAAAGAAAAACAGGATGTTTTGATGCGAGCTGAGCGATAATTAAAATCAATCGGCTAAATTTCTGCTTACTCCGACACTGGCACTGAAAGAGGAGTGAAGAATGTCAAAATTCTGACATCACATCAAACTGCATCCAATTTGCTACATCTCGGCATTCGCATACAAATCCTGAGGGAATTCCACTTTGTTCTGATTTCACTTTTTTTTTGTTTTTTTTTTGTGAACTGTGAATTCATTGACATTGTCGTGCATGAAATATAATGAGTGTTTCCTGACTTTGCAGAAACGCTTATGGACAGTCGCTGGGCGACAACAGAGCTGGCCTGGACTACATTCCCAGAAAGTGGGGTGAGCATATGTTTGCCTGTGTTTCGTGGCCACACCCACTCCGTTTATTCCCCCCCCCCCCTTTAACAACATTTGTTCCATTTGCTCGTTAATAGAGCCCCGAGCGTTTTGAGTAGCACACCTCCTACTGTTTTATTGCTCTGTTTTTGCAGCGTGTGTTTGCTTTTCTGGGATACTCAAAACGCAAATCAGAAACGCGCTGCGTGACATTGCGAGCGGAGCAATTGCAGAGTTTCAGTATTTTAGAGAAAAAAAAAAGAAAGAAAAGCCAAAAGCTTGATGAGCCCCGCGCAATCTGTGCATCGTGTTCTCTAAACAAGCCGATGTGCAAACATGCAGAAAAACCACAGCAAATCCCCACAGTGTGTCGGACCTACAAGGAAGAATTGGGCGGGAAAGAACCCCCCCCTCCCCCCTCCCCTAACTCCCTCATAATTCCAATGTAAAAGAAATAAGACTACAACTGGGACTGTTACATTCATTCATTCATCTTCCGAGCCGCTTGATCCTCACTAGGGTTGCAGGGGGTGCTGGAGCCTATCCCAGCCGTCTTCGGGCAGTAGGCGGGGGACACCCTGAATCGGTTGCCAGCCAATCGCAGGGCACACAGAAACGAACAACCATTCGCACTCACACTCACAGGGACAATTTAGAGTCTTCAATCAGCCTGCCACGTATGTTTTTGGAATGTGGGAGGAAACCGGAGCACCCGGAGAAAACCCACGCAGGCCCGGGGAGAACATGCAAACTCCACACAGGAAAGTCGGAGCTGGAATCGAACCCGGTACCTCTGTGAAGCCGACGTGCTAACCACTGGACTACCGGGCCGCCCCGGGACTGTTACATGACAGAGGAAATAAAATCTTGCCTATTTTAAACAAAAACGTCAAAATCATAAAACAACAGTTGAGATTTTTGGAATGTTTTGAGAATAAAAAAGCCTTTTTTTTCTTGAAGCTCTCCATCCACTTTACCGCCGGTTCTCCGTTCTACACCCATCACTGCTCAATCAACCACCTTTTGAATTTGCTGACCCCCCTTTATCTATGAAACAATCATTTCACAAGACCGCACCCTATATTTGCTCTGTGCTCACTATCCATAACACCACCCGCAATCTGTTCTGGCAGTTCTGTTAACCTCCTTGTTCCCTAAATCCGTACCGGAATTGGGTAATGTTCTGCTCCAAATGACTAGAAGTGTGATGAGGATGAGCATTTTTTTTTTCCAATGACACAAGAAAATACTTAGACTAAAGTTAGAATGCGACTGCTTTAAACGTGCGCAAACATGCCAATGAATCAAAGAAAAAAATCCCCATCGTTTTGAAGAACCGCTAGGAATCGTGGAGTGCCTGATAATTCAAATCCGAGAGGGTATTTGAGTCCAAAATGAAGGTGTTCTGTTGATATGCCCTGGATGAGCGCTGGGAAAATGAAGCAACATGAATTTGACCCGAGGGCTAACAGCCTGACAGACCTCCCCCCGCTCCTGGCCATTGTCATTTGTCTTCACTACGTGAGCGCAAAGTCAGTCAATGGAAATGCTGGGTTTCCATGGAAACGATCTTGAGTAGCAAAGGCTCCCTCCTTTTTGCTAAAAAGGGCAGTCTGAGCGTACTGGTAAATCCCCCCGCCCCACCCACCCAACCAGGCCGCTTGTCCGCCGAGCCCATACACTCAGGGACCTGCAATTATCATATTTGTCAGGTAGTGCATCAACGTGTTGCTGGTGATTTATGACGACAAACGCTGACTCCCGGGCTCATCGCGTGGGAATAAATTGCACAGCGGCTCAGAGACGTGAGATGACTTATGCAGTATTTTCTTGCTGTGGAAATAATCAACCTCTGCAAGCTCATTTGTTATGGAAACGAAGCATTCGGTCCGTCTGGGAATTGGGGAGGGTAAGAAAATTAAAAAAACTGATTGACTGCCATGAGGTGGTTTGCTTAATGGACTGTACATTTATTGACTAACTGGGCCATTAATCAGACTCTAATGTTAGTTACCATACGTTAATATGCAGAGGAGCCGCTATTCGTCAACTTTAGATGACATTGACAGTCCGAATCATAAAATATCAAACGCATAAATACTTCACCTTGTAACACAGCTATACGTAAATAATTACCAGATAAGTGATCATTTGAGCACGTGGTAGTGCACAAACGATATTCTGGGTGAGGTCATAGCTCACAGGAAGGCTGAAGGCTACCAAAGCACGGCATTGCATTTAAATTATTATTTATAAATGTGTGTGTATGCGTGTAACAGGGCCAGTACAAAAAAAAAACTTACTGTATGATTCATTCATTCATCTTCCGAGCCGCTTGATCCTCACTAGGGTCGCGGGGGGTGCTGGAGCCTATCCCAGCTGTCTTCGGGCAGTAGGCGGGGGACACCCTGAATCGGTTGCCAGCCAATCGCAGGGCACACAGAAACGAACAACCATCCACGCTCACACTCACACCTAGGGACAATTTAGAGTGTTCAATCAGCCTGCCACGCATGTTTTTGGAATGTGGGAGGAAACCGGAGCACCCGGAGAAAACCCACGCAGGCCCGGGGAGAACATGCAAACTCCACACAGGGAGGCCGGAGCTGGAATCGAACCCGGTACCTCTGCACTGTGAAGCCGACGTGCTAACCACTGGACTACCCCTGATCGATATAATTAAAGACACTTATACTCAAAATTCCCAATGCTTTTATTTTGCATTTAGGTTTGAAGGAACAAAAAAAGTTTGGCGCATAGACCAAAAAGGTGCTACTGCCTTATTTATTCAAAAATGTACTACACTATATATTCAAGAGTACTATTTTCTTTTTTTTTTTCTCAAAAACGCATTCCAAAGATTGTTGTTTTGGGGATTAATGGCATTTACATTCATTTCAATGGTGCAAGAAGACTTGAGATCTGAGTGTGAGCGATGGAACAAACTAAATCTCACTAAATGTCATATTTTCATACAATATAATATATCACACAATCCAAAATATACGTTAGAGTTAATTTGAAATCGCCCCTGTGTTTAAATCTACGACGCAGTTGATTTTAAAAGCAAATGAACAAACAGGATTAAACGAGGATGAAACAAGAGATTTTTTTTATTTTTTTACTTATAAAAGGGACTTTGTGGGCACCCTGCATAATACACATAATTTTTCCTCCAAATGTGGACACCACATTTGCACTATAAATGCAAAACAACCGTGTTTTTACAATTGACGATCGGTCCCCAGATGTGTTTGTCAAGTAGCGGGCGTGCTCGGAAATGCGTTTTAATGAGAAAATGTGTTTTTCTATCAATAGTCTGCACGTAATGAATAGAATTTGCAGACCGATTCTTGCAATTCGCATCTTGTTTGGCTGCAAATGATTCCTCACGGCGCGTACCCGACACAATGTGGGCTGTGCCTTTTTTCTATATCAGATGTCATTTCTCACTTTTGAATGCGCTCACGCTTGGCCGCTTTGTATCGGGCGGCTCTATGTTTAATAGAACTCCGTATTATTAATTAAAACGCAACCGATAAGCACCTATCTGCTGTGGCTCAGTTGTCGGCAAATGAGAAATAGACCCGCGGTCCAATTAAAATGAGCCCATTTAAACGTGCGCCGTGTCATCATCAACCCCCCCCCCCCCCCCCACCACCACCGCCTTCCTTTGTCACACTGCGTGTTTTTTTTTTAAATCCCACAGTGGGAAGAAGTGAGTGGCTATGATGACTCCATGAGCCCCATCAGAACCTACCAGGTGTGTAATGTCCGACAGCCCAACCAGAACAATTGGCTCAGGACGGACTATATCCCCCGCAGGGGTGTACTTCGCGTCTACGTGGAGCTCAAATTCTCCGTGCGCGACTGTGCCAGCATCCCCAACATCCCCGGCTCCTGCAAAGAGACCTTTAATCTGTTTTACTACGAGTCTGACGGGGACACGGCCACGGACACCACCCCCCTGTGGAGGGAGAACCCTTATGTGAAAGTGGATACGATCGCCCCCGATGAGAGTTTCTCTCTCCTGGAAGCTGGCAGGATCAACACCAAAGTGCGCAGCTTCGGCCCCCTGTCCAAGTCGGGCTTCTTCTTGGCCTTCCAGGACCTGGGAGCCTGCATGTCACTGATCTCGGTCCGGGTGTTCTTCAAAAAGTGCTCCACCACCATCGCTAATTTTGCCGTCTTCCCTGAGACCGCCACGGGGGCGGAAGCCACTTCCTTGGTCATTGCGCCGGGGGCCTGCGTGACAAACGCTATGGAGATGTCCGTCCCGTTGAAGCTCTACTGCAACGGTGACGGAGAGTGGATGGTTCCGGTGGGCGCGTGCACCTGCGTCGCTGGCTACGAACCCTCCGCCGATCGCGCCCAATGCCAAGGTATGTACGGCTTGCATCCGTTTCACTCGCTTTGACATTTGTCGGCGCTAAAAATATGACAAATGTCATTCATTCAACGGCCATTTTAACAATAAAAACATGGACACATGCGCCAATGAAGTGAAATGGAATCATATATGGAATCATATATCATATATACGAGTTGAGACTTGGAATTGCTAACGGACTCGATTGCCCGCAAATTTATTAGCCGACACAAAATCCAAATCCGAGCAATCTTTAATGATCAATTGACTGATGATTTTGCTCCTCCCTCGTACCGAATGTGACATTTCAACCATTATTGAACCAAAGCTGCTTAATATTTCCCTCCCCGCCCGCAAGTCACCCCAGTTTTTGCCCTCTCGGCATGTATTGTGCGGCTCCTGAATGGAGGTGAAGGAGGGTAGAGAGTATGAATTAATGAGGTGTTGCCGAAAGGAGCGGCATACAAATACAGTGAGAGCGGGACACGAGGGAGGGGGGGGGGGGGGGGGGGGGGAGAGGGAGATTGGATGTTGGAGGTCCACAGATGAGAGGGAGAGATATTAGCCGACGAGGGAACGTGTGAATTGCCAAACATGGGACCGGAACAGCAGCCAAGAATGAACAAAATGAAGGGAAAAAAAAGAGGGCGTGGCTTAAATGCTGTGGGATGCAAAAGCATTCCCGTCTGTCTCACCTGGGCTGAGAAACGGCATCGAACGCGTGGCGGAGATATTTATCGTGACCATTTGGCGGCTCAAGGTTAAAAGCTTGCCGCCACTGCCTGATAAAAAGCTCTCCGGGGGGGGTTGCGACGAGGAAGTGTAATTTCCTCGGCGGCCTCCTGTTAGTTAATCTACAGCCAGGCACACTCATTAACACCATTCGGAGAAACGTGAGCCAACGCGGCCACGCTAGCGTTCGTCACTCCGGCGTTTTACTTGTTGCTTTAGTGCGGGTGACGCTCTCAAGGCAAAACGCTCGAGGGGGGGTGGGGTCTCAAAACATCCGGGCAAACTTTTGACCACGCTCACAACTCAAAATACTGTCTCTCAAATCAAATCCATTTTGAGACGATTAACAGGTTTTCTGATTCTTATTCTTACTAACGGCGATGTCCTTGGAATTTGAGCGTTGTGCTTTGAGCCGGACAATTTTTTTTTTGAGGTGTGTAACCCAGAAGGCCTGATGCAAGCAGCCCGCAGCGGGGGGAGGAGTGGGACTTGACAGCTATATGGCAGTATACTATATTGCTCCAGATATTTGCAAAATTGACGGAACAGAGCCGTACACCGTTTAATTTCTTCCTGATGGTTGTAGACCAAATAAATGGTTCCCGCGCAGTTTTTTTTTTTAATTGAAGTACGAAAATGACTCAAAAGACCCGAGGGGCAATTCAAGCAGGGACGTGCCGGGAATAAAATGTGACCGTGCGGCATCTGCATCTTGTGTCAAGTAGTCAATAGACGAGAGAACGGATCATGATTGCGGTCACAGGTGTAAGTATGAAGGGATGCCGGGATGCCGAAAATGAAAAATGGATTAATTTTAGTTTGATTTCACTTTTCGCTGTGTTCTCTACGAAACGCAGGGAATAATCGAGTGGAGGAAACGTCGGTGTATCAAAAAGTGGTGGGTCATCATTGCTCTGGAGGGGGTTCATGGATTGAATTAGGACAGTGGCGGCCATTCAACAACTTCTCCAAAGAGGCCACGGAAAGTGAAAACAAATAACCGAGAGCCATAAATCAGATCAGAGCGTGCGGAACCCGAAGGCCGGTCGCGAGGCAGCAATTCTGCACCGTCACTTAGCGACTTTTTTTTTTTTTATTGCGCCATTTTCCAGCTACAAAGAGAGGCTCTTAGCTGCAAGGATTATTCTAAAAGCGCCATTGTTGAGAATTAGCCCCGCAACTTGAGTTCAAACCCAAAAAGCACTTGAGCCGACCAGTTAATCACTCACCGGTTGGATTTCATGAGGCCTCATGCTGACAGGGCAGATGTTTGCCAGAGACCCAGCCCACTTTTACACCACCGCTTTGGAATGTGGCAAAAGGGGCTGCCGAGGCTAATTCGTCCACATCTTTTACCACTAATCCCCCTTGATCAGAACCCTTCTTCAGTCTTGTCTTCATATGGTTTACATTTTACAATTCCGGCGAGATTTAGCATCAAAGGTAATCCGGTAGATCTTTTCACCGTGACGTCACGTTTGCTTCCGGGCGGCTTTCTCCGCCAGAACCGCGACTAAACAAACCCTCCGGTGTCATTTGATGAAGGAAGAGTGTTTTGAAAAACAAGGTTGTTTTGAAACACTTCTGATACTCAATTTGAATGAATATCAAGTTTTATAAAGGATCGTCGGAGATAGGACAAGACAAGACACTTCTGGCTACCAACAATAGGCACTTTATTGGTCCCACACAGAAATGATAACACAGTTCAAACAAGTTGTATGAAGCTAAAGAACTCTTACCGTATTCCATTAGGGTGGAGAGCCAACACCCTTAGCAGAGTGAGCTTCAATACGAGCTGGGCGTTCGTACGCTAACCCACAGCGGACTCTGCTGAAGTCATCAAAGCAGGCTCCAGAGTCCATCTCTGAAATTGCTTAGGCAAGCAAGTCACCAAGTCATGCAATCATCTCAAAGCAGGTTCAAGAGTTTTTCTCTGAGAAGATATACATTGATTAAAGAAAACATCACAAAATATCTTAATATACCAAAGGTTCATGGCTTGTACCACCATAATATGAGCAGGTGAAGTGTCAGTCAGCTGTTACGTCAGCACGGATCACCACCGTGAAGCGCGGTGCTCGGGAGGCCGTCGTCCAACCCGATCGTTTGTGCCCGTGTGTGAATGCGATCACATTCACCAAATTTGCGCCACAACTTAGACCTGCTTCCAGTTGGTCAAAAGTTTAGTTTCTACCTGATTTTTAGGCGTGCCAAGGGACGTGTAAAAGAAAAAGCTCTCGGTCTGCTGGAACGCGTTCTGCCAAATTCCCAAACGAGCTCAACCAGGCTTGCATCGAACTGAAAATCGCGGCAGTTTTTACGACAAGCACACATGCACGAAAATGGAGTTATCGTGTTGAAACGTTTTATTGAAACTCAAAAAGCGGTGAAAAACTTACCTGTCAAGAAACCAGGTGGCTGAAGACAGCTGGGTTTGTACTGTAGTACCCTCACGAGGATAAGTGAGTGCGGGGATTGGCTGGTTTTCCTCCTGGAGGCATGGGAGCTTGAAAATCCAAATTCGAGGCAAAAGATGTGGTTGAAGAGGGCTGGTTTTTTTTCATAATGACAATTTTAACAAGTATTGGGGGAAAAAAATGATCTTTCAATTTTTTTTTCTCAAACTCACCATTTCAAGTCGATCACTTTTCCACCCTGGCACCTAACAAAGGTTATTTAGTTTCCCTTATAACTCTTGTCAGTTAATTTGCGTCTCGGCGTCGCTTCAAACACAGCGCTGATTTATAGGCTAATTATGAGAGAGCTCTGTATGCATTTGGAGGCTTGATGGTATCCTGAGAGCTGCGGGCTGATGGATAGGTTTAGGGTGTATCCGTCCCCTCCGAGGCATTCTCCATCTCTTGTTTGTCTGAAAACACCAATCTCCTGTCAGCGGTCTATCTTCTTCTTCTTTATCCCGTTGTTTCCTCCTCTTCAACATTAAATTTCAGTGTCATCCAAGCTTCGAGAGATTAATGTCACCTATAAAAGGAGGGGGGGGGGGAAGCAAGACCAGATGCAAATACAAAGATAAGGTTTTCTTAAATGTGGCCCATTTCTCACTCATGTTCCGATGTCTCCGTAAATACCGAGCGTCATCAGTGCGCTGTTTTGTTCACCGACAGGTGTGACATCTACTTGTCGTTAGCGTGACGTTACTCCTTTTTCTCTCTGATTGCTTTCTTTATTTCTCTTCCATCGGTGGCAAAAGTACTGCAACTCTGTCGTATAGCTACGAATGCTAAAAATAAATAAATACGAGTAGCTTAAAAGGGGGGGGGGGGGTCACTCTGGTAATAGTCAAAGTACTAAAGAAGCTCCAACAGATTCTCCTGTACTTAGGTAAAAGTACAAATGAATGTTCACTGCCAGTTACACACATAACATATTTGGTGAGTGAGCACAACGGGGAGGGGTTGGGGGGTGGGGGGGACTGCACACAAATTTGTTTCCTTCTTTTATTGACTTAGGTGACCAAGAAGACAAAAAAAACGCCACATGTTCTTTGGGAGTGAGCTAGCATTGGCTCATCTTTGATGTTAGCAAAACAATGTGACCGCAAGCTAACGTTGTGATCTGGCTCACCAAACATACTGAAAAAAAAACCTCTTGTTGTTTTCTCAACTCAAGTAAAATACAGGCATCTGGAAAAAAAAGTCCAGTAACAAATAATTGTTACTTCCCAACTCTTGATTTCATCTTCTCTCTCATCCAGCTTGCATCGCCGGGACTTTCAAATCCAAATTCGGTGACGGCTCCTGTATCGCGTGTCCGTCCAACAGTCGCACCGGTGCCCGAGGAGCCAGTGTTTGTCCCTGCCAAAGTGGGTTCTACCGCGCCGATAGCGACCCACCTGACACCGCCTGCACCAGTAAGTCATCCCGCATTGAAAACCCTCCAAATAAATGCTGCTTGGGCTTTACGTCTTTTGACAAGAGCGTTTGCCATTATCTTCGTCCCGAACCCTTTTTGCGCCATGAAACAGTTTCACCGAAAGCACGAGTTTGATTGACCAGCAGTGAAGTTCTTCTCGGCCCATTATCGCCCATCACCTTTTGCCGACAAACCCGCAGCTTCACTTTGCGCCATCACCATCGTTTCTCGCCGCCGCGAGCCCCACGGTCCCGCTGGCATGAATATTTCAAGACTAGAATAGCCCAAGTTAGTGAGGCTAACTGCTATTCTTATCTACAACCCGCATATTTTCCTACTCTCAGAACCGCGCGGACAGCGCGGCACGTATAGCGACGGCGTCGCCTTCTTGGGCCGGACATTTTGCTGCTCCTCAAAGCGTTATTGTCCGAATGCGGATGGGAGAGTGAAAAACTGTCATTGTAAATTGACAAATTGACAAATTATAAGACAAGATGAAAATACACGAAACACCGTGTAATTCGAGGTTAATCGACTTCAAGCATGAGTAAAACCAAATCATAGACTAATCAAGTGCGTAGAGCAGGCATGTCCAAAGTCCGGCCCGCGGGCCAAATCCGGCCCGTGGTCGAATTTCATCCGGCCCTCGGCCCCCGTCATAAAATCAGTGCCGTCTGGCCCGCAGGTTGGGCGCAATGGAACACGTGTTGCATTGTCTGAGGTCTCGTAGACTGGCGAGTGATGTTTCATAGAGTACTGCTTCCCTCTAGTGGCTAAATGAGTAATAGCATTCACTAAATGAGTAATAGCATTTAGACACCAGAGGGCATCACTCACGAGTTAACAAGACATGACTCCGTGTTTATATTGACTGATATGTCATATTTCAAATTCCTGTTTCAAATGAACCAAAAGAAATTCTTAAGATTGTTGAAATTAAAATAAAAATGGAAATGTGAAACAGACTGGCTTACTAAAATTTGTTGAACAATATTGTTGTTCAATGTAAAGAATGTCAGCCAAGGTCGGCCCCCCGACATTTTACCACATAAAATCTGGCCCCCTTGGCAAAAAGTTTGGACACCCCTGGCGTAGAGCGATCGTCTCGGGTGTATAGCGTATTTTTCTAAAATTCTTCCAAGCCGTCTTTTATTACTCCTCCTGCATAAAAAGAAGAACCTAATATGCACATTTGTTATCATATAATAATACATAAGCAAACGTGTGCTATGACAGTAGCAAGTTTTACCCTTTTTATTTGCTTGCTGCTCCTAATGTGATCTGATGTACAGTCCATATCAGTGGCGGGTGGACAAAGCTCTTAGCCCGGCGATGGCGCTGATGGAGAGTGACATGAGCTGCCTCGACTGTGTAAAAATCACTCCCGGGGGGGGGGGGGCTTTCCACACGTTAAATGACACACACGGCCCCGCAAATGTCCTCCCCAGATCCCTGTCGCGGGAACACTGTGCACTCTTGACGCTGACCAGCAAGACACACACGGGCAGGAACTCGGGCGGCACCTCCTCCGACTAAACACACACACACTAAACACACAAACACACACACACACACACACACACACGCAGGCCTGACACTTGTGTCCCTGTGGCCTGGCAGAGCTTGTGTGCCAGCCTGTCCTTTGTGTGGTGTTGCACAAACGAGGTTAAGCCAGCCGGCAGCTCGGGCTCAGCGTGCGTTTCCGTCGGGCGTCCAATTAGAAGAGGCTCCACTCTGAACCGTCTCGTTCTAATTAGAAAGGACGAGGGCGAGGGAAACGTGGCTGAGGGCGAAGTTAGCGGATGGCCGGTTGAGACGAGGATTCGCTCGCTACTCCTCTCGACTTCTTTGGGCTCTGCGGTGACTCAGTTCATCCTTCTGACAGCAGATACATCAGAGTATTTTACTACCGCGCAATATGAATATAAATGGCTGGTTCTCAGAAAGTCTGCTCCAACCAGATGGTCAAACGCTGCCCCGCTTTTTTTTTTCTTTCTATTTACAATAAATCACCATATTTCACTGCCTACAATATTGCAGACATACTGCAGCGATAAAAGAAACTGCTTAAGCGAGATTTGCGCTGTTGTTTGTGTTTGAATGCATTTTGTATGGTGGGGAAAAAAAAAACAAAACCCCCACCGCAAGCAACTTCCTCTTTGTGACATGCCAGCACGCTCGTGTAATTTAGAGCCCTTTGTGCCTTTAAAATGTTTCCTTAGCTGTCCACTTACCACTCACAATGGACTAATGTCCTGTATTGTATTCTCTCACTGGAATAACTTTATTTCGTTGAACCGAAAGTTCAATGCGTTCTGTGCAAAATACAATGTTCATTTTTCACAAACTCTTTTTTTCCTCTCTGTCTTACAACATAGTAATTATTGAGTAGTTACTGTTGTATATGTGACTTTCTCCATGTACAGCACTTTGTATGCAGCGATGGCTGTTTGAAAGTGGTCTATAAATACAGTTTAGTTGAGTCAACGTGGGGGTCCAGCTTCATTGCCATCACACCTTCAATAAAATAGATCGGCAAATAATTTCCCACAATATTTTCAGTTGGTCTAAAGCAGGGGTGCCCAAACTTTTTGGATCGAATCTACTTTTCGATCAACTAACCTCACGGGATCTACCCTTACCGGCGCGCGCACGCACACACACACACACAAATTTAAGATTTACCTGCTTTATTTTATTTTTTAAATATTTTTTTTTTTGTGAAAATGAGACTGATAAGATGATTAGTGTGCAGTGTATATTAACACAAAAATATATTACTAACATGTACAAAGACACACAAATGTTTGTTTTTTTTCTCCTCGGATCTACTTGGGACCTGCCTTAGATCTACCGATAGATCAGGATCTACCTAATGGGCACCCCTGGTCTAAAGTCTAAATACTCCTCTCAAATGTCCGTTTTGTGTGCTCTATAAATAATGCTGTATTGTATTCTATTTAAAAAATGAATTTAAAAAAAAAAGCTAATCACGCAGGCGGACAACCAGTTCGCCAGGTCACCATTGTGCCATATTTGCTGCACTTAACTCATTCACTACCAAAGACGTTTTTAAACGTCTTTTCAGACTTGGCCCACTGGCCCACTTGGCTGGCACTGAATGAGTTAAAAGATGTCCGTCTGCGTTCAACGCGTGTATTCAATGCCTCGGAAATGATATTTTTTTTAAATCCTCTCGCCTTGTCGATGCTTGAAATGCTGCGCATGTAATCTATACATCCCCCGTGTCATTTCATCATTGACCCGAGTTTTGAACATCTTGCAGCAATCCCGTCGGCTCCCCGCAATGTCATTTCCAGTGTGAATGAGACCTCGCTGTCCCTGGAATGGGAGGAACCCGAAGACGGCGGTGGCAGGAATGACCTGGTGTATAACGTGGTGTGTAAGAAGTGCCTGCGGGACCGCAGCCCGTGCACGCGCTGCGACGACAACGTGGACATCTCCCCTCGAAGGCTGGGGCTGCGGCAGAGGAAGGTCGTGGTGAGGAATCTGCAGGCTCACACCCGCTACAGCTTTGAAGTGCAAGCGGTCAACGGTGTCTCCGGGAAGAACCCCACCTCGCCGCGTTACTCCACAGTCAACATCACCACCAACCAGGCCGGTTAGTAGACCCCGTCAATGACGCTTCCGCGTGTGTCCGCAAACCAAGTTAATTCATAGGCCTCCCCCCCGCGATCAATATCACTTAAAAGCTCAATGAAAGAGGCAGTTTATCGGATCCTACGCTCAGTCCATGTCAATGAGTTTCTTAATGATCTCGTAGCGGGGGCGGGGGGGATTCCCGGCCACGTGACCTGACTTTAGTCACTCATGAAATTGTCGGATTTGGGACTCGACTTGCTTGATTTTTTTGCCGCAGTAAATTGGGACTTAGGGCGGCCCGGTAGTCCAGTGGTTAGCACGTCGGCTTGACAGTGCAGGGGTACCGGGTTCGATTCCAGCTCCGGCCTCCCTGTGTGGAGTTTGCATGTTCTCCCCGGGCCTGCGTGGGTTTTCTCCGGGTGCTCCGGTTTCCTCCCACATTCCAAAAACATGCATGGCAGGCTGATTGAACACTCTAAATTGTGCCTAGGTGTGAGTGTGAGCGTGGATGGTTGTTCGTTTCTGTGTGCCCTGCGATTGGCTGGCAACCGATTCAGGGTGTCCCCCGCCTACTGCCCGAAGACAGCTGGGACCCTCCAGCACCCCCGCGACCCTAGTGAGGATCAAGCGGCTCGGAAGATGAATGAATGAATAAATTGGGACTTGCTTGAAACGATTTTTATGGTCGCACACAGTTTGCCTTGTCACCACCAAAATCTTCATTTCTTTAAAATTGTTGTCGAAAGTCTCCTGAACGCCTCCGTGGCGAGGCGTTGCGGGCATGTCCGACTCGGGGGAGGAATGCGTAGGGGCTTCCCTCCTTCAGCTCCCGATCCTCCGACCTGAACATGGATAACCGGAACGCAATGGATAAAACTGACCGTTGAGAAATGAGCTTTTGCAACACTATGCGATTGAATCTCACCTCTGTCGATTCACAGTAAAAACCGTCTTAAAAAATAAAAATAAAAATGTAGAGGTACAGTAGATGGATTAAATGCCAAGAAAATGATCTCTCTGCTCTCAACCAATGTCACCTTCATACGTCTTGGCCCAGCCAACTTTTCATCACCTTTCACACACTGTAATCACTTAAATCAGCCCACACTTAATCCACTTTACTGCGGTTAATGGAACGCAGACAATGGCTGCGAGATGAGTCACTTTTTCGGCTTCATCAAGCCATGCGGCCGATGTGAAACACGCACCATTTCTTCGACCTTTACTGCCGGAGAGTTGGGCCTATTAAATTTCTACTTTGATTCAATTTGTAAGATCCTACTGTAAAGTTTGGTTTGAAGGCAGGTGAGCATGAGCCAAAAGTAGGCCTTGAGAGGCAAAGTGTCTTTTTCAGCTCAGGTGAAGCTGACTGACAAAAAGAAACAAAAAAAAACCAAACTAACAAATATCACATTGGAGAGATTTGTGTCATTCTTCAAAATAATGAAGCAACTCCACCCCCCCCCCCTTTTTTTTTTAATCATCATATATTTTTGCTGCAGCACCGTCCGCAGTCCCAACAGTCCATCTGATGCGTTCCACCGCAGACACTCTGAGTCTATCATGGTTGCCTCCGGAGAAACCTAACGGGGTCATTCTGGACTACGAGATTAAATACCACGAAAGGGTGAGTTGGCGACTTCATCTTTTGCGGATGCTGGGAAATACAATCTTCTAGTGCTGCGTGTGAGGGAGTCATTTGTATTGATGGAGGGGCCTCGGCAGCTCCTGCAATGTTGAGTCGTCGGTATTGATCAAGTTCCTGGCAAGGGCCCTTTAGGTTTAATGTGTTCCTTTTATGACCTCCAACGGTTTAAACGACCTTCATATTGCAGAAAAATTCTCGACGGGAGTGTTCGCTTGCATGATGATGATGTCTGTTTAACTAGGGGAGACTTTTATTTTCACATTAACAACACTGAAAGTTGCCAACGGGAATTTTCCGGGTTCTACGCTAAAGTCATAACGATATTATGGACTTTAGTCTGAAAAGTCAAATTAATGTCAATTGATGGGACAATGGCGGCCCGGTAGTCCAGTGGTTAGCACGTCGGCTTCACAGTGCAGAGGTACCGGGTTCGATTCCAGCTCCGGCCTCCCTGTGTGGAGTTTGCATGTTCTCCCTGGGCCTGCGTGGGTTTTCTCCGGGTGCTCCGGTTTCCTCCCACATTCCAAAAACATGCGTGGCAGGCTGATTGAACACTCTAAATTGTCCCGAGGTGTGAGTGTGAGCGTGGATGGTTGTTCGTCTATGTGTGCACTGCGATTGGCTGGCAACCGATTCAGGGTGTCCCCCGCCTACTGCCCGGAGACGGCTGGGATGGGCTCCAGCACCCCCCGCGACCCTAGTGAGGATCAAGCGGTACAGAAGATGAATGAATGAATGAATGATGGGACAATTATATTTGATTTTGTGGAGTGAAAAAAATGCTCGGGTAAGCATTTTGATGACTTTTTAGACGATACGGTACTCTTTCAAAATTCACATTTTCACAGGGAGCTCGACCTGAAATACCCCAAGATGCCTCCAAAGCCTCGTCTAAATAGGAAGTGGTGTCAAGGAAGTATGATGACATTGTGTTTCGACTAACGAACAATGCTTGTTTGCTTAGCCCAGGTTGTTAGATTGCAGTCGACGCTGCGCGGACCTCCTCCTATTGCATCGGTGTTGTTGCTCTGAGAATAGGCTGTTCTAAACATTTATAGAGGGGAGCGTCAATTACTCACAGCAGGGCTCGGTCCAGTGAATAGCCATTTTAAATTCAAAACGTGACCGTCGTCAATTCTCCCGCGTCGTCATGCTTCTACAACACAATCGTAAGAAAAATATCCTTCCTTGTGATCGCTAAACATCAACCGTCACATCTTGCAGGGCCAGGCTATGTCACACACGGTAACGTCCCAGCACAGCTCAGCCAAGGTGGAGGGGCTGAGGGCCGCCACGCCCTACGTTGTGCAGGTGCGAGCTCGCACTGTCGCAGGATACGGTCGCTACAGCAACCCCATGGACATCAGCACCAGCCTGCACAGTAAGACCTCGGTTTATCTCTGCCGTGATCCGTTGCTATGACGGTTTTAGAGCCTCGTGGTTTTTAATGGCTTCTGATACCCGGGTGGTACGCAACACTGTCTAATCTCCGCAGCCACGCTTTGACCGGTTCTCATTTGTGTCTTTTGTGTGATCCGGTCCAGGTGATCCTCAGAAGTCTGTGCAGGATCAGCTGCCTCTCATCATCGGTTCCGCCTCTGCAGGGTTGGTGGTCATTGTTGCCATGGTGGTAATTGCTGTTGTCTGCCTCAAGTAAGTGCGCAGCACTGACAACGTGAACTACATGTTTCATTTAGTTAATTGGAGCCTGAATAAAGGGGCTGATTAATTGCTTCCATGCCTTCAGAGGTGGAGATAATACTCTGTACTTAAATTGAAGTACCTTTTAAAAAAACAAACAAAGATAAAGCCTCTGGCATACGTTGGGAGTTGTAATTCAACTCCTGTATTTAAAATAGGGGGTCAGGGGTGGATGTTTGAAGACTCGTAGCCATGGATATTCCGCAATAGTTTCAGCAGAGCACCAAATGTAATAGTGTGAGTGCACGGCGGTGTTCTCGCTGCGGGTGTGCCCTTGAATGGCCGAGAATGTTTGAAACCTTCTCTCTGGTGACTTGTATATTCAAATGAAATTTGAGTTACACGACAGCTGACTTTGTCAATGATCATTTTACAAATGGTTGACCGACTTGTAAAATCTTCTAATCAACATCTTTCATCCAGCGCATGCCTTCAGAGTGAATCTCCACTTAACCTTCAAGAATGGAGCCAGTATTGAAGCAAATACGGCCGTTCATTTATCTGATGGCGATTAAAATTAACAGCTGGAAAAAGTCGAGACGGATTTTTACGTGACTTTGTTTACAGGAAGCAGCGCAGTGGCTCGGAGCTGGAGTACACGGAGAAACTGCAGCAGTACAGTAAGTTTATGTGTTCTGCAGTTCTGCTTAATCGGTCATGCCTGGACTGTTAAGTACCCGATTCAATAAAGTCACCTGACCCGGCAGGAAACAAGTTTTGCATTTGCACAATTCCTCCCATTCCATCTGGACACCATTTTGCTGCGTGTTGTACATTAATTGAGTCAGGGTGCCCTTTCAACATTTAACTCAGAGACCGCAAATTAATTGGGATTCTGGCCGGACAACAACGCAAGTCTTTCTTTTCATCACCAAGCTTGGGCTGATTTTTTTTTTTAGTCTGTGAGAGTCATGTGCCCAACACAGCGGTACTTTCAACCTCGAATCAGTACTTCACAATCTGTAAAATGAACCACAAAAAAAAGTATTCCATTTTAAAACTGGAGAATGCAATTTCTGAAGAAAATGCGTGTGACTGCTGAAAAGCTGACTGGTGGGGAGAAAAAAAAAACAACCTAACTGAAAAACTGTTGAACATCTCAGTTTCTCCAGGTGTAAAAGTGTACATCGACCCTTTCACCTACGAGGACCCCAATGACGCCATCCACGAGTTTGCGAAGGAAATCGACATTTCCTGCATAAAGATTGAAGAAGTCATCGGTGCAGGTGAATAGCTCTGCTGCCTTTGTCCGAAAGGGACGACCAAAAACGAGTCGCGTTCATGAATGATTTATCTGAACAGGAATGTGCCATCAAGCCCTCGGGTTTGTTCTGTGTGATGGGCTTGAAGGCAGGAAAAAAAAAGGACTTTGGATTCTGTGCGTGTATTGCGGCGACATATGCGGGTGGGAATGGGCGGATTGAGGTGAAAATCCCTCTCAACCTGTTTTCGTTTCTCTACGGCACCTCTGAATGACAGTGTGATCGACTATTATTCCTTCATGGTGGTTTTTTTTGTTGTTTTTGTTTTTCCTTCTCCTTGTCTCTGCTTTTTTTGTCTATGTTTGGACTCAGGCACCACAAGCACAACACCCAAATTCCTCACCCGTCCACATTGTCCCAACACCACTCCCAGATTGCACACTCCATCACGACCGATCACCCCTTGGCTCCCTGACATCTTTACCCTTTGACCACTTACCTGAGTTGCCTCTCCGGTTTTGCGGTGGCGGGGCGGGCCATGCATTTGGTGTCTGGGCCTTTAATTTTGTCACATCAAACTAAAAAACAAACAAAGAAGACAGAAAGGGCCTTTCAGGGTAAAATAATTATTTACAGATGTGCAACTACTTTTTACATGGTGTTCGCGGTTCACTCCACAAACTGCGTCATTTTTCCTTATGATAACGCACACTTTCTCTGTTTATATACAGTACACACACACACGCACTTGGTTTGTGTGTGAGGAGCCTAAACTTCTCTGACGTGCAACATATTGGCATTTCTCTCCCTCATAATCCACATGACAAACCGAGATTCACCGCCTAATCCTTATCTTTGACTCAAAAACTGTGCTGAACTCAAATCCAAAGCAGTGCAACACCACCATCTACAGGCATCTCTTTGTAATTACAGTGCTTTACAAACCTGCATTTCATAGACAAGCTGAAAGCAGTGCAACACCACCATCTACAGGCATCTCTTTGTAATTACAGTGCTTTACAAACCTGCATTTCATAGACAAGCTGGGCGAAACCCTCTTCCATGCTTCGTGCCTACCCACTGAAAAATGTTCTCGATGACCAATATACCAATGTAAACCAATAGCAATGAATGAGCTAAACGTACTACTCACAACTACTCACGCATCTTGTTCGTCGAAGTTGGCTGTAACAAGTTTTGATCTGACCGCCCAATCAGAGGAAGAATTTGTCATTTGACTGGCTCGCCATTTCCATTTTTTGACACCCCCCTAACACACTCATACACAGTTAGGCACTGACCTCACTCAAAATCATCCAAGTTCACTCCCTTCATATGGTCTCCAGCCCCCTTCCTCCTTTTCTTTCCTGAACTCACTAGACCCTTTTCCCTCATGGCCCTCACCTCCTCCCTTCGTCCCCCGCACCCCTTTTTGGCCACGCCCCTTGTATCACTCCAGGTGAGTTCGGCGAGGTGTGTCGTGGACGGCTAAAGCAGGCCGGCCGCAGGGAGATGGTGGTGGCCATCAAGACCCTGAAAGCGGGCTACACGGAGCGCCAGAGGCGGGACTTCCTGGCCGAGGCGTCCATCATGGGCCAATTCGACCATCCCAACGTCATCCGGCTGGAGGGCGTGCTGACGCGCAGCTGCCCCGTCCTCATCATCACAGAATTCATGGAGAATGGCGCGCTTGATTCCTTCCTGCGGGTAAGCCTGATGGCAAGTGCTCACCACATCACATCCAATTAAAAAAGAGAGAGGCACTATGAGTCGCCATATAGGTCAAAGGTAGCCTCTCACACTCAGGATTTTTAAAAAAAAAAACCTAAAACTAAAAAATTTGGGTGAGTTGATTGAGAGGAATTTAGTGGAAGGTTTTTTTTGGGTGGCTTAGTGAGAGATTACAGTGTGTGTGAAAGATTTTCTGGTGAGTGTGAGGGGTTTTTTTGGTCTATATGTGTGTGTTCAAGGTTTTGTTGTTGAGTATGAGATGTTTTTTAGGGTCGTATGAATTTTTTGGGTGAGGTGTGTAAATCCCTTTTTTGGGTACATTTGACACATGTATTGGTGTGTGGGAGAGTTTTTTTTGGTGTGATTTTTTTTTTTTATGTGAGCGTTTCTTTGTTGCGTGCAAAAGGTATGGAATTTGATGTTTTGATGTCGGAGGTTATTTATTTCGAGAGAACATTTCCTTGGTGAATCTGAGAGCCTAATCTTGTTTCCCCTCTCGAGGAACATCTCTCAAAACATGCCAAAATGGCAGTCTTCCACGACACCCCCCCCCCGGGTTATCGGGATGTGTTCCGCTTCATAAAACAGCCCGAGGCAATGACTTGCTGAGTGATAGAGATGAAATGTGCAATGTGTAACGTTTGTCGGCAGGCACGGTGTCTCTGCTTAACGCTCTGATGCTGGCACCTTTTTCCTCAAGCACGCTAACTCCAGGTGGAAAACTGTTGCGTTTGAATGCCTGCTTCAGTGTATTCCCGGAGTCTTTACGTGACTACAGAGTACGTTAGCGATCAGAGTCCTTCGCTTTGCGCCGCCCCCGCAACGTGCCGAACAAAGACGGGATGAGAAATGAGGCGTCGCATATTACATTTGCGACTGTGCGGGGCTATTACGTGCCGTTTACATTTGATAAAAAGGCATGGTTGAGCTGAGAGAAGACTTTTAGAATAAAAGGGGTTTCTTCATATTTTTGGTGAATCTGTATTCTGACCTTTAATGACCTTTTTTCCCGTTACATACAGCATTTCCACTAAACATGCGTGTTACACACAGACACAAAATCTGGAGTTGAAGGCTGTTTCCAAGTGCCAACTTTACATCATCCGCAAATGGAGATCTTGCAGTTCCGCCATGTAGAAACTACACCTCTCCTACTACTTCAATATCAAGTCGGTTGTTCAAAAAAGAGTAGTCCACCAATTCACAAGTTCTGACAGTAAAATTTCCATCATTAAATTCATTTCTGTCTTGACTTCCTCCCATCTTTCCTGACCGTTTCAAACCATTCCAACGTGAATATATTCAGCTAAATCAGGACTTTTGCCCAATTGCGGAATTTTCCCAATAAAAATCGGCACTTGACAATTACATCGACGCCAATAAGTTGTCTGCGGCAAGCGCCCTCAACGTCATTTTATGACTTTTAAATTCCTGCGTGGGTCCAGCCGAGCGAGCCGCAAGACATTTATTACACCCACACGCTTCACCATCACTTGGCGAGCTGTATAATTAATCAGCCGCAGCACGTTAAATGGCATGTAAACACGGCAGCAAACGCACTCTTAAATTTAGTTGTGGTCATTCCTCATTAAAATCACTGGAAGAAAGAGTCAAATGAATGTTTTTAGGGTCTTTACAAAGCCACTAATGTTCAGAAAATGCGTCTGGAGAAGTCAACACAATTGTTAAAGGGTGCCTTGATTTGATAGACTTTGCGCTGTTCGTGGAGAAACGAATGTCCACTCGGTCTGTTCCTCCTTTTGGCCATTGTTCAGAGCGAGTTGTCCTATTATAAAAATAACAAAAAACAAAAAATATAACAGCGTACGTGTCCTCCCCGGGTCACACTGTCACACTAACTGTGGCTCAAAAGGACTCCGAGTTCTAGAGGCGCATTTAAAGAAGGTACAACTGGAAATAAAAGCAAAAAATGCTTCCGTTATATCATACACATTCAAAAAAAAATTGTGTGTAACAGTAAGGAGTCTAGGCGGCCCGGTAGTCCAGTGGTTAGCACGTCGGCTTCACAGTGCAGAGGTACCGGGTTCGATTCCAGCTCCGGCCTCCCTGTGTGGAGTTTGCATGTTCTCCCGGGCCTGTGTGGGTTTTCTCCGGGTACTCCGGTTTCCTCCCACATTCCAAAAACATGCGTGGCAGGCTGATTGAACACTCTAAATTGTCCTTAGGTGTGAGTGTGAGCGTGGATGGTTGTCCGTCTCTGTGTGCCCTGCGATTGGCTGGCAACCGATTCAGGGTGTCCCCCGCCTACTGCCCGGAGACAGCTGGGATAGGCTCCAGCACCCCCCGCGACCCTAGTGAGGATCAAGCGGCTCGGAAGATGAATGAATGAATGAAAGTAAGGAGTCTAATCAATATATATCTAATTGGACAGGATTCTCATAAAAGGTCACCTGTCAATGACTGTCATGAAACATGATGACAGCTGTGGTGTTTATGGCCTCAGTAATTGTCTCGGATTGGATTCCTCGACTATCTTCGGCTTTTTCCCCTTTTTTTTTTTGCAACGCATCCCTTGCTCTCTTGTTTTTTTTGTTTTGTTCGTTTCCCTCTCCTCAAATCGAGCACCACCATCCTCTTGTGTCCTCAGCTGAACGATGGCCGCTTCACGGTGACTCAGCTGGTGGGGATGTTACGGGGCATCGCCGCGGGAATGAAGTACCTGTCGGACATGAACTATGTCCACAGAGACCTCGCTGCCCGCAATATCCTGGTCAACAGCAATTTGGTGTGCAAGGTCTCAGACTTTGGTCTGTCACGCTTTCTGGATGACACTTCGGCCGACCCCACTTACACAAGCTCACTGGTGAGTCTTTGTGTGTCTGTGTGTGTGTGTATTACTGTTTGCTAAGGTTTTGTCAGGAGAAAATGTCCCTATACGATAAGAAACAAGAAGTAAGGTCAATGAGGAGGGGGAGAGTAAAAATTCAAAATTGTAGCCAATTTATGCAGTCCACCTTTTGAAGTAATAGTCAACTGAGGTCCTCGGTACGCTAATTTAAAATGCCCACGTGGAGACTTCCCCATAGTATTTGCCAATGTTGACATCACTGTATGCACTGTTGCTACATGACTTCAGTATTTCCCAGACTGTGACCGTTCACTCCCTGCGTGCGTGTGTGTGTGTGTGTGTGTGAGCAGGGAGGGAAAATTCCCATCCGGTGGACGGCGCCAGAGGCCATCGCCTTCAGGAAGTTCACCTCTGCGAGCGACGTGTGGAGTTACGGCATCGTTATGTGGGAGGTGGTGTCGTATGGAGAAAGACCCTACTGGGACATGAGCAACCAGGACGTGAGTCAGCACGTCAACAAACGTGTCGCGTACATTTTCTTTGTCTTAAGTTGCGCGCAGAAATTTGAGTTGAGCGAGATGGTGGCAGCAAGAAGTAAAAAGCTTGCTAACGGACATGTCTTCTCTCTGCTCTGCGAGAACGGCGGCTCTTAGTGAAGTATATTTGGCTACTTTGTCTGCCGCTTGCTCTTAATTACGCTGCGTCTCTTCCTGCGTGTCTACTCAGTGCTGCCTGACATGTTGTGGCACAAAGTGGTACTGCGCTGAAGGTGTACACCTCCAAATTTGGACTTGGGTTAAAACAAACAAAAAAAAAATGAGTGATGGAACACTGTACTCAAGTAAAGTACAAATACTTAAAAAAAAAAGCTCCAAACGTACAATTGGAGATCCAAGGCACGTGCGGCTTTACATTTCAGACCGAGTCCGGTATCCACTATCTGACCAGGCCTGCACTCTTTATCTCCTCACTGCAGCAGCGTGTCTGTGTTCTGCTTTATTTCACCCTATTTACAACTTTCGTCTGCTGACCCTCCAACCCTCCCAAATATGCAGACTGCAAAGCTCCCCCCCCCCCCATGACACACCAACACACTCAGACACGGGCTGTTGTTACCCCCCGGGCTATCTGCAACACACAGACGTCGCAACTCCAGCAGTGAGTTCACAGCAAATTGTGTCCTTCCATCACACTCGCAACGCTTGGCGATTCACAGTGGAATAGCTGCTCGGCAATGCGATTCAAAGTCAGACTTTTAATGCCTATAAGAACAGAGAGAGAAAAAATAAATAAAAAAGGGGAGGCGCGGTGAAAATTGCCAGCAACAAACGCCGCGTGCGGTAATGAAAGTATCAAAGTCAAGAGCTTCCATTGTTCCCACTTGCCTCAGACTTTGCGCAATAAGCAACAGTCAACAAACAGAAGATGTAGAGAGAGGTTCTCGTCTGCTGCAAGCCCATCTATAAAAATGAAAATCCACGCAGAAGGAGGAGAGGAGGGCTGCAGGGGTGGGGGGGGGTTGCAATGTTTTTAGTCCCGGATGGCTTTTTTTTTTTTTCTTGTGGAGTTTTTAAACCATATGGAAAAAAAATACACTCAACCCTGTGAAAAATCCAGCAAGTGAACGTTTGCAGTCTACGCTTTATGGAGAATGTTGTTTGTGTCATTTTGGAAAGAAACCGACAGTATGCGATAGTGAGGCTTTTTGTTGCTCAAAATAAAAATCTGTTGAGGCTTAGCATGCATACATGTAGCATCCTAATAGCTTACCGTATTTTCACGACTATTCGACGCACTGTACGGTTGGGCGCACTCTCATTAATGGGTGACATTTCTGTATTTTACACATATACAGACCGCACTGTACCAATGGGCGCAGTTTTACAGTGGTAAAACATACGCCAGCTTAAACATACGGCATGCATGCGCGCACGCTAACACGTTAGCTTGAAGCATACGGTAGCATGCCAAGACATACAGATACAAGCTAAAAACACGTTTTTAAAAAGGCAACGAAAGCAGAACTGAGTTCGGGTGTATTTTATTTAGCCATCGTACAATGTTCTCACGTTTTTCGATCAATCATCACCCAGAAATCCATCAAAGTCCTCATCCTGTGTATCAGAAGCAGAGAACTGCACATCCCAGTTGTCATTGAACGCATCACATGCTAGTGTGAGTTGCTACGCATTGCCGAGCGGAAAGAAGGAGTAGCAACAGCAAAGTCAACATTTCTCTCGTGAGAAGCTTTCCCACATTTGAATGTAAAGAACAGACCGAAACATGGTGGCAGCGCGTGTGTGTAGAAAGAATTGAACAATTGTGCAAGTACCGTAATCCTCTCCCTCTCCATATATGTATAAATACACGCCCATCCTTCCCTGATTGGCCGACTTCTTTCCCGCATGCCTGGCCACAGTCACTTCCGCCTTTTCTCTATATAAACAGCGTGTCGGCTGTCAGTCAGATTTTGGAACTCGGCGCATATAAATGACGCTCCGCACCATAAGGCGTCCTGTCCATTTTGGAGAACATTTTAGACTTTGAATGGCGCCTTATAGTCGTGAAAATACAGTACACTGATATTCCTCTAATTACAAACCGCCATTTATTTATTCATTTGTTTGTTTTTTTTTTTTAATGCCAGAGGTGATTTTATTTTGAAAGAAAAATCCCCGTCTCCTTTGACTTTCAACAAGCATTCGAACGACCGGCCAATTTCTTAGCAAATACCCCTCTCTCTCTCGAGTCTGCCAACCGTGATGAATAAAATTGTCCGAAACTGTCCTGCAGGTGATGACGGCGGTTGAGCAGGACTACCGGCTCCCCCCGCCCATGGACTGCCCCATGGTGCTGCACCAGCTCATGTTGGAATGCTGGATGAAGGAGCGCAACCTGAGGCCCAAGTTCTCGCGCATCGTCAACACGTTGGACAAACTGCTGCGCAACGCCGGCAGCCTCAAGGTGGTGACGAGCACGTACTCGGGGTGAGTGGACTTGAGCTTCCGTCGTTATTTGTGGTGGAAATGAAAAGGTGATTGAATTGTTGAGCGATCTAAACTTTGAGAACCACTGGTCGCTGGAACGAGAGCCTTTTCTTTTTCGCATCTGACAATTTGGTGGCTGGAGGTAAACTAAACTTGACACCGGTCGAAAGCATTGGAGACGTAGCATGACACCCTCTTGTGACTGACTCCAAGTCAGCCCCTCGGATCTATCAGAAGCTCCGAAATGGAATTGCTGTCATGATAAGTTTTGTTTCTGGCATCTCACAAACGGGTAGCGCGAGTTGAAAAATCCTCCCGTCCGCCACTCATTGATCTAATTTGTACCTGCCTTTCAGACAAGGTAATAAAATCGCGCTCTGTAAATCATCTCAGGTTTGATCAATCACATGCAATGTGCTCAATTCATCTTATCGGAATATACTCCTCCCAAAATCCTGTAAAATGAACACCGTTGGCATTTTGGCAGACGCCGTCCTGGATGCCCTCCGTTAGCTCCACATCTTCAGCTTTCGCATGCGCTTTGCATAAGCAATCAAGCGTGCGGCCATTTTTTTTCCAGGCAAGTAAATCGGGCCCGGAGAGTGAGTAGATTTCTTCGTTAAACTGAGACGAGCTCATCATTATTTCAGTGCGTGGATGGGCTATCGTTAGTTTTTGTACGATCGGTGTTGTACTAAAGTGAAAGGATTCTGTGAACACGGCTTTGAGCCAGCCGCCTGCTGCGCACCAACTCAGTGGGTGGTGACCGCCGAGCGAAGGGATCCCTTTTCTCTCGGAGATGGCTGTGAAAATCCCACTGTGCGTTTTTTTTGTCATGTGACTGCCCACCCAAGTCAACGCGTCGGGTTTAAGGATGTGATGACGAGCGCTCGTCATGGAGGATTGGAACGGCAGATTTTCACTGCCACGTTGAACGGTTTTCTTGTAATCAATCGGAATGAGCCAAAGTGCTTCCTCAGAAGCATCGATACTTGAGTGGAGAAAAAAAACAGGAGTCCAGGAAAGGTTAGCGGAGAAAGATACAAACTAGGGAATAGACTTGGGTACAAAGGTTTAAAAAAAAAAAAAAAAGGACTGGATTTTGTTCGATTCAATGGGATTGCGAATCGATTCACGTTTGAGAGGGTCTGACGCAATGAGTTGCTTGTTGTTCTTTTACGTACAGTGAGTGCACAAGAATGAACTTGTCAGTATGGTAAATGTGGCATTTCCTTCCAAGTTTTAGCCCCCCCCCCCTCCCCATAAAAGACGATTCGATATGGATGTCGAAAGCAGAACTCAATTCGATTTGATTCGCTGCACTCGAATCTTTTGAATCAAAAAACGATTTTCCAATTCTACTTTTTTTATTGTTTATTTCATTCCTGAGGGCGGCCCGGTAGTCCAGTGGTTAGCACGTCGGCTTCACAGTGCAGAGGTACCGGGTTCGATTCCAGCTCCGGCCTCCCTGTGTGGAGTTTGCATGTTCTCCCCGGGCCTGCGTGGGTTTTCTCCGGGTGCTCCGGTTTCCTCCCACATTCCAAAAACATGCATGGCAGGCTGATTGAACACTCTAAATTGTCCCTAAGTGCGAGTGTGAGTGCGGATGGTTGTTCGTCTCTGTGTGCCCTGCGATTGGCTGGCAACCGATTCAGGGTGTCCCCCCCCTACTGCCCGGAGACAGCTGGGATAGGCTCCAGCACCCCCGCGGACCCTAGTGAGGATCAAGCGGCTCGGAAGATGAATGAATGAATGAATTTCATTCCTGTGACAGTAGCTAGCAGAAAGCATTTGCTCTTTAATTCCCACCACCGATAATGAACGCGTGCTGCGTTCATTTTATTTTTTATTTTTTCACCTCCGCAAGAGAAGCTCATCTCAGTAAAGAAAAACGAAAGCACGATACACGACCTGCCCTTTGACCCCGTGTGAAAATGTGCCCGCTATTGCATATGACAGCTGTGAAGCAGAGGATGAAGCCTCCTTCACGGCGAGAGATGTCTCTGCCCCCCGGGGGGTTGTTGGAATAAGATGTCGTGGAAAAGACAAATATGGCGGGCTCGCAAAGAGCCAAATGAGATTCCCTCTCGTCGGGTTTGTCGCTTTTCAGCTCGTTTTTGAGAGCGAAACCCTCGCTCCCTCAGAGCCGGAAGGCTTTTTGTTGCCAGACAGTCGCGCGCCTCCGCCGCTCTGTGAAGGCAACGTCTTCACAGGTGCCGGTGCGCCTGATGATCGTTTGTTCTTTCAACGTCGAGCGCGGCGAATGAGACTCTTCCGGCTTCGCTCGCTTCTCGGATTCTTTTGTGGGACGTATCGATCGATCTATCTGTCCTGGGAGTCTTTAAAAAAAGTGTCCGTTAATCGTTTAGAATGTGTTTAAAGCGGACATTTTTTACCTATTTGAAATTCTACTACTGGTCTATAAACCACTGAATGGTTTAGGTCCCGGATACAGGAAAGGAATGCGAAAAAAAAAACAATAGACTCTGCTGTAGTAGCGTTTAGCTGTTCTCCTGCACGCAAATAGAATAAAGCCGCAATGTGTCAATTCTGGGGAAAATCGATGCATTTTTTTTTCCCCTTAAGATAAGATAAGATATCCTTTATTCGTCCCACACTGGGGAAATTTACAGCCTCCAGCAGCAAGAATGTATGTAGAAAGAAGAAAGAAGAAAGAGAGAAAAAAAACAACAAACATCTTTCAATTAAATGCAATATGAACACAACATGGATAAATCGCAGTACTATTTACAATTTTCCTTCACATACTTTAATTATTATTATTATTATGATTGTTATTTTTTATTCATCAGCCTGACAGCAGTCGGTAGGAACGAGCGTCGGTATCTCTCCTTCTTGCAGCGCGGGTGTAACAGTCTCTGGCTGAAGGAGCTACCAAGTGCTGTCAGGGCGGGCTGGAGGAGGGGGTGGGAGGGACTGGCCATCATAGCTTTAAGGCCATCACCTTACCTGTGATGAAAGAAGTTCGACGCATTTCTAAAATCAAATCTTCTAAAATCTTGTTTGGGCTGCATGCACTTTGGCTTTTGCTTGTAAAGGCAGCACGTTGACTTACCTTGTGCATGAAACGCGCTTTCAAAATCAAGCTGCCTCGGCTTGCCCAATCACTGATTCATCGCGTTGAATCAGAATTGAGCACACGGGGGCTGTCTCCAGCTCTCTCGTGCTATTTTGCTTCCGATGGGCGCAAAACGGTAAGAATGACACCTCGCGTATCCAGGTGGTGTGCCGGCTCCAGCTACTTGGCGCAGCGCTTCACTCGCGCGCCGCAGGCCCCCAAGCGATATGCCAAGATTTGGGCTCAGTGAAGCTAATTGTGTGTGGAAATATCACGGCTGACCTCGGTTTAATTCCCCCCCGACGCTTGGCGAGATGCTGGAATGTCGGCGGTAGGACAGACAGCAGCCAAGGGCCGCCGATGTGGAAAAGCAGGCGGTGATGAAGTGTGAGTAATAAGGGAGATTGAGGAGAAGCTAAAAGAGAGGAATGTGTTTAATTAGCTTGCTAATGAGCTTTTTGATGCACCGGGAAGAGTGCGCGCCCTGTGCCGTCTTGGGGGGGGGGGGGGGGGCAACGGGAAAGAAGTGTGTGAGACGAGCGTGTGCGCGTGTTATGCTACGTGTCACCGTGCGCTGATGACATGCCAATGATTAATTTATGGCCTCGTCTGTATGCCACAGCAAGAGATAGTGGCAAGAGGAGGGGGGGGCGCATTGTGTTGTCAGCGTGTGATTGTAACCATGGTCGGCAACATGGCGTCCCCGGGGAGAGATGAGATGGAAGGCGTCTCCTCGCCCAGTGGTTCTCAAACGACGGTCCCCAGCCGTACCTCGGTGGCCTGCAAAATACATTTGCAATGAATTATGTTGCACCAAAAAAAAAAAAAACAGTTTCTTGCCTGAATTCCCAAATGGATTTGGGATAACCGAATATTTCCATCATTCTACCCCAACATTAACACACCACCCCAAAATCATGTGCAATCACTAATTTAATGCCCTTAAAACGGAATTTATGACTCTGACATTGATTTAAATGGTCGTCGTCAGTGCATTGCCAATGCAAGCCTTCCACATCAAAGTCTGTGCCCCCCCTCCCGCATCCCCCTGACCAGGAAAAAAAAATCATTTAATCCAAAACAAACAACCATGGCTGCATCATCTTCTTCCCAAACGTCTCGTACCAAAGAGTGATGCAAGAAGTAATACAATCAGATGGCTAAGCTAAGGTAGCTGAAAAGGAATCTGCATGCGCTTACCTCATCGCTGACCAGGAGACAGATCAATAGTGTCGATTAATCCAAAGATATCAAATTGAACATATTTGGACAAACGAGGTGTCGTCATGACAGCAACAACTGGCACACCCATAAAACATTCATTCATTCATTCATTCATCTTCCGAGCCGCTTCATCCCCACTAGGGTCGCGGGGGTGCTGGAGCCTATCCCAGCTGTCTTCGGGCAGTCGGCGGGGGACACCCTGAATCGGTTGCCAGCCAATCGCAGGGCACACAGAAACGAACAACCATTCGCACTCACACTCACACCTAGGGACAATTTAGAGTGTTCAATCAGCCTGCCGCGCATGTTCTTGGAATGTGGGAGGAAACCGGAGCACCCGGAGAAAATCCACGCAGGCCCGGGGAGAACATGCAAACTCCACACAGGGAGGCCGGAGCTGGAATCGAACCCGGTACCTCTGCACTGTGAAGCCGACGTGCTAACCACTGGATAACCGGGCCGCCTCGATTATTCCAAAGATATCAAATTGAACATATTTGGACAAACGAGGTGTCCTCCTGACAGCAACGACTGGCACACCCATAAAACATAGTTGCACCAATTCCTTGTCTCTACTTTAGCTTTGTGCCAATAAAAGCTCGGATATAATTGCGTCTCACATCAATCCGAAATCCCCGCGGCTCTTCTCTCACGCAGAAAAGTCACCAGTGCACTTTCAGCCCTTCATTGAATGAAAAAAAAAAACGGTAAAAAAACACACAAATGCGGAATGAAAAAAAAAAGACCTTTGCCGCGGAAACGGCGGTAAAAGCCGACCGAGTGGAAAACGTGGGCTGCGCCGCGATGTGTCACTTGACCCGCCGCTGACTTTGTCCGACTTGTAACCGACAGGGACCTGCTGAGGCTGGGAGGAACGCTGCCGGGACACAACAGGAAAAGTCCGGAGAGCAGTGAGGAAATTGTGCGGCAGCAAATGAGCCAAACTCTCCCCATCAGAGTGTGAGCTGCCGCCAAAAGCGACCTCGTGGAGACGGAACGCTCAAAAGAAACTACCTAGAGAAACTCTCGAGGCGAAGCGCCCGATGTAAAATAACCAGAGGGAAGCTCCCACTGCACAGGAAGGACCACTCGGATTACTTTGTGCGAGCGCTCGAAGACTTTGTGTTAAAAGAGAATGTTCCATTGCGGTCTGTGTGTGTGTGTGTGTGTGTGTGTGTGTGTGTGTGTGTGTGCGTGCGCGCGTGTGTTCTTCATTGGTGGTTTTGTGACTGTTGACATCACGCCAAACTTCTTCTGGGCCCTCTCAGGTTGTGTTTGCATGTTTGCATGTGTTTTCTGCTGGTTGGGAGCCAGTTGGGCTTCTCCTCGAGAAACTTAGGATGAGGGTCTGGAAGGATCCGACAGTGCCAAGATTCAAAGACAGCTGTTGGAGGTGTCTTTTTAGTTTTGTTTTTTTTTTTCCAGTATCAATTGGGAATCGTAAAACAAATACAAAAAAGACATGGAAAAAGTAATTCATTATTTAGTTGCAAAGACTGAGCAGGAAATCGAGTTAAATTGTGGCGACATAGCGTCAAAATGTTTTATCACCGGGAAAGTTTGACTGTTTTTTTTTTGTTTTTTTTGTGGGAGGTCGGGGTGAGGCTATATAAACACTTGAGCGCCATTGTTTGCGTCAGTGGTTGTTCATTGTAACTGCAAGTGACTCACATCCATTCCGAGCAGTTAGCGCATGGATTTAGCTCGCTGGGTATGCGCGCATCTCGAAAATGCCTCTCCCTGGGATGTCCCCCCCTTTTCAGAACAAGCTCGGTGTTGTCATTTAAATCCCCGAGTTCGGTGGTGACATTGCGAACGACGTCAAATGAAACCCGAGAGCCCGTAAGCTAGCTCGTGGCGAGCTTCTGTCGTTGCGTTTTGGATTTACTCCAATTTGGCAGGGTTTCTAAAAAAAAAAAAAACTCTGCGGTGTGTCTAATATGGAAGATATTTATTTTTATTTTACAGGGACTTGGAAATGGTCAGGTTTATGTGACCCGTATGTTTGATGAATTTACGTAGCTTGTTAGTCGCCACAGTCAGTCCAGACCACCAGCTAGCACCTTCACTTATCGGAGGACAGGACAGGACAGGACAGGACAGGACAGGAGTCCCAAAAGATAAAGGTACCTAAGCAGCCTTCTCTTCCGTGCCTTCATGCGCTCCCGGAAGGATTCTTTCACGATCCTCCACAACTTTCGTCGACGTAACAATCCCATGAGCTTGAGAAATCGGAAAAGCATTTGACCGACTGTGGCTGCTAACCTGCTAGCGTATCTTGTGAGGAATCCCAATTGCCAAATTTACGGGTCCCCGTAAACACAACCAAATACTCAAATCAAACTCTGTCCTCTGGCACATTTTTTTTTTCAATTCATTCATTTTATTTCATAGAATCGAATTCATTTCACTCTTTGTGTTGGATTCAAAAGCAATTAAAATAATGAGCTAACTTTTGTTTTTGCAATTGCCAGTTGAAACAAAAAAGAACAAATGCTACACAGATTATTATTTTATTTTTTTTACTTAATCTACTCTGTCTCTCTCTTCCTGTTACTTTTTTTTTAGGGGGGGGTCACTTGCCAGGTAAATTTGCTTCCACGTAAACTTCATGTCTTCCACACATGAACTGGGAGAATTCCGTGTTCTAATTGTGTACAAAGCATCCGAGTCTTCACGTGGTCTCTCCTCGCAGAGCAAGACTGCAAAATGATACTGTGCTGGACACGTCCGTCACGTGCATGCCAAATTGGAATCTTCCGCGTTATATGTTGCTTTGCCGGCATTTGCTACGGACTTTAACGTCCGCATTTTCTTATTTGAAACCTATACGCATTGTTTCGAATGCTAACTTAAGACTGATGAAGTGTATTTGTGCTTTTTTTTTTTAAAACCGAGGCTCAAAGGTTTTTTTTTGTTTTTTTTTTAATTACAACGCTCGCGTGGTCGTGCGCGTGCGTGCGTGTTTTCTTTCAGTGATCGATCAGACCAGAATGAATGAGTAAACCTTTGAAAGGACAAAATGGAGACAATTCTGCTATTCAGCTTTTCCATGTGACTATTTTTTGCATTTTAATGAACGACGCCTGTGAATTGTCGCTCCGACTTTGGCAAACATGTTTGCGTTAAAAAGGTCACGCCAACAGATGAAAGCGTTCTGACCTTAAAACTGAACTGACCCACAAATGTGGATTGAAAGTCGACGGCTTCCCGATCCGTTACTCCTGAATGTTGTCCGGTGCGGTTCCTATTCAAGTCAATGACTGCCTGTATATACCCCATGGTAACTCTTTTGGATCAATCCGCATTGTACTGCTTTCTGACCTGACTTTGGCCTCTGTGTGACCTTTGTTTACATGCTTGTTTGTTTGTTGGTGAGGAAGCAAACAATGGCAAAAAAAATGAAAAGTGTTAACGGTCATTACGTATCTGAAACTGTGTCACAAAGAAAGAAGAAGAAAACATGCGTCTGTAAGGGCGGACTTTTTCCTGTGCAATTCAAGGTGTAGTAGATACTGTATATCCCAAAAAAAAACACACACACACAAAAAAAAGCCAGAAAACTAGAAGAAAAATCTGCATTTCTCCTTCAATATTTTTACGATAATCATATGCAAATAAATTATTAAACAGATGTCTGGTATTCTCTTTGATTTCCCTGCATGTTCACCAGGCTGGAGTTTCAGGTCTCATTCCGGCCGAGAGATGAAAAGAAGGAATAGCAAATATGTTTTACCGCCACAGTTGGAAAATCGCAACGGTTTGGGATGGACTCGTTTTGGTTTATTAGATGAGTTAACATTTGTGCCACTCGCCAAATAATGATATCACGTGCCTGAACCGGAATTTTTTTTTTTTTTGTTCTAGGCTTCGTTACTGGAGAAGCATCAAGGAGACAAAGTTAATATGGCTGTCGATGTTGTTCTGCTTTAATCTGTCAGCCAGGACACAAAGCTCAGAGCAGGTGAGCAAAGCTGTCACCTTTTGGTTTTTCTAGACGGGGAAGAGGCTCATGTGTCAGTACGGATGTGTCGATTGGGTGGTGATGTGGGCTGGGTCTTGCCTAATCATCTCCAGCGACTGCTCAAAACGACATCCTCCTTTTTAATCAGCCTCCAAATAGGGGACAGCTAGCCTGCTAGCCTTGTGTTCTTCTTATGTTGGCTATATACCGGGTTCTTATTGGTTGGGATTTTTAATTCTAATTAGTTTTGATTTCATTTTGAGTCTATTTTTTTGTTTTGTTTTGGGGGGGGGGGTTGTTTTTTAGTTTTTATGAGTTTTCGTTTTTTGAAAAAGACATTTAATTTAGATTTAGTGTTAGTTTTAGTTTTGTAAAAAAAGAATCCGTTATACTTAATATGGAAGATTAAAAATAAAAACTATGGAAAGCAGTGTGTTAAAAAGAAAACTTTATCAAAATTTGTTTTGATTCCATTTTGAGTCTAGTTTTTTTTTGGGCGGGGGTGTTTTTTAGTTTTTGAGTTTTCGTTTTTTGAAAAAGACATTTAATTTAGATTTAGTGTTAGTTTTAGTTTTGTAAAAAAGAATCTGTTATACTTAATATGGAAGATTAAAAATTAAAAAAACTATGGAAAGCAGTGTGTTAAAAAGAAAAACTAATCAAAATTTGTTTTGATTTCATTTTGAGTCTAGTTTTTTTTGGGGTGGGGGTGTTTTTTAGTTTTTGAGTTTTCGTTTTTTGAAAAAGACATTTAATTTAGATTTAGTGTTAGTTTTAGTTTTGTAAAAAAGAATCCGTTATACTTAATATGGAAGATTAAAAATTAAAAAAACTATGGAAAGCAGTGTGTTAAAAAGAAAAACTAATCAAAATTTGTTTTGATTTCATTTTGAGTAGTTTTTTTTGGGGCGGGGGTGTTTTTTAGTTTTTGAGTTTTCGTTTTTTGAAAAAGACATTTAATTTAGATTTAGTTTTAGTTTTGTAAAAAAAAAATCCGTTATACTTAATATGGAAGAGTAAAAATTAAAAACTATGGTAAGCAGTGTGTTAAAAAGAAAAACTAATCAAAATTAGTTTTGATTTCATTTTGAGTCGTTTTTTTCGGGGGGGTTAGTTTTTATTAGTTTTCATTTTTTGAAAAAGACATTTAATTTTGATTTAGTTTTGTAAAAAAGAATCCGTTTTACTCATATGGAAGATTAAATTTTTTTAAAAACTATGGTAAGCAGTGTGTTAAAAATAAAATAAAATAACATATTTGTAGGCGGCATGGGGTTAGCATTCATTCCACCGCCCCCCAGAGTATCCAATTACTGCCCAGCACTTTCCAATTTCTTGATCGCCCGAAAGGACGTTCTCGATCGCAGGAAACCCACAACGCTGGCGGCCCTTCGACAAGAAATATCAAAGTGCTCGAGCTCACATGACTGACTGCTTCTGAGCCAGTCTCACTTAGAACCGAGCCCGGCCTAAAACCACTGCGTATTTCTTGATGTTTGCTCGCTATCCATTGCGTCCGAGATCCGATGAAACATTCAACCGAGGCGTCCCGTCTCCCATTCAACATTTGAAATGTCTGGCTCAACGCTCGCCAGAGAAAACATTCCCTCCGTCTCAGCAGAAACAGCTTTGGAATATATCTCGCCGCCGCCGCATCCGAGAGATGATGCAAAAAGACTGCAAAGAGGAAACGTCTCATTAAGGTAGTGCCGATCACACAGATTTTTTAATGAGCGCGCCGGGGGGTCGGAAAACCCGAGAGGATGACGGGATGTCGGCGCGACGGGCGATTTTGGAGTTCGGTAAGCTGCCAATTTGCGCTTGGCGGCCAAAAGGCGATGTCGCCGCTCAGGCCGTGGGGATTAAGGCCGGATTAACGGCAGCGGCTCAGTTGCCCACGAAACCAAAGCCGAGACAAAATAGCGGAAGCTCACTGCAAACTCACGTCTGGGCGTACACGAAACACACGTTTGTGTTGGCCGCGCTAACTCGCGCAAATCTGCTGGTAGTGATTTGTCAGATTTAGCTCACGTTTACTTGCGAACGGGCTTTCGGGAATGCGCCGGTCGGTTCTCATCGGTGCTCCAATGACTCGTTCGCGGGACTGTCCAACGGCCCCCAAATTGCAAGGGGTCGGCAAGCAGGCGTATTCGGAGCAACGAGTTGCTTGGCGGGAGGGTTTGCGACGCATCGGGGTCTTTCAACGGCGTAACGATTTGCCACATCCCATCAATGGAAAAAGGAGGATGCAGCCGCTAAACCCCCCAAAACTGCGAGGAGACAAAAAAATATCAGGCTTTGAAGCATCCGGTATGCTGGCTCTTTTTGCGGAGCGATTTCTGCATGTGGAAATGGCAAAGAACAAATGGAAATCAAAGTCTTTTCAGCAACAATTTATATGCAAAACCGGGAAGGTGGCAAACGGCGCGAATGGGGCACGCTGAGAAAAAGCGACAGAATGATGAGACGTAACGTGAGGGTGATGAAAATATATGAAAGGCCTTTTTTTTTAAAAATCCGAATCTTCCCTGCTTTGACCTTGAATGCTGTGCAATTGCCATTGGTTTCTTTTAAGCGACGACGATAGTCTGCGACTTATTCATTTTCTTCTACTGTCGCGTTTCGGTTTGGTATGCTCGCGTTTTCAGGGCTGTCGCTTTTGCGCTCGCTTAGCTTCCCCGTCTGCCATTTGTACGCCGCCGCTGATGTGGAGGAGGAGGTTGAAGCCGCGCGACTCGGTTTGATTGAATTTAAAACGCGTCCGAGGCCGAGGCCATCGATTCAAGGGTGTCGCCAGCCCGGCGCGTACGAAGGGCGCCGTGCGCCCAGATGAGCGGACCGACTGCGGCCGTCCCTCATCCTGTCGCTCGGCTCAGGGCCACACACGTGCGCGCCGACAAAAACAGAAACAGGCAGGCAGGCCCTGGAGCGCAAGTCGGGGGAAATAAATGCGAGCGTCAGGGGTGGCAGATGGGACGGCGTTTGTTTAACGATGTCATGAAATGTTTAAGCATTTTGTGGGGGAGTTATTCTTGCGAACATGAGCGGGGTATGGCGGTGCGCTGCCGGTAATGGCCTGTAGGTGGCTGTAGTGAGTATATTATTACGAATATAATAATATATATTATATTATTAATATTCAAGCGAGACAGATGATACCTACGTTGTCTCAAACTGTTCAACATTTCCGCTCTCTGTCACAAGACAAGAAAAGCAAATGGAAAAAAAAGCATCCGAAACACGCGACGGAGTGAAGTGGGTTTCAAAGCGGCGGCGCCATCGGCTGTGGCTGACAAGACGGGCATCGTTTGCATGCATTTGAATACCTTGGTTCAAAAAAAAAAAAGATTATGCATTAGTGTGTTTGCTGATGAGATTGAAGGGTTTGGACCTCCTTCATCCCGGTTTGAATCACAAATCCCCGCTCGGGAGGGCGAACGTCTGCCGACGGGGGTGGAGAAGGGAGACGGGAGACGGAAAGCTTTTTAGTAAACACGTCGGGTGCGGGCGTGTGATGCGGCGCTTTTCCCGAACAGATGTCCCAGATCAGCGGAGAACAGAGACCAAAGGCCAAAGAGACTCGGTGCATCCCGGTCGACTTAACCCCCCCCCCCCCGTCCTTGTAAAACGCGCAAAGTATCAGCGACAGGCAGCGAGGCGAATCTCGCCCCGCCAGACTGCCACTCAAACCATTCAAAGGGGGGCTCTCTTTTGTTGCGGCCCGTGGGGGGCGTGTTGACGACGAGGCCTCCTGGCTGGGGGGGGGGGGGGGGGGTCAACGACGGCAATCTGTGTCAGCGCCGCTTCATCGTGAAATAATAGCAAGCACCACCGAAGCAACAACACAAAAAAACAAAGAAAGAAAGAAAACAAACACACCCGCGCAGGCAGATTGGTATGGCCCGAACGTACCTGCATATTGGAAATAAATGGCCTGCCAAGCGTTTGATGGCTTTCTAGAAATGCGGAATGCTTCTAATGCCTCGGCTGCTCCCAAGTAATCATCGCCATGGTAACACTTGACACGGGGCCATTCATCACGCCGACCATATAAACTCGGCCTTCTTCTCGACAACAAGTCACATACGGGCTCAACCTTTTAGTTCCCGCGCAACAATTATGGCGCCGCATCTCAAAAGCAGGACGGTTAATTGTCGCGCGCTGTGTCACCACCTCGCCGCGATAATTGTCGGTCATTACTGTTAATTGCTCCGTGGAGGGGTGGGGGGGGGGGGCTGTTCGGGCGATGGCATGGATGCTAATGAGGCGAGATTGTTGACAGACGGCATGCCGGACTTCATATCAAATGAAAAAGTGATGATTCCATTCCCTTTTTTTAGAGGGGGAGGGGGGCTGATACCCGAAAATCGATTTCAATCACTCTCAGGCCCGCTGGCCTTTACTCGTCTGCAAAATTAACGACGGCAGATTTACAGCGCGTGCAGCGCGGGATTTATGCCATCGACAAAAAATGGAGCCTCTGCGTCTTGTTGACACCAAATATATATATATATATATATATTTTTTTTTGCTCACAAAACAGAATTGAGTCACAAGAATAGAATTGAAATAGACAAACAGGAATAAAGATTTATGTCTCATTTTATGACCACCCATTTTCCATTTTTGCCAAAATTTTGGTGGACCGTCGTCCCATCCGACACTTGTAGGAGACAATAATGGCTCGAGTCTTATTTATCTTCCGGCTATTCCGTTTTTGTTTTTGTTTTTCATTTTATTTTTCAGTTTCGGTCACTGTGATTGCAGAAAACAAAGAGACTTTTTTTTTTGCAGATGAGATGCTCTTTTTTTGGGGGGGGGGCAGTTGCGGGACCAGCAGGTTGACATTCTCATGATTCTTTCAGACTCGGCATTCGTTCGATTGCAGTCTTTGTCCGCAATGTTCAAAATGCCGACGCGTCGTCTCGGAGAAATTTCTTTGGACATCTTGTCTTTTCCGTCCGTGTGTGTGTGTGTGTGTGTGTGTTTTCCCTCCTTGATCTTGTTTCTTCCATTCCAATTATAGAAATCTCAGCAGCCCACCACGAAACCTCGCTGCGACCGCGTTCATTCCGAGTGATGTGGACGTTTTGACTCGGCCGTCCCCGCTTTGGTGAGTTCTTGAGTTTTGAAGGTAGGGGAGGGGGAGGGGGGGGTTTATAGCCACCGTGATCATTTTAGCGCCGCCGACTCATATGGACGGCGTTTTTTGAAGTCATTTAAGCACAAAAGAGCCGCTTCACCGCGCTGGAATTTTCACATTTCATTGTTTGGCTGCGGAAGCTTCAAAAGAAAGCCGAGCTTAGAGATGCGGCGCCTTGTCGATAATGAGGCCGTATCTGGAGGAGAACAGCCTCACCACCGCCGAGCGGCCGCATGAGCTCGGCGAGAGGAGCCGACGCCTCATCCGCTCGAACGGTCGCGTGAAGCTTTTTGTGAGGCGTTTGGCTGTGAATTCATCCAGCATGTCCGCTGTCTGAAAGAAGATGACGAGGGAGGGATTAGCGCAACACAACAGAGGTAAGAGTGTCAGGGAGTTTTCGCCAAAACTCCAGAGCTCTCTTTTGATACCCCCTCCACCACTTCCGAAGCCGTCGCCATGGCAACTGCAGTGCGCCGCCGCGATAAGAGCGCGACAGGGGGATGATGGAAGGAGTCGACGGATCATTTTGGAGAAGGTGCCGCCGACCCTTTCTTGCGGGAGGCGCGAAAATGAATGGCGCACGCAGATGGTACGCATCATACTACAAAGTGGAAACTTCAGACACCAGCCCGGTAGTATTTCACACCGTAAATGTCCGCGACTGTCGCTCTCTTCTTCTTCTTCTTCCTCGAGCCTTTCGGGGGTTTATCAGCCGGGCCGAGCTTCACTTGCGCGAAACTTCAGAGTTGAGCTTTTTTGAAGTGCGTTTTTTTTCCGCTCGTTTGTTGACTCGCCAGCCGCCGCGGACAAAAAAAACAACATTCAACTGCAGAGGTGCTCCGTGCCAGATTATAGCGGGAGCTCATTTGCATGTGAAGTCTCTGCGGAAGGTGACAAAGAATTAAACAAAATATATAAACAGCATAGAGAGAAAAAAAGGTTTGGAGAGTTCCGAGGGATTGAGAGTGGTGGTAAACTGTGTACCGTGGGCTGCCACCGGGGGCAGCAAACAACCGAAAGTGTCCCATTTGACAAACAACAGTGCTTTTTGCACCACTGAATGCACTTAATTCCTAAAAATGGCCACTAATTGAGCCCCAGCTGCATGTTGGCGGCTGAAAAAAAAAAAGAAGAAGAAATCGGGCCGACCAACCCAAGAGATCCAAGTCTCCGCCCCCACCCCACCTTGAGGTCTTGTCGGCTCGCTCGGTAAGCATTGTGGCTTGTTAACACACACGGGGGGGGTTGTAAGGATAAAGAAAAATCGGGAGAGGATGCGAAAAAAAAAAAAAGGCAACCGCTGCAGGGCTCTCATTCCAGGCTGGACATGACATGAAAAGTCATGCGAATGTCTTTGATGTTTCGTTCAAGTCAACCACAGCGGAGCAAAGCAACGGAAATGTCTTTTATTCTTCTTCTTCTTTTTTTTTCTGGCATGAGTCGGATAGCTCAATTGAATCTCCAGCTAAATGATAAAGATGTAAAAATCCATCGGCGGAAAGGGGGGGTCGAATACGATCCAGTCTTTGCACATGCGTTTACCCTTTGTTCTTATCGCAGATAATCACAAGAGCATCTGATCGATAACCTTAATTACATGATGGATGCTTTATGAGACGGCTTTGCATCGATGCGCTCGGCTCGTTTCGCCGCTCTCGCTCAGACAAGTGTTATTATGTCTGCGTTGCCACATTTTTTATTTTTTTTTCACTGCAATATTCAGGTTGGAAGAGGAACCGGATTGCCTTTTTATGCTGATGGCTTCCTCTTGACTTTACCGCACAATCGAGTCTGTTTGTCTTTTTTTTTCTTCCCGCTTTTAAAGCACGAGTTCAGTGCGCTCGTAACTCAAAACGCCCGTGTCTTGAATCGTTACCCCCCCCCCCATTTAAAGGTGTAGCGGTGCCGTGTGTCCATTCGATGTAAACAGTTTGGGCGCCGCGATTTAATGCCGCAATTCAATTGGTTGCACTGCTGCTTCTGTTGTGCCCAATTTGGCCACCGGGGGCGGTATAATTCAGTCATGCAGACAGCCGCGGTTTAATGCCGCAATTCAATTGGTTGCACTGCTGCTTCTGTTGTGCCCACCTTGGCCACCGGGGGGCGGTATAATTCAGTCATGCAGACACGAACAAAGACAAAAAGTAACTCAGTAAGATGCTGTCGTATTGATCGTTTGTCAAAGAGGATAAAAACCTGAGGAGGGCATATTCCATCAAAACTGACGGAAGGTGAGCTGCATTTCCGTGATAGCGTTCAAGATGGGGAAAAAAAAAAGCTCAGACTCTGGCTGAACTTTCACGAGGTTCACGCCTCGCTGCCGGATAGTCACACGTGGAACCGGACTTTGCGCTTCTCCCATTTGGTCTTTTCCGATTCAAAGGTTTCAGCGGTTCTGACCGATAAGAGTCCAGTAATGGAGCCTCTGCGTCGAGAGGATGTCGCTCGGGCACTAGCCGATGACGTTAACTGCCGCCGTGAAATGAACGTTCCTACCGAGAGCGCTGCGGCTTTTGTATTTCCATTCCGCGCTCCTCGTTACGGCCGCAATTAGCTCCTGAAACGCGTGTCCAAATGGGGGCTTTCGTCTCATTATGAAAACATTCATTCCATCAGTTGGGCGCTTTTCACTCGAGCAAATGTTATTTAGCCAGGAGTAAATAACACATTTTTTTGCTTGATAATTATTTCGCAGCTGCCAATTTCAGACGGACCCGATTGGCCCTTAATTCACTGAAATCGACCGAAATACGAACCGCATCGGCCATTCCCTACCACTGTGATGCACCGGGGAAATTGTCCAACTTCTTCCCCGTTGGGAAAAAAAAAAATCGACTTCAGTATATCTGCTGGATCGAACTTTTGTTCGTCAAAAACGGATTTTGCTTTGAACTACTTTCCACAAGGAGTTTTAAAAAATCGCAAGGCGCTGAGGCAGTTGATCAAGCTTCTCAAACTGGCGCGGAAACGCAGGCGGCGGACAGAAAAGCCCGGTCTTGGTCAGCAATTTTGCAACGCCGGTCCAGTCCAATGTTAATTGGTGAGCCACGGGAAAGGCAATGCCGGGAAGAAAAAAAAAAAATTGCACAGTCGGAGCCGATTGTCTCACATGTGTCAGACTGACACCTGAAAGGAAGTTGGGGAGAAAAAAAAACGAAGTGCATTATCACTTTTGGGACGATGATGATGATGATGATGAAGAACTCTCCCCCATTTTCCCTCCTAACAACTCGCTGCCTTTCTTTAATGGCTTCCTTCACTTTCTGACATAATGAGAGTCTTCAAGCCGCGCGCAAAAAAAAAAAAAAAAAGTATACCTGTACGTGCATGTCATGATACTGAAAACGAGCGACGCTAACAGGCTGACTTGAAACAAGACTCAATTTGCCGCTCAGGGAGCTCGCCGTGGCCCAAAACCAGACATCTGTTTTTGGGGTCCTCACTGGGCCGAAAAGGGAGCCGCGTGGGCGTTGGTGCCAAGCAAGCGGCCTCTTTGCCAACTTATTTATATCGGCGGATTCACTGAGCGGGAGCGGCAGACGTCCACTCGGCCGGCCAACCAACTGTCAGCTCATCCCGCCATTAGCGGCGGAAGCTTCTGACTGTCGTGTAGGAGAGAGAAGAGCAAATAACCAGATCATGACTGAAAAAAAATCATCATCATAATTCACCTTACCCAGATGTGTTTATTCAGGCCGGACGGAAAATGTTTGAACGCCGGAAGTTGGTGATTTGGAGTCGAAATGATGAATCGGACTAACTAGCACCTACCTAGCTAGCTAGCTACTAACTAGCTAGCTAGCACGTGAACACCGCTGTAATGTGTTCATGTGCTAGCTCAAGGCAAATAACGCATACCGTAATTGAGGCATTTTACCCCAAAATGGGCGGAGCCAATGTCCGCCTTTTGTAAAAATATTTTGGGTCGTATTTCTGTGGCAGAAAATAATCCGACAATCGTTGGCATTCCCGTCGGCTGCCCTCCAGAAGAAAATACAAATCTCGTCGAATCATGTGTTGGAGGAGGAGCGGCGAGGCGGCGGTGGGGGCCTCGGCATCGCTTGCGTGATATCGGAACCAAAGAATTGGGGGTCTCGAGGGGGAAGCGACAGAAGTGACCTAGTGGAAAGTACAAATACGCAAAGCGATCCAAAGAGCGCCTCGACTCCCCGAGGAAGCTTTTGGAAAGCTCTTCAAGTGACTGACCTCGCCGTGTTTTTACAGGGCAAGGGAGCGATCTGCCATGTTTTGACTTTCTCAGCTGCGCGAGCGAAGATGCCAAGCGGCGATAGGCGGCTGGAAATCGGCCATCGGCGCCCCGGCCGTTATCCGCCCGAGCCATCTCGGCCACGGCGCTCAAGCCTTCTCAGGCTTAGAAGTCCGCCCGGCGTCGCTTTATCATCAAACTCGGCAATTACGCCCTTACCTTGAAATTCGAGTTCCCTGTGATAACGACGTTAACAAAAGCGGGCATCGGCAATAAAAACGGAAACGGAGGCTTTGGAGCATTCCGACGCTCTCATCTCTGGCCTCCGTCACACAGCCCCACTTTATCTTTTAATTAGCATCTCATGCGCCAGAACAAACACGTCATCAATAATGCAACACTAGCGTTCTACAATATTAATGGCAGATGAAATGCCGTAATTGGACCGGGAAACTATTTTGGGGATCTCTGCAAGCAGACAGGCGGAAGAAAAATATATGCTCAAGAACGGGATTGGGCTCAATAGAAACGAGTTTGTCAACCTTCGTTCGGCCGGCGACACATCGTTGAAAGGAGAAAAAAAAAACAAAACGAGACGGCGCCGGAGAAAAATGGAACCAAAAGTGAATACAAAGGTCAGCTATGTAGCCGTTAGCATCTAGGCTCTAGTGCTTTGACAAACGAGGGCAAATTGGACTGAAGACCCCCCCCCCCTGCCGAGGTCCCAAAAGAGCAACAAAATGGCCGACGGGGACAACGACGGCATCCAGACCTCATCGAGCTCAATGACAGAAACCAAATCAGAAAGGAGACGCCCAAAAGCGCCCTCGCCGTTTCATCCAATAATTCACATGAAAGAAGCGATGACCAAAACTGCACTTGGCCTCATCCGATAAAAAAAAGTACAAACTGCAGACAGATGGAAAGTAAGTTTTCGGGGTCGCTGGGAAGAGGAAAAAAAAAAAGTTTTGGCTTCATCCTGTGCTGTGAAGTGCGGTTGGAGAAATAACCACAACGCAGTCATAAATAGACTCTGTGGTCGGCCGCCATGTAAGAAATTTTATTTCATTTAATTGGCTGGATAAAACAAAGATTTTCTTTTTTTTTAATTTCCCCGGAGAATTCATGCGGCGGCGAAAAGAGCTGCGATGCCAGGATTGTACAATTTTTTTCTTTTCCACAGGCTGTACTCCCCGTCCCCCCCCCCCCCCTCCACTCTCTCTTTCTCTCCACTCAGAGAGCTTCACAAATATTCGAATAATTATGCAGGTGTTCAAACATCAACGCTCCAATACTCTTACAGCCTGCGAGCCCATTTTCCCGGTGTCACGACCCCCATCGTGGCGTGCTCCAGTCTAGCCCCCCACCCCCACGCAACCCTCCCCCCACACCCCGCTCACACACAGACGCTCCATTGTGTGCTGGCATAGGTGAGATTTGCATGCGCGTTAAACCGGATTACACATCCAGGCCCTGGGAAGGCGGACCCCTGGGAAGGCGGACCCCCGGGGTGCGTCCCTGCACAGCCAAATGATTGCCGTTCTTCTTTCAGACGACTTCAAACGGCTTAATTGTCTGACGACGTTAGAATCAAAAGATCAAACTTTAAGATTTGGGAGGAGGAAAAAGTTGCCTCGGGGAAAAAAAAAATTAAAAAGGAAGGAGGCAAAAAGGGCCACTTGGAAATTCGAGTCTCGCATTCAGAGGCGAAAGCAGAGCGATTTGTCGTCATCTGGCCGGCGTTTAAAGCCGTTACTTGAGATCATTCACGGGGGGGAATGTTCACAAATCGGACCTCGACGCAGAGCGGCAAGTGGAGGAAAACATTTTTTTTTGCTTGCGAAACGGATTCCTCTTTAGCTACTGCGATTGAAGAGAAAGTTTAGCATTTTTTTCAGTTGGTAACACAGGACGCCCCGAAACGTGGCGATAGCGTTCCTTTCTTCAAATTTGTCTCGGGTCTCAATCCAACAGATTCGTTGGATCACGTGACGCCGGAACGTTAGCAAAAAAAAGTTTTTCTGTCGCCGAGTGCGGTTCGGGACCTGAGATGGGAAAAGAAGGAAGCGTATCGTGACTTTTTGGACACTGTGTCGTTTTTTCCCTCTGCGTGTCTAGAAATGCGCTAAAAAGAAAAATCTATCAATAAATATGAACATAGTTGGAGTGGTCGTAGTAGTTGGCGAAAGTGCTGCGCAATGTTGCCGGCCATTTCAAATGTCACCGTGGATGTCGGGAGCAAATGGTCAGCGCATGTCGAAAACGAGATCGAAAGTCGGCGTTTCGTGGAAAAAAAGGTCGAAAGATGAAAGACGGCCAAGATAGCCCAGGCGCCAATATTTCGGGATGGCGATTGTGAATCGCGTTGGCGGCGACAGGCGTTCCTGGATCGCGTTTGTGCTCTTTGGGCCGAGCTTTTCCATCATTCATCAGGTTGTATTTATCGTGCATTCGTTGCCCGCGGCTAGACAAAGAAAGCGTTTTTCTCACAGCACGTGTTCCTTATTACGGCTGATTCACATGAGCATGAAAGTCGATTGTTCTGCGTCGCCATCTCGAAGCAGCTAAGCCGCGGCGGCGAGCCTCTCCGCCCTGCAGGATTATGACTAAAACAGGATTTGATATTGATCCTTGTCCCCCACCCCCTCATCCCCCCGGTAACGTTCTCATTACTTGATATTATTGGTCACACTGCTAATGAGCTTGGCGCTGTCCCACTGGGCCTGACTGAACTTCCACCTTAGTCGCCGTGACCGTGTGCCTCATGTCGCTGTTGTTGTAATCTGACCTTTTTATTGTTGTTTGTTTCTTTACCACACGAGCTCAACTCAGTTTTTTTTTCATTTCAGGCCATGAAAATGAAATTGAGCTCAGTGGTGTTACTTCAGACCTTCACAAGAGCCAGACCGTGGAAATTGTGAATAATTTTACCACACACCGGAACTAAACTGGTAGGTTCACTGTCGGCGCAGAGGCTCTTGCTGCCTTCCAACTGAATGTCAGGGGCTGAAAGTGATGTGCGATCCCCCACCGCACCCCCCCAAAAAAAAATCATAATTTGAATTTGAACAATATTACTAGAAAAAATACTGTATGCCGCTAGGCTGCAAAATTTCAACTCTAACCAAGATGAGGTACCTCAAATCATGGCAAAACATATTCTTTGTTCGCGACGACAATTTGACGAGCTCCAAGCTAATTTTTCTCATTCAAAAACGAAAACTCAAACTCGGCAAGATGTTGTAATTTAGCGATGTTTCATTTCCAGTTGGGGGTGGGTTGGTCTTAACCCCGGAGAACCCAAGAACCCTTTTCTTCATTGGAAAATGACGAGTTTTACATTAAATGACTGCTATATGTTCACTCAACACCGAAATGTTTTTTTCCTTCAAATATTTAACGCTTTAATACTAATTTAGGATTATTTGACCCTTTGGGAATCAAGGGTAGCATTTGAGTAGCAGAATTTGTAGGGGCCAAATTTGACCCCGTGAGTTCTCCAGGGTTAAAGTTAGCAATCGAATAATTCTCCAGGTGGAGGTTGTGTAAATGTCGTGTAAAAAGCTCAAAACTCAATTTACAAGCATTTCATTTCCCCATTGAGATGAATTGAAATATTATTCATCCGTTCCAACGTGAGGTGCGCCTCAGTTGTTTCACACCGCCGCACCCATTTTTACCCAATTAATTCATCAGATATTCATCCGAAGAATCAATTCGAGGCAGCCCGGTGGTCCAGTGGTTAGCGGGTCGACCTCACAGTACAGCGGTGCCGGGTTCGATTCCAGCTCCCGTTCCCTAGCGTGGAGTTGGCACGTTCTCCCTGCGTGGCTTTTCTTTGGGTACTCCGGTTTCCTCCCGCGACCCTCGTGAGGATGAAGTGGATCCCCCCCCCAAAAAATGGATGGATGGCTGTATAGATAATCAATTCTAAAAATATTAGTCGCAACCCGGATCCAAACGGAAAAAAGGCACAAAAACACGCAAAGGTCACGAAAACCTCATTCAGACTGAGCAATTTCATGGCGCATCAACTTTAATAATTAAAAGTATCGATATTGGCGACGCTCACTCGGTAACGGATTGATCCATATTCTCGCAGTATATCACGCATCCTTTTTTTTAATATTTGGCCGTTGCTTCAATTCCTCGCTCATACCGCTGCGTAGTTTCCCCATTTTTGCCATCGTCATGATCTGTAAAGCAGGCGCAACTTTGCGATTTACGCACGAGCCCACAAAGGCATTCATCTCACCAAGACTCCCTTATGAGGGTGTACGGGTGGATGCCGGCCGTGGGTGGAGGAAATTGATTCAAGGCATGCGAGGCGACGCCGGTGCGCGGAATACAAACACGAGCGCGACAGATAAGAGCTGCAGAGGGGGGGAGGATACCTGAGCCGCTTCGAATTCTACCGGCCGCCGGGCTCGGGGCGGCCGTCACATGTCATCAGTCAAATCTCTTTGCATTGCCGCCTGCTCATCTTGTTGTTGGATCTGAGCCAAACACTTGGTGGGGGGGTGGGGGGGGTGATTGGTATTCATCGATACCGAAGCCTGAGCTTTCCCTTCTTCTGCCTTCCCATTTTTTTCCCCCCTGCTCATTAGTAGCCCATCTACATTTGAGGCTCGAGATTGAGACTCTCTTCCAATTACACTTCCTGTGACATAGAATGCTGTTAATTAGAAGAGGGGGGTAGGGGGGGGGGTTGGGCTCATATCATTGGTGACAGAAAGCACACGCGCGTTGTTGGACCGGAGCAACAGCCATAAATCGGCAGCGACGATGTCACGCCCGCAAATCTTGTGACCAAGCCGAGCGGTAAGCAGCCGGGCGAAACATCCATTTCAAAAGATTTGCCTCCATAAATGGCCTCGTCCACGCAAGCAAAAATGACACCCTTGGATGAATATATTCCTGTAAGATTAAATCTTCCACTTAGATGATTTGTGGCCAGGAGCCCGGATGGCAACGGGAAATTATGGATGGAATATAGCTGGCAGGATTTCAAGTCCCTTTTGTATTTTCCAGCGCTGGAGCTCATCTATCTTGCGGGGAGCCATTAGCAGCCATCCTGCGTGCGGCTAACGGCGCGGGCAAGGAACAGATCCTGAACGCCGCTCGGCATAATTGTCGGACTTCAAAAGGCGGCGGTTTCACGCTTCGCGACCAATTATCTTTATCTTTCGGGAGATGTTAATGGAGGGTGAACCCCGGGGTTTGTTGCGAGGGCGGGGGGGGGGGTGCGTTCCAGACCCTAACCTGGAATTAGGTGAATATCAGCCACGTCCAAAGATAGAAACAACAACGGCTTGCATCTTGACATCGGGACTCGCCTGTGTACCGTGAAAACTGCAGCGGTTGGGCATTTTCAAATTTGTGATATGGCGCGGGGGCCTCGAATGATGAGCTGTGTTGTGGCGGAGAACCAATGCACCTCCGTAGCTGTTCATTCCGTGCGAGTAATGATGACTTTCATTCATTCATTCATTCATCTTCCTAACCGCTTGATCCCAGCTGTCTCCGGGCAGTAGGCGGGGGACACCCTGAATCGGTTGCCAGCCAATCACAGGGCACACAGAGACGAACAACCATTCGCACTCACACTCACACCTAGGGACAATTTAGAGCGTCCAATCAGCCTGCCACGCATGTTTTTGGAATGTGGGAGGAAACCGGAGCACCCGGAGAAAACCCACGCAGGCCCGGGGAGAACATGCAAACACCACACAGGGAGGCCGGAGCTGGAATCGAACCCGGTACCTGTGCACTGTGAAGCCCACATGCTAACCACTGGGCTACCGGGCCGCCGTAATGACAACAGCCGCGGGTTATTATCTTTCTGATATGAGAAGCGGATATTTAGTCAAGATCAACCACTCAGGTGTGGAGTGAGGCAGACTTGGCATGAGGAAAGCCTGAGACGAGTAAATGTAATTACTGCCCGGTTCAGTTCATTGTACAGCAACGGCGACCTCCTGAAAAAAAACGACTTAACACTGCATAATGGCTGAAGCTATTTGCAGACTGAAATAAACGCTCGGAGCCGATTTATTATTCTTGGGCGCGGGCCACTCGATGCCGTCGATTTCAAGTCAGCCGCCGGTACGACGTGCAAATATTTCCACTACACCTGAATGTGTCCTACAACCGCTTCTCCGTTTCATAATCTCATTGGATCTGTAGCTCTTACTTATAACCTACAACACCCAATCGCCATGGCAACAAACATATGAGTCACAGAGAGAAGAGTTAGCCACTGCATCAAATGGCCTCTCCGTGCACAGCATGTTTAAATTTTCATACGGTGTGCTTTTGTGCGTACCTTTGGGGCATTTAACATAAAAGCACCCCCCCTGGCCTCTGACTTGTCTATTTACATCCTTTGGGAGGATTGTGCGGGTGTCTTAATGGCCTGTGTGGGCTAGTTGTTGCAGCTAACCAGAATATGTAGGGTTGTACTGTTCGTCCATATCAGCGGTGGTGGAAAAGTAACACAGTGGAAATCCTCCGTTACGGTACGGTAGTCCAGTGGTTAGCACGTCGGCTTCACAGTGCAGAGGTACCGGGTTCGATTCCGGCTCCGGCCTCCCTGTGTGGAGTTTGCATGTTCTCCCCGGGCCTGCGTGGGTTTTCTCCGGGTGCTCCGGTTTCCTCCCACATTCCAAAAACATGTGTGGCAGGCTGATTGAACACTCTAAATTGTGCCTCGGTGTGAGTGTGAGTGCGAATGGTTGTTCGTTTCTGTGTGCCCTGCGATTGGCTGGCAACCGATTCAGGGTGTCCCCCGCCTACTGCCCGAAGACAGCTGGGATAGGCTCCAGCACCCCCCGCGACCCTAGTGAGGATCAAGCGGCTCGCAAGATGAATGAATGAATGAATGGTGTCGTCCTGCTAACTGAAGTTGGCTATACACATGATGATACAAGGGACGATGTGGAGTTTGATCCCCCCTCCCCCCTTTTGAACAAATTCAGCAGAGACCCAGTTAGCGGATGTCGCTAGCGATTATCATTGTGGTGTGGGACATGTCGAGAGATTTTTCTGCCTCCGTCTGGTTGGAAAACTGTCAGGGTTGACCACTGTTTATGATCTATATCAGTTCTATAAAATAATTGGATATTTTGGGTTTTACATACAGTACACGTAAGATAACACGCCCAAATTCCAGGGCAACAAACATCTCACTCATCGATTAAAACAGGTTGCCGCTGTATAATGCCTTAGGCTACGTTCACAATGTAGGATGTGATGCCCAATTTGGATTTTTGTCAAATCCGATCCTTTTATGTACTGGTTCACATTACCCAAATGAAATACAGCATTTAAATGTCAGCGTACCGCAGGCGTGAGTCACGTCAAATACGTCAAGTTGCGCAGTGTTTACGGAAGTCAATAATTCCCACATGTCAGGGCTCATCTTTTTTAACAGTGAAATCGCCAGAGTAGCAAAGCGGTAGGAGATAAAAATGTTGGGGGGGGAAATAAGGCGACGCTCCTCCGCCTTCTCATTTTACGGCGACGTCAAAGAAAGATGCAGACGATTTTAGCCGAAAAAAACGACCATGTATAGTAAGGCGTTTTTAGACGAAAAAAACGACCATGAATAGTAAGGTTGTTTTTTTTCCGGCTAAACACGCCTTACTATACGTGGTAGTTTTTTTTCGGCTAAAAACGGCTTACTATACACGGTCGTTTTTTTCAGCTAAAAACACCTTACTATACGTGGTCGTTTTTTTGGGCTAAAAACGCCTTACTATACATGGTCGTTTTTTTCCGCTACAAACGTCTTACT